>NW_027362762.1:376242532-376892355 GCF_046119375.1 Phyllobates terribilis
TATCTGTTTGAAAGAATCTGGTGTATGCCAAATAACTATAACTGTGGTTTTGCAGTTCCACGGTTCAAATCTCTCTATTAACCACTTTTGGGCCTTTTTTGCAAAAAAGAAACAGTTTGAGTGTGTTGCTGACTGTTCAGCCCCAAATATAACTATTTAAAAAAGTCTGGTATATGCCAGTAAATTAGAACTGTGGTTTTGCAGTTCCATGGGTCAAATCTCTGTATTATCCTGCTTTTGGCATTTTTTGCCTTAAAAAAAACAGTAATAGTGACTCCCTGACGGGTCAGACACAAATATATTGGTTTAAAAGAGTGTGGTGTAGGCCAGAAAATTTGAACTATGGTTTTGCAGTTCCACGGGTCAAATCTCTGTATTATCCAGTTTTTGGCATTTTTTGCAGTAAAAATACCTGTAATAGTGTCTCCCTGACTGTTCAGACACCACAATATCTGTTTAAAAGAGTCTGGTGTAGGCCATAAAAATATAACTGTGGTTTTGCAGTTCCACGGGTCAAATCTCTGTATTATCCTGCATTTTGCACTTTTTGCTGTTAAAAAAAACAGTAATAGTGTCTCCCTGACTGTTCTGACACCAATATATCTGTTTAAAAGACTCTGGTGTATGCCACATAACTATAACTGTGGTTTTGCAGTTCCTGGGTCAAATCTATGTATTATCCTGCTTTTGGCATTTTTGCCATAAAAAAAAACTGCAATAGTGACTCCCTGACTGGTCAGTAGTGTTGAGCCACCCCCGTAGTGTTCGAGTTCGGTTCGGTTCGTCGAACACCCATGTGTTCGCCGAACTGTTCATCGAACTGTTCGTCGAACACCTTCGAACACCGTTAAAACCAATTGCAGGCAAACAAAAACACATAGAAACACATAGAAAACACCTTCAAAGGTGTCCAAAAGCTGACAAACTGCTCAGAAGACATAACTAACACATGGAAAAGTGACAAGTACATATAGTCATGCGAAAATAAAAGAGGTGGAGGAGTAAAAGGAGGGGGAGACACAGATATAGGCATGTCATGCCCTTCTAAAATCCAAAAAGTGAGAAGCCGACACGGCCAGTCCGCTCCTGCCCGTGCCACCTCCGTGTCGCCGGGTTTGTGCCAGAGCTGCGGTGAACCCTGACGGCCAGCCCCCCTCTCCCAATACTGGTGCCTGTCCGCTGGTGGGTCGAGCGAGCCCCCCTGTGGTGGAGGCAGCTCTAAGCTTTTTAATTTAAATTGTCTCTCTAATTTGAATGAATACACTTTAAATCCATTTACAAGGATCTATTGGAGGGCAAGTCTCATGCCAGCAGCCGCGGTAATTCCAGCTCCAGTAGCGTCCACTAAAGCTGCTGCAGTTAAAAAGCTTTTATAAGGATCGAGCTCGGCTGTCCACCGCAAGGCATCCTACTGCCAGTCCCAGCCCCTATGCCTTGGGGTGCCTCCTGATGCTCTTCACTAAGTATCCCATGGTCCCGAAGCATTTCCTTTGAAAAAATTAAGTGTCTAAACTACAGGTGGTGTAGCTTGCTTAACAGCCGGGATAATCCGCTGACTAGCAGACACTGCTACTAGGCACAAAGTATTTCCTGGCTAGATGCAGTTAAAAATTTGTAATTAGATACTCTCGTTTAATGCTGAGAAAGCATTCCATAGAGTCTCCTGGCACGCCATATATGATTCTCTTAAAAAGCTTGGGGTAGGGGTCTAGGGGACCCTTTTATAGCCAAAATCACGGCCCTGTATCGCAATACGTCACCTAGGCTGAAGATAAATGGAACTGTACCACCCTGAGGGCTCGGTTGCTACAGTCGTATTGCACCTCACCCAAAGGTGTGATATCTCACTCTCAGGTAAGGATGGAGTGTGGATCAGGACCCGACACCTGCATGCATTACACCACATTGCCGTGGGGCAGGGCGACCAATATGCCCCTGAGATGGGCACGACAGTCCCTGTCCCTGGCTGGAGTGGGGGGGAGGGAACACTGAGGAAGGGGAACCCTGTAGTGCAGGAGCAGAGAGGAAGCAGTTCCTGGGTGCATTGAGAAGGGAGTATAAAAGGTGGGCACCATCTTAGTTCAGTGCAGAGAAGTCTGAGCAGAAGTGGCAGGGAGCAGGGGCTCTGCATGAGCTCTGCTCCGGAGGCAGGCCTAGTAACAGAGGCCCAGGCCTGGAAGAGGGAGAAGGAAGGAAGAGGAGCGGAGAAGGCTCCAGGAACGAGGAATTAAGGGATCCCAGGGGTGCGGACGGGCGAGTCGCCACCGCACGCCCGAATCCACCTGCGTGGAGGGGTCAGGCCAAAGGGGGAGACCGGTCCCCGAACTAGTGGAGGCAGGAAACGACCCTCAGCTAGAAACCGGAGGCTCTGACATTTTATGTGGCGCAGCCCCTCGCTACACCCGCTAGGAAGGCACCACATAGGGTCAGGGAAACTGGCGCCAAGTTTACCAAGAGGAGGCCCGAGGCAGCCGGACAGAAGTGTTGGTAAGAAAGGCCAGACAAAGGACACACAAAGGGGGTCCTGTGAAGTGCTCCAAAGTTATCTGGGAGTTGTCTGAGCCCCTCACCTGGTGAGCACAGTGTGACGTGGGCAGCCGTTACCTGCAGACGTGGTCTGGATAATAAGAACTGTGAGTAAAGGCCCTGGACTGCATCACTGACTCCGTGTCGTTACTGCTGCTGCCCTGCACCATCACCCCCATCCTCCGCATACACTGCCCTGAGGCTATACTCCTCCCGTGGGGAGTTATGCTACGCTCTGCTGCACCCACAACACCAGCCTCAGCGGTCTGCCCTGTAGCGGCGGTTCACTCTGACCGCAATCCACGGGTGGCGTAGTCGGACATTTAAACATCAAAACCACATAAATAGTTCCGCCACTGGTTTGACCGCCCTGAGCCACGGAACCGGGTCGCCGCCACGAAGACTACAACCACCAGCATCCACCAAAAAGGGTCCGGCTCCGGGTGTCCCAAGGCCCAGGGGGTGCGTCAGAACATTTTCATCACCTTTCACAATCACCATTGGGACAAGGCAGGGATGTCCTCTGTCCCGTCTCTTATACATCCTAGTGACGGAGCACCTGCTCTCATCAATTCGCCATAACCCCAATATTAGGTGGATTGAGGTGGGAGGCACCGAGTACAAGTGCTCTCTATTTGCTGATGATGTCCTAGTATATATCACTCAATCACATATATCCATCCCTGCTGTTATGGCTGAAATAGATCACTTTGTTACATGGTAAAATTTTAAAATCAATGCAGCGAAGTCTGAGGCCCTCGATGTCTCCCTCCCCAAATCCATATAGGATTCCATCCAGTCCAACTTTCCCTTTGCCTGGCCCTCACAGGGTATCAAATACTTAGGAATTCCTATTCATAGAGACCTCTCCCATCTATGTTATCTTAATTTTGGGCCCTTTATTGAACAATTCCATACAGACCACGGTTGGCAAGTTAGAACTGTAAGATTCACTACGTGAACCACTGGTGTTTTGTGGAAAAGCACATGTACACTGCGTTCCAAATTATTATGCAAAAAGTGTTTAGGAGTGATTAGGGAAGAATTTGTTTGTTTGTCAGTTAAACTCATTGATGGTGATGTGTGTCAGGGCTCTTTATATCACTGTAAGCAATTGCAGACACCTGTGCTAATTAGTTTGGCAGGTGTGTCCAATGAAAGGCAAGACTATTTAAGAAGGCTCTCTCACATTATTAAGCAGCCTACATTTTCTGCCAAAATGGGAAAGAAAAAGGATGTGTCGGCTGCTGAGAAGCAACAAATTGTGGAGTGTTTAGGTCAAGGCATGACTACAATCAACATTGTGCGATGATCAGGATTAAGTGTCTTGGCAATCAAGAAGTATGTAGCTGATTCACAGTACACACGTGTGCGTGCTGATAAGGGCAAATTGAGGACTCTTTCCTACAGGCAATTACGTCAGGTTAAAAGAGCAGCGGCAAGAAAGCCTTGTCATAGCAGCAGACAAGTTTTTGAAGCTGCTGGTGCCTCCAACGTCCCCCGAACAACAAGATGCAGGGTCCTTCGGAGGTTTGCAGCTGTGCATACGCCATCCTGTCGACCTCCTCTATCCACTTCACACAAGCATAAACGGCTCCAGTGGGCCAAACATTACATGAAGACTGATTTCAAAACTGTTTTGTTCACGGATGAGTGCCGTGCAGCGCTCGATGGTCCAGATGGATGGAGTGGAGGATGGCTGGTTGATGGACAGCCCACGCAAACACGGCTACAGCGCCAACAAGGAGGAGGTGGAGTAATGTTTTGGGCTGGAATCATGGGGAGAGAGATTGTCGGACCCTTTAGGATCCCTGAAGGCGCTAAAGATGAACTCCATAATGTATGTGGATTTTCTCAAACAGCACTTCCTGCCATGGTTCAAGAAGAAGAACCGTGTATTTCACAGCAAGATCATTTTTCTGCATGATAATGCACCATCTCATGCTGCACATAAAACATCTGCATCTCTGGCTGATATGGGCATAAAAGGGGACAAACTTATGGTGTGACCCCCATGCTCCCCTGACCTGTACCCCATTCAGAACCTTTGGAGCATCATTAAAAGGAGTGTCTATGATGGCGGGAGGCAGTTCACATCTAAGCAACAGCTCTGGGAGGGTATTCTGTCCTCATGCAAAACAATTGAAGCAGAAACCATCCAAAACCGGACAAATTCAATGGACGAGAGAGTTCAGAAGCTCCTTTCGAACAAGGGGTCCTATGTGAAAATGTAACATCACCTACAATAAAGTTTTGAGTTGAAAACTGTTTGATTTCAGTTTCTAACAACCTGCTAATGCTTATAATTTCAAAAATGACCATTTTTTTGGTCTTTATTAAAATGAAAAGGTTGATCGAAAAGTTTGGGGGATCTAAGAGTGTGGCAACCCAGTAGTCATGATTACTTCGAATTCTGACAATATGAGGGTCATGCTGCAGGTAGTGCAGCAAGAAGGCACTTATGTGTCTTGCGCATCGCGGAGCCCCAAAATTATTTTCCGGGCTAGATGCAGCTAAAAATTATTTTTAATTTTAAATCTGGTGGAGCTTATTATAGATGGCCTAATAGGATCAGTGCTGCACACTGCTACAAAGCCCAAATTATTTTCCAGTCAAGATACAGATAAACATGATTAGAAATTTGAAAGCTTAAAACAGTTGGTAGGGTGATTTTAACCAATCATCAAGCTTTTACTCTCCCCAGGATGACACAGGGGTAGAAAAGTCGTTTCGGATCCATGATTTGTTCATCTTTATGAACGTGAGTCTGTCTACATTATCAGTGGAGAGCCGCGTGCGCTTATCTGTCAGCACACCACCAGCAGCGCTGAACACACGTTCAGACAGAACACTGGCTGCGGGGCATGACAAGATCTCCAAGGCGTAAGTGGCTAGCTCCAGGCATTTATCCAGATTGGAAGCCCAAAAAGAGCAAGGGTCCAGTGACATAGTCGTGGCTTCAATGTTTACTTGGAGATACTCCTGTACCATCGTCTCTAGGCGTTGACTATGTGTCAGACTTCTTGTCTCCTGTGGCCTTGCAAAGGATGGGCTAAAAAAGTGGTGAAATGATTCCGCAAAATTGATGTTACCAGCAGATACTGTGGTTCTGTTACGGTTTGAGTGCTGAACACTTGACGGTCCCACGGTTGGCAAGTTGGAACTGTGAGATTCACTACGTGCACCACTGGTATTTTGTGGAAAAGCACATGTAAGATTCTGCAACAGTCTCTGCTGATACTCCTGCATGCGTGCATCCCTTTCTATGGCAGGAATAATTTCTGCAAATTTACTTTTGTACCGGGGATCTAACAGTGTGGCAACCCAGTAGTCAGGATTATTTCTAATTCTCACAATTCGAGGGTCATGTTGCAGGTAGTGCAGCAAGAAGGCACTCATGTGTGTTGCACATCCAGGAGCACCACGTCCCTGTTGTGTTGGTGGCGAGGTAACAATCATGCTTCCTTCCTCTGTCCTCTCCCCCCAACCTCGCACAACAGAAATGTGATCAAGGTCTCCCTCATCTGATGAGTCTTCCATCAGTTCGTCCTCCACTTCTTCCTGGGCTCCTGCACCTTCCTCACTAGTTTGACTGCTACCATGCGCCCTGGTAAAACCATCTCCCCCACCCTCACATGCCTGCCGCCTTGGTGCTGCCGACCGTCTGGACCTTGCAGATGTTAGCCCTTCCGCATACAACTCCTCCTCCTCTACTTCCTCCACCTCCTCTTGTGCCACCACCTGACTCCGAATTCTGTTTAACATGTGCTCCAGCATGTAAATCACCGGAATAGTCATGCTGATAATGGCATCGTCAGCACTAAACATCTTCGTCGCCATTTCAAAACTGTGCAGAAGGGTGCATAGGTCCCTGATCTGAGACCACTCCTCCAGCGTGATTTGCCCCACCTCTGAATCTCGTTGGCCCAGGCTATACGTCAGAACGTATTGCACCAGGGCTTGTCGGTGCTGCCACAGTCGCTGCAACATGTGCAGAGTTGAATTCCACCGGGTAGGCACATCGCATTTTAGCCGGTGAAGTGGCAGGCCCAACGACTTCTGTAGAGATGTAAGTCGCTGAGCTGCGGGATGCGAACGGCGGAAGTGAGCACACAGCGACCGTGCCCTCTGCAGAAGGCCATCTAGTCTGGGATAGTGGGCTAAAAATTGCTGAACAACCAGGTTCAACACGTGAGCCATACAAGGCACGTGTGTGACATTGCCCCGGCGAAGGGCCGCACCCAGGTTTGCAGCATTGTCGCACACGGCCTTCCCTGGTTTCAGGTCCAGTGGAGACAACCATTCATGAAATTGGTTCTCCAGAGCTGACCACAACTCCTCAGCTGTGTGACTCACATTTCCCAGACATTTCAAAGTAAAAACCGCCTAATGACGTTGAGCCCTACTGCCAGCATAGTAAGGAGGTGTGCAGGATCCCTTCTGCGCAGTTAGAAAGCTTGTGGCATGACCAGACAGGCTTTGGGTGCAGGTGGAAGACCGAGAGGAGGTTGAGGAGGCAGAAGCAGTGGAGGAACTTTGACATAAAGAGGATTGACGCACAACTCGTGGGGACGGCAAGACTTGGACAGCAGCCCCTTGTCCTGCTGTCACCATAGTTACCCAGTGCCCAGTCAGCGACATGTAACGCCCCTGTCCATGCCTACTCGTCCAAGTGTCTGTGGTGAAATGCACCCTGTCACACACAGAGTTTCTCAAAGAAGCGGTGATGTTGTGTGCGACATGCTGGTGGAGCACAGGCACACCTTTCTTTGAGAAGTAGTGCCGACTGGGCATCTGGTACTGGGGCACTGCGACGGACATAAGGTCTCGAAAATCCTCTGTGTCCACCAGGCGTAAAGGCAGCATTTCTGTAGCCAAGAGCTTGCAGATGGTGAAATTCAACCTCTTAGCTTTCTCATGGCTAGGAGGAAATGGTCTTTTACTTGTCCACATCTGAGGGACCGAGGGCTGGCTATTGTGCTTAGACGGGGTTGATAAGGATGTCCCCGGCAAACTGCCGGTCTGTGAGGAAGATGCAGGCGGACATGTTAGGTTGCCTTGATCCAAAGGTGGTGCTATCGATGTCGGACAGCGCTCAACACCAGCTGGTGTTACCACCTCCAAAGAAAATGATGACCTGCCAATCACGCTGGCTGTTGCGGGTAAAGAGGTGGCAGGTCTGCGCCCCAAAACAGGTGTGACTGCTGTCCCCCCAGTCACAGAGGATGAAGAGGCCGCGGATGCACAAGATATGGCAGACGGTGGTTGGCCCGGCTGGCTAGGCCGCATTGTAGCACACTGAGCTTCCCACTGCAACTTATGCTTCATGTCCATGTGCCGGTTCATGCATGAAGTACTCAAACTATGCATTTTTTGGCCTCTACTTTGCTTTTGCTGACAAATGTTACAGATAACACGAGTTGGGTCATCTTTATCGATCTGAAAAAATGCCCAGGCTATGCAAGGCTTAGCACCCATGCGACCTGAAGAGCCACCACGACTTGTGGTGAGAGGCAGAGTTGTGTTTGAGGATGCAGTTGTTGACGTGCTTCCAGTACTACGTCTCTGTCCAGGAAGGCGCAACCTGACCTCGTCGTCACTAGCATCTTCCTCCACCTCCTCTGCTGACCTCATCTCTTGGCTGACTGTGGGTTGACAGTAAGTGGGATCTCCAACCTCATCATCATCACCCTGTGTGTTATCACACCCGTCATCCTCAGAGCCAACCTGTTCCTGCCCTGACAAAAAACTAAAGTTGTCGCTCCAATCAGGTATTTGAGTCTTATCATCGTCTTCCTCATTGTCTCCACCAACAGGAGTTACAGTTTGGGAATGAGGGTCTACATTATGGTCAGAACCTTCAGCGTCTGGTCCTGGATCCGACTCATAAAGATTCTGGGCATCAGTGCAGATCATTTCCTCGTCTGGATTCACAGAAGCGCTGGAGTCGACCTCTGATTCCCAGGCTATAGTATGAGTAAACAGCTCTGCAGACTCAACCATCTGTTCTACCTCATACTCAGACGGGCAGCTGGAGATTTGGGAGCTGTGAGGAAGCAAGTGCGATTTGGGTGACACCTTTGAGGACTGGAGTATTTGTGATGTTGAAGTTGATGTGGAGGAGAGCCCACTTAAAGGAGCACTTGATATCCGTTGAAGCACCTGCTGTTTTTGTGCCTCATCTGGAATTTGTAGCGATTGGCGTGGCCGTAAGAAAGGGATCTTATCACATTGTCCGCTAAAAGAAGTAGACATTTTAGTTTGGCTGGAAGATGGTCTTTCTTCTGCAGATGTTACTGTTGCTTTAACACCTACCCCACGGACACAACCTTTTTTCCCCTTCCCAACACGCCTATTCCCCTTTCCACCAGCAGCAGGCCTTTTTCCACTCATTTTGGTGGTTAACTAATTCACAACTCTGGAGTTGTTTGCACAAAAAAACAATGGATGGTAACCGAGCAGAGCTGAGTGGCCAAACTATGGTATTAGGCCAAAACTATTGGCTGGGTTAGATGCAGAAAAAAATTATATTCAATTTGCAACCTGATGGAGGTCAGTATAGATGGACTAATACAACAAGTCCCACACACAGCTAGAAGCCCAATATTTTTTCAGAGGTAGATGCAGAAAAAAATATATTCAGTTTGCAACCTGATGGAGGTCAGTATAGATGGACTAATACAACATGTCCCACACACAGCTAGAAGTCCAAATATTTTTCCAGAGGTACTGTAGATGCAGATAAAAATTATTTTGAATTTGCAACCTGATGGAGGTCAGTATAGATGGACTAATAGAGAAAGTCCGACACACTGCTAGAAGGCCAAATATTTTTTCAGAGATAGATGCAGAAAAAAATTAGATTCAGTTTGCAACCTGATGGAGGTCTGTATAGATGGATTAATAGAACAAGACCCACACACAGCTAGAAGCCCAATATTTTTTCAGAGGTAGATGCAGAAAAAAATATATTCAGTTTGCAACCTGATGGAGGTCAGTATAGATGGACTAATACAACAAGTCCCACACACAGCTAGAAGCCCAAATATTTTTTCAGAGGTACTGTAGATGCAGATAAAAATTATTTTGAATTTGCAACCTGATGGAGGTCAGTATAGATGGACTAATAGAGAAAGTCCGACACACTGCTAGAAGGCCAAATATTTTTTCAGAGATAGATGCAGAAAAAAATTATATTCAGTTTGCAACCTGATGGAGGTCAGTATAGATGGACTAATACAACAAGTCCCACACACAGCTAGAAGCCCAATATATTTTCAGAGGTAGATGCAGAAAAAAATATATTCAGTTTGCAACCTGATGGAGGTCAGTATAGATGGACTAATACAACAAGTCCCACACACAGCTAGAAGCCCAATATTTTTTCAGAGGTAGATGCAGAAAAAAATATATTCAGTTTGCAACCTGATGGAGGTCAGTATAGATGGACTAATACAACAAGTCCCACACACAGCTAGAAGCCCAAATATTTTTTCAGAGGTACTGTAGATGCAGATAAAAATTATTTTGAATTTGCAACCTGATGGAGGTCAGTATAGATGGACTAATAGAGAAAGTCCGACACACTGCTAGAAGGCCAAATATTTTTTCAGAGGTACTGTAGATGCAGATAAAAATTATTTTTAATTTGCAACCTGATGGAGGTCAGTATAGATGGACTAATAGAGAAAGTCCGACACACTGCTGGAAGGCCAAATATTTTTTCAGAGCTAGATGCAGAAAAAAATTAGATTCAGTTTGCAACCTGATGGAGGTCAGTATCGATGGACTAATAGAATGATGCTATGCCCAACAGATTTTACTTCACTAGGTGCAGCAAAAAAATTGGTATTCTATACACAGGTGGTATATCTTGCAACACAGATAGGCTACTCCACTGACTAACACACTTTGCAATAGGCCAAAAAGGATTAGCTTTGCTAGATTCAGCCAAATGCTGTGAAAAAAACTTGCACA
This sequence comes from Phyllobates terribilis, assembly GCF_046119375.1. Lineage (NCBI taxonomy): Eukaryota > Metazoa > Chordata > Amphibia > Anura > Dendrobatidae > Phyllobates > Phyllobates terribilis. Next base: position 376,253,036 of record NW_027362762.1, read on the forward strand.
GCACTGGCACAGACCTGCCTGGCAAAAACTGATAGGAACTGATGTAACCTAGTCCTGAAAAGGACTCCAATTACATTTAGTCTTTACTCCCACAACCTATCTATTTAAGAGCACAGACCTCCCTGATAAAAGTCGTAGGAAATGCTGTAACCTAGTCCTTAAAAGGACTGCAATCACAACTATTCCCTACTCCCAAGCTATCTGTAGATTTGTGCGAAAATTGGCTTGAAATTAACAAGGTATAGCGCACACAGCAACAGCGGTGCTGTCTAACACGCAGCTGCAGCAGTGAGAAAATGGTGGCGACGGGGAAAATGGCTTGGTCTTATAGGGCAAGGACATGTGACATACACTGCCAATGACACATGCCCTTGCTTGTGTGAAAAAAAGCACTTCGCTCCGTGTGTGCGCTGCTGATAGGCTGACAGATTGCACCTCCCCACTGTAAATGCGGGAAAGAGAAAAAAACATGGAGATCTTCATTGTTCCTGCAGAGATCCATCCCCTGCCCCTCCCCCCACCCCGCTGTACACTCAAACTGCGTATTAACATTAATTTTCATCATTACTGAGAAAAAATCCAGTTATGATTTTGGTGCACGAACAGTTATCGAACATAACCTCGAACAGCCGAATTTTTCTCAAATTGTTCGTGTTCGCCGAACGGCTCGAACACCGCCCAAAACAGCTCGAATTTGAGATTGGTGAACAGTTCGAGTAGAACAACGCTCATCTCTACTGGTCAGACACCAATATATCTGTTTAAAAGAGTCTGATGTTGGCCAAAAAAATATAACTGTGGTTTTACAGTTCCACAGGTCAAATCTCTGTATTATCCTGCTTTTGGCATTTTTTGCCTTAAAAAAAAACAGTAATAGTGTCTACCTGACTGTTCAGACACCAATATATCTGTTTAAAAGACTCTGGTGTATGCCACATAACTATAACTGTGGTTTTGCAGTTCCACGGGTCAAATCTCTGTATTATCCTGCTTTTGGCATTTTTGCCGTAAAAAAACCTGCAATAGTGACTCCCTGACTGGTCAGGCACCAATATATCTGTTTAAAAGAGTCTGATGTTGGCCAAAAAAATATAACTGTGGTTTTACAGTTCCACGGGTCAAATCTCTGTATTATCCTGCTTTTGGCATTTTTTGCCGTAAAAAAAACTGTAATACTGTCTCCCTGACTGGTCAGACACTAATATATCTGTTTAAAAGAGTCTGCTGTACGACAAATAACTAGAACTGTCGTTTTGCAGTTCCACGGGTCAAATCTCTGTGTTATCCTGCTTTTGGCATTTTTGCTGTAAAAAAAAACTGTAATAGCGTCTTCCTGACTGGTCAGACACCAATATATCTGTTTAAAAGAGTCTGGTGTACGTCACATAACTATAACTGTGGTTTTGCAGTTCCCCGGGTCAAATCTTTGTATTATCCTGCTTTTGGCATTTTTTGCCTTAAAAAAACAGTAATAGTGACTCCCTGACTGGTCAGACACAAATATATCTGTTTAAAGGAGTCTGGCGTAGCCAGAGAAATATAACTGTGGTTTTGCAGTTCCACGGGTCAAATCTCTGTGTTATCCTGCTTTTGGCATTTTTTGCCATAAAAAAAACAGTAATAGTGTCTCCCTGACTGTTTAGACACCAATATATCTGTTTAAAAGAGTCTGATGTTGGCCAGAAAAATATAACTGTGGTTTTGCAGTTCCATGGGTCAAATCTCTGTATTTTCCTGCATTTGGGATTTTTTGCCGCAAAAAAAACAGTAATAGTGTCTCCCAGACTCTTCAGACACAAATACATCTGTTTAAAAGAATCTGGTGTAGGCAAGAAAAATAGAACTGTGGTTTTGCAGTTCCACGGTTCAAAGCTCTGTATTATCCAGCTTTTGGTTTTTTTCTATAAAAAAAAACAGTAATAGTGTCTCCCTGATTGCTTAGACACAAATATATCTGTTTGAAAGATTCTGGTGTACGCCACATAACTATAACTGTGGTTTTGCAGTTCCACGGGTCAAATCTCTGTATTATCCTGCTTTTGGTATTTTTTGCCGTAAAAAAAAACAGTAATAGTGTTTCCCTGACTGGTCAGACACCAATATATCTGTTTAAAAGAGTCTTGTGTACGCCACAAAACTGTAACTGTGGTTTTGCAGTTCCACGGGTCACATCTCTGTATTATTCTGCTTTTGGCATTTTTTGCCTTAAAAAAAAAACAGTAATAGTGACTCCCTGACTGGTCAGACACAATTATAACGGTTTAAAAGAGTCTGGTGTAGGCCAGAAAAATAGAACTATGGTTTTTCAGTTCCACGGGTCAAATCTCTGTATTATCCTGTTTTTGGCATTTTTTACAGTAAAAATACCTGTAATAATGTCTCCCTGACTGTTCAGACACCAATATATCTGTTTAAAAGAGTCTGCTGTATGCCACATAACTGTAACTGTGGTTTTGCAGTTCCTGGGTCAAATCTCTGTATTATCCTGCTTTTGGCATTTTTGCCATAAAAAACTGTAATAGTGTCTCCCTGACTGGTCAGACACTAATATATCTGTTTAAAAGAGTCTGCTGTACGCCACATAACTATAACTGTCGTTTTGCAGTTCCTCGGGTCAAATCTCTGTATTATCCTGCTTTTGGCATTTTTTGCTGTAAAAAAAAACTGTAATAGTGTCTACCTGACTGGTCAGACACAAATATATCTGTTTAAAAGAGTCTGGTGTATGCCACATAACTATAACTGTGGTTTTGCAGTTCCACGGGTCAAATCTCTGTATTATCCTGCTTTTGGCATTTTTTGCCTTAAAAAAAACAGTAATAGTGTCTCCCTGACTGGTCAGACACTAATATATCTGTTTAACCCTCTGTCACATACAATATCGGTTCTAACGAGTTCACATACAATGTGACTGTCAGGCGCAGGCTAGAAAAATACCTATAATATCTAATGTTTGCAATTTCAGTGCTCTAAAAGTGATCAGTGACCTTCATAGGGATGTAATAAAAGAGACTACACATAATCAGGAGCAAAAAAAACCCATTTACTTAACATAAAACTATTAACTCTGAAATACAAACATTTCAAAACTAAATGAAAGTAAAAGAGATGTGCACGTCAGGCCTATTGTATGTGACAGAGGGTTAAAAGAGTCTGCTGTTCGCCACATAACTATAACTGTCGTTTTGCAGTTCCACGGGTCAAATCTCTGTATTATCCTGCTAAAAAAAACTGTAATAGTGACTCCCTGACTGGTCAGACACCAATATATCTGTTTAAAAGAGTCTGATGTTGGCCAAAAAATATAACTGTGGTTTTACAGTTCCATGGGTCAAATCTCTGTATTATCCTGCTTTTGGCATTTTTTGCCGTTAAAAAAAACAGTAATAGTGTCTCCCTGACTGTTCAGACCCCAATATATCTGTTTAAAAGAGTCTGATGTTGGCCACAAAAATTAGAACTGTGGTTTTGCAGTTCCATGGGTCAAATCTCTGTATTATCCTGCTTTTGGCATTTTTTGCTGTAAAAAAAAACTGTAATAGTGTCTACCTGACTGGTCAGACACCAATATATCTGTTTAAAAGAGTCTGGTGTACGCCACATAACTATATCTGTGGTTTTGCAGTTCCCCTGGTCAAATCTCTGTATTATCCTGCTAAAAACAACTGTAATAGTGACTCCCTGACTGGTCAGACACCAATATATCTGTTTAAAAGAGTCTGATGTTGGCCAAAAAATATAACTGTGGTTTTACAGTTCCATGGGTCAAATCTCTGTATTATCCTGCTTTTGGCATTTTTTGCCATTAAAAAAACAGTAATAGTGTCTCCCTGACTGTTCAGACCCCAATATATCTGTTTAAAAGAGTCTGATGTTGGCCAGAAAATTAGAACTGTGGTTTTGCAGTTCCATGGGTCAAATCTCTGTATTATCCTGCTTTTGGCATTTTTTACCATAAAAAAAACTGTAATATTGTCTCCCTGACTGGTCAGACACTAATATATCTGTTTAAAAGAGTCTGCTGTACGCCACATAACTATATCTGTGGTTTTGCAGTTCCCCGGGTCAAATCTCTGTATTATCCTGCTTTTGACATTTTTTGCCATAAAAAAAACAGTAATAGTGTCTCCCTTACTGTTTAGACACCAATATATCTGTTTAAAAGAGTCTTGTGTACGCCACAAAACTATATCTGTGGTTTTGCAGTTCCACTGGTCAAATCTCTGTATTATCCTGCTTTTTGCATTTTTTGCCTTAAAAAAAAACAATAATAGTGACTCCCTGACTGGTCGGACACAAATATATCGATTTAAAAGAGTCTGGTGTAGACCAGAAAATTAGAACCATGGTTTTGCAGTTCCACGGGTCAAATCTCTGTATTATCCTGTTTTGGGCATTTTTTGCAGTAAAGATACCTGTAATAGCGTCTCCCTGACTGATCAGACACCACAATATCTGTTTAAAATAGTCTGGTGTAGGCCATAAAAATATAACTGTGGTTTTGCAGTTCCATGGGTCAAATCTCTGTATTATCCTGCATTTTGCATTTTTTGCCGTTAAAAAAAACCAGTAATAGTGTCTCCCTGACTGTTCAGACACCAATATATCTGTTTAAAAGACTCTGGTGTATGCCACATAACCATGAAGGTGGTTTTGCAGTTCCTGGGTCAAATCTCTGTATTATCCTGCATTTTGCATTTTTTGCCGTTAAAAAAACAGTAATAGTGTCTCCCTGACTGTTCAGACACCAATATATCTGTTTAAAAGACTATGGTGTATGCCACATAACTATAACTGTGGTTTTGCAGTTCCTGGGTCAAATCTCTGTATCATCCTGCTTTTGGCATTTTTTGCCGTTAAAAAAAACAGTAATAGTGTCTCCCTGACTGTTCAGACCCCAATATATCTGGTTAAAAGAGTTTGATGTTGGCCAGAAAATTAGAACTGTGGTTTTGCAGTTCCATGGGTCAAATCTCTGTATTATTCTGCTTTTGGCATTTTTGCCGTAAAAAAAACTGAAATAGTGACTCCCTTACTGGTCAGACACCAATATATCTGTTTATAAGTGTCTGATGTTGGCCAAAAAATATAAGTGTGGTTTTACAGTTCCACGGGTCAAATCTCTGTATTATCCTGCTTTTGGCATTTTTTGCAATAAAAAAACTGTAATAGTGTCTCCCTGACTGGTCAGACACTAATATATCTGTTTAAAAGAGTCTGCTGTACGCCACATAACTAGAACTGTCGTTTTGCAGTTCCACGGGTCAAATCTCTGTATTATCCTGCTTTTGGCATTTTTTGCTGTAAAAAAAAACTGTAATAGTGTCTACCTGACTGGTTAGACATAGACACCAATATATCTGTTTAAAAGAGTCTGGTGTACGCCACATAACTATAACTGTGGTTTTGCAGTTCCCGGGGTCAAATCTCGGTATTATCCTGCTTTTGGCATTTTTTGCCTTAAAAAAAACAGTAATAGTGACTCCCTGACTGGTCAGACACAAATATATCTGTTTAAAGGAGTCTGGTGTAGGCCAGAAAAATATAACTGTGGTTTTGCAGTTCCACGGGTCAAATCTCTGTATTATCCTGCTTTTGGCATTTTTTGCCATAAAAAAACAGTAAGTGTCTCCCTGACTGTTTAGACACCAATATATCTGTTTAAAAGAGTCTGATGTTGGCCAGAAAAATATAACTGTGGTTTTGCAGTTCCGCGGGTCAAATCTCTGTATTTTCTTGCTTTTGGGATTTTTTACCGCAAAAAAAACAGTAATAGTGTCTCCCTGTCTGGTCAGACACCAATATATCTGTTTAAAAGAGTCTGGTGTACGCCACATAACTATAACTGTGCTTTTGCAGTTCCAAGAGTCAAATCTCTGTATTTTCCTGCTTTTGGCATTTTTTTCGGTAAAAAAAACTGTAATAATGACTCCCTGACTGGTCAGACACAAATATATCTGTTTAAAATAGTCTGGTGTTGGCCAAAAAATAGAACTGTGGTTTTACAGTTCCACGGGTCAAATCTCTGTATTATCCTGCTTTTTGCAATTTTTGCCATAAAAAAACTGTAATAGTGTCTCCCAGACTCTTTAGACACCAATATATCTGTTTAAAAGAATCTGGTGTAGGCAAGAAAAATAGAACTGTGGTTTTGCAGTTCCACGGTTCAAAGCTCTGTATTATCAAGCTTTTGGTATTTTTTCTAAAAAAAAAACAGTAATAGTGTCTCCCTGATTGTTCAGACACAAATATATCTGTTTGAAAGATTCTGGTGTACGCCACATAACTATAACTTTGGTTTTGCAGTTCCACGGTTCAAATCTCTGTATTATCCTGCTTTTGGCATTTTTTGCCGTAAAAAAAACTGTAATAGTGTCTTCCTGATTGGCCAGACACCAATATATCTGATTAAAAGAGACAGGTGTACGCCACATAACTCTAACTGTGGTTTTGCAGTTCCACGGGTCAAATCTCTGTATTATCTTGCTTTTGGCATTTTTTGCAATAAAAAAAAAAGTAATAGTGACTCCTTGACTGGTCAGACAGCAATATATCTGTTTAAAAGAGTCTGGTGTAGACCAGAAAAATATAACTGTGGTTTTGCAGTTCCACGGGTCAAATCTCTGTATTATCCTGCTTTTGGCATTTTTTGCCGTAAAAAAAACTGTAATAGTGTCTACCTGATTGGTCAGACACCAATATATCTGTTTAAAAGAGTCTGGTGTATGGCGCATAACTATAACTGTGGTTTTGCAGTTCCATGGGTCAAATCTCTGTATTATCCTGCTTTGGCATTTTTTAGCATAAAAAAACAGTAATAGTGACTCCCTGATTGGTCAGACACCAATATATCTGTTTAAAAGAATCTGGTGTAGCCAGAGAAAGAGAACCTTGGTTTTGCAGTTCCACGGTTCAAATCTCTGTATTATCCAGCTTTTGTTTTTTTTTCTATAAAGAAAAACTGTAATAGTGTCTCCCTGATTGTTCAGACACAAATATAACTTTTTCAAAGATTCTGGTGTACGCCACATAACTATAACTGTGGTTTTGCCGTTCCACGTTTCAAATCTCTGTATTATCCACTTTTGGGCTTTTTTTACTTAAAAAAAACAGTTTGAGTGTGTTCCTGACTGTTCAGCCCCAAATATATCTATTTTAAAAAGTCTGGTATACGCCAGTAAATTAGAACTGTGGTTTTGCAGGTCCACGGTACAAATCTCTGTATTATCCTGCTTTCTGTATTTTTTCAGTAAAGAAAAACAGTAATACTGTCTCCCTGACTGGTCAAACACCAATATATCTGTTTAAAAGAGTCTGGTGTACGCCACAAAACTGTAACTGTGGTTTTGCAGTTACACGGGTCAAATCTCTGTATTATCCACTTTTAGCATTTTTTGCCGTAAAAATACCTGTAATAGTGTCTCCCTGACTGTTCAGACACCAATATATCTGTTTAAAAGAGTCTGGTGTAGGCCATAAAAATATAACTGTGGTTTTGCAGTTCCACGGGTCAAATCTCTGTATTATCCTGCTTTTTGCATTTTTTGCCGAAAAAAAAACAGTAATAGTGTCTCCCTGACTGTTCAGACACCAATATATCTGTTTAAAAGAGTCTGCTGTATGCCACATAACTATAACTGTGGTTTTGCAGTTCCTGGGTCAAATCTCTGTATTATCCTGCTTTTGGCATTTTTTGCCATAAAAAACTGTAATAGTGTCTCCCTGACTGGTCAGACACTAATATATCAGTTTAAAAGAGTCTGCTGTACGCCACATAACTATAACTGTCGTTTTGCAGTTCCTCGGGTCAAATCTCTGTATTATCCTGCTTTTGGCATTTTTTGCTGTAAAAAAAACTGTAAAAGTGTCTACCTGACTGGTTAGACACCAATATATCTGTTTAAAAGAGTCTGGTGTACGCCACATAACTATAACTGTGGTTTTGCAGTTCCCCGGGTCAAATCTCGGTATTATCCTGCTTTTGGCATTTTTTGCCTTAAAAAAAACAGTAATAGTGACTCCCTGACTGGTCAGACTCAAATATATCTGTTTAAAGGAGTCTGGTGTAGGCCAGAAAAATATAACTGTGGTTTTGCAGTTCCGCGGGTCAAATCTCTGTATTTTCTTGCTTTTGGGATTTTTTGCCGCAAAAAAAACAGTAATAGTGTCTCCCTGTCTGGTCAGACACCAATATATCTGTTTAAAAGAGTCTGGTGTACGCCACATAACTATAACTGTGGTTTTGCAGTTCCACGGGTCAAATCTCTGTATTATCCTGCTTTTGGCATTTTTTTCGGTAAAAAAAACTGTAATAATGACTCCCTGAGTCTGGTGTTGGCCAGAAAAATAGAACTGTGGTTTTGCAGTTCCATGGGTCATATCTCTGTATTATCCTGCTTTTTGCATTTTTTGCCATAAAAAAAAACTGTAATAGTGTCTCCCAGACTCTTTAGACACTAATATATCTGTTTAAAAGAATCTGGTGTAGGCAAAAAAAATAGAACTGTGGTTTTGCAGTTCCACGGTTCAAAGCTCTGTATTATCAAGCTTTTGGTATTTTTTCTAAAAAAAAAACAGTAATAGTGTCTCCCTGATTGTTCAGACACAAATATATCTGTTTGAAAGATTCTGGTGTACGCCACATAACTATAACTTTGGTTTTGCAGTTCCACGGTTCAAATCTCTGTATTATCCTGCTTTTGGCATTTTATGCCGTAAAAAAAACTGTAATAGTGTCTACCTGATTGGCCAGACACCAATATATCTGATTAAAAGAGACAGGTGTACGCCACATAACTCTAACTGTGGTTTTGCAGTTCCACGGGTCAAATCTCTGTATTATCCTGCTAAAAAAAACTGTAATAGTGACTCCCTGACTGGTCAGACACCAATATATCTGTTTAAAAGAGTCTGATGTTGGCCAAAAAATATAACTGTGGTTTTACAGTTCCATGGGTCAAATCTCTGTATTATCCTGCATTTGGCATTTTTTGCCGTTAAAAAAAACAGCAATAGTGTATCCCTGACTGTTCAGACCCCAATATATCTGTTTAAAAGAGTCTGATGTTGGCCACAAAAATTAGAACTGTGGTTTTGCAGTTCCATGGGTCAAATCTCTGTATTATCCTGCTTTTGGCATTTTTTGCTGTAAAAAAAAACTGTAATAGTGTCTACCTGACTGGTCAGACACCAATATATCTGTTTAAAAGAGTCTGGTGTACGCCACATAACTATATCTGTGGTTTTGCAGTTCCCCGGGTCAAATCTCTGTATTATCCTGCTAAAAAAAACTGTAATAGTGACTCCCTGACTGGTCAGACACCGATATATCTGTTTAAAAGAGTCTGATGTTGGCCAAAAAATATAACTGTGGTTTTACAGTTCCATGGGTCAAATCTCTGTATTATCCTGCTTTTGGCATTTTTTGCCGTTAAAAAAAACAGCAATAGTGTATCCCTGACTGTTCAGACCCCAATATATCTGTTTAAAAGAGTCTGAGGTTGGCCACAAAAATTAGAACTGTGGTTTTGCAGTTCCATGGGTCAAATCTCTGTATTATCCTGCTTTTGGCATTTTTTGCTGTAAAAAAAAACTGTAATAGTGTCTACCTGACTGGTCAGACACCAATATATCTGTTTAAAAGAGTCTGGTGTACGCCACATAACTATATCTGTGGTTTTGCAGTTCCCCGGGTCAAATCTCTGTATTATCCTGCTAAAAAAACTGTAATAGTGACTCCCTGACTGGTCAGACACCGATATATCTGTTTAAAAGAGTCTGATGTTGGCCAAAAAATATAACTGTGGTTTTACAGTTCCATGGGTCAAATCTCTGTATTATCCTGCTTTTGGCATTTTTTGCCGTTAAAAAAACAGTAATAGTGTCTCCCTGACTGTTCAGACCCCAATATATCTGTTTAAAAGAGTCTGATGTTGGCCAGAAAATTAGAACTGTGGTTTTGCAGTTCCATGGGTCAAATCTCTGTATTATCCTGCTTTTGGCATTTTTTAACATAAAAAAAAACTGTAATAGTGTCTCCCTGACTGGTCAGACACTAATATATCTGTTTAAAAGAGTCTGCTGTACGCCACATAACTATAATTGTCGTTTTGCAGTTCCACGGGTCAAATCTCTGTATTATCCTGCTTTTGGCATTTTTTGCTGTAAAAAAAAACTGTAATAGTGTCTACCTGACTGGTCAGACACCAATATATCTGTTTAAAAGAGACTGGTGTACGCCACATAACTATATCTGTGGTTTTGCAGTTCCCCGGGTCAAATCTCTGTATTATCCTGCTTTTGTCATTTTTTGACATAAAAAAAAACAGTAATAGTGTCTCCCTGACTGTTTAGACACCAATATATCTGTTTAAAAGAGTCTTGTGTACGCCACAAAACTGTAACTGTGGTTTTGCAGTTCCACGGGTGAAATCTCTGTATTATCCTGCTTTTGGCATTTTTTGCCTTAAAAAAAAACAGTAATAGTGACTCCCTGACTGGTAGGACACAAATATATCAATTTAAAAGAGTCTGGTGTAGACCAGATAATTAGAACCACGGTTTTGCAGTTCCACGGGTCAAATCTCTGTATTATCCTGTTTTGGGCATTTTTTGCAGTAAAGATACCTGTAATAGTGTCTCCCTGACTGATCAGACACCACAATATCTGTTTAAAATAGTCTGGTGTAGGCCGTAAAAATATAACTGTGGTTTTGCAGTTCCACGGGTCAAATCTCTGTATTATCCTGCATTTTGCATTTTTTGCCGTTAAAAAAAAACAGTAATAATGTCTCCCTGACTGTTCAGACACCAAAATATCTGTTTAAAAGACTCTGGTGTATGCCACATAACTATAAAGGTGGTTTTGCAGTTCCTGGGTCAAATCTCTGTATTATCCTGCTTTTGGCATTTTTTGCCGTTAAAAAAAACAGTAATAGTGTCTCCCTGACTGCTCAGACCCCAATATATCTGGTTAAAAGAGTCTGATGTTGGCCAGAAAATTAGAACTGTGGTTTTGCAGTTCCATGGGTCAAATCTCTGTATTATCCTGCTTTTGGCATTTTTGCCGTAAAAAAAACTGTAATAGTGACTCCCTGACTGGTCAGACACCAATATATCTGTTTAAAAGTGTCTGATGTTGGCCAAAAAATATAACTGTGGTTTTACAGTTCCACAGGTCAAATCTCTGTATTATCCTGCTTTTGGCATTTTTTGCAATAAAAAAACTGTAATAGTGTCTCCCTGACTGGTCAGACACTAATATATCTGTTTAAAAGAGTCTGCTGTACGCCACATAACTAGAACTGTCGTTTTGCAGTTCCATGGGTCAAATCTCTGTATTATCCTGCTTTTGGCATTTTTTGCTGTAAAAAAAAACTGTAATAGTGTCTACCTGACTGGTTAGACACCAATGTATCTGTTTAAAAGAGTCTGGTGTACGCCACATAACTATAACTGTGGTTTTGCAGTTCCCCGGGTCAGATCTCGGTATTATCCTGCTTTTGGCATTTTTTGCCATAAAAAAACAGTAAGTGTCTCCCTGACTGTTTAGACACCAATATATCTGTTTAAAAGAGTCTGATGTTGGCCAGAAAAATATAACTGTGGTTTTGCAGTTCCGCGGGTCAAATCTCTGTATTTTCTTGCTTTTGGAATTTTTTGCCGCAAAAAAACAGTAATAGTGTCTCCCTGTCTGGTCAGACACCAATATATCTGTTTAAAAGAGTCTGGTGTACGCCACATAACTATAAATGTGGTTTTGCAGTTCCACGGGTCAAATCTCTTTATTATCCTGCTTTTGGTATTTTTTTCGGTAAAAAAAACTGTAATAATGACTCCCTGACTGGTCAGACACAAATATATCTGTTTAAAAGAGTCTGGTGTTGGCCAGAAAAATAGAACTGTGGTTTTGCAGTTTAAATGGGTCATATCTCTGTATTATCCTGCTTTTTGCATTTTTTGCCATAAAAAAAACTGTAATAGTGTCTCCCAGACTCTCTAGACACCAATATATCTGTTTAAAAGAATCTGGTGTAGGCAAAACAATTAGAACTGTGGTTTTGCAGTTCCACGGTTCAAAGCTCAGTATTATCTAGCTTTTGGTATTTTTTCTAAAAAAAAAAACAGTAATAGTGTCTCCCTGATTGTTCAGACACAAATATATCTGTTTGAAAGATTCTGGTGTACGCCACATAACTATAACTTTGGTTTTGCAGTTCCACGGTTCAAATCTCTGTATTATCCTGCTTTTGGCATTTTTTGCCGTAAAAAAAACTGTAAATGTGTCTACCTGATTGGCCAGACACCAATATATCTGATTAAAAGAGACAGGTGTACGCCACATAACTCTAACTGTGGTTTTGCAGTTCCATGGGTCAAATCTCTGTATTATCCTGCTAAAAAAAACTGTAATAGTGACTCCCTGACTGGTCAGACACCGATATATCTGTTTAAAAGAGTCTGATGTTGGCCAAAAAATATAACTGTGGTTTTACAGTTCCATGGGTCAAATCTCTGTATTATCCTGCTTTTGGCATTTTTTGCCGTTAAAAAAAACAGCAATAGTGTATCCCTGACTGTTCAGACCCCAATATATCTGTTTAAAAGAGTCTGATGTTGGCCACAAAAATAAGAACTGTGGTTTTGCAGTTCCATGGGTCAAATCTCTGTATTATCCTGCTTTTGCCATTTTTTGCTGTAAAAAAAAACTGTAATAGTGTCTACCTGACTGGTCAGACACCAATATATCTGTTTAAAAGAGTCTGGTGTACGCCACATAACAATATCTGTGGTTTTGCAGTTCCCCGGGTCAAATCTCTGTATTATCCTGCTAAAAAAAACTGTAATAGTGACTCCCTGACTGGTCAGACACCGATATATCTGTTTAAAAGAGTCTGATGTTGGCCAAAAAATATAACTGTGGTTTTACAGTTCCACGGGTCAAATCTCTGTATTATCCTGCTTTTGGCATTTTTTGCCGTTAAAAAAACAGTAATAGTGTCTCCCTGACTGTTCAGACCCCAGTATATCTGTTTAAAAGAGTCTGATGTTGGCCAGAAAATTAGAACTGTGGTTTTGCAGTTCCATGGGTCAAATCTCTGTATTATCCTGCTTTTGGCATTTTTTACCATAAAAAAAAACTGTAATAGTGTCTCCCTGACTGGTCAGACACTAATATATCTGTTTAAAAGAGTCTGCTGTACGCCACATAACTGTAATTGTCATTTTTCAGTTCCACGGGTCAAATCTCTGTATTATCCTGCTTTTGGCATTTTTTGCAATAAAAAAAAACAGTAATAGTGACTCCCTGACTGGTCAGACACAAATATATCGATTTAAAAGAGTCTGGTGTAGACCAGAAAATTAGAACCATGGTTTTGCAGTTCCACGGGTCAAATCTCTGTATTATCCTGTTTTGGGCATTTTTTGCAGTAAAGATACCTGTAATAGTGTCTCCCTGACTGATCAGACACCACAATATCTGTTTAAAATAGTCTGTTGTAGGCCATAAAAATATAACTGTGGTTTTGCAGTTCCACGGGTCAAATCTCTGTATTATCCTGCATTTTGCATTTTTTGCCATTAAAAAAAAACAGTAATAGTGTCTCCCTGACTGTTCAGACACCAATATATCTGTTTAAAAGACTCTGGTGTATGCCACATAACTATAAAGGTGGTTTTGCAGTTCCTGGGTCAAATCTCTGTATTATCCTGCTTTTGGCATTTTTTGCCGTTAAAAAAAACAGTAATAGTGTCTCCCTGACTGTTCAGACCCCAATATATCTGGTTAAAAGAGTCTGATGTTGGCCAGAAAATTAGAACTGTGGTTTTGCAGTTCCATGGGTCAAATCTCTGTATTATCCTGCTTTTGGCATTTTTGCCGTAAAAAAAACTGTAATAGTGACTCCCTGACTGGTCAGACACCAATATATCTGTTTAAAAGTGTCTGATGTTGGCCAAAAAATATAACCGTGGTTTTACAGTTCCACAGGTCAAATCTCTGTATTATCCTGCTTTTGGCATTTTTTGCAATAAAAAAACTGTAATAGTGTCTCCCTGACTGGTCAGACACTAATATATCTGTTTAAAAGAGTCTGCTGTATGCCACATAACTATAACTGTGGTTTTGCAGTTCCCCGGGTCAAATCTCGGTATTATCCTGCTTTTGGCATTTTTTGCCTTAAAAAAAACAGTAATAGTGACTCCCTGACTGGTCAGACTCAAATATATCTGTTTAAAGGAGTCTGGTGTAGGCCAGAAAAATATATCTGTGGTTTTGCAGTTCCACGGGTCAAATCTCTGTATTATCCTGCTTTTGGCATTTTTTGCCATAAAAAAACAGTAAGTGTCTCCCTGACTGTTTAGACACCAATATATCTGTTTAAAAGAGTCTGATGTTGGCCTGAAAAATATAACTGTGGTTTTGCAGTTCCGCGGGTCAAATCTCTGTATTTTCTTGCTTTTGGGATTTTTTGCCGCAAAAAAAACAGTAATAGTGTCTCCCTGTCTGGTCAGACACCAATATATCTGTTTAAAAGAGTCTGGTGTATGCCACATAACTATAACTGTGGTTTTGCAGTTCCACGGGTCAAATCTCTGTATTATCCTGCTTTTGGCATTTTTTTCGGTAAAAAAAACTGTAATAATGACTCCCTGACTGGTCAGACACAAATATATCTGTTTAAAAGAGTCTGGTGTTGGCCAGAAAAATAGAACTGTGGTTTTGCAGTTCCATGGGTCATATCTCTGTATTATCCTGCTTTTTGCATTTTTTGCCATAAAAAAAACTGTAATAGTGTCTCCCAGACTCTTTAGACACCAATATATCTGTTTAAAAGAATCTGGTGTAGGCAAAAAAATTAGAACTGTGGTTTTGCAGTTCCACGGTTCAAAGCTCTGTATTATCAAGCTTTTGGTATTTTTTCTAAAAAAAAAAACAGTAATAGTGTCTCCCTGATTGTTCAGACACAAATATATCTGTTTGAAAGATTCTGGTGTACGCCACATAACTATAACTTTGGTTTTGCAGTTCCACGGTTCAAATCTCTGTATTATCCTGCTTTTGGCATTTTTTGCCGTAAAAAAAACTGTAATAGTGTCTACCTGATTGGCCAGACACCAATATATCTGATTAAAAGAGACAGGTGTACGCCACATAACTCTAACTGTGGTTTTGCAGTTCCACGGGTCAAATCTCTGTATTATCTTGCTTTTGGCATTTTTTGCAATAAAAAAAAAGTAATAGTGACTCCTTGACTGGTCAGACAGCAATATATCTGTTTAATAGAGTCTGGTGTAGACCAGAAAAATATAAATGTGGTTTTGCAGTTCCATGGGTCAAATCTCTGTATTATCCTGCTTTTGGCATTTTTTGCCGTAAAAAAACAGTAATAGTGACTCCCTGATTGGTCAGACACCAATATATCTGTTTAAAAGAATCTGGTGTAGGCCAGAGAAAGAGAACCTTGGTTTTGCAGGTCCACGGTACAAATCTCTGTATTATCCTGCTTTCTGTATTTTTTCAGTAAAGAAAAACAGTAATAGTGTCTCCCTGACTGGTCAGACACCAATATATCTGTTTAAAAGAGTCTGGTGTACGCCACAAAACTGTAACTGTGGTTTTGCAGTTACACGGGTCAAATCTCTGTATTATCCACTTTTGGAATTTTTTGCCGTAAAAATACCTGTAATAGTGTCTCCCTGACTGTTCAGACAACAATATATCTGTTTTAAAGAGTCTGATGTTGGCCAGAAAAATATAACTGTGGTTTTGCAGTTCCACGGGTCAAATCTCTGTATTATCCTGCTTTTGGCATTTTTTGCCTTAAAAAAACAGTAATAGTGACTCCCTGACTGGTCAGACTCAAATATATCTGTTTAAAAGAGTCTGGTGTAGGCCAGAAAAATATAACTGTGGGTTTGCAGTACCACAGGTCAAATCTCTGTATTATCTTGCTTTTGGCATTTTTTGCAATAAAAAAAAAAGTAATAGTGACTCTTTGACTGGTCAGACAGCAATATATCTGTTTAAAAGAGTCTGGTGTAGGCCAGAAAAATATAACTGTGGTTTTGCAGTTCCACGGGTCAAATCTCTGTATTATCCTGCTTTTGGCATTTTTTGCCGTAAAAAAGCTGTAATAGTGTCTACCTGATTGGTCAGACACCAATATATCTGTTTAAAAGAGTCTGGTGTATGGCGCATAACTATAACTGTGGTTTTGCAGTTCCATGGGTCAAATCTCTGTATTATCCTGCTTTTGGCATTTCTTACCATAAAAAAAACAGTAATAGTGACTCGCTGATTGGTCAGACACCAATATATCTGTTTAAAAGAGTCTGATGTACGCCACACAACTATAACTGTGGTTTTGCAGTTCCACGGGTCAAATCTCTGTATTATCCTGCTTTTTGCATTTTTTGCTATAAAAAAAACAGTAATGGTGTCTCCCTGACTGTTCAGACACCAATATATCTGTTTAAAAGAGTCTGATGTTGGCCAGAAAAATATAACTGTGGTTTTGCAGTTCCACGGGTCAAATCTCTGTATTATCCTACTGTTGGCATTTTTTGCAGCAAAAAAACTGTAATAGTGTCTCCCTGACTGGTCAGACACCAATATATCTGTTTAAAAGAATCTGGTGTAGGCCAGAGAAAGAGAACCTTGGTTTTGCAGTTCCACGGTTCAAATCTCTGTATTATCCAGCTTTTGTTTTTTTTTCTAGAAAGAAAAACTGTAATAGTGTCTTCCTGATTGTTCAGACACAAATATATCTTTTTCAAAGATTCTGGTGTACGCCACATAACTATAACTGTGGTTTTGCCGTTCCACGTTTCAAATCTCTGTATTATCCACTTTTGGGCTTTTTTTACTTAAGAAAAACAGTTTGAGTGTGTTCCTGACTGTTCAGCCCCAAATATATCTATTTTAAAAAGTCTGGTATAAGCCAGTAAATTAGAACTGTGGTTTTGCAGGTCCACGGTACAAATCTCTGTATTATCCTGCTTTCTGTATTTTTTCAGTAAAGAAAAACAGTAATAGTGTCTCCCTGACTGGTCAGACACCAATATATCTGTTTAAAAGAGTCTGGTGTACGCCACAAAACTGTAACTGTGGTTTTGCAGTTACACGGGTCAAATCTCTGTATTATCCACTTTTGGCATTTTTTGCCGTAAAAATACCTGTAATAGTGTCTCCCTGACTGTACAGACACCAATATATCTGTTTAAAAGAGTCTGGTGTAGGCCATAAAAATATAACTGTGGTTTTGCAGTTCCACGGGTCAAATCTCTGTATTATCCTGCTTTTTGCATTTTTTGCCGTAAAAAAAAACTGTAATAGTGTCTGCCTGACTGGTCAGACACCAATATATCTGTTTAAAAGAGTCTGGTGTAGGCCAGAAAAATAGAACCTTGGTTTTGCAGTTCCACGGTTCAAATCTCTGTATTATCCAGCTTTTGTTTTTTTTTCTAGAAAGAAAAACTGTAATAGTGTCTCCCTGATTGTTCAGACACAAATATATCTTTTTCAAAGATTCTGGTGTACGCCACATAACTATAACTGTGGTTTTGCCGTTCCACGTTTCAAATCTCTGTATTTTGGGCTTTTTTTACTTAAAAAAAACAGTTTGAGTGTGTTCCTGACTGTTCAGCCCCAAATATATCTATTTTAAAAAGTCTGGTATACGCCAGTAAATTAGAACTGTGGTTTTGCAGGTCCACGGTACAAATCTCTGTATTATCCTGCTTTTTGTATTTTTTCAGTAAAGAAAAACAGTAATAGTGTCTCCCTGACTGGTCTGACACCAATATATCTGTTTAAAAGAGTCTGATGTTGGCCAGAAAAATATAACTGTGGTTTTGCAGTTCCACGGGTCAAATCTCTGTATTATCCTGCTTTTGGCATCTTTTGCCTTAAAAAAAACAGTAATAGTGACTCCCTGACTGGTCAGACACAAATATATCTGTTTAAAAGAGTCTGGTGTACGCCACAGAATTATAACTGTGGTTTTGCAGTTCCACGGGTCAAATCTCTGTATTATCCTGCTTTTGGTGTTTTTGCCGTAAAAAATACAGTAATACTGTCTACCTGACTGGTGTTAGAACCTTCCTGTTAGTTTTGGCTATGTTGTGTTTTGCGGTCACGTGACCAGCTGCCTATATATTTCAGCTCCGCCCTTCTGGCTTTGCTTGACTTCAGTGTTGTTTTGACTGTGTCTCTAGCCTGGTGCTTTTGTGCCTATCTCTCTCTAGTTTGCTTGGTCCTCTGGGACCTCTAGTACTTTTTGTCAGTTTAATCTTTTGCTCTGCAACAACTTCTGTTAGGAGGTGTCCCATTTTTGTCCCAGTCCTTAGTTCCTTTACGGACCCCTCCTTTTCTCTATAGGTCTCCGTTCAGGCTAGCCGAGGACGAAGGCGGGTCTGTTCACAAGGAACAAGTAGCCTGGTACAATGTAGGGGCTCAGCTTAATCTTACTGTAGGGACAGCTCTCCCCATCTTTCCTTAGCCTATGTTGCAGATCATAACAGTAAGTCCATCCCAAACAAAAACTTTAAGGAAAGAAATCCTGGGATCAGTATGGTTTCTGTTCAAGATTTGGCTCAACGCCTGCAGGGATTGTCTCTGGAGGTGTCCGAGCTCGGGCAACACGTGAGTAGCTGCTCTGGAGCGCATTTTGTGGAACCAAAGGTAGGACTGCCTGATATTTTTTATGGTAAACAGCAAGATTTTTTTTCCTTTAAAAATGCTTGTTTATTATATTTTCATTTGAGACCAAGGTCCTCTGGGAATGAATCACAGTGCATTGGGTTTTTCATGTCACTTTTGCGCAAGGAACCACAGGGGTGGGCCTTTTCTCTCCAACCTAATGATCCGTGTTTTAGGTCAGTGGAGGATTTTTTTTCTGCTCTGGGGCTATTGTATGACGATTCTGATCGAGTCTCATCTGCTGAGACAGAACTGTGACGTTTGAAGCAAGGGTCAGGTGATGTTGAAAATTATTGTACACACTTCAGAAGGTGGTCCTCAGAAGTGAAATGGAATGATTCGGAGTTAAAATGTTTTTTTCTTACTAGTCTAAGTGAAAGGGTTAAGGATCTGTTGATTGCATTTCCAGCACCTGAAGCATTGCAGGAAGCCATGCAATTAGCTATACGTGTGGACAGGAGACTGCGTGCCAGGGTTATGATGAAAAAATTCCTGCAATGGCAGCTCCTAGTCCCCAGAGGGTCTGCTCGGACGGCGGAGAACCAATGGAGGTTGGGGCGATGTCCCTCCACTCTCAGGAAAGAGACTGCAGGTTTTCCAAGGGATTGTGTTTTTATTGTGGTAAACCTGACCATTTGATTAAGAACTGTGAGCTTCGTTTAAGTAAAGAAAAAAGAAAGGTCAGTTATGCCCATATTGCTTTTTGAGCTCTAAGGGAGTATTTCTTTCAGGGAGTACCTCATTGCAGGAAGATTTGATTGAATTTCAGACATTTGTGGATTGTGGTTCAACACTTAATGTGATTGATAAGGGTTTTTTGGAAAAACTTAAATTGGAATCCAAACATTTGTCATTACCTATTTCTGTGATTGCAATTGATAACACTCCTTTGAAATGTATTACTCACAAGGTTGCGGCATTTCCCCTCACTATCAATGGTATTCACCAAGAAATTTTGGATTTGGTGGTATTAAATAATTTACCCTATCCAGTCGTTTTAGGTTTGCTTTGGTTAAAACTGAACAATCCTTTACTGGACTGGTCTACTAATGAGATTAAGTCTTGGAGTCCTAAGATCTATGATAAGTGTTGTAATGGTCGCATTGTGGCTGTGGACAAAGGGGAATTACCTGTTTCTATTCAGGATTTTTGGAAGTTTTTTTCAGAGGAGGAGTCGCAAGTTTTACCTCCTCATAGGGACTATGATTGCACCATTGAGTTTGTTCCTGGAGTTACTCTTCCCAAGAGTCGCTTATTTAATCTGACTATCCCTGAGAGAAAGGCCTTGGAGGAATGCATACAGACGAGCTTGGCTGATGGTCACATTAGACCTTCTAAGTAGCCTGTGGCCAATGGATTTTTCTTTGTTAAAAAAACGGACGGGGGCTTACGTCCTTGTCTGGACTTTCTTGAAATTAATAAGATTATCGTACGCAATTCTTACCCATTGCCGTTAATTCCTGACTTGTTTAACCAGATAGTGGGGGCCAAGTGGTTCTCTAAAATTGATCTCCGGTGGGCATACAATTTGTTACGTATGAAGGAGGGTGATGAATGGAAAAGTGCTTTTAACACTCCGGTAGGTCATTTTGAGAATCTGGTGATGCCTTTTGGTCTTACCAATGCACCCGCCTTTTTCCAGAACCTTATTAATGACATCCTGAGACCTTTGATTGGTAAGAATGTGGTTGTGTATTTGGATGACATTCTGATTTATTCACCAGATCTGGAGTCCCATTGGCAGAGTGTACGTGAAGTGTTGCAGTTATTGAGTGATAATTCACTTTTTGCTAAGCTGGAGAAATGTGAGTTCGCTGTGCAGAGAATTAGTTTTTTGGGCTACATTATCTCCAGTGAGGGCTTTGAGATGGACCCGGTGAAGGTTCAGGCTGTGCAGGAATGGCCTATGCCTATTGGTTTGAAATCGATACAGAGATTTTGGGGTTTCGCCAATTATTACAGGAAATTCATTAAGAATTTTTCTATAATTGTTAAGCCACTGACCGATCTCACCAGGAAAGGTGCGAATACGGTCCAGTGGACTACTGATTCCATTCAAGCTTTTGTGTATCTCAAGGAGAGGTTCAGTTCTGCCCCTATCCTTATGCAGCCTGATGAGACCAAGCATTTTTTTGGTCAAGGTTGATGCTTCTTCGGTGGGGGTCGGTGCAGTTTTGTCTCAGGAGAACAAGGATGGAGTACATCCCTGTGATTTTTTTTCAAAAAAAAATTCAGAAACCGAACTTAATTACGCTGTTGGTAATCGGGAATTACAGGCTATTAAACTCGTGTTTGAACATTGGCGTCATTTCTTGGAAAGTGCTAAATTTCCTATTCAGGTTTTCACAGATCATAAGAATTTGATCTATCTGGATGCTGCCAAGCGCTTGAATGCCCGTCAAGCTAGGTGGGCACTTTTTTTTCTCGGTTTAATTTTTCTGTTACTTACATCCCTGGTACTAAGAATGTTAAAGCCGATGCTTTATCTCGCAGCTTTTCTCCCATGGTTGGTACCGAGGAGGAGGAGAGCATTTTACAAGAAGGAGTTGTAGTAGCAGCATTGGACTCTGTTTTGGAAGATGGGATTCTGAAAGCCCAAGAGGATACCCCATCTAACACTCCCCATGGGAGGTTGTTTGTGCCTAGAACCTTTAGGAGAGATTTGTTTGTGGAGTATCATGAGTCTCGGTTGGCAGGTCATCCAGGAATTTCTGAGACTAAGAGACTTATCAGTTGCAGTTTTTGGTGGCCTGGGTAGCAGAAGGAAGTCATCAAGTGGGTGCGTCAATGTACGGTGTGTGCTAGGTCAAAGGCTTCACATACCCCTGCTGCGGGGTTGCTTTGCCCTCTGGAGATTCCAAGTGCGCCTTGGACGCATCTGGCAATGGATTTTATTACTGACCTTCCTGTGTCCGAGGGTTTCACAGTCATCTGGGTGGTCGTGGACCGTTTTAGCAAGATGTGTCGTTTGGTTCCATTCATTAAGCTACCCTGCGCTAAGACACTCGCTAAGGCGTTTGTTAAGGAAATTGTCAGGCTCCATGGCGTTCCCACCGACATTGTTTCTGATAGGGGACCTCAGTTTGTGGCTCGCTTTTGACGTGCTTTTTGTGACAGGTTGGGAGTCCATTTGTCATTTTCATCTGGGTATCATCCTGAGTCTAATGGACAGACAGAAAGAAAGAACCAGGATGTTGAACAGTTTTTGCATTGTTTTGTGGCAGACAATCAAGAGGGGTGGTCTGAGTTTCTGCCACTTGCAGAATTTGCTCTTAGCAACCATACATCCTCCTCTGCTGGGTGTTCTCCTTTTTTTTGTTGTACTGGGAGACATCCATCTTTTGGTTCGTTCTCCAAATTGGGGTCGACTGTGCCGGAGGAGGAGAATTTTTCCGGTGATTTGGAGAGAGTTTGGACTAATGTACATTGTAACCTTCAAGAGGCTAACAAAAAGTCCAAGAAGTGTTTTAACAGGAAACGTAAAGAGGTTGTAACGGGTCCGGGAGGCGGAACCTCTGAGCTACTATACAAGGGGGCGGCCCTTGTAAGGGAGCGGGTGGCAGTCTCTAGGTAAGGGGTAGGTACGACCTGTGATGGCAGAGCCTCCGGGTAGGCTAGCAGGCAGATGGTAGAAGTGTGCTCCCAGGTGAGCAAGCGAGAGTCTCTGGAATAGCAGGTGGTCACGGCACATGACGGCGGAACCTCCGGGCTGGCAGGCAGGTAGGTAACGGAGAAGCGCTCCCAGGTGAGCGGGCAAGAGTCTCTGGAATAGCTGGTGGTCACCGCACGTGACAACGGGACCTCCGGGCTGGCAAGCAGGCAGGTAACGGAGATGCGCTCCCAGGTGAGCGGGCAAGAGTCACTGAGATAGCTGGTGGTCACAGCACGTGACAACGGAGCCTCCGGGCTGGCAAGCAGGCAGATAACGGAGAAGCGCTCCCAGGTGAGCGGGCAAGCTGGTCCATAGACAGACTGACCGGAGTAGTAAGGCAGACCGTCGGACCTCAGGCAAGCAGGCAGGTAGCTGATATGCGCTCCCAGGTGAGCGGGCAGGCTGGTCCTTTAGACAGACTGACAGGAGTAGTAAGGCAGACCGTCGGACCTCAGACTGGCAGACAGGTAACAAGTATTCAGGCAGGAATCAGGCAGGTAACTAGCAGGAAACTGGCAGGAAACTGGCAGGTAACTGGCAGGTAACTGGCAACGGGACCTGAGGGCTGAAGCACAGGTGAGACACAGGTGCAAACAACATTGCTCGGGCACCTCCATTTTGGAGGAGGTGCCTTATATATGATGAAGTCCTCCGGCCATTGGCCGGGGACTCCTTAGGACGGCGCGCGCGGCCCCTTCAAGAGGAGGGGAGCGCGCGCGCGCGCGCCCTAAGCACAGGGGCCGGGAAGGAGCGCGCGCTGAGAGCAGAGCGGGAGGAGGACGCCGGGAAGGAGCGTGCGCTGACAGCAGAGCGGGGAGAGGACGCCGGGCACGGAGCAGAGCGGTGAGGGGAGCAGCGTCCCTGCCTAGCAGAGGGCAGGGACGCCAGCGCTACAGTACCCCCCCCTTTAGGCCCCCCCTTTTTTAGGCCAGACAGAAATTTAGCTAGGATGAGAGGGGCATGGATGTTCTCCCGGGGCTCCCACGTTCTCTCCTCAGGACCAAACCCCTTCCAATCTACCAGAAAAAAGGTCTTTCCTCTTACCCTTTTGGTGGCAAGAATGTTCTCTACCTCAAACTCGTCCTCAGCAGAAACCGGAGCAGGAGGCGTACCTGTAGACTTGGAAAAAGAGTTAAGCACCACAGGTTTGAGGAGAGACACATGGAAGGAGTTAGGGATCCGTAAGTTGGCCGGGAGTTTCAATTTATAGGCCACCGGGTTGATTTGACTGATGACCTCCAGTGGGCCGATGAACCGAGGCCCTAACTTATAGGAAGGGATCTTGAGCCGGACATATTTGGACGAGAGCCAGACTTTATCCCCAGGGCGGAATTGAGGAGGGTCCAGACGTTTTTTGTCAGCGTGTCTTTTCATACGCTCGGATGACAGAAGGAGTGCGGACCGGGTACTCTCCCATATGGAGGAAAATTTGTTAACAAGAGATTCCGCAGCCGGATTGTCCGCCGAGGTGGAGACGGGAAACGGGATCCGAGGATGCTGACCATAGACTACAAAAAACGGGGATTTGGAGGAAGACTCGCTCTCGTGATTGTTGTACGAGAATTCGGCCCATGGCAGGAGATCCACCCAGTCAGAATGGTGGGCATTAACGAAGTGCCGAAGGTAACTGGTCAGGTTCTGATTGATCCGCTCCACTTGACCATTAGACTGTGGGTGGTAAGCGGAGGAGAAGTCCAGGGTGACGTCCAGCAATTTACAAGTGGCTCTCCAGAAACGGGAAGTGAACTGTACCCCACGATCCGACACGATGTGACGGGGCAGGCCATGAAGACGGAAGATGTGGCGGATAAAGTCTTTAGCCAGCTCGGGTGCAGACGGAAGACCTGGCAGTGGAATGAAGTGAGCCATCTTGGAGAAGCGGTCAGCGACCACCCAAATGACCGTACAACCGGCAGAGACGGGTAGATCAGTAATGAAGTCCATCGCTATATGCTGCCAGGGGGCAGCAGGTACTGGCAGAGGTAGGAGGCGGCCGGCCGGCAGGTGTCTCGGAACTTTGTTGCGGGCGCAGGACACACAGGCAGAAACAAAGTCTATTACATCCTTGTGCAGGTTAGGCCACCAGTAGTGCCGGGTAATAAGTTGGAGGGTCTTTTTCTGACCGGCGTGGCCAGCTAGTTTAGACGAATGACCAAAGTGTAGTATCTTCTCCCGATCAGGTACTGGTACGAACGTCTTACCAGGAGGAAGACGATTTAGACTCACGGGAGCCACCTGCATTACTCTGGCGGGATCGATGATATGTTTCGGATCCTCCTCGAGATCAGACACCAGAAAGGACCGAGACAAGGCGTCCGCCTTGACGTTTTTGTCAGCCGGGCGAAAATGAAGGACAAAATCAAAACGAGCAAAAAACAAGGACCACCGGGCTTGGCGCGGGTTAAGTCTCTGGGCATGCTGGAGGTAAGCCAAGTTCTTGTGGTCAGTGTAAATTATTACCGGGTGAAGAGCCCCCTCGAGCAGGTAACGCCACTCCTCCAATGCCAGTTTGATGGCCAATAACTCTCGGTCTCCTATGGAATAGTTGCGCTCAGAGGAGGAGAAGAGTTTAGAGAAGAAGCCACAAGTTACCATCCTCCCGGAAGAAGATTTTTGAGTAAGTACCGCTCCGGCTCCAGAGGAGGAGGCGTCAACTTCCAGGAAGAACTGTTTGTTGCCATCTGGGCGATGCAGCACCGGGGCGGAAGAGAAGGCCTGTTTAAGGGAAAGAAAGGCCTCCTCTGCTTCGGGTGGCCACTCTTTGGGATTAGTACCTTTACGAGTGAGCGCAGAAATTGGGGCCGTCCGGGAAGAGAAGTGTGGTATGAAGAGGCGGTAGTAGTTGGCGAAGCCCAGGAATCGCTGAATGGCCTTCAACCCCTCCGGTCGGGGCCATTTCTCGATGGCAGACAGTTTCTCAGGATCCATTTGTAGGCCGGTCTGAGAGATAATGTAGCCCAGAAACGGAAGCGAGGTCTGCTCAAAGAGGCACTTCTCAAATTTAGCGTAGAGATGGTTCTGCCTTAGCCTGAGCAGGACCTGACGAACGTCCCTCCGGTGAGTCTGGAGATCCGGAGAGAAGACCAAGATGTCGTCCAGGTACACCACTACGCAGGAGTAGAGAAGGTCCCGGAAGATGTCATTGACCAACTCTTGAAAGACGGCAGGAGCGTTACAGAGACCAAAGGGCATTACCAGGTATTCATAGTGGCCGTCCCGGGTGTTGAATGCCGTCTTCCATTCATCCCCCTGACGAATACGAACCAGGTTGTACGCCCCACGAAGGTCCAGTTTGGTGAAGATCCTAGCCCCCCTCAGGCGATCAAATAATTCTGGAATGAGCGGAAGGGGGTACTTATTCTTCACCGTGATCAGGTTTAGGCCTCTATAGTCTATACAGGGACGGAGAGAGCCGTCCTTCTTTTTGACGAAAAAGAAGCCTGCTCCCGCCGGGGAGGTAGATTTCCGGATGAATCCTCTGGCCAGATTCTCCTCAATATATTCGGACATTGACCGGGTCTCAGCAGCGGATAAAGGATAGATACGCCCACGGGGAGGAGTAGTACCGGGTAGCAGATCGATGGGACAGTCGTATGGTCTATGTGGTGGTAATGTCTCTGCCTCCTTTTTATTAAAGACATCTGCATAAGACCAATAAGGAATCGGAAGTCCAGGTAGATTAGCTGGGGTAGGAGAGGGACGGACGGGATGGACGGGAACCAGGCAGGTTTTATGACAGTCTTGTCCCCAGCGAAGGACCTCTCCGGTTTGCCAGTCTAGCACGGGTGCATGTCTCTGGAGCCAGGGCAGACCTAGCAAGAGGGCGTGAGAGAGTCCAGGCAGAACATTTAAGGAGATACTTTCAGAATGCAGCATTCCCACCTGCAGGGTAATGGATTCGGTGATGAGTTGAATGGGGCGAGGTAAGAGGCCCCCATCCACGGCAGCGACAGACAAGGGTACAGCCAGAGGTTTGGTGGGGATGCGGTATTTCTCAACCAGGGACTGTGAAATAAGGTTCCCGGCTGCTCCAGAGTCAAGTTGGGCTAGTTCGAAATAACGGTTCTCCCCGTAGATGATCGAAACTGACAACAGCAGGGATGGAGAGGATTTATTCTTGTCTAGGTGGACCTCTCTGAGCGAACCTAGACACAGGCGTTTCCCGACCTCTCCGGGCAGGCACGGATCCGGTGCTCCTTACTGCCACAGTAGAAGCAGCTCCCCTCGGCACGGCGTGAGTCCTGACGGGTTTTGACCATCTTGGTCTGGTCGACCTGCATAGGCTCAGGAGAGTGTACCTGGGGAGAGATGGAGGGAATGACGGGTTTCTGGAAAGTAGGAGCTAAACGTGGAATCCTTCTCTCACGGGTGACCTCTTTGGCACGCTCCTGGAACCGTAGGTCAATCCGGGTGGCAAGGGTTATTAGATCATCGAGAGAGGTAGGAATGTCCCGACCAGCAAGTTCATCTTTAATACGACCGGACAGACCCTCCCAGAAGACGGATACCAGAGCGTCGTTATCCCAGGCCAGCTCCGAGGCAAGGGTGCGGAACCGTATGGCATATTGGCCCACGGTGAGACCCTCCTGACGGAGGCGTAGCAGAGAGGATGCGGATGAGGTCTTCCGTCCGGGTTCGTCGAAGACTTTCCGGAAAGCCGAGAGAAAAGCAGGCAAGTTGGACACCAGGGGGTCTCCTCTCTCCCATAGAGGATTTAGCCAGGCCAGGGCCTCCCCGGTGAGATGGGACATGATAAAGGCAATTTTGGCCCGGTCGGAATTAAACTGATGGGACAAAAGTTCAAAGTGCAGGGTGCACTGATTTATGAAGCCCCGAGCCTGGACGGGGTCGCCTCCGAAGCGAGGAGGTGCAGAAAGCCGGGGTCCGGGGTAGGATACCATAGTATTAGTGGGCAGCGGAGCTGCCGGATTGCAAGATATGACACTGGCGGAGGTTGTTGGTGGATCAGACAGAGTGTTCAGGCGAGTATTAACATTCCGCAGGTGACCCAGGATGGCCTCCTGTTGGGACCTCTGACGGGACAGTTCAAGACAGAGGTCCGAGAGCGAGGGAGCTTGGGTGCCACCGGGTTCCATGGCCCGAGCAAACTGTAACGGGTCCGGGAGGCGGAACCTCTGAGCTACTATACAAGGGGGCGGCCCTTGTAAGGGAGCGGGTGGCAGTCTCTAGGTAAGGGGTAGGTACGACCTGTGATGGCAGAGCCTCCGGGTAGGCTAGCAGGCAGATGGTAGAAGTGTGCTCCCAGGTGAGCAAGCGAGAGTCTCTGGAATAGCAGGTGGTCACGGCACGTGACGGCGGAACCTCCGGGCTGGCAGGCAGGTAGGTAACGGAGAAGCGCTCCCAGGTGAGCGGGCAAGAGTCTCTGGAATAGCTGGTGGTCACCGCACGTGACAATGGGACCTCCGGGCTGGCAAGCAGGCAGGTAACGGAGATGCGCTCCCAGGTGAGCGGGCAAGAGTCACTGAGATAGCTGGTGGTCACAGCACGTGACAACGGAGCCTCCGGGCTGGCAAGCAGGCAGATAACGGAGAAGCGCTCCCAGGTGAGCGGGCAAGCTGGTCCATAGACAGACTGACCGGAGTAGTAAGGCAGACCGTCGGACCTCAGGCAAGCAGGCAGGTAGCTGATATGCGCTCCCAGGTGAGCGGGCAGGCTGGTCCTTTAGACAGACTGACAGGAGTAGTAAGGCAGACCGTCGGACCTCAGACTGGCAGACAGGTAACAAGTATTCAGGCAGGAATCAGGCAGGTAACTAGCAGGAAACTGGCAGGAAACTGGCAGGTAACTGGCAGGTAACTGGCAACGGGACCTGAGGGCTGAAGCACAGGTGAGACACAGGTGCAAACAACATTGCTCGGGCACCTCCATTTTGGAGGAGGTGCCTTATATATGATGAAGTCCTCCGGCCATTGGCCGGGGACTCCTTAGGACGGCGCGCGCGCCCTAAGCACAGGGGCCGGGAAGGAGCGCGCGCTGAGAGCAGAGCGGGAGGAGGACGCCGGGAAGGAGCGCGCGCTGACAGCAGAGCGGGGAGAGGACGCCGGGCACGGAGCAGAGCGGTGAGGGGAGCAGCGTCCCTGCCTAGCAGAGGGCAGGGACGCCAGCGCTACAGAGGTTTTGTTTACTGTGGGTGACATGGTTTGGTTGTCGTCAAAGAATCTGCGGTTGAGGATTCACTCTAAAAAATTGGGCTCGAAGTTTGTGGGGCCATTTAAGGTGCTTCAGGTGGTTAACCAGTCTGCTGTTAGGTTAGAGGTCCCCACCTCCTGGAAGATTAATCCTGTGTTTCATGTTTCCTTGTTGAAAAAGGCTGATGTATCGGATAGGGATGCCACTGTCACAGTTCCTCCGGTGGTGGAAGATGGCGAATATGAAATTTCTCGTTTACTGAATTCCAGAGGGCATAGAGGGAGATTGCAGTATCTCGTCGCTTGGAAAGGTTTCGGTCCCGAGGATAACTCCTGGGTAAGGGCGGAAGATGTCTCTGCCCCTAGACATGTCAGAGCTTTCCACAGGAGGTTTCCTGATAGGCCTGGGCCTGGAGGATCTGGAGGATTCTCATAGAAGAGGGGGTACTGTTAGAACCCTCCTGTCAGTTTTGGCTATCTTGTGTTTTGCGGTCACGTGACCAGCTGCCTGTATATTCCAGCTCCGCCCTTCAAGCTTTGCTGGACTTCAGTGTTGTTTTGACTGTCTCTCTAGCCTGGTGCTTTTGTGCCTATCTCTCTCTAGTTTGCTTGGTCCTCTGGGACCTCTAGTACATTTTTTGTCAGTTTATCTTTTGCTCTGCAACAACTTCTGTAAGGAGATGTCCCATTTATGTCTCAGTCCTTAGTTCCTTTAGGGACCCGTCCCTTTCTCTATAGGTCTCCGTTCATACTAGCCGAGGACGAAGGCGGGTCTGTTCAGAAGGAACAGGTAGCCCGCTACAACGTAAGGGCTCAGCTTAGTCTTACTGTAAGGACAGCTCTCCCCATCTTTCCTTAGCCTATGTTGCAGATCATAACAACTGGTCAGACACCAATATATCTGTTTAAAAGAGTCTGGTGTAGGCCATAAAAATATAACTGTGGTTTTGAAGTTCCACGAGTCAAATCTCCGTGTTATCCTGTTTTTGGCATTTTTTGCCGTAAAAATACCTGTAATAGTGTCGCCCAGACTGTTCAGACACCACTATATCTGTTTAAAAGAGTCTGGTGTAGGCCATAAAAATATAACTGTGGTTTTGCAGTTCCACGGGTCAAATCTCTGTATTATCCTGCTTTTTGCATTTTTTGCCGTAAAAAAAAACAGTAATAGTGTCTCCCTGACTGTCCAGACACCAATATATCTGTTTAAAAGAGTCTGATGTTGGCCAAAAAAATATAACTGTGGTTTTGCAGTTCCACGGGTCAAATCTTTGTATTATCCTGCTTTTGGCATTTTTTGCCGTAAAAAAAACTGTAATAGTGTCTCCCTGACTGATCAGACACCAATATATCTTTTTAAAAGAGTCTACTGTATGCCACATAACTATAACTGTGGTTTTGCAGTTCCACGGGTCAAATCTCTGTATTATACTGCTTTTCGCATTTTTTGCCGTAAAAAAAACTGTAGTACTGTCTACTAGAGATGAGCGGTGTTCGACTCGAACTGTTCGCCAATCTCAAATTCGAGCTGTTTTGGGCGGTGTTCGAGCCGTTCGGCGAACACGAACAATTTGAAAAAAATGCGGCTGTTCGAGGTTATGTTTGATAACTGTTCGTGCACCAAAATCATAACTGGATTTTTTCTCAGTAATGTTGAAAATTATTGTGAATACGCAGTTTGAGTGTACAAAGGGGCGGGGGGAGGGGTAGGGGAGGGATCTCTGCATAAATAATGAAGATCTCCATTTTTTTTTATCTTTCCCGCATTTACAGTGGGGAGGTGCAATCTGTCAGCCTATCAGCAGCGCACACACGGAGCGAACTGCTTTTTTTCACACAAGCAAGGGCATGTGTCATTGGCAGTGTATGTCACATGTCCTTGCCCTATAAGACCCAGCCATTTTCCACGTAGCCACAATTTTCTCACTGCTGCAGCTGCGTGTTAGATGGCACCGCTGTTGCTGTGTGCGCTATACTTTGAATGTTAATTTCAAGAAAATTATCGCACAAATCTACAGCTAGCTTGGGAGTAGGGAATAGTTGTGATTTCAGTCCTTTTGAGGACTAGGTTACATCATTTCCTACGACTTTTATCAGGCAGGTCTGTGCTCTTAAATAGATAGGTTGCGAGTAAAGACTAATTGTAATTGCAGTCCTTTTGAGCGCTAGGTTACATCAGTTCCTATGACTTTTATCAGGCAGGTCTGTGCTCTTAAATAGATAGGTTGGGAGTAAAGACTAATTGTAATTGCAGTCCTTTTGAGGGCTATGTTACATCAGTTCCTATCACTTTTTGCCAGGCAGGTCAGTGCCAGTGCTGTGCAAGTTTTTTT
Source organism: Phyllobates terribilis (assembly GCF_046119375.1). Lineage (NCBI taxonomy): Eukaryota > Metazoa > Chordata > Amphibia > Anura > Dendrobatidae > Phyllobates > Phyllobates terribilis. Next base: position 376,283,873 of record NW_027362762.1, read on the forward strand.
CACAGCATTTGGCTAAATCTAGCTAAGCAAATCCTTTTTGGCCTCTTGCAGTGTGTGTTAGTCAGTGGAGTATCCTATCTGTGTTGCAAGCTATACCACCTGTGTATAGAATACAATTTTTTTACTGCACCTAGCCAAGTAAAACCTTTTGGGCATAGCCTCATTCTATTAGTCCTTCTATACTAACCTCCACCAGGTTGCAAATTCAAAATAATTGTTATCTGCATCTAGCTCTGAAAAAATATTTGGGCTTGTAGCAGTGTGTGGGACTTGTTCTATTAGTCCATCCATACTAACCTCCACCAGGTTGCAAATTCAAAATAATTTTTATCCGCATCTAGCTCTGAAAAAATATTTGGGCTTGGGATTGTAGCAGTGTGTGGGACATGTTCTATTAGTCCATCTATACTAACCTCCACCAGGTTGCAAATTCAAAATAATTTTTATCTGCATCTAGCTCTGAAAAAATATTTGGGCTTGGGCTTGTAGCAGTGTGTGGGACTTGTTCTATTAGTCCATCTATACTAACCTCCACCAGGTTGCAAATTCAAAATAATTTTTATCCGCATCTAGCTCTGAAAAAATATTTGGGCTTGGGATTGTAGCAGTGTGTGGGACATGTTCTATTAGTCCATCTATACTAACCTCCACCAGGTTGCAAATTCAAAATAATTTTTATCTGCATCTAGCTCTGAAAAAATATTTGGGCTTGGGCTTGTAGCAGTGTGTGGGACTTGTTCTATTAGTCCATCTATACTAACCTCCACCAGGTTGCAAATTCAAAATAATTTTTATCTACATCTAGCTCTGAAAAATTATTTGGGCTTGGGCTTGTAGCAGTGTGTGGGACTTGTTCTATTAGTCCATCTATACTAACCTCCACCAGGTTGCTAATTCAATATAATTTTTATCTGCATCTAGCTCTGAAAAAATATTTGGGCTTGGGCTTGTAGCAGTGTGTGGGACTTGTTCTATTAGTCCATCTATACTAACCTCCACCAGGTTGCAAATTCAAAATAATTTTTATCTGCATCTAGCTCTGAAAAAATATTTGGGCTTGGGCTTGTAGCAGTGTGTGGGACTTGTTCTGTTAGTCCATCTATACTAACCTCCACCAGGTTGCAAATTCAAAATAATTTTTATCTGCATCTAGCTCTGAAAAATATATTTGGGCTTGGGCTTGTAGCAGTGTGTGGGACTTGTTCTATTAGTCCATCTATACTAACCCCCACCAGGTTGAAAATTCAAAATAATTTTTATCTGCATCTAGCTCTGAAAAAATATTTGGACTTGGGCTTGTAGCAGTGTGTGGGACTTGTTCGATTAGTCCATCTATACTAACCTCCACCAGGTTGCAAATTCAAAATAATGTTTATCTGCATCTAGCTCTGAAAAAATATTTGGACTTGGGCTTGAAGCAGTGTGTGGGACTTGTTCTATTAGTCCATCTATACTAACCTCCACCAGGTTGCAAATTCAAAATAATGTTTATCTGCATCTAGCTCTGAAAAAATATTTGGACTTGGGCTTGTAGCAGTGTGTGGGACTTGTTCTATTAGTCCATCTATACTAACTTCCACCAGGTTGCAAATTCAAAATAATTTTTATCTGCATCTAGCTCTGAGAAAATATTTGGGCTTGGGCTTGTAGCAGTGTGTGGGACTTGTTTTATTACTCCATCTATACTAACCTCCACCAGGTTGCAAATTCAAAATAATTTTTATCTGCATCTAGCTCTGAAAAAAATATTTGGGCTTGGGCTTGTAGCAGTGTGTGGGACTTGATCTGTTAGTCCATCTATACTAACCTCCACCAGGTTGCAAATTCAAAATAATTTTTATCTGCATCTAGCTCTGAAAAAAATATTTGGGCTTGGGCTTTTAGCAGTGTGTGGGACTTGTTCTATTAGTCCATCTATACTAACCTCCACCAGGTTGCAAATTCAAAATAATTTTTATCTGCATCTAGCTCTGAAAAAAATATTTGGGCTTGGGCTTGTAGCAGTGTGTGGGACTTGTTCTGTTAGTCCATCCATACTAACCTCCATCAGGTTGCAAATTCAAAATAATTTTTATCTGCATCTAGCTCTGAAAAAAATATTTGGGCTTGGGCTTGTAGCAGTGTGTGGGACTTGTTCTGTTAGTCCATCTATACTAACCTCCACCAGGTTGCAAATCCAAAATAATTTTTATCTGCATCTAGCTCTGAAAAAAATATTTGGGCTTGGGCTTGTAGCAGTGTGTGGGACTTGTTCTATTAGTCCATCTATACTAACCTCCACCAGGTTGAAAATTCAAAATAATTTTTATCTGCATCTAGCTCTGAAAAAATATTTGGACTTGGGCTTGTAGCAGTGTGTGGGATTTGTTCTATTAGTACATCTATACTAACCTCCACCAGGTTGCAAATTCAAAATAATTTTTATCTGCATCTAGCTCTGAAAAATATTTGGATTTGGGCTTGTAGCATTGTGTGGGACTTGTTCTATTAGTCCATCTATACTAACCTCCACCAGGTTGCAAATTCAAAATAATTTTTATCTGCATCTAGCTCTGAAAAAATATTTGGGCTTGGGCTTGTAGCAGTGTGTGGGACTTGTTTTATTAGTCCATCTATACTAACCTCCACCAGGTTGCAAATTCAAAATAATTTTTATCTGCATCTAGCTCTGAAAAAATATTTGGGCTTGGGCTTGTAGCAGTGTGTGGGACTTGTTCTAATAGTCCATCTATACTAACCTCCACCAGGTTGCAAATTCAAAATAATTTTTATCTGCATCTAGCTCTGAAAAAATATTTGGGCTTGGGCTTGTAGCAGTGTGTGGGACTTGTTCTATTAGTCCATGTATACTAACCTCCACCAGGTTGAAAATACAAAATAATTTTTATCTGCATCTAGCTCTGAAAAAATATTTGGGCTTGGGCTTGTAGCAGTGTGTGGGACTTGTTCTATTAGTCCATCTATACTAACCTCCACCAGGTTGCAAATTCAAAATAATTTTTATCTGCATCTAGCTCTGAAAAAATATTTGGGCTTGGGCTTGTAGCAGTGTGTGGGACTTGTTCTATTAGTCCATCTATACTAACCTCCACCAGGTTGCAAATTCAAAATAATTTTTATCTGCATCTAGCTCTGAAAAAATATTTGGGCTTGGGCTTGTAGCAGTGTGTGGGACTTGTTCTGTTAGTCCATCTATACTAACCTCCACCAGGTTGCAAATTCAAAATAATTTTTATCTGCATCTAGCTCTGAAAAAAATATTTGGGCTTGGGCTTGTAGCAGTGTGTGGGACTTGTTCTATTAGTCCATCTATACTAACCTCCACCAGGTTGAAAATTCAAAATAATTTTTATCTGCATCTAGCTCTGAAAAAATATTTGGACTTCGGCTTGTAGCAGTGTGTGGGACTTGTTCTATTATTCCATCTATACTAACCTCCACCAGGTTGCAAATTCAAAATAATGTTTATCTGCATCTAGCTCTGAAAAAATATTTGGACTTGGGCTTGTAGCAGTGTGTGGGACTTGTTCTATTAGTACATCTATACTAACCTCCACCAGGTTGCAAATTCAAAATAATTTTTATCTGCATCTAGCTCTGAAAAAATATTTGGACTTGGGCTTGTAGCAGTGTGTGGGACTTGTTCTATTAGTCCATCTATACTAACCTCCACCAGGTTGCAAATTCAAAATAATTTTTATCTGCATCTAGCTCTGAAAAAATATTTGGGCTTGGGCTTGTAGCAGTGTGTGGGACTTGTTCTATTAGTACATCTATACTAACCTCCACCAGGTTGCAAATTCAAAATAATGTTTATCTGCATCTAGCTCTGAAAAAATATTTGGGCTTGGGCTTGTAGCAGTGTGTGGGACTTGTTTTATTAGTCCATCTATACTAACCTCCACCAGGTTGCAAATTCAAAATAATTTTTATCTGCATCTAGCTCTGAAAAAATATTTGGGCTTGGGCTTGTAGCAGTGTGTGGGACTTGTTCTATTAGTCCATCTATACTAACCTCCACCAGGTTGCAAATTCAAAATAATTTTTATCTGCATCTAGCTCTGAAAAAATATTTGGGCTTGGGCTTGTAGCAGTGTGTGGGACTTGTTCTATTAGTCCATCTATACTAACCTCCACCAGGTTGCAAATTCAAAATAATTTTTATCTACATCTAGCTCTGAAAAATTATTTGGGCTTGGGCTTGTAGCAGTGTGTGGGACTTGTTCTATTAGTCCATCTATACTAACCTCCACCAGGTTGCTAATTCAATATAATTTTTATCTGCATCTAGCTCTGAAAAAATATTTGGGCTTGGGCTTGTAGCAGTGTGTGGGACTTGTTGTATTAGTCCATCTATACTAACCTCCACCAGGTTGCAAATTCAAAATAATTTTTATCTGCATCTAGCTCTGAAAAAATATTTGGGCTTGGGCTTGTAGCAGTGTGTGGGACTTGTTCTGTTAGTCCATCTATACTAACCTCCACCAGGTTGCAAATTCAAAATAATTTTTATCTGCATCTAGCTCTGAAAATTATATTTGGGCTTGGGCTTGTAGCAGTGTGTGGGACTTGTTCTATTAGTCCATCTATACTAACCCCCACCAGGTTGAAAATTCAAAATAATTTTTATCTGCATCTAGCTCTGAAAAAATATTTGGACTTGGGCTTGTAGCAGTGTGTGGTACTTGTTCGATTAGTCCATCTATACTAACCTCCACCAGGTTGCAAATTCAAAATAATGTTTATCTGCATCTAGCTCTGAAAAAATATTTGGACTTGGGATTGTAGCAGTGTGTGGGACTTGTTCTATTAGTCCATCTATACTAACCTCCACCAGGTTGCAAATTCAAAATAATGTTTATCTGCATCTAGCTCTGAAAAAATATTTGGACTTGGGCTTGTAGCAGTGTGTGGGACTTGTTCTATTAGTCCATCTATACTAACTTCCACCAGGTTGCAAATTCAAAATAATTTTTATCTGCATCTAGCTGTGAAAAAATATTTGGGCTTGGGCTTGTAGCAGTGTGTGGGACTTGTTTTATTAGTCCATCTATACTAACCTCCACCAGGTTGCAAATTCAAAATAATTTTTATCTGCATCTAGCTCTGAAAAAAATATTTGGGCTTGGGCTTGTAGCAGTGTGTGGGACTTGATCTGTTAGTCCATCTATACTAACCTCCACCAGGTTGCAAATTCAAAATAATTTTTATCTGCATCTAGCTCTGAAAAAAATATTTGGGCTTGGGCTTTTAGCAGTGTGTGGGACTTGTTCTATTAGTCCATCTATACTAACCTCCACCAGGTTGCAAATTCAAAATAATTTTTATCTGCATCTAGCTCTGAAAAAAATATTTGGGCTTGGGCTTGTAGCAGTGTGTGGGACTTGTTCTGTTAGTCCATCCATACTAACCTCCATCAGGTTGCAAATTCAAAATAATTTTTATCTGCATCTAGCTCTGAAAAAAATATTTGGGCTTGGGCTTGTAGCAGTGTGTGGGACTTGTTCTGTTAGTCCATCTATACTAACCTCCACCAGGTTGCAAATTCAAAATAATTTTTATCTGCATCTAGCTCTGAAAAAAATATTTGGGCTTGGGCTTGTAGCAGTGTGTGGGACTTGTTCTATTAGTCCATCTATACTAACCTCCACCAGGTTGCAAATTCAAAATAATTTTTATCTACATCTAGCTCTGAAAAATTATTTGGGCTTGGGCTTGTAGCAGTGTGTGGGACTTGTTCTATTAGTCCATCTATACTAACCTCCACCAGGTTGCTAATTCAATATAATTTTTATCTGCATCTAGCTCTGAAAAAATATTTGGGCTTGGGCTTGTAGCAGTGTGTGGGACTTGTTCTATTAGTCCATCTATACTAACCTCCACCAGGTTGCAAATTCAAAATAATTTTTATCTGCATCTAGCTCTGAAAAAAATATTTGGGCTTGGGCTTTTAGCAGTGTGTGGGACTTGTTCTATTAGTCCATCTATACTAACCTCCACCAGGTTGCAAATTCAAAATAATTTTTATCTGCATCTAGCTCTGAAAAAAATATTTGGGCTTGGGCTTGTAGCAGTGTGTGGGACTTGTTCTGTTAGTCCATCCATACTAACCTCCATCAGGTTGCAAATTCAAAATAATTTTTATCTGCATCTAGCTCTGAAAAAAATATTTGGGCTTGGGCTTGTAGCAGTGTGTGGGACTTGTTCTGTTAGTCCATCTATACTAACTTCCACCAGGTTGCAAATTCAAAATAATTTTTATCTGCATCTAGCTCTGAAAAAATATTTGGGCTTGGGCTTGTAGCAGTGTGTGGGACTTGTTTTATTAGTCCATCTATACTAACCTCCACCAGGTTGCAAATTCAAAATAATTTTTATCTGCATCTAGCTCTGAAAAAATATTTGGGCTTGGGCTTGTAGCAGTGTGTGGGACTTGTTCTATTAGTCCATCTATACTAACCTCCACCAGGTTGCAAATTCAAAATAATTTTTATCTGCATCTAGCTCTGAAAAAATATTTGGGCTTGGGCTTGTAGCAGTGTGTGGGACTTGTTCTATTAGTCCATGTATACTAACCTCCACCAGGTTGAAAATTCAAAATAATTTTTATCTGCATCTAGCTCTGAAAAAATATTTGGGCTTGGGCTTGTAGCAGTGTGTGGGACTTGTTCTATTAGTCCATCTATACTAACCTTCACCAGGTTGCAAATTCAAAATAATTTTTATCTGCATCTAGCTCTGAAAAAATATTTGGGCTTGGGCTTTTAGCAGTGTGTGGGACTTGTTCTATTAGTCCATCTATACTAACCTCCACCAGGTTGCAAATTCAAAATAATTTTTATCTGCATCTAGCTCTGAAAAAATATTTGGGCTTGGGCTTGTAGCAGTGTGTGGGACTTGTTCTGTTAGTCCATCTATACTAACCTCCACCAGGTTGCAAATTCAAAATAATTTTTATCTGCATCTAGCTCTGAAAAAAATATTTGGGCTTGGGCTTGTAGCAGTGTGTGGGACTTTTTCTATTAGTCCATCTATACTAACCTCCACCAGGTTGAAAATTCAAAATAATTTTTATCTGCATCTAGCTCTGAAAAAATATTTGGACTTCGGCTTGTAGCAGTGTGTGGGACTTGTTCTATTATTCCATCTATACTAACCTCCACCAGGTTGCAAATTCAAAATAATGTTTATCTGCATCTAGCTCTGAAAAAATATTTGGACTTGGGCTTGTAGCAGTGTGTGGGACTTGTTCTATTAGTACATCTATACTAACCTCCACCAGGTTGCAAATTCAAAATAATTTTTATCTGCATCTAGCTCTGAAAAAATATTTGGACTTGGGCTTGTAGCAGTGTGTGGGACTTGTTCTATTAGTCCATCTATACTAACCTCCACCAGGTTGCAAATTCAAAATAATTTTTATCTGCATCTAGCTCTGAAAAAATATTTGGGCTTGGGCTTGTAGCAGTGTGTGGGACTTGTTCTATTAGTACATCTATACTAACCTCCACCAGGTTGCAAATTCAAAATAATGTTTATCTGCATCTAGCTCTGAAAAAATATTTGGGCTTGGGCTTGTAGCAGTGTGTGGGACTTGTTTTATTAGTCCATCTATACTAACCTCCACCAGGTTGCAAATTCAAAATAATGTTTATCTGCATCTAGCTCTGAAAAAATATTTGGGCTTGGGCTTGTAGCAGTGTGTGGGACTTGTTTTATTAGTCCATCTATACTAACCTCCACCAGGTTGCAAATTCAAAATAATGTTTATCTGCATCTAGCTCTGAAAAAATATTTGGGCTTGGGCTTGTAGCAGTGTGTGGGACTTGTTCTATTATTCCATCTATACTAACCTCCACCAGGTTGAAATTTCAAAATAATTTTTATCTGCATCTAGCTCTGAAAAATTATTTGGGCTTGGGCTTGTAGCAGTGTGTGGGACTTGTTCTATTAGTCCATCTATACTAACCTCCACCAGGTTGCAAATTCAAAATAATTTTTATCTGCATATAGCTCTGAAAAAATATTTGGGTTGGGCTTGTAGCAGTGTGTGGGACTTGTTCTATTAGTCCATCTATACTAACCTCAACCAGGTTGCAAATTCAAAATAATTTTTATCTGCATCTAGCTCTGAAAAAATATTTGGGCTTGGGCTTGTAGCAGTGTGTGGGACTTGTTCTGTTAGTCCATCTATACTAACCTCCACCAGGTTGCAAATTCAAAATAATTTTTATCTGCATCTAGCTCTGAAAAAAATATTTGGGCTTGGGCTTGTAGCAGTGTGTGGGACTTGTTCTATTAGTCCATCTATACTAACCTCCACCAGGTTGAAAATTCAAAATAATTTTTATCTGCATCTAGCTCTGAAAAAATATTTGGACTTCGGCTTGTAGCAGTGTGTGGGACTTGTTCTATTAGTCCATCTATACTAACCTCCACCAGGTTGCAAATTCAAAATAATGTTTATCTGCATCTAGCTCTGAAAAAATATTTGGACTTGGGCTTGTAGCAGTGTGTGGGACTTGTTCTATTAGTCCATCTATACTAACCTCCACCAGGTTGCAAATTCAAAATAATTTTTATCTGCATCTAGCTCTGAAAAAATATTTGGGCTTGGGTTTGTAGCAGTGTGTGGGACTTGTTCTTTTAGTCCATCTATACTAACCTCCACCAGGTTGCAAATTCAAAATAATTTTTATCTGCATCTAGCTCTGAAAAAAATATTTGGGCTTGGGCTTGTAGCAGTGTGTGGGACTTGTTCTATTAGTCCATCTATACTAACCTCCACCAGGTTGAAAATTCAAAATAATTTTTATCTGCATCTAGCTCTGAAAAAATATTTGGACTTGGGCTTGTAGCAGTGTGTGGGACTTGTTCTATTAGTCCATCTATACTAACCTCCACCAGGTTGCAAATTCAAAATAATTTTTATCTGCATCTAGCTCTGAAAAAATATTTGGACTTGGGCTTGTAGCAGTGTGTGGGACTTGTTCTATTAGTCCATCTATACTAACCTCCACCAGGTTGAAAATTCAAAATAATTTTTATCTGCATCTAGCTCTGAAAAAATATTTGGACTTGGGCTTGTAGCAGTGTGGGACTTGTTCTATTAGTACATCTATACTAACCTCCACCAGGTTGCAAATTCAAAATAATTTTTATCTGCATCTAGCTCTGAAAAAATATTTGGATTTGGGCTTGTAGCAGTGTGTGGGACTTGTTCTATTTGTCCATCTATACTAACCTCCACCAGGTTGCAAATTCAAAATAATTTTTATCTGCATCTAGCTCTGAAAAAATATTTGGGCTTGGGCTTGTAGCAGTGTGTGGGACTTGTTTTATTAGTCCATCTATACTAACCTCCACCAGGTTGCAAATTCAAAATAATTTTTATCTGCATCTAGCTCTGAAAAAAATATTTGGGCTTGGGCTTGTAGCAGTGTGTGGGACTTTTTCTATTAGTCCATCTATACTAACCTCCACCAGGTTGAAAATTCAAAATAATTTTTATCTGCATCTAGCTCTGAAAAAATATTTGGACTTCGGCTTGTAGCAGTGTGTGGGACTTGTTCTATTATTCCATCTATACTAACCTCCACCAGGTTGCAAATTCAAAATAATGTTTATCTGCATCTAGCTCTGAAAAAATATTTGGACTTGGGCTTGTAGCAGTGTGTGGGACTTGTTCTATTAGTACATCTATACTAACCTCCACCAGGTTGCAAATTCAAAATAATTTTTATCTGCATCTAGCTCTGAAAAAATATTTGGACTTGGGCTTGTAGCAGTGTGTGGGACTTGTTCTATTAGTCCATCTATACTAACCTCCACCAGGTTGCAAATTCAAAATAATTTTTATCTGCATCTAGCTCTGAAAAAATATTTGGGCTTGGGCTTGTAGCAGTGTGTGGGACTTGTTCTATTAGTACATCTATACTAACCTCCACCAGGTTGCAAATTCAAAATAATGTTTATCTGCATCTAGCTCTGAAAAAATATTTGGGCTTGGGCTTGTAGCAGTGTGTGGGACTTGTTTTATTAGTCCATCTATACTAACCTCCACCAGGTTGCAAATTCAAAATAATTTTTATTTGCATCTAGCTCTGAAAAAATATTTGGGCTTGGGCTTGTAGCAGTGTGTGGGACTTGTTCTATTAGTCCATCTATACTAACCTCCACCAGGTTGCAAATTCAAAATAATTTTTATCTGCATCTAGCTCTGAAAAAATATTTGGGCTTGGGCTTGTAGCAGTGTGTGGGACTTGTTCTATTATTCCATCTATACTAACCTCCACCAGGTTGAAATTTCAAAATAATTTTTATCTGCATCTAGCTCTGAAAAATTATTTGGGCTTGGGCTTGTAGCAGTGTGTGGGACTTGTTCTATTAGTCCATCTATACTAACCTCCACCAGGTTGCAAATTCAAAATAATTTTTATCTGCATATAGCTCTGAAAAAATATTTGGGTTGGGCTTGTAGCAGTGTGTGGGACTTGTTCTATTAGTCCATCTATACTAACCTCAACCAGGTTGCAAATTCAAAATAATTTTTATCTGCATCTAGCTCTGAAAAAATATTTGGGCTTGGGCTTGTAGCAGTGTGTGGGACTTGTTCTGTTAGTCCATCTATACTAACCTCCACCAGGTTGCAAATTCAAAATAATTTTTATCTGCATCTAGCTCTGAAAAAAATATTTGGGCTTGGGCTTGTAGCAGTGTGTGGGACTTGTTCTATTAGTCCATCTATACTAACCTCCACCAGGTTGAAAATTCAAAATAATTTTTATCTGCATCTAGCTCTGAAAAAATATTTGGACTTCGGCTTGTAGCAGTGTGTGGGACTTGTTCTATTAGTCCATCTATACTAACCTCCACCAGGTTGCAAATTCAAAATAATGTTTATCTGCATCTAGCTCTGAAAAAATATTTGGACTTGGGCTTGTAGCAGTGTGTGGGACTTGTTCTATTAGTCCATCTATACTAACCTCCACCAGGTTGCAAATTCAAAATAATTTTTATCTGCATCTAGCTCTGAAAAAATATTTGGGCTTGGGTTTGTAGCAGTGTGTGGGACTTGTTCTTTTAGTCCATCTATACTAACCTCCACCAGGTTGCAAATTCAAAATAATTTTTATCTGCATCTAGCTCTGAAAAAAATATTTGGGCTTGGGCTTGTAGCAGTGTGTGGGACTTGTTCTATTAGTCCATCTATACTAACCTCCACCAGGTTGAAAATTCAAAATAATTTTTATCTGCATCTAGCTCTGAAAAAATATTTGGACTTGGGCTTGTAGCAGTGTGTGGGACTTGTTCTATTAGTCCATCTATACTAACCTCCACCAGGTTGCAAATTCAAAATAATTTTTATCTGCATCTAGCTCTGAAAAAATATTTGGACTTGGGCTTGTAGCAGTGTGTGGGACTTGTTCTATTAGTCCATCTATACTAACCTCCACCAGGTTGAAAATTCAAAATAATTTTTATCTGCATCTAGCTCTGAAAAAATATTTGGACTTGGGCTTGTAGCAGTGTGGGACTTGTTCTATTAGTACATCTATACTAACCTCCACCAGGTTGCAAATTCAAAATAATTTTTATCTGCATCTAGCTCTGAAAAAATATTTGGATTTGGGCTTGTAGCAGTGTGTGGGACTTGTTCTATTTGTCCATCTATACTAACCTCCACCAGGTTGCAAATTCAAAATAATTTTTATCTGCATCTAGCTCTGAAAAAATATTTGGGCTTGGGCTTGTAGCAGTGTGTGGGACTTGTTTTATTAGTCCATCTATACTAACCTCCACCAGGTTGCAAATTCAAAATAATTTTTATCTGCATCTAGCTCTGAAAAAATATTTGGGCTTGGGCTTGTAGCAGTGTGTGGGACTTGTTCTATTAGTCCATCTATACTAACCTCCACCAGGTTGCAAATTCAAAATAATTTTTATCTGCATCTAGCTCTGAAAAAATATTTGGGCTTGGGCTTGTAGCAGTGTGTGGGACTTGTTCTATTAGTCCATCTATACTAACCTCCACCAGGTTGAAAATTCAAAATAATTTTTATCTGCATCTAGCTCTGAAAAAATATTTGGGCTTGGGCTTGTAGCAGTGTGTGGGACTTGTTCTATTAGTCCATCTATACTAACCTCCACCAGGTTGCAAATTCAAAATAATTTTTATCTGCATCTAGCTCTGAAAAAATATTTGGGCTTGGGCTTGTAGCAGTGTGTGGGACTTGTTCTATTAGTCCATCTATACTAACCTCCACCAGGTTGCAAATTCAAAATTATTTTTATCTGCATCTAGCTCTGAAAAAATATTTGGGCTTGGGCTTGTAGCAGTGTGTGGGACTTGTTCTGTTAGTCCATCTATACTAACCTCCACCAGGTTGCAAATTCAAAATAATTTTTATCTGCATCTAGCTCTGAAAAAAATATTTGGGCTTGGGCTTGTAGCAGTGTGTGGGACATGTTCTATTAGTCCATCTATACTAACCTCCACCAGGTTGAAAATTCAAAATAATTTTTATCTGCATCTAGCTCTGAAAAAATATTTGGACTTCAGCTTGTAGCAGTGTGTGGGACTTGTTCTATTATTCCATCTATACTAACCTCCACCAGGTTGCAAATTCAAAATAATGTTTATCTTAATCTAGCTCTGAAAAAATATTTGGACTTGGGCTTGTAGCAGTGTGTGGGACTTGTTCTATTAGTACATCTATACTAACCTCCACCAGGTTGCAAATTCAAAATAATTTTTATCTGCATCTAGCTCTGAAAAAATATTTGGACTTGGGCTTGTAGCAGTGTGTGGGACTTGTTCTATTAGTCCATCTATACTAACCTCCACCAGGTTGCAAATTCAAAATAATTTTTATCTGCATCTAGCTCTGAAAAAATATTTGGGCTTGGGCTTGTAGCAGTGTGTGGGACTTGTTCTATTAGTACATCTATACTAACCTCCACCAGGTTGCAAATTCAAAATAATGTTTATCTGCATCTAGCTCTGAAAAAATATTTGGGCTTGGGCTTGTAGCAGTGTGTGGGACTTGTTTCATTAGTCCATCTATACTAACCTCCACCAGGTTGCAAATTCAAAATAATTTTTATCTGCATCTAGCTCTGAAAAAATATTTGGGCTTGGGCTTGTAGCAGTGTGTGGGACTTGTTCTGTTAGTCCATCTATACTAACCTCCACCAGGTTGCAAATTCAAAATAATTTTTATCTGCATCTAGCTCTGAAAATATATTTGGGCTTGGGCTTGTAGCAGTGTGTGGGACTTGTTCTATTAGTCCATCTATACTAACCTCCACCAGGTTGCAAATTCAAAATAATTTTTATCTGCATCTAGCTCTGAAAAAATATTTGGGCTTGGGCTTGTAGCAGTGTGTGGGACTTGTTCTATTAGTCCATCTATACTAACCTCCACCAGGTTGCAAATTCAAAATAATTTTTATCTGCATCTAGCTCTGAAAAAAATATTTGGGCTTGGGCTTGTAGCAGTGTGTGGGACTTGTTCCATTAGTCCATCTATACTAACCTCCACCAGGTTGAAAATTCAAAATAATTTTTATCTGCATCTAGCTCTGAAAAAATATTTGGACTTCGGCTTGTAGCAGTGTGTGGGACTTGTTCTATTAGTCCATCTATACTAATCTCCACCAGGTTGCAAATTCAAAATAATGTTTATCTGCATCTAGCTCTGAAAAAATATTTGGACTTGGGCTTGTAGCAGTGTGTGGGACTTGTTCTATTAGTCCATCTATACTAACCTCTACCAGGTTGCAAATTCAAAATAATTTTTATCTGCATCTAGCTCTGAAAAAATATTTGGGCTTGGGTTTGTAGCAGTGTGTGGGACTTGTTCTGTTAGTCCATCTATACTAACCTCCACCAGGTTGCAAATTCAAAATAATTTTTATCTGCATCTAGCTCTGAAAAAAATATTTGGGCTTGGGCTTGTAGCAGTGTGTGGGACTTGTTCTATTAGTCCATCTATACTAACCTCCACCACGTTGAAAATTCAAAATAATTTTTATCTGCATCTAGCTCTGAAAAAATATTTGGACTTCGGCTTGTAGCACTGTGTGGGACTTGTTCTATTAGTACATCTATACTAACCTCCACCAGGTTGCAAATTCAAAATAATTTTTATCTGCATCTAGCTCTGAAAAAATATTTGGATTTGGGCTTGTAGCAGTGTGTGGGACTTGTTCTATTAGTCCATCTATACTAACCTCCACCAGGTTGCAAATTCAAAATAATTTTTATCTGCATCTAGCTCTGAAAAAATATTTGGGCTTGGGCTTGTAGCAGTGTGTGGGACTTGTTTTATTAGTCCATCTATACTAACCTCCACCAGGTTGCAAATTCAAAATAATTTTTATCTGCATCTAGCTCTGAAAAAATATTTGGGCTTGGGCTTGTAGCAGTGTGTGGGACTTGTTCTATTAGTCCATCTATAATAACCTCCACCAGGTTGAAAATTCAAAATAATTTTTATCTGCATCTAGCTCTGAAAAAATATTTGGGCTTGGGCTTGTAGCAGTGTGTGGGACTTGTTCTATTAGTCCATCTATACTAACCTCCACCAGGTTGCAAATTCAAAATAATTTTTATCTGCATCTAGCTCTGAAAAAATATTTGGGCTTGGGCTTGCAGCAGTGTGTGGGACTTGTTCTATTAGTCCATCTATACTAACCTCCACCAGGTTGCAAATTCAAAATAATTTTTATCTGCATCTAGCTCTGAAAAAAATATTTGGGCTTGGGCTTGTAGCAGTGTGTGGGACTTGTTCTATTAGTCCATCTATACTAACCTCCACCAGGTTGAAAATTCAAAATAATTTTTATCTGCATCTAGCTCTGAAAAAATATTTATACTTCGGCTTGTAGCAGTGTGTGGGACTTGTTCTATTATTCCATCTATACTAACCTCCACCAGGTTGCAAATTCAAAATAATGTTTATCTGCATCTAGCTCTGAAAAAATATTTGGACTTGGGCTTGTAGCAGTGTGTGGGACTTGTTCTATTAGTACATCTATACTAACCTCCACCAGGTTGCAAATTCAAAATAATTTTTATCTGCATCTAGCTCTGAAAAAATATTTGGAATTGGGCTTGTAGCAGTGTGTGGGACTTGTTCTATTAGTCCATCTATACTAACCTCCACCAGGTTGCAAATTCAAAATAATTTTTATCTGCATCTAGCTCTGAAAAAATATTTGGGCTTGGGCTTGTAGCAGTGTGTGGGACTTGTTCTATTAGTCCATCTATACTAACCTCCACCAGGTTGCAAATTCAAAATAATTTTTATCTGCATCTAGCTCTGAAAAAATATTTGGGCTTGGGCTTGTAGCAGTGTGTGGGACTTGTTCTATTAGTCCATCTATACTAACCTCCACCAGGTTGCAATTTCAAAATTATTTTTATCTGCATCTAGCTCTGAAAAAATATTTGGGCTTGGGCTTGTAGCAGTGTGTGGGACTTGTTCTGTTAGTCCATCTATACTAACCTCCACCAGGTTGCAAATTCAAAATAATTTTTATCTGCATCTAGCTCTGAAAAAAATATTTGGGCTTGGGCTTGTAGCAGTGTGTGGGACATGTTCTATTAGTCCATCTATACTAACCTCCACCAGGTTGAAAATTCAAAATAATTTTTATCTGCATCTAGCTCTGAAAAAATATTTGGACTTCAGCTTGTAGCAGTGTGTGGGACTTGTTCTATTATTCCATCTATACTAACCTCCACCAGGTTGCAAATTCAAAATAATGTTTATCTTAATCTAGCTCTGAAAAAATATTTGGACTTGGGCTTGTAGCAGTGTGTGGGACTTGTTCTATTAGTACATCTATACTAACCTCCACCAGGTTGCAAATTCAAAATAATTTTTATCTGCATCTAGCTCTGAAAAAATATTTGGACTTGGGCTTGTAGCAGTGTGTGGGACTTGTTCTATTAGTCCATCTATACTAACCTCCAACAGGTTGCAAATTCAAAATAATTTTTATCTGCATCTAGCTCTGAAAAAATATTTGGGCTTGGGCTTGTAGCAGTGTGTGGGACTTGTTCTATTAGTACATCTATACTAACCTCCACCAGGTTGCAAATTCAAAATAATGTTTATCTGCATCTAGCTCTGAAAAAATATTTGGGCTTGGGCTTGTAGCAGTGTGTGGGACTTGTTTCATTAGTCCATCTATACTAACCTCCACCAGGTTGCAAATTCAAAATAATTTTTATCTGCATCTAGCTCTGAAAAAATATTTGGGCTTGGGCTTGTAGCAGTGTGTGGGACTTGTTCTATTAGTCCATCTATACTAACCTCCACCAGGTTGCAAATTCAAAATAATTTTTATCTGCATCTAGCTCTGAAAATATATTTGGGCTTGGGCTTGTAGCAGTGTGTGGGACTTGTTCTATTAGTCCATCTATACTAACCTCCACCAGGTTGCAAATTCAAAATAATTTTTATCTGCATCTAGCTCTGAAAAAATATTTGGGCTTGGGCTTGTAGCAGTGTGTGGGACTTGTTCTATTAGTCCATCTATACTAACCTCCACCAGGTTGCAAATTCAAAATAATTTTTATCTGCATCTAGCTCTGAAAAAAATATTTGGGCTTGGGCTTGTAGCAGTGTGTGGGACTTGTTCCATTAGTCCATCTATACTAACCTCCACCAGGTTGAAAATTCAAAATAATTTTTATCTGCATCTAGCTCTGAAAAAATATTTGGACTTCGGCTTGTAGCAGTGTGTGGGACTTGTTCTATTAGTCCATCTATACTAACCTCCACCAGGTTGCAAATTCAAAATAATGTTTATCTGCATCTAGCTCTGAAAAAATATTTGGACTTGGGCTTGTAGCAGTGTGTGGGACTTGTTCTATTAGTCCATCTATACTAACCTCTACCAGGTTGCAAATTCAAAATAATTTTTATCTGCATCTAGCTCTGAAAAAATATTTGGGCTTGGGTTTGTAGCAGTGTGTGGGACTTGTTCTGTTAGTCCATCTATACTAACCTCCACCAGGTTGCAAATTCAAAATAATTTTTATCTGCATCTAGCTCTGAAAAAAATATTTGGGCTTGGGCTTGTAGCAGTGTGTGGGACTTGTTCTATTAGTCCATCTATACTAACCTCCACCACGTTGAAAATTCAAAATAATTTTTATCTGCATCTAGCTCTGAAAAAATATTTGGACTTCGGCTTGTAGCACTGTGTGGGACTTGTTCTATTAGTACATCTATACTAACCTCCACCAGGTTGCAAATTCAAAATAATTTTTATCTGCATCTAGCTCTGAAAAAATATTTGGATTTGGGCTTGTAGCAGTGTGTGGGACTTGTTCTATTAGTCCATCTATACTAACCTCCACCAGGTTGCAAATTCAAAATAATTTTTATCTGCATCTAGCTCTGAAAAAATATTTGGGCTTGGGCTTGTAGCAGTGTGTGGGACTTGTTTTATTAGTCCATCTATACTAACCTCCACCAGGTTGCAAATTCAAAATAATTTTTATCTGCATCTAGCTCTGAAAAAATATTTGGGCTTGGGCTTGTAGCAGTGTGTGGGACTTGTTCTATTAGTCCATCTATAATAACCTCCACCAGGTTGAAAATTCAAAATAATTTTTATCTGCATCTAGCTCTGAAAAAATATTTGGGCTTGGGCTTGTAGCAGTGTGTGGGACTTGTTCTGTTAGTCCATCTATACTAACCTCCACCAGGTTGCAAATTCAAAATAATTTTTATCTGCATCTAGCTCTGAAAAAAATATTTGGGCTTGGGCTTGTAGCAGTGTGTGGGACTTGTTCTATTAGTCCATCTATACTAACCTCCACCAGGTTGAAAATTCAAAATAATTTTTATCTGCATCTAGCTCTGAAAAAATATTTATACTTCGGCTTGTAGCAGTGTGTGGGACTTGTTCTATTATTCCATCTATACTAACCTCCACCAGGTTGCAAATTCAAAATAATGTTTATCTGCATCTAGCTCTGAAAAAATATTTGGACTTGGGCTTGTAGCAGTGTGTGGGACTTGTTCTATTAGTACATCTATACTAACCTCCACCAGGTTGCAAATTCAAAATAATTTTTATCTGCATCTAGCTCTGAAAAAATATTTGGAATTGGGCTTGTAGCAGTGTGTGGGACTTGTTCTATTAGTCCATCTATACTAACCTCCACCAGGTTGCAAATTCAAAATAATTTTTATCTGCATCTAGCTCTGAAAAAATATTTGGGCTTGGGCTTGTAGCAGTGTGTGGGACTTGTTCTATTAGTCCATCTATACTAACCTCCACCAGGTTGCAAATTCAAAATAATTTTTATCTGCATCTAGCTCTGAAAAAATATTTGGGCTTGGGCTTGTAGCAGCGTGTGGGACTTGTTCTGTTAGTCCATCTATACCAACCTCCACCAGGTTGCAAATTCAAAATAATTTTTATCTGCATCTAGCTCTGAAAAAAATATTTGGGCTTGGGCTTGTAACAGTGTGTGGGACTTGTTCTATTAGTCCATCTATACTAACCTCCACCAGGTTGAAAACTCAAAATAATTTTTATCTGCATCTAGCTCTGAAAAAATATTTGGGCTTGGGCTTGTAGCAGTGTGTGGGACTTGTTCTATTAGTCCATCTATACTAACCTCCACCAGGTTGCAAATTCAAAATAATGTTTATCTGCATCTAGCTCTGAAAAAATATTTGGACTTGGGCTTGTAGCAGTGTGTGGGACTTGTTCTATTAGTCCATCTATACTAACCTCCACCAGGTTGCAAATTCAAAATAATTTTTATCTGCATCTAGCTCTGAAAAAATATTTGGGCTTGGGTTTGTAGCAGTGTGTGGGACTTGTTCTGTTAGTCCATCTATACTAACCTCCACCAGGTTGCAAATTCAAAATAATTTTTATCTGCATCTAGCTCTGAAAAAAATATTTGGGCTTGGGCTTGTTGCAGTGTGTGGGACTTGTTCTATTAGTCCATCTATACTAACCTCCACCAGGTTGAAAATTCAAAATAATTTTTATCTGCATCTAGCTCTGAAAAAATATTTGGGCTTGGGCTTGTAGCAGTGTGTGGGACTTGTTCTATTAGTCCATCTATACTAACCTCCACCAGGTTGAAATTTCAAAATAATTTTTATCTGCATCTAGCTCTGAAAAATTATTTGGGCTTGGGCTTGTAGCAGTGTGTGGGGCTTGTTCTATTAGTCCATCTATACTAACCTCCACCAGGTTGCAAATTCAAAATAATTTTTATCTGCATCTAGCTCTGAAAAAATATTTGGGCTTGGGCTTGTAGCAGTGTGTGGGACTTGTTCAATTAGTCCACCTATACTAACCTCCACCAGGTTGCAAATTCAAAATAATTTTTATCTGCATCTAGCTCTGAAAAAATATTTGGGCTTGGGCTTGTAGCAGTGTGTGGGACTTGTTCTGTTAGTCCATCTATACCAACCTCCACCAGGTTGCAAATTCAAAATAATTTTTATCTGCATCTAGCTCTGAAAAAAATATTTGGGCTTGGGCTTGTAGCAGTGTGTGGGACTTGTTCTATTAGTCCATCTATACTAACCTCCACCAGGTTGAAAATTCAAAATAATTTTTATCTGCATCTAGCTCTGAAAAAATATTTGGACTTCGGCTTGTAGCAGTGTGTGGGACTTGTTCTATTAGTCCATCTATACTAACCTCCACCAGGTTGCAAATTCAAAATAATTTTTATCTGCATCTAGCTCTGAAAAAATATTTGGGCTTGGGTTTGTAGCAGTGTGTGGGACTTGTTCTGTTAGTCCATCTGTACTAACCTCCACCAGGTTGCAAATTCAAAATAATTTTTATCTGCATCTAGCTCTGAAAAAAATATTTGGGCTTGGGCTTGTAGCAGTGTGTGGGACTTGTTCTATTAGTCCATCTATACTAACCTCCACCACGTTGAAAATTCAAAATAATTTTTATCTGCATCTAGCTCTGAAAAAATATTTGGACTTCGGCTTGTAGCAGTGTGTGGGACTTGTTCTATTAGTCCATCTATACTAACCTCCACCAGGTTGCAAATTCAAAATAATTTTTATCTGCATCTAGCTCTGAAAAAATATTTGGACTTGGGCTTGTAGCAGTGTGTGGGACTTGTTCTATTAGTCCATCTATACTAACCTCCACCAGGTTGAAAATTCAAAATAATTTTTATCTGCATCTAGCTCTGAAAAAATATTTGGACTTGGGCTTGTAGCAGTGTGTGGGACTTGTTCTATTAGTACATCTATACTAACCTCCACCAGGTTGCAAATTCAAAATAATTTTTATCTGCATCTAGCTCTGAAAAAATATTTGGGCTTGGGCTTGTAGCAGTGTGTGGGACTTGTTTTATTAGTCCATCTATACTAACCTCCACCAGGTTGCAAATTCAAAATAATTTTTATCTGCATCTAGCTCTGAAAAAATATTTGGGCTTGGGCTTGTAGCAGTGTGTGGTACTTGTTCTATTAGTCCATCTATACTAACCTCCACCAGGTTGAAAATTCAAAAAAATTTTTATCTGCATCTAGCTCTGAAAAAATATTTGGGCTTGGGCTTGTAGCAGTGTGTGGGACTTGTTCTATTAGTCCATCTATACTAACCTCCACCAGGTTGCAAATTCAAAATAATTTTTATCTCCATCTAGCTCTGAAAAAATATTTGGGCTTGGGCTTGTAGCAGTGTGTGGGACTTGTTCTATTAGTCCATCTATACTAACCTCCACCAGGTTGCAAATTCAAAATAATTTTTATCTGCATCTAGCTCTGAAAAAATATTTGGGCTTGGGCTTGTAGCAGTGTGTGGGACTTGTTCTATTAGTCCATCTATACTAACCTCCACCAGGTTGCAAATTCAAAATAATTTTTAGCTGCATCTAGCTCTGAAAAAATATTTGGGCTTGGGCTTGTAGCAGTGTGTGGGACTTGTTCTGTTAGTCCATCTATACTAACCTCCACCAGGTTGCAAATTCAAAATAATTTTTATCTGCATCTAGCTCTGAAAAAAATATTTGGGCTTGGGCTTGTAGCAGTGTGTGGGACTTGTTCTATTAGTCCATCTATACTAACCTCCACCAGGTTGAAAATTCAAAATAATTTTTATCTGCATCTAGCTCTGAAAAAATATTTGGACTTCGGCTTGTAGCAGTGTGTGGGACTTGTTCTATTATTCCATCTATACTAACCTCCACCAGGTTGCAAATTCAAAATAATGTTTATCTGCATCTAGCTCTGAAAAAATATTTGGGCTTGGGCTTGTAGCAGTGTGTGGGACTTGTTCTATTAGTCCATCTATACTAACCTCCACCAGGTTGCAAATTCAAAATAATTTTTATCTGCATCTAGCTCTGGAAAAAATATTTGGGCTTGGGCTTGTAGCAGTGTGTGGGACTTGTTCTGTTAGTCCATCTATACCAACCTCCACCAGGTTGCAAATTCAAAATAATTTTTATCTGCATCTAGCTCTGAAAAAAATATTTGGGCTTGGGCTTGTAGCAGTGTGTGGGACTTGTTCTATTAGTCCATCTATACTAACCTCCACCAGGTTGAAAATTCAAAATAATTTTTATCTGCATCTAGCTCTGAAAAAATATTTGGACTTCGGCTTGTAGCAGTGTGTGGTACTTGTTCTATTAGTCCATCTATACTAACCTCCACCAGGTTGCAAATTCAAAATAATGTTTATCTGCATCTAGCTCTGAAAAAATATTTGGACTTGGGCTTGTAGCAGTGTGTGGGACTTGTTCTATTAGTCCATCTATACTAACCTCCACCAGGTTGCAAATTCAAAATAATTTTTATCTGCATCTAGCTCTGAAAAAATATTTGGGCTTGGGTTTGTAGCAGTGTGTGGGACTTGTTCTGTTAGTCCATCTATACTAACCTCCACCAGGTTGCAAATTCAAAATAATTTTTATCTGCATCTAGCTCTGAAAAAAATATTTGGGCTTGGGCTTGTAGCAGTGTGTGGGACTTGTTCTATTAGTCCATCTATACTAACCTCCACCAGGTTGAAAATTCAAAATAATTTTTATCTGCATCTAGCTCTGAAAAAATATTTGGACTTCGGCTTGTAGCAGTGTGTGGGACTTGTTCTATTAGTCCATCTATACTAACCTCCACCAGGTTGCAAATTCAAATTAATTTTTATCTGCATCTAGCTCTGAAAATATATTTGGACTTGGGCTTGTAGCAGTGTGTGGGACTTGTTCTATTAGTCCATCTATACTAACCTCCACCAGGTTGAAAATTCAAAATAATTTTTATCTGCATCTAGCTCTGAAAAAATATTTGGACTTGGGCTTGTAGCAGTGTGTGGGACTTGTTCTATTAGTACATCTATACTAACCTCCACCAGGTTGCAAATTCAAAATAATTTTTATCTGCATCTAGCTCTGAATAAATATTTGGATTTGGGCTTGTAGCAGTGTGTGGGACTTGTTCTATTAGTCCATCTATACTAACCTCCACCAGGTTGCAAATTCAAAATAATTTTTATCTGCATCTAGCTCTGAAAAAATATTTGGGCTTGGGCTTGTAGCAGTGTGTGGGACTTGTTTTATTAGTCCATCTATACTAACCTCCACCAGGTTGCAAATTCAAAGTAATTTTTATCTCCATCTAGCTCTGAAAAAATATTTGGGCTTGTGCTTGTAGCAGTGTGTGGGACTTGTTCTATTAGTCCATCTATACTAACCTCCACCAGGTTGAAAATTCAAAATAATTTTTATCTGCATCTAGCTCTGAAAAAATATTTGGGCTTGGGCTTGTAGCAGTGTGTGGGACTTGTTCTATTAGTCCATCTATACTAACCTCCACCAGGTTGCAAATTCAAAATAATTTTTATCTGCATCTAGCTCTGAAAAAATATTTGGGCTTGGGCTTGTAGCAGTGTGTGGGACTTGTTTTATTAGTCCATCTATACTAACCTCCACCAGGTTGCAAATTCAAAATAATTTTTATCTGCATCTAGCTCTGAAAAAATATTTGGGCTTGGGCTTGTAGCAGTGTGTGGGACTTGTTCTATTAGTCCATCTATAATAACCTCCACCAGGTTGAAAATTCAAAATAATTTTTATCTGCATCTAGCTCTGAAAAAATATTTGGGCTTGGGCTTGTAGCAGTGTGTGGGACTTGTTCTATTAGTCCATCTATACTAACCTCCACCAGGTTGCAAATTCAAAATAATTTTTATCTGCATCTAGCTCTGAAAAAATATTTGGGCTTGGGCTTGCAGCAGTGTGTGGGACTTGTTCTATTAGTCCATCTATACTAACCTCCACCAGGTTGCAAATTCAAAATAATTTTTATCTGCATCTAGCTCTGAAAAAAATATTTGGGCTTGGGCTTGTAGCAGTGTGTGGGACTTGTTCTATTAGTCCATCTATACTAACCTCCACCAGGTTGAAAATTCAAAATAATTTTTATCTGCATCTAGCTCTGAAAAAATATTTATACTTCGGCTTGTTGCAGTGTGTGGGACTTGTTCTATTATTCCATCTATACTAACCTCCACCAGGTTGCAAATTCAAAATAATGTTTATCTGCATCTAGCTCTGAAAAAATATTTGGACTTGGGCTTGTAGCAGTGTGTGGGACTTGTTCTATTAGTACATCTATACTAACCTCCACCAGGTTGCAAATTCAAAATAATTTTTATCTGCATCTAGCTCTGAAAAAATATTTGGAATTGGGCTTGTAGCAGTGTGTGGGACTTGTTCTATTAGTCCATCTATACTAACCTCCACCAGGTTGCAAATTCAAAATAATTTTTATCTGCATCTAGCTCTGAAAAAATATTTGGGCTTGGGCTTGTAGCAGTGTGTGGGACTTGTTCTATTAGTCCATCTATACTAACCTCCACCAGGTTGCAAATTCAAAATAATTTTTATCTGCATCTAGCTCTGAAAAAATATTTGGGCTTGGGCTTGTAGCAGTGTGTGGGACTTGTTCTGTTAGTCCATCTATACCAACCTCCACCAGGTTGCAAATTCAAAATAATTTTTATCTGCATCTAGCTCTGAAAAAAATATTTGGGCTTGGGCTTGTAACAGTGTGTGGGACTTGTTCTATTAGTCCATCTATACTAACCTCCACCAGGTTGAAAACTCAAAATAATTTTTATCTGCATCTAGCTCTGAAAAAATATTTGGGCTTGGGCTTGTAGCAGTGTGTGGGACTTGTTCTATTAGTCCATCTATACTAACCTCCACCAGGTTGCAAATTCAAAATAATGTTTATCTGCATCTAGCTCTGAAAAAATATTTGGACTTGGGCTTGTAGCAGTGTGTGGGACTTGTTCTATTAGTCCATCTATACTAACCTCCACCAGGTTGCAAATTGAAAATAATTTTTATCTGCATCTAGCTCTGAAAAAATATTTGGGCTTGGGTTTGTAGCAGTGTGTGGGACTTGTTCTGTTAGTCCATCTATACTAACCTCCACCAGGTTGCAAATTCAAAATAATTTTTATCTGCATCTAGCTCTGAAAAAAATATTTGGGCTTGGGCTTGTTGCAGTGTGTGGGACTTGTTCTATTAGTCCATCTATACTAACCTCCACCAGGTTGAAAATTCAAAATAATTTTTATCTGCATCTAGCTCTGAAAAAATATTTGGGCTTGGGCTTGTAGCAGTGTGTGGGACTTGTTCTATTAGTCCATCTATACTAACCTCCACCAGGTTGAAATTTCAAAATAATTTTTATCTGCATCTAGCTCTGAAAAATTATTTGGGCTTGGGCTTGTAGCAGTGTGTGGGGCTTGTTCTATTAGTCCATCTATACTAACCTCCACCAGGTTGCAAATTCAAAATAATTTTTATCTGCATCTAGCTCTGAAAAAATATTTGGGCTTGGGCTTGTAGCAGTGTGTGGGACTTGTTCAATTAGTCCACCTATACTAACCTCCACCAGGTTGCAAATTCAAAATAATTTTTATCTGCATCTAGCTCTGAAAAAATATTTGGGCTTGGGCTTGTAGCAGTGTGTGGGACTTGTTCTGTTAGTCCATCTATACCAACCTCCACCAGGTTGAAAATTCAAAATAATTTTTATCTGCATCTAGCTCTGAAAAAAATATTTGGGCTTGGGCTTGTAGCAGTGTGTGGGACTTGTTCTATTAGTCCATCTATACTAACCTCCACCAGGTTGAAAATTCAAAATAATTTTTATCTGCATCTAGCTCTGAAAAAATATTTGGACTTCGGCTTGTAGCAGTGTGTGGGACTTGTTCTATTAGTCCATCTATACTAACCTCCACCAGGTTGCAAATTCAAAATAATTTTTATCTGCATCTAGCTCTGAAAAAATATTTGGGCTTGGGTTTGTAGCAGTGTGTGGGACTTGTTCTGTTAGTCCATCTGTACTAACCTCCACCAGGTTGCAAATTCAAAATAATTTTTATCTGCATCTAGCTCTGAAAAAAATATTTGGGCTTGGGCTTGTAGCAGTGTGTGGGACTTGTTCTATTAGTCCATCTATACTAACCTCCACCACGTTGAAAATTCAAAATAATTTTTATCTGCATCTAGCTCTGAAAAAATATTTGGACTTCGGCTTGTAGCAGTGTGTGGGACTTGTTCTATTAGTCCATCTATACTAACCTCCACCAGGTTGCAAATTCAAAATAATTTTTATCTGCATCTAGCTCTGAAAAAATATTTGGACTTGGGCTTGTAGCAGTGTGTGGGACTTGTTCTATTAGTCCATCTATACTAACCTCCACCAGGTTGAAAATTCAAAATAATTTTTATCTGCATCTAGCTCTGAAAAAATATTTGGACTTCGGCTTGTAGCAGTGTGTGGGACTTGTTCTATTATTCCATCTATACTAACCTCCACCAGGTTGCAAATTCAAAATAATGTTTATCTGCATCTAGCTCTGAAAAAATATTTGGGCTTGGGCTTGTAGCAGTGTGTGGGACTTGTTCTATTAGTCCATCTATACTAACCTCCACCAGGTTGCAAATTCAAAATAATTTTTATCTGCATCTAGCTCTGGAAAAAATATTTGGTCTTGGGCTTGTAGCAGTGTGTGGGACTTGTTCTGTTAGTCCATCTATACCAACCTCCACCAGGTTGCAAATTCAAAATAATTTTTATCTGCATCTAGCTCTGAAAAAAATATTTCTGCTTGGGCTTGTAGCAGTGTGTGGGACTTGTTCTATTAGTCCATCTATACTAACCTCCACCAGGTTGAAAATTCAAAATAATTTTTATCTGCATCTAGCTCTGAAAAAATATTTGGACTTCGGCTTGTAGCAGTGTGTGGTACTTGTTCTATTAGTCCATCTATACTAACCTCCACCAGGTTGCAAATTCAAAATAATGTTTATCTGCATCTAGCTCTGAAAAAATATTTGGACTTGGGCTTGTAGCAGTGTGTGGGACTTGTTCTATTAGTCCATCTATACTAACCTCCACCAGGTTGCAAATTCAAAATAATTTTTATCTGCATCTAGCTCTGAAAAAATATTTGGGCTTGGGTTTGTAGCAGTGTGTGGGACTTGTTCTGTTAGTCCATCTATACTAACCTCCACCAGGTTGCAAATTCAAAATAATTTTTATCTGCATCTAGCTCTGAAAAAAATATTTGGGCTTGGGCTTGTAGCAGTGTGTGGGACTTGTTCTATTAGTCCATCTATACTAACCTCCACCAGGTTGAAAATTCAAAATAATTTTTATCTGCATCTAGCTCTGAAAAAATATTTGGACTTCGGCTTGTAGCAGTGTGTGGGACTTGTTCTATTAGTCCATCTATACTAACCTCCACCAGGTTGCAAATTCAAATTAATTTTTATCTGCATCTAGCTCTGAAAATATATTTGGACTTGGGCTTGTAGCAGTGTGTGGGACTTGTTCTATTAGTCCATCTATACTAACCTCCACCAGGTTGAAAATTCAAAATAATTTTTATCTGCATCTAGCTCTGAAAAAATATTTGGACTTGGGCTTGTAGCAGTGTGTGGGACTTGTTCTATTAGTACATCTATACTAACCTCCACCAGGTTGCAAATTCAAAATAATTTTTATCTGCATCTAGCTCTGAATAAATATTTGGATTTGGGCTTGTAGCAGTGTGTGGGACTTGTTCTATTAGTCCATCTATACTAACCTCCACCAGGTTGCAAATTCAAAATAATTTTTATCTGCATCTAGCTCTGAAAAAATATTTGGGCTTGGGCTTGTAGCAGTGTGTGGGACTTGTTTTATTAGTCCATCTATACTAACCTCCACCAGGTTGCAAATTCAAAGTAATTTTTATCTCCATCTAGCTCTGAAAAAATATTTGGGCTTGTGCTTGTAGCAGTGTGTGGGACTTGTTCTATTAGTCCATCTATACTAACCTCCACCAGGTTGAAAATTCAAAATAATTTTTATCTGCATCTAGCTCTGAAAAAATATTTGGGCTTGGGCTTGTAGCAGTGTGTGGGACTTGTTCTATTAGTCCATCTATACTAACCTCCACCAGGTTGCAAATTCAAAATAATTTTTATCTGCATCTAGCTCTGAAAAAATATTTGGGCTTGGGCTTGTAGCAGTGTGTGGGACTTGTTCTATTAGTCCATCTATACTAACCTCCACCAGGTTGCAAATTCAAAATAATTTTTATCTGCATCTAGCTCTGAAAAAATATTTGGGCTTGGGCTTGTAGCAGTGTGTGGGACTTGTTCTGTTAGTCCATCTATGCTAACCTCCACCAGGTTGCAAATTCAAAATAATTTTTATCTGCATCTAGCTCTGAAAAAAATATTTTTGCTTGGGCTTGTAGCAGTGTGTGGGACTTGTTCTATTAATCCATCTATACTAACCTCCACCAGGTTGAAAATTCAAAATAATTTTTATCTGCATCTAGATCTGAAAAAATATTTGGACTTCGGCTTGTAGCAGTGTGTGGGACCTGTTCTATTATTCCATCTATACTAACCTCCACCAGGTTGCAAATTCAAAATAATGTTTATCTGCATCTAGTTCTGAAAAAATATTTGGACTTGGGCTTGTAGCAGTGTGTGGGACTTGTTCTATTAGTACATCTATACTAACCTCCACCAGGTTGCAAATTCAAAATAATTTTTATCTGCATCTAGCTCTGAAAAAATATTTGGACTTGGGCTTGTAGCAGTGTGTGGGACTTGTTCTATTAGACCATCTATACTAACCTCCACCAGGTTGCAAATTCAAAATAATTTTTATCTGCATCTAGCTCTTAAAAAATATTTGGGCTTGGGCTTGTAGCAGTGTGTGGGACTTGTTCTATTAGTCCATCTATACTAACCTCCACAAGGTTGAAATTTCAAAATAATTTTTATCTGCATCTAGCTCTGAAAAATTATTTGGGCTTGGGCTTGTAGCAGTGTGTGGGACTTGTTCTATTAGTCCATCTATACTAACCTCCACCAGGTTGCAAATTCAAAATAATTTTTATCTGCATCTAGCTCTGAAAAAATA
Source organism: Phyllobates terribilis (assembly GCF_046119375.1). Taxonomy (NCBI): domain Eukaryota; kingdom Metazoa; phylum Chordata; class Amphibia; order Anura; family Dendrobatidae; genus Phyllobates; species Phyllobates terribilis. Next base: position 376,312,339 of record NW_027362762.1, read on the forward strand.
TTTGGGCTTGGGCTTGTAGCAGTGTGTGGGACTTCTTCTATTAGTCCATCTATACTAACCTCCACCAGGTTGCAAATTCAAAATAATTTTTATCTGCATCTAGCTCTGAAAAAATATTTGGGCTTGGGCTTGTAGCAGTGTGTGGGACTTGTTCTGTTAGTCCATCTATACCAACCTCCACCAGGTTGCAAATTCAAAATAATTTTTATCTGCATCTAGCTCTGAAAAAAATATTTGGGCTTGGGCTTGTAGCAGTGTGTGGGACTTGTTCTATTAGTCCATCTATACTAACCTCCACCAGGTTGAAAATTCAAAATAATTTTTATCTGCATCTAGCTCTGAAAAAATATTTGGACTTCGGCTTGTAGCAGTGTGTGGGACTTGTTCTATTAGTCCATCTATACTAACCTCCACCAGGTTGCAAATTCAAAATAATGTTTATCTGCATCTAGCTCTGAAAAAATATTTGGACTTGGGCTTGTAGCAGTGTGTGGGACTTGTTCTATTAGTCCATCTATACTAACCTCCACCAGGTTGCAAATTCAAAATAATTTTTATCTGCATCTAGCTCTGAAAAAATATTTGGGCTTGGGTTTGTAGCAGTGTGTGGGACTTGTTTTATTAGTCCATCTATACTAACCTCCACCAGGTTGCAAATTCAAAATAATTTTTATCTGCATCTAGCTCTGAAAAAATATTTGGGCTTGGGCTTGTAGCAGTGTGTGGGACTTGTTCTATTAGTCCATCTATACTAACCTCCACCAGGTTGCAAATTCAAAATAATTTTTATCTGCATCTAGCTCTGAAAAAATATTTGGGCTTGGGCTTGTAGCAGTGTGTGGGACTTGTTCTATTAGTCCATCTATACTAACCTCCACCAGGTTGAAAATTCAAAATAATTTTTATCTGCATCTAGCTCTGAAAAAATATTTGAGCTTGGGCTTGTAGCAGTGTGTGGGACTTGTTCTATTAGTCCATCTATACTAACCTCCACCAGGTTGCAAATTCAAAATAATTTTTATCTGCATCTAGCTCTGAAAAAATATTTGGGCTTGGGCTTGTAGCAGTGTGTGGGACTTGTTCTATTAGTCCATCTATACTAACCTCCACCAGGTTGCAAATTCAAAATAATTTTTATCTGCATCTAGCTCTGAAAAAATATTTGGGCTTGGGCTTGTAGCAGTGTGTGGAACTTGTTCTGTTAGTCCATCTATACTAACCTCCACCAGGTTGCAAATTCAAAATAATTTTTATCTGCATCTAGCTCTGAAAAAAATATTTGGGCTTGGGCTTGTAGCAGTGTGTGGGACATGTTCTATTAGTCCATCTATACTAACCTCCACCAGGTTGAAAATTCAAAATAATTTTTATCTGCATCTAGCTCTGAAAAAATATTTGGACTTCGACTTGTAGCAGTGTGTGGGACTTGTTCTATTATTCCATCTATACTAACCTCCACCAGGTTGCAAATTCAAAATAATGTTTATCTGAATCTAGCTCTGAAAAAATATTTGGACTTGGGCTTGTAGCAGTGTGTGGGACTTGTTCTATTAGTACATCTATACTAACCTCCACCAGGTTGCAAATTCAAAATAATTTTTATCTGCATCTAGCTCTGAAAAATTTTTTGGGCTTGGGCTTGTAGCAGTGTGTGGGACTTGTTCTATTAGTCCATCTATACTAACCTCCACCAGGTTGCAAATTCAAAATAATTTTTATCTGCATCTAGCTCTGAAAAAATATTTGGGCTTGGGCTTGTAGCAGTGTGTGGGACTTCTTCTATTAGTCCATCTATACTAACCTCCACCAGGTTGCAAATTCAAAATAATTTTTATCTGCATCTAGCTCTGAAAAAATATTTGGGCTTGGGCTTGTAGCAGTGTGTGGGACTTGTTCTGTTAGTCCATCTATACCAACCTCCACCAGGTTGCAAATTCAAAATAATTTTTATCTGCATCTAGCTCTGAAAAAAATATTTGGGCTTGGGCTTGTAGCAGTGTGTGGGACTTGTTCTATTAGTCCATCTATACTAACCTCCACCAGGTTGAAAATTCAAAATAATTTTTATCTGCATCTAGCTCTGAAAAAATATTTGGACTTCGGCTTGTAGCAGTGTGTGGGACTTGTTCTATTAGTCCATCTATACTAACCTCCACCAGGTTGCAAATTCAAAATAATGTTTATCTGCATCTAGCTCTGAAAAAATATTTGGACTTGGGCTTGTAGCAGTGTGTGGGACTTGTTCTATTAGTCCATCTATACTAACCTCCACCAGGTTGCAAATTCAAAATAATTTTTATCTGCATCTAGCTCTGAAAAAATATTTGGGCTTGGGTTTGTAGCAGTGTGTGGGACTTGTTTTATTAGTCCATCTATACTAACCTCCACCAGGTTGCAAATTCAAAATAATTTTTATCTGCATCTAGCTCTGAAAAAATATTTGGGCTTGGGCTTGTAGCAGTGTGTGGGACTTGTTCTATTAGTCCATCTATACTAACCTCCACCAGGTTGCAAATTCAAAATAATTTTTATCTGCATCTAGCTCTGAAAAACTATTTGGGCTTGGGCTTGTAGCAGTGTGTGGGACTTGTTCTATTAGTCCATCTATACTAACCTCCACCAGGTTGAAAATTCAAAATAATTTTTATCTGCATCTAGCTCTGAAAAAATATTTGGGCTTGGGCTTGTAGCAGTGTGTGGGACTTGTTCTATTAGTCCATCTATACTAACCTCCACCAGGTTGCAAATTCAAAATAATTTTTATCTGCATCTAGCTCTGAAAAAATATTTGGGCTTGGGCTTGTAGCAGTGTGTGGGACTTGTTCTATTAGTCCATCTATACTAACCTCCACCAGGTTGCAAATTCAAAATAATTTTTATCTGCATAAAAAAAATATGAAAAAATATTTGGGCTTGGGCTTGTAGCAGTGTGTGGAACTTGTTCTGTTAGTCCATCTATACTAACCTCCACCAGGTTGCAAATTCAAAATAATTTTTATCTGCATCTAGCTCTGAAAAAAATATTTGGGCTTGGGCTTGTAGCAGTGTGTGGGACATGTTCTATTAGTCCATCTATACTAACCTCCACCAGGTTGAAAATTCAAAATAATTTTTATCTGCATCTAGCTCTGAAAAAATATTTGGACTTCGACTTGTAGCAGTGTGTGGGACTTGTTCTATTATTCCATCTATACTAACCTCCACCAGGTTGCAAATTCAAAATAATGTTTATCTGAATCTAGCTCTGAAAAAATATTTGGACTTGGGCTTGTAGCAGTGTGTGGGACTTGTTCTATTAGTACATCTATACTAACCTCCACCAGGTTGCAAATTCAAAATAATTTTTATCTGCATCTAGCTCTGAAAAAATATTTGGGCTTGGGTTTGTAGCAGTGTGTGGGACTTGTTCTGTTAGTCCATCTATACTAACCTCCACCAGGTTGCAAATTCAAAATAATTTTTATCTGCATCTAGCTCTGAAAAAAATATTTGGGCTTGGGCTTGTAGCAGTGTGTGGGACTTGTTCTATTAGTCCATCTATACTAACCTCCACCAGGTTGAAAATTCAAAATAATTTTTATCTGCATCTAGCTCTGAAAAAATATTTGGACTTCGGCTTGTAGCAGTGTGTGGGACTTGTTCTATTAGTCCATCTATACTAACCTCCACCAGGTTGCAAATTCAAATTAATTTTTATCTGCATCTAGCTCTGAAAATATATTTGGACTTGGGCTTGTAGCAGTGTGTGGGACTTGTTCTATTAGTCCATCTATACTAACCTCCACCAGGTTGAAAATTCAAAATAATTTTTATCTGCATCTAGCTCTGAAAAAATATTTGGACTTGGGCTTGTAGCAGTGTGTGGGACTTGTTCTATTAGTACATCTATACTAACCTCCACCAGGTTGCAAATTCAAAATAATTTTTATCTGCATCTAGCTCTGAATAAATATTTGGATTTGGGCTTGTAGCAGTGTGTGGGACTTGTTCTATTAGTCCATCTATACTAACCTCCACCAGGTTGCAAATTCAAAATAATTTTTATCTGCATCTAGCTCTGAAAAAATATTTGGGCTTGGGCTTGTAGCAGTGTGTGGGACTTGTTTTATTAGTCCATCTATACTAACCTCCACCAGGTTGCAAATTCAAAGTAATTTTTATCTCCATCTAGCTCTGAAAAAATATTTGGGCTTGTGCTTGTAGCAGTGTGTGGGACTTGTTCTATTAGTCCATCTATACTAACCTCCACCAGGTTGAAAATTCAAAATAATTTTTATCTGCATCTAGCTCTGAAAAAATATTTGGGCTTGGGCTTGTAGCAGTGTGTGGGACTTGTTCTATTAGTCCATCTATACTAACCTCCACCAGGTTGCAAATTCAAAATAATTTTTATCTGCATCTAGCTCTGAAAAAATATTTGGGCTTGGGCTTGTAGCAGTGTGTGGGACTTGTTCTATTAGTCCATCTATACTAACCTCCACCAGGTTGCAAATTCAAAATAATTTTTATCTGCATCTAGCTCTGAAAAAATATTTGGGCTTGGGCTTGTAGCAGTGTGTGGGACTTGTTCTGTTAGTCCATCTATGCTAACCTCCACCAGGTTGCAAATTCAAAATAATTTTTATCTGCATCTAGCTCTGAAAAAAATATTTTTGCTTGGGCTTGTAGCAGTGTGTGGGACTTGTTCTATTAATCCATCTATACTAACCTCCACCAGGTTGAAAATTCAAAATAATTTTTATCTGCATCTAGATCTGAAAAAATATTTGGACTTCGGCTTGTAGCAGTGTGTGGGACCTGTTCTATTATTCCATCTATACTAACCTCCACCAGGTTGCAAATTCAAAATAATGTTTATCTGCATCTAGTTCTGAAAAAATATTTGGACTTGGGCTTGTAGCAGTGTGTGGGACTTGTTCTATTAGTACATCTATACTAACCTCCACCAGGTTGCAAATTCAAAATAATTTTTATCTGCATCTAGCTCTGAAAAAATATTTGGACTTGGGCTTGTAGCAGTGTGTGGGACTTGTTCTATTAGACCATCTATACTAACCTCCACCAGGTTGCAAATTCAAAATAATTTTTATCTGCATCTAGCTCTTAAAAAATATTTGGGCTTGGGCTTGTAGCAGTGTGTGGGACTTGTTCTATTAGTCCATCTATACTAACCTCCACAAGGTTGAAATTTCAAAATAATTTTTATCTGCATCTAGCTCTGAAAAATTATTTGGGCTTGGGCTTGTAGCAGTGTGTGGGACTTGTTCTATTAGTCCATCTATACTAACCTCCACCAGGTTGCAAATTCAAAATAATTTTTATCTGCATCTAGCTCTGAAAAAATATTTGGGCTTGGGCTTGTAGCAGTGTGTGGGACTTCTTCTATTAGTCCATCTATACTAACCTCCACCAGGTTGCAAATTCAAAATAATTTTTATCTGCATCTAGCTCTGAAAAAATATTTGGGCTTGGGCTTGTAGCAGTGTGTGGGACTTGTTCTGTTAGTCCATCTATACCAACCTCCACCAGGTTGCAAATTCAAAATAATTTTTATCTGCATCTAGCTCTGAAAAAAATATTTGGGCTTGGGCTTGTAGCAGTGTGTGGGACTTGTTCTATTAGTCCATCTATACTAACCTCCACCAGGTTGAAAATTCAAAATAATTTTTATCTGCATCTAGCTCTGAAAAAATATTTGGACTTCGGCTTGTAGCAGTGTGTGGGACTTGTTCTATTAGTCCATCTATACTAACCTCCACCAGGTTGCAAATTCAAAATAATGTTTATCTGCATCTAGCTCTGAAAAAATATTTGGACTTGGGCTTGTAGCAGTGTGTGGGACTTGTTCTATTAGTCCATCTATACTAACCTCCACCAGGTTGCAAATTCAAAATAATTTTTATCTGCATCTAGCTCTGAAAAAATATTTGGGCTTGGGTTTGTAGCAGTGTGTGGGACTTGTTTTATTAGTCCATCTATACTAACCTCCACCAGGTTGCAAATTCAAAATAATTTTTATCTGCATCTAGCTCTGAAAAAATATTTGGGCTTGGGCTTGTAGCAGTGTGTGGGACTTGTTCTATTAGTCCATCTATACTAACCTCCACCAGGTTGCAAATTCAAAATAATTTTTATCTGCATCTAGCTCTGAAAAAATATTTGGGCTTGGGCTTGTAGCAGTGTGTGGGACTTGTTCTATTAGTCCATCTATACTAACCTCCACCAGGTTGAAAATTCAAAATAATTTTTATCTGCATCTAGCTCTGAAAAAATATTTGAGCTTGGGCTTGTAGCAGTGTGTGGGACTTGTTCTATTAGTCCATCTATACTAACCTCCACCAGGTTGCAAATTCAAAATAATTTTTATCTGCATCTAGCTCTGAAAAAATATTTGGGCTTGGGCTTGTAGCAGTGTGTGGGACTTGTTCTATTAGTCCATCTATACTAACCTCCACCAGGTTGCAAATTCAAAATAATTTTTATCTGCATCTAGCTCTGAAAAAATATTTGGGCTTGGGCTTGTAGCAGTGTGTGGAACTTGTTCTGTTAGTCCATCTATACTAACCTCCACCAGGTTGCAAATTCAAAATAATTTTTATCTGCATCTAGCTCTGAAAAAAATATTTGGGCTTGGGCTTGTAGCAGTGTGTGGGACATGTTCTATTAGTCCATCTATACTAACCTCCACCAGGTTGAAAATTCAAAATAATTTTTATCTGCATCTAGCTCTGAAAAAATATTTGGACTTCGACTTGTAGCAGTGTGTGGGACTTGTTCTATTATTCCATCTATACTAACCTCCACCAGGTTGCAAATTCAAAATAATGTTTATCTGAATCTAGCTCTGAAAAAATATTTGGACTTGGGCTTGTAGCAGTGTGTGGGACTTGTTCTATTAGTACATCTATACTAACCTCCACCAGGTTGCAAATTCAAAATAATTTTTATCTGCATCTAGCTCTGAAAAATTTTTTGGGCTTGGGCTTGTAGCAGTGTGTGGGACTTGTTCTATTAGTCCATCTATACTAACCTCCACCAGGTTGCAAATTCAAAATAATTTTTATCTGCATCTAGCTCTGAAAAAATATTTGGGCTTGGGCTTGTAGCAGTGTGTGGGACTTCTTCTATTAGTCCATCTATACTAACCTCCACCAGGTTGCAAATTCAAAATAATTTTTATCTGCATCTAGCTCTGAAAAAATATTTGGGCTTGGGCTTGTAGCAGTGTGTGGGACTTGTTCTGTTAGTCCATCTATACCAACCTCCACCAGGTTGCAAATTCAAAATAATTTTTATCTGCATCTAGCTCTGAAAAAAATATTTGGGCTTGGGCTTGTAGCAGTGTGTGGGACTTGTTCTATTAGTCCATCTATACTAACCTCCACCAGGTTGAAAATTCAAAATAATTTTTATCTGCATCTAGCTCTGAAAAAATATTTGGACTTCGGCTTGTAGCAGTGTGTGGGACTTGTTCTATTAGTCCATCTATACTAACCTCCACCAGGTTGCAAATTCAAAATAATGTTTATCTGCATCTAGCTCTGAAAAAATATTTGGACTTGGGCTTGTAGCAGTGTGTGGGACTTGTTCTATTAGTCCATCTATACTAACCTCCACCAGGTTGCAAATTCAAAATAATTTTTATCTGCATCTAGCTCTGAAAAAATATTTGGGCTTGGGTTTGTAGCAGTGTGTGGGACTTGTTTTATTAGTCCATCTATACTAACCTCCACCAGGTTGCAAATTCAAAATAATTTTTATCTGCATCTAGCTCTGAAAAAATATTTGGGCTTGGGCTTGTAGCAGTGTGTGGGACTTGTTCTATTAGTCCATCTATACTAACCTCCACCAGGTTGCAAATTCAAAATAATTTTTATCTGCATCTAGCTCTGAAAAACTATTTGGGCTTGGGCTTGTAGCAGTGTGTGGGACTTGTTCTATTAGTCCATCTATACTAACCTCCACCAGGTTGAAAATTCAAAATAATTTTTATCTGCATCTAGCTCTGAAAAAATATTTGGGCTTGGGCTTGTAGCAGTGTGTGGGACTTGTTCTATTAGTCCATCTATACTAACCTCCACCAGGTTGCAAATTCAAAATAATTTTTATCTGCATCTAGCTCTGAAAAAATATTTGGGCTTGGGCTTGTAGCAGTGTGTGGGACTTGTTCTATTAGTCCATCTATACTAACCTCCACCAGGTTGCAAATTCAAAATAATTTTTATCTGCATAAAAAAAATATGAAAAAATATTTGGGCTTGGGCTTGTAGCAGTGTGTGGAACTTGTTCTGTTAGTCCATCTATACTAACCTCCACCAGGTTGCAAATTCAAAATAATTTTTATCTGCATCTAGCTCTGAAAAAAATATTTGGGCTTGGGCTTGTAGCAGTGTGTGGGACATGTTCTATTAGTCCATCTATACTAACCTCCACCAGGTTGAAAATTCAAAATAATTTTTATCTGCATCTAGCTCTGAAAAAATATTTGGACTTCGACTTGTAGCAGTGTGTGGGACTTGTTCTATTATTCCATCTATACTAACCTCCACCAGGTTGCAAATTCAAAATAATGTTTATCTGAATCTAGCTCTGAAAAAATATTTGGACTTGGGCTTGTAGCAGTGTGTGGGACTTGTTCTATTAGTACATCTATACTAACCTCCACCAGGTTGCAAATTCAAAATAATTTTTATCTGCATCTAGCTCTGAAAAAATATTTGGACTTGGGCTTGTAGCAGTGTGTGGGACTTGTTCTATTAGTCCATCTATACTAACCTCCACCAGGTTGCAAATTCAAAATAATTTTTATCTGCATCTAGCTCTGAAAAAATATTTGGGCTTGGGCTTGTAGCAGTGTGTGGGACTTGTTCTATTAGTACATCTATACTACACTCCACCAGGTTGCAAATTCAAAATAATGTTTATCTGCATCTAGCTCTGAAAAAATATTTGGGCTTGGGCTTGTAGCAGTGTGTGGGACTTGTTTTATTAGTCCATCTATACTAACCTCCACCAGGTTGCAAATTCAAAATAATTTTTATCTGCATCTAGCTCTGAAAAAATATTTGGGCTTGGGCTTGTAGCAGTGTGTGGGACTTGTTCTATTAGTCCATCTATACTAACCTCCACCAGGTTGCAAATTCAAAATAATTTTTATCTGCATCTAGCTCTGAAAAAATATTTGGGCTTGGGCTTGTAGCAGTGTGTGGGACTTGTTCTATTAGTCCATCTATACTAACCTCCACCAGGTTGAAATTTCAAAATAATTTTTATCTGCATCTAGCTCTGAAAAATTATTTGGGCTTGGGCTTGTAGCAGTGTGTGGGACTTGTTCTATTAGTCCATCTATACTAACCTCCACCAGGTTGCAAATTCAAAATAATTTTTATCTGCATCTAGCTCTGAAAAAATATTTGGGCTTGGGCTTGTAGCAGTGTGTGGGACTTGTTCTATTAGTCCATCTATACTAACCTCCACCAGGTTGCAAATTCAAAATAATTTTTATCTGCATCTAGCTCTGAAAAAATATTTGGGCTTGGGCTTGTAGCAGTGTGTGGGACTTGTTCTGTTAGTCCATCTATACCAACCTCCACCAGGTTGCAAATTCAAAATAATTTTTATCTGCATCTAGCTCTGAAAAAAATATTTGGGCTTGGGCTTGTAGCAGTGTGTGGGACTTGTTCTATTAGTCCATCTATACTAACCTCCACCAGGTTGAAAATTCAAAATGATTTTTATCTGCATCTAGCTCTGAAAAAATATTTGGACTTCGGCTTGTAGCAGTGTGTGGGACTTGTTCTATTAGTCCATCTATACTAACCTCCACCAGGTTGCAAATTCAAAATAATATTTATCTGCATCTAACTCTGAAAAAATATTTGGACTTGGGCTTGTAGCAGTGTGTGGGACTTGTTCTATTAGTCCATCTATACTAACCTCCACCAGGTTGCAAATTCAAAATAATTTTTATCTGCATCTAGCTCTGAAAAAATATTTTGGCTTGGGTTTGTAGCAGTGTGTGGGACTTGTTCTGTTAGTCCATCTATACTAACCTCCACCAGGTTGTAAATTCAAAATAATTTTTATCTGCATCTAGCTCTGAAAAAAATATTTGGGCTTGGGCTTGTAGCAGTGTGTGGGACTTGTTCTATTAGTCCATCTATACTAACCTCCACCACGTTGAAAATTCAAAATAATTTTTATCTGCATCTAGCTCTGAAAATATATTTGGACTTCGGCTTGTAGCAGTGTGTGGGACTTGTTCTATTAGTCCATCTATACTAACCTCCACCAGGTTGCAAATTCAAAATAATTTTTATCTGCATCTAGCTCTGAAAAAATATTTGGACTTGGGCTTGTAGCAGTGTGTGGGACTTGTTCTATTAGTCCATCTATACTAACCTCCACCAGGTTGAAAATTCAAAATAATTTTTATCTGCATCTAGCTCTGAAAAAATATTTGGACTTGGGCTTGTAGCAGTGTTGGACTTGTTCTATTAGTACATCTATACTAACCTCCACCAGGTTGCAAATTCAAAATAATTTTTATCTGCATCTAGCTCTGAAAAAATATTTGGATTTGGCTTGTAGCAGTGTGTGGGACTTGTTATATTAGTCCATCTATATTAACCTCCACCAGGTTGCAAATTCAAAATAATTTTTATCTGCATCTAGCTCTGAAAAAATATTTGGGCTTGGGCTTGTAGCAGTGTGTGGGACTTGTTTTATTAATCCATCTATACTAACCTCCACCAGGTTGCAAATTCAAAATAATTTTTATCTGCATCTAGCTCTGAAAAAATATTTGGGCTTGGGCTTGTAGCAGTGTGTGGGACTTGTTCTATTAGTCCATCTATACTAACCTCCACCAGGTTGAAAATTCAAAATAATTTTTATCTGCATCTAGCTCTGAAAAAATATTTGGGCTTGGACTTGTAGCAGTGTGTGGGACTTGTTCTATTAGTCCATCTATACTAACCTCCACCAGGTTGAAAATTCAAAATAATTTTTATCTGCATCTAGCTCTGAAAAAATATTTGGGCTTGGGCTTGTAGCAGTGTGTGGGACTTGTTCTATTAGTCCATCTATACTAACCTCCACCAGGTTGCAAATTCAAAATAATTTTTATCTGCATCTAGCTCTGAATAAATATTTGGGCTTGGGCTTGTAGCAGTGTGTGGGACTTGTTCTGTTAGTCCATCTATACTAACCTCCACCAGGTTGCAAATTCAAAATAATTTTTATCTGCATCTAGCTCTGAAAAAAATATTTGGGCTTGGGCTTGTAGCAGTGTGTGGGACTTGTTCTATTAGTCCATCTATACTAACCTCCACCAGGTTGAAAATTCAAAATAATTTTTATCTGCATCTAGCTCTGAAAAAATATTTGGGCTTGGGCTTGTAGCAGTGTGTGGGACTTGTTCTATTAGTCCATCTATACTAACCTCCACCAGGTTGAAAATTCAAAATAATTTTTATCTGCATCTAGCTCTGAAAAAATATTTGGACTTCGGCTTGTAGCAGTGTGTGGGACTTGTTCTATTATTCCATCTATACTAACCTCCACCAGGTTTCAAATTCAAAATAATGTTTATCTGCATCTAGCTCTGAAAAAATATTTGGACTTGGGCTTGTAGCAGTGTGTGGGACTTGTTCTATTAGTACATCTATACTAACCTCCACCAGGTTGCAAATTCAAAATAATTTTTATCTGCATCTAGCTCTGAAAAAATATTTGGACTTGGGCTTGTAGCAGTGTGTGGGACTTGTTCTATTAGTCCATCTATACTAACCTCCACCAGGTTGCAAATTCAAAATAATTTTTATCTGCATCTAGCTCTGAAAAAATATTTGGGCTTGGGCTTGTAGCAGTGTGTGGGACTTGTTCTATTAGTCCATCTATACTAACCTCCACCAGGTTGCAAATTCAAAATAATTTTTATCTGCATCTAGCTCTGAAAAAATATTTGGGCTTGGGCTTGTAGCAGTGTGTGGGACTTGTTCTGTTAGTCCATCTATACCAACCTCCACCAGGTTGCAAATTCAAAATAATTTTTATCTGCATCTAGCTCTGAAAAAAATATTTGGGCTTGGGCTTGTAGCAGTGTGTGGGACTTGTTCTATTAGTCCATCTATACTAACCTCCACCAGGTTGAAAATTCAAAATAATTTTTATCTGCATCTAGCTCTGAAAAAATATTTGGACTTCGGCTTGTAGCAGTGTGTGGGATTTGTTCTATTAGTCCATCTATACTAACCTCCACCAGGTTGCAAATTCAAAATAATGTTTATCTGCATCTAGCTCTGAAAAAATATTTGGACTTGGGCTTGTAGCAGTTTGTGGGACTTGTTCTATTAGTCCATCTATACTAACCTCCACCAGGTTGCAAATTCAAAATAATTTTTATCTGCATCTAGCTCTGAAAAAATATTTGGGCTTGGGTTTGTAGCAGTGTGTGGGACTTGTTCTGTTAGTCCATCTATACTAACCTCCACCAGGTTGCAAATTCAAAATAATTTTTATCTGCATCTAGCTCTGAAAAAAATATTTGGGCTTGGGCTTGTAGCAGTGTGTGGGACTTGTTCTATTAGTCCATCTATACTAACCTCCACCAGGTTGCAAATTCAATATAATTTTTATCTGCATCTAGCTCTGAAAAAATATTTGGGCTTGGGCTTGTAGCAGTGTGTGGGACTTGTTTTATTAGTCCATCTATACTAACCTCCACCAGGTTGCAAATTCAAAATAATTTTTATCTCCATCTAGCTCTGAAAAAATATTTGGGCTTGGGCTTGTAGCAGTGTGTGGGACTTGTTCTATTAGTCCATCTATACTAACCTCCACCAGGTTGAAAATTCAAAATAATTTTTATCTGCATCTAGCTCTGAAAAAATATTTGGGCTTGGGCATGTAGCAGTGTGTGGGACTTGTTCTATTAGTCAATCTATACTAACTTCCACCAGGTTGCAAATTCAAAATAATTTTTATCTGCATCTAGCTCTGAAAAAATATTTGGGCTTGGGCTTGTAGCAGTGTGTGGGACTTGTTCTATTAGTCCATCTATACTAACCTCCACCAGGTTGCAAATTCAAAATAATTTTTATCTGCATCTAGCTCTGAAAGAATATTTGGGCTTGGGCTTGTAGCAGTGTGTGGGACTTGTTCTGTTAGTCCATCTATACTAACCTCCACCAGGTTGCAAATTCAAAATAATTTTTATCTGCATCTAGCTCTGAAAAAAATATTTGGGCTTGGGCTTGTAGCAGTGTGTGGGACTTGTTCTATTAGTCCATCTATACTAACCTCCACCAGGTTGAAAATTCAAAATAATTTTTATCTGCATCTAGCTCTGAAAAAATATTTGGACTTCGGCTTGTAGCAGTGTGTGGGACTTGTTCTATTATTCCATCTATACTAACCTCCACCAGGTTGCAAATTCAAAATAATGTTTATCTGCATCTAGCTCTGAAAAAATATTTGGACTTGGGCTTGTAGCAGTGTGTGGGACTTGTTCTATTAGTACATCTATACTAACCTCCACCAGGTTGCAAATTCAAAATAATTTTTATCTGCATCTAGCTCTGAAAAAATATTTGGACTTGGGCTTGTAGCAGTGTGTGGGACTTGTTCTATTAGTCCATCTATACTAACCTCCACCAGGTTGCAAATTCAAAATAATTTTTATCTGCATCTAGCTCTGAAAAAATATTTGGGCTTGGGCTTGTAGCAGTGTGTGGGACTTGTTCTATTAGTACATCTATACTAACCTCCACCAGGTTGCAAATTCAAAATAATGTTTATCTGCATCTAGCTCTGAAAAAATATTTGGGCTTGGGCTTGTAGCAGTGTGTGGGACTTGTTTTATTAGTCCATCTATACTAACCTCCACCAGGTTGCAAATTCAAAATAATTTTTATCTACATCTAGCTCTGAAAAAATATTTGGGCTTGGGCTTGTAGCAGTGTGTGGGACTTGTTCTATTAGACCATCTATACTAACCTCCACCAGGTTGCAAATTCAAAATAATTTTTATCTGCATCTAGCTCTGAAAAAATATTTGGGCTTGGGCTTGTAGCAGTGTGTGGGACTTGTTCTATTAGTCCATCTATACTAACCTCCACCAGGTTGAAATTTCAAAATATTTTTTATCTGCATCTAGCTCTGAAAAATTATTTGGGCTTGGGCTTGTAGCAGTGTGTGGGACTTGTTCTATTAGTCCATCTATACTAACCTCCACCAGGTTGCAAATTCAAAATAATTTTTATCTGCATCTAGCTCTGAAAAAATATTTGGGCTTGGGCTTGTAGCAGTGTGTGGGACTTGTTCTATTAGTCCATCTATACTAACCTCCACCAGGTTGCAAATTCAAAATAATTTTTATCTGCATCTAGCTCTGAAAAAAATTTTGGGCTTGGGCTTGTAGCAGTGTGTGGGACTTGTTCTGTTAGTCCATCTATACCAACCTCCACCAGGTTGCAAATTCAAAATAATTTTTATCTGCATCTAGCTCTGAAAAAAATATTTGGGCTTGGGCTTGTAGCAGTGTGTGGGACTTGTTCTATTAGTCCATCTATACTAACCTCCACCAGGTTGAAAATTCAAAATAATTTTTATCTGCATCTAGCTCTGAAAAAATATTTGGACTTCGGCTTGTAGCAGTGTGTGGGACTTGTTCTATTAGTCCATCTATACTAACCTACACCAGGTTGCAAATTCAAAATAATGTTTATCTGCATCTAGCTCTGAAAAAATATTTGGACTTGGGCTTGTAGCAGTGTGTGGGACTTGTTCTATTAGTCCATCTATACTAACCTCCTCCAGGTTGCAAATTCAAAATAATTTTTATCTGCATCTAGCTCTGAAAAAATATTTGGGCTTGGGTTTGTAGCAGTGTGTGGGACTTGTTCTGTTAGTCCATCTATACTAACCTCCACCAGGTTGCAAATTCAAAATAATTTTTATCTGCATCTAGATCTGAAAAAAATATTTGGGCTTGGGCTTGTAGCAGTGTGTGGGACTTGTTCTATTAGTCCATCTATACTAACCTCCACCAGGTTGAAATTTCAAAATAATTTTTATCTGCATCTAGATCTGAAAAAATATTTGGACTTGGGCTTGTAGCAGTGTGTGGGACTTGTTCTATTAGTCCATCTATACTAACCTCCACGAGGTTGCAAATTCAAAATAATTTTTACCTGCATCTAGCTCTGAAAAAATATTTGGACTTGGGCTTGTAGCAGTGTGTGGGACTTGTTCTATTAGTCCATCTATACTAACCTCCACCAGGTTGCAAATTCAAAATAATTTTTATCTGCATCTAGCTCTGAAAAAATATTTGGGCTTGGGCTTGTAGCAGTGTGTGGGACTTGTTCTATTAGTCCATCTATACTAACCTCCACCAGGTTGAAAATTCAAAATAATTTTTATCTGCATCTAGCTCTGAAAAAATATTTGGGCTTGGGCTTGTAGCAGTGTGTGGGACTTGTTCTATTAGTCCATCTATACTAACCTCTACCAGGTTGCAAATTCAAAATAATTTTTATCTGCATCTAGCTCTGAAAAAATATTTGGGCTTGGGCTTGTAGCAGTGTGTGGGACTTGTTCTATTAGTCCATCTATACTAACCTCCACCAGGTTGAAAATTCAAAATAATTTTTATCTGCATCTAGCTCTGAAAAAATATTTGGGCTTGGGCTTGCAGCAGTGTGTGGGACTTGTTCAATTAGTCCATCAATACTAACCTCCACCAGGTTGCAAATTAAAAATATTTTTTATCTGTATCGAGCTCTGAAAAAATATTTGGGCTTGGGCTTGTAGCAGTGTGTGGGACATGTTCTATTAGTCCATCTATACTAACCTCCACCAGGTTGCAAATTCAAAATAATTTTTATCTGCATCTAGCTCTGAAAAAATATTTGGGCTTGGGCTTGTAGCAGTGTGTGGGACTTGTTCTATTAGTCCATCTATACTAACCTCCACCAGGTTGCAAATTCAAAATAATTTTTATCTGCATCTAGCTCTGAAAAAATATTTGGGCTTGGGCTTGTAGCAGTGTGTGGGACTTGTTCTATTAGTCCATCTATACTAACCTCCACCAGGTTGAAAATTCAAAATAATTTTTATCTGCATCTAGCTCTGAAAAAATATTTGGGCTTGGGCTTGTACCATTGTGTGGGACTTTTTCTATTAGTCCATCTATACTAACCTCCACCAGGTTGCAAATTAAAAATATTTTTTATCTGCATTGAGCTCTGAAAAAATATTTGGGCTTGGGCTTGTAGCAGTGTGTGGGACATGTTCTATTAGTCCATCTATACTAACCTCCACCAGGTTGCAGATTCAAAATAATTTTTATCTGCATCTAGCTCTGAAAAAATATTTGGGCTTGGGCTTGTAGCAGCGTGTGGGACTTGTTCTATTAGTCCATATATACTAACCTCCACCAGATTGCAAATTCAAAATAATTTTTATCTGCATCTAGCTCTGAAAAAATATTTAGGCTTGGGCTTGTAGCAGTGTGTGGGACTTGTTCTATTAGTCCATCTATACTAACCTCCACCAGGTTGCAAATTCAAAATAATTTTTATCTGCATCTAGCTCTGAAAAAATATTTGGGCTTGGGCTTGTAGCAGTGTGTGGGACTTGTTCTATTAGTCCATCTTTACTAACCTCCACCAAGTTTAAAATTCAAAATAGTTTTTATCTGCATCTAGCTCTGAAAAAATATTTGGACTTGGGCTTATAGCAGTGTGTGGGACTTGTTCTATTAGTCCTTCTATACAAACCTCCACCAGGTTGCAAATTAAAAATATTTTTTTTCTGCATCTAGCTCTGAAAAAATATTTGGGCTTGTAGCAGTGTGTGGTACTCATTGTATTAGGCCATCTATACCAAGCTAAACCAGCTTTCAAATTACTAATAATTTTTAGCTGCATCTTGCCTGGAAAATAATTTTGGGCATAGTAGTAGTGTGTGGTACTCATTGTATTAAGCCATCTATACCAAGCTCCACCAGCTTTGAAATTAATAATAATTTTTAGCTGCATCTTGCCTGTAAACTAATTTTGGGCATATTAGCAGTGTGTTGTACTCATTCTATTAGGCCATCTATAGTAAGCTCCACCAGCTTTCAAATTACTAATAATTTTTAGCTGCATCTTGCCTGGAAAATAATTTTGGGCATAGTAGCAGTGTGTGGTACTCATTGTATTAGGCCATCTATACCAAGCTCCACCAGCTTTGAAATTAATACAAATTTTTAGCTGCATCTAACCCGGAAAATAATTTTTCTTCCCAATAGTGGTAGCAATAGAAATATGGGGCGCCCTCCTGCCTAACAAAAATATACACTTCATAACAAAAAACACCAGCCTAGCGCACTGCATTAATAAGATGGCATCATCGTCTCTCCCAGTGCTAGTCCTTACTAGTGTTGAGCCACCCCCGTAGTGTTCGAGTTCGGTTCGGTTCGTCGAACACCCGTGTGTTCGCCGAACAGTTCGTCGAACTGTTCGTCGAACACCTTCGAACACCGTTAAAACCAATGGCAGGCAAACAAAAACACATAGAAACACATAGAAAACACCTTCAAAGGTGTCCAAAAGCTGACAAACTGCTCAGAAGACACAACTAACACATGGAAAAGTGACAAGTACATATAGTCATGCGAAAAGAAAAGAGGTGGAGGAGTAAAAGGAGGGGGAGACACAGATATAGGCATGTCATGCCCTTCTAAAATCCAAAAAGTGAGAAGCCGAGACGGCCAGTCCGCTCCTGCCCGTGCCACCTCCGTGTCGCCGGGTTTGTGCCAGAGCCGCGGTGAACCCTGACGGCCAGCCCCCCTCTCCCAATACTGGTGCCTGTCCACTGGCGGGTCGAGAGAGCCCCCCTGTGGTGGAGGCAGCTCTAAGCTTTTTAATTTAAATTGTCCCTCTAATTTGAATGAATACACTTTAAATCCATTTACAAGGATCTATTGGAGGGCAAGTCTCATGCCAGCAGCCGCGTAATTCCAGCTCCAGTAGCGTCCACTAAAGCTGCTGCAGTTAAAAAGCTTTTATAAGGATCGAGCTCGGCTGTCCACCGCAAGGCATCCTAGTGCCAGTCCCAGCCCCTATGCCTTGGGGTGCCTCCTGATGCTCTTCACTAAGTATCCCGTGGTCCCGAAGCATTTCCTTTGAAAAAATTAAGTGTCCAAACTACAGGTGGTGTAGCTTGCTTAACAGCCGGGATAATCCGCTGACTAGCAGACACTGCTACTAGGCACAAAGTATTTCCTGGGCTAGATGCAGTTAAAAATTTGTAAGTAGATATTCTCGTTGGATGCTGAGAAAGCATTCCATAGAGTCTCCTGGCACGCCATATATGATTCTCTTAAAAAGCTTGGGGTAGGGGTCTAGGGGACCCTTTTATAGCCAAAATCACGGCCCTGTATCACAATACGTCACCTAGGCTGAAGATAAATGGAACTGTAGCACCGAGGGCTCGGTTGCTACAGACGTATTGCACCTCACCCAGAGGTGTGATATCTCACTCTCAGATAAGGATGGAGTGTGGATCAGGACCCGACACCTGCATGCATTACACCACATTGCCGTGGGGCAGGGCGACCAATATGCCCCTGAGATGGGCACGACAGTCCCTGTCCCTGGCTGGAGTGGGGGGAGGGAACACTGAGGAAGGGGAACCCTGCAGTGCAGGAGCAGGGAGGAAGCAGTTCCTGGGTGCATTGAGAAGGGAGTATAAAAGGTGGGCACCATCTTAGTTCAGTGCAGAGAAGTCTGAGCAGAAGTGGCAGGGAGCAGGGGCTCTGCATGAGCTCTGCTCCGGAGGCGGGCCTAGTAACAGAGGCCCAGGCCTGCAAGAGGGAGAAGGAAGGAAGAGGAGCGGAGAAGGCTCCAGGAACGAGGAATGAAGGGATCCCAGGGGTGCGGACGGGCGAGTCGCCACCGCACGCCCGAATCCACCTGCGTGGAGGGGTCAGGCCAAAGGGGGAGACCGGTCCCCGAACTAGTGGAGGCAGGAAACGACCCTCAGCTAGAAACCGGAGGCTCTGAGATTTTATGTGGCGCAGCCCCTTGCTCCACCCGCTAGGAAGGCACCACATAGGGTCAGGGAAACTGGCGCCAAGTTTACCAAGAGGAGGCCCGAGGCAGCCGGTCAGAAGTGTTGGTAAGAAAGGCCAGACAAAGGACACACAAAGGGGGTCCTGTGAAGTGCTCCAAAGTTATCTGGGAATTGTCTGAGCCCCTCACCTGGTGAGCACAGTACGACGTGGGCAGCCGTTACCTGCAGACGTGGTCTGGATAATAAGAACTGTGAGTAAAGGCCCTGAACTGCATCACTGACTCCGTGTCGTTACTGCTGCTGCCCTGCACCATCACCCCCATCCTCCGCATACACTGCCCTGAGGCTATACTCCTCCCGTGGGGAGTTATGCTACGCTCTGCTGCACCCACAACACCAGCCTTATCGGTCTGCCCTGTAGCGGCGGTTCACTCTGACCGCACTCCACGGGTGGCGTAGTCGGACATTTAAACATCAAAACCACATAAATAGTTCCGCCACTGGTTTGACCGCCCTGAGCCACGGAACCGGATCGCCGCCACGAAGACTACAACCACCAGCATCCACCAAAAAGGGTCCGGCTCCGGGTGTCCCAAGGCCCAGGGGGTGCGTCAGAACATTTTCATCACCTTTCACAATCACCAATGGGACAAGGCAGGGATGTCCTCTGTCCCCTCTCTTATACATCCTAGTGACGGAGCACCTGCTCTCATCAATTCGCCATAACCCCAATATTAGGTGGATTGAGGTGGGAGGCACCGAGTACAAGTGCTCTCTATTTGCTGATGATGTCCTAGTATATATCACTCAATCACATATATCCATCCCTGCTGTTATGGCTGAAATAGATCACTTTGTTACATGGTAAAATTTTAAAATCAATGCAGCGAAGTCTGAGGCCCTCGATGTCTCCCTCCCCACATCCATATAGGATTCCATCCAGTCCAACTTTCCCTTTGCCTGGCCCTCACAGGGTATCAAATACTTAGGAATTCCTATTCATAGAGACCTCTCCCATCTATGTTATCTTAATTTTGGGCCCTTTATTGAACAATTCCATACAGACCACGGTTGGCAAGTTAGAACTGTAAGATTCACTACGTGAACCACTGGTGTTTTGTGGAAAAGCACATGTACACCGCGTTCCAAATTATTATGCAAAAAGTGTTTAGGAGTGATAAGGGAAGAATTTGTTTGTTTGTCAGTTAAACTCATTGATGGTGATGTGTGTCAGGGCTCTTTATATCACTGTAAGCAATTGCAGACACCTGTGCTAATTAGTTTGGCAGGTGTGTCCAATAAAGGCAAGACTACTTAAGAAGGCTCTCTCACATTATTAAGCAGCCTACATTTTCTGCCAAAATGGGAAAGAAAAAGGATGTGTCGGCTGCTGAGAAGCAACAAATTGTGGAGTGTTTAGGTCAAGGCATGACTACAATCAACATTGTGCGATGATCAGGATGAAGTGTCTTGGCAATCAAGAAGTATGTAGCTGATTCACAGTACACACGTGTGCGTGCTGATAAGGGCAAATTGAGGACTCTTTCCTACAGGCAATTACGTCAGGTTGAAAGAGCAGCGGCAAAAAAGCCTTGTCATAGCAGCAGACAAGTTTTTGAAGCTGCTTGTGCCTCCAACGTCCCCCGAACAACAAGATGCAGCGTCCTTCAGAGGTTTGCAGCTGTGCATACGCCATCCTGTCGACCTCCTCTATCCACTTCACACAAGCAGAAACGGCTCCAGTGGGCCAAACATTACATGAAGACTGATTTCAAAACTGTTTTGTTCACGGATGAGTGCCGTGCAGCGCTCGATGGTCCAGATGAATGGAGTGGAGGATGGCTGGTTGATGGACACCCCACGCAAACACGGCTACAGCGCCAACAAGGAGGAGGTGGAGTAATGTTTTGGGCTGGAATCATGGGGAGAGAGATTGTCGGCCCCTTTAGGATCCCTGAAGGTGCTAAAGATGAACTCCATAATGTATGTGGATTTTCTCAAACAGCACTTCCTGCCATGGTTCAAGAAGAAGAACCGTGTATTTCACAGCAAGATCATTTTTCTGCATGATAATGCACCATCTCATGCTGCACATAAAACATCTGCATCTCTGGCTGATATGGGCATAAAAGGGGACAAACTTATGGTGTGACCCCCATGCTCCCCTGACCTCTACCCCATTCAGAACCTTTGGAGCATCATTAAAAGGAGTGTCTATGATGGCGGGAGGCAGTTCACATCTAAGCAACAGCTCTGGGAGGGTATTCTGTCCTCATGCAAAACAATTGAAGCAGAAACCATCCAAAACCTGACAAATTCAATGGACGAGAGAGTTCAGAAGCTCCTTTCGAACAAGGGGTCCTATGTGAAAATGTAACATCACCTAGAATAAAGTTTTGAGTTGAAAACTGTTTGATTTCAGTTTCTAACAACCTGCTAATGCTTATAATTTCAAAAATGACCATTTTTTTGGTCTTTATTAAAATGAAAAGGTTGATCGAAAAGTTTGGGGGATCTAAGAGTGTGGCAACCCAGTAGTCATGATTACTTCGAATTCTGACAATATGAGGGTCATGCTGCAGGTAGTGCAGCAAGAAGGCACTTATGTGTCTTGCGCATCTCGGAGCCCCAAAATTATTTTCCGGGCTAGATGCAGCTAAAAATTATTTTTAATTTTAAATCTGGTGGAGCTTATTATAGATGGCCTAATAGGATCAGTGCTGCACACTGCTACAAAGCCCAAATTATTTTCCAGTCAAGATACAGATAAACATAATTAGTAATTTGAAAGCTTAAAACGGTTGGTAGGGTGATTTTAACCAATCATCAAGCTTTTACTCTCCCCAGGATGACACAGGGGTAGAAAAGTCGTTTCGGATCCATGATTTGTTCATCTTTATGAACGTGAGTCTGTCTACATTATCAGTGGAGAGCCGCGTGCGCTTATCTGACAGCACACCACCAGCAGCGCTGAACACACGTTCAGACAGAACGCTGGCTGCGGGGCATGACAAGATCTCCAAGGCGTAAGTGGCTAGCTCCGGCCATTTATCCAGATTGGAAGCCCAAAAAGAACAAGGGTCCAGTGACACAGTCGTGGCTTCAATGTTTACTTGGAGATACTCCTGTACCATCGTCTCTAGGCGTTGACTATGTGTCAGACTTCTTGTCTCCTGTGGCCTTGCAAAGGATGGGCTAAAAAAGTGGTGAAATGATTCCGCAAAATTGATGTTACCAGCAGATACTGTGGTTCTGTTACGGTTTGAGTGCTGAACACTTGACGGTCCCACGGTTGGCAAGTTGGAACTGTGAGATTCACTACGTGCACCACTGGTATTTTGTGGAAAAGCACATGTAAGATTCTGCAACAGTCTCTGCTGATACTCCTGCATGCGTGCATCCCTTTCTATGGCAGGAATAATTTCTGCAAATTTACTTTTGTACCGGGGATCTAACAGTGTGGCAACCCAGTAGTCAGGATTATTTCTAATTCTCACAATTCGAGGGTCATGTTGCAGGTAGTGCAGCAAGAAGGCACTCATGTGTGTTGCGCATCCAGGAGCACCAAGTCCCTGTTGTGTTGGTGGCGAGGTAACAATCATGCTTCCTTCCTCTGTCCTCTCCCCCCAACCTCGCACAACAGAAATGTGATCAAGGTCTCCCTCATCTGATGAGTCTTCCATCAGTTCGTCCTCCACTTCTTCCTGGGCTCCTGCACCTTCCTCACTAGTTTGGCTGCTACCATGCGCCCTGGTTAAACCATCTCCCCCACCCTCACATGCCTGCCGCCTTGGTGCTGCCGACCGTCTGGACCTTGCAGATGTTAGCCCTTCCGCATACAACTCCTCCTCCTCTACTTCCTCCACCTCCTCTTGTGCCACCACCTGACTCCGAATTCTGTTTAACATGTGCTCCAGCATGTAAATCACCGGAATAGTCATGCTGATAATGGCATCGTCAGCACTAAACATCTTCGTCGCCATTTCAAAACTGTGCAGAAGGGTGCATAGGTCCCTGATCTGAGACCACTCCTCCAGCGTGATTTGCCCCACCTCTGAATCTCGTTGGCCCAGGCTATACGTCAGAACGTATTGCACCAGGGCTTGTCGGTGCTGCCACAGTCGCTGCAACATGTGCAGAGTTGAATTCCACCGGGTAGGCACATCGCATTTTAGCCGGTGAAGTGGCAGGCCCAACGACTTCTGTAGAGATGTAAGTCGCTGAGCTGCGGGATGCGAACGGCGGAAGTGAGCACACAGCGACCGTGCCCTCTGCAGAAGGCCATCTAGTCTGGGATAGTGGGCTAAAAATTGCTGGACAACCAGGTTCAACACGTGAGCCATACAAGGCACGTGTGTGACATTGCCCCGGCGAAGGGCCGCACCCAGGTTTGCAGCATTGTCGCACACGGCCTTCCCTGGTTTCAGGTCCAGTGGAGACAACCATTCATGAAATTGGTTCTCCAGAGCTGACCACAACTCCTCAGCTGTGTGACTCACATTTCCCAGACATTTCAATGTAAAAACCGCCTGATGACGTTGAGCCCTACTGCCAGCATAGTAAGGAGGTGTGCAGGATCCCTTCTGCGCAGTTAGAAAGCTTGTGGCATGACCAGACAGGCTTTGGGTGCAGGTGGAAGACCGAGAGGAGGTTGAGGAGGCAGAAGCAGTGGAGGAAAAATGACATAAAGAGGATTGACGCACAACTCGTGGGGACGGCAAGACTTGGACAGCAGCCCCTTGTCCTGCTGTCACCATAGTTACCCAGTGCCCAGTCAGCGACATGTAACGCCCCTGTCCATGCCTACTCGTCCAAGTGTCTGTGGTGAAATGCACCCTGTCACACACAGAGTTTCTCAAAGAAGCGGTGATGTTGTGTGCGACATGCTGGTGGAGCGCAGGCACACCTTTCTTTGAGAAGTAGTGCCGACTGGGCATCTGGTACTGGGGCACTGCGACGGACATAAGGTCTCGAAAATCCTCTGTGTCCACCAGGCGGAAAGGCAGCATTTCTGTAGCCAAGAGCTTGCAGATGGTGAAATTCAACCTCTTAGCTTTCTCATGGCTAGGAGGAAATGGTCTTTTACTTGTCCACATCTGAGGGACCGAGGGCTGGCTATTGTGCTTAGACGGGGTTGATAAGGGTGTCCCCGGCAAACTGCCGGTCTGTGAGGAAGATGCAGGCGGACATGTTAGGTTGCCTTGATCCAAAGGTGGTGCTATCGATGTCGGACAGCGCTCAAGACCAGCTGGTGTTACCACCTCCAAAGAAAATGATGACCTGCCAATCACGCTGGCTGTTGCGGGTAAAGAGGTGGCAGGTCTGCGCCCCAAAACAGGTGTGACTGCTGTCCCCCCAGTCACAGAGGATGAAGAGGCCGCGGATGCACAAGATATGGCAGACAGTGGTTGGCCCGGCTGGCTAGGCCGCATTGTAGCACACTGAGCTTCCCACTGCAACTTATGCTTCATGTCCATGTGCCGGTTCATGCATGAAGTACTCAAACTATGTATTTTTTGGCCTCTACTTAGCTTTTGCTGACAAATGTTACAGATAACACGAGTTGGGTCATCTTTATCGATCTGAAAAAATGCCCAGGCTATGCAAGGCTTAGCACCCATGCGACCTGAAGAGCCACCACGACTTGTGGTGAGAGGCAGAGTTGTGTTTGAGGATGCAGTTGTTGACGTGCTTCCAGTACTACGTCTCTGTCCAGGAAGGCGCAACCTGACCTCGTCGTCACTAGCATCTTCCTCCACCTCCTCTGCTGACCTCATCTCTTGGCTGACTGTGGGTTGACAGTAAGTGGGATCTCCGACCTTATCATCATCACCCTGTGCGTTATCACACCCGTCGTCCTCAGAGCCAACCTGTTCCTGCCCTGACAAAAAACTAAAGTTGTCGCTCCAATCAGGTATTTGAGTCTTATCATCGTCTTCCTCATTGTCTCCACCAACAGGAGTTACAGTTTGGGAATGAGGGTGTACATTATGGTCAGAACCTTCTGCGTCTGGTCCTGGATCCGACTCATAAAGATTCTGGGCATCAGTGCAGATCATTTCCTCGTCTGGATTCACAGAAGCGCTGGAGTCGACCTCTGATTCCCAGGCTATAGTATGAGTAAACAGCGCTGCAGACTCAACCATCTGTTCTACCTCATACTCAGACGGGCAGCTGGAGATTTGGGAGCTGTGAGGAAGCAAGTGCGATTTGGGTGACACCTTTGAGGACTGGAGTATTTGTGATGTTGAAGTTGATGTGGAGGAGAGCCCACTTAAAGGAGCACTTGATATCCGTTGAAGCACCTGCTGTTTTTGTGCCTCATCTGGAATTTGTAGCGATTGGCGTGGCCGTAAGAAAGGGATCTTATCACATTGTCCGCTAAAAGAAGTAGACATTTTAGTTTGGCTGGAAGATGGTCTTTCTTCTGCACCTACCCCACGGACACAACCTTTTTTCCCCTTCCCAACACGCCTATTCCCCTTTCCACCAGCAGCAGGCCTTTTTCCACTCATTTTGGTGGTTAACTAATTCACAACTCTGGAGTTGTTTGCACAAAAAAACAATGGATGGTAACCGAGCAGAGCTGAGTGGCCAAACTGTGGTATTAGGCCAAAACTATTGGCTGGGTTAGATGCAGAAAAAAATTATTTTTAATTTGCAACCTGATGGAGGTCAGTATAGATGGACTAATAGACCAAGTCCCACACACCGCTAGAAGCCCAAATATTTTTTCAGAGCTAGATGCAGAAAATTTTTTTATTCAATTTGCAACCTGATGGAGGTCAGTATAGATGGACTAATAGACCAAGTCCCACACACTGCTAGAAGCCCAAATATTTTTTCAGAGCTAGATGTAGAAAAAAATTATTTTTAATTTGCAACCTGATGGAGGTCAGTATAGATGGACTAATAGACCAAGTCCCACACACCGCTAGAAGCCCAAATATTTTTTCAGAGCTAGATGCAGAAAAAAATTATTTTTAATTTGCAACCTGATGGAGGTCAGTATAGATGGACTAATAGACCAAGTCCCACACACCGCTAGAAGCCCAAATATTTTTTCAGAGCTAGATGCAGAAAAAAATTATATTCAATTTGCAACCTGCTGGAGGTCAGTATAGAAGGACTAATAGAACAAGTCCCACACACTGCTAGAAGCACAAATATTTTTTTCAGAGCTAAATGAAGATAAAAATTATTTTTAATTTGCAACCTGATGGAGGTCAGTATAGATGGACTAATAGACCAAGTCCCACACACTGCTAGAAGCCCAAATATTTTTTCAGAGCTAGATGCAGAAAAAAATTATTTTTAATTTGCAACCTGATGGAGGTCAGTATAGATGGACTAATAGACCAAGTCCCACACACTGCTAGAAGCCCAAATATTTTTTCAGAGCTACATGCAGAAAAAAATTATTTTTAATTTGCAACCTGATGGAGGTCAGTATAGATGGACTAATAGACCAGGTCCCACACACCGCTAGAAGCCCAAATATTTTTTCAGAGCTAGATGCAGAAAAAAATTATATTCAATTTGCAACCTGCTGGACGTCAGTATAGAAGGACTAATAGAACAAGTCCCACACACTGCTAGAAGCCCAAATATTTTTTCAGAGCTAAATGAAGAAAAAAAATATTTTTAATTTGCAACCTGATGGAGGTCAGTATAAATGGACTAATAGACCAAGTCCCACACACTGCTAGAAGCCCAAATATTTTTTCAGAGCTAGATGCAGAAAAAAAATATTTTTAATTTGCAACCTGATGGAGGTCAGTATAGATGGACTAATAGACCAAGTCCCACACACCGCTAGAAGCCCAAATATTTTTTCAGAGCTAGATGCAGAAAAATTTTTTATTCAATTTGCAACCTGATGGAGGTCAGTATAGATGGACTAATAGACCAAGTCCCACACACTGCTAGAAGCCCAATATTTTTTCAGAGCTAGATGCAGAAAAAAATTATTTTTAATTTGCAACCTGATGGAGGTCAGTATAGATGGACTAATAGACCAAGTCCCACACACTGCTAGAAGCCCAAATATTTTTTCAGAGCTAGATGCAGAAAAAAAATATTTTTAATTTGCAACCTGATGGAGGTCAGTATAGATGGACTAATAGAACAAGTCCCACACGCTGCTAGAAGCCCAAATATTTTTTCAGAGATAAATGAAGAAAAAAAATATTTTTAATTTGCAACCTGATGGAGGTCAGTATAGATGGACTAATAGACCAAGTCCCACACACTGCTAGAAGCCCAAATATTTTTTCAGAGCTAGATGCAGAAAAAAATTATTTTTAATTTGCAACCTGATGGAGGTCAGTATAGATGGACTAATAGACCAAGTCCCACACACCGCTAGAAGCCCAAATATTTTTTCAGAGCTAGATGCAGAAAAAAATTATATTCAATTTGCAACCTGCTGGAGGTCAGTATAGAAGGACTAATAGAACAAGTCCCACACACTGCTAGAAGCCCAAATATTTTTTCAGAGCTAAATGAAGAAAAAAATTATTTTTAATTTGCAACCTGATGGAGGTCAGTATAGATGGACTAATAGACCAAGTCCCACACACTGCTAGAAGCCCAAATATTTTTTCAGAGCTAGATGCAGAAAAAAATTATATTCAGTTTGCAACCTGATGGAGGTCAGTATAGATGGACTAATAGAATGATGCTATGCCCAAAAGATTTTACTTCACTAGGTGCAGTAAAAAAATTGGTATTCTATACACAGGTGGTATATCTTGCAACACAGATAGGCTACTCCACTGACTAACACACTCTGCAATAGGCCAAAAAGGATTAGCTTTGCTAGATTCAGCCAAATGCTGTGAAAAAAACTTGCACAGCACTGGCACAGACCTGCCTGGCAAAAACTGATAGGAACTGATGTAACCTAGTCCTGAAAAGGACTCCAATTACAATTAGTCTTTACTAGTGTTGAGCGATACCTTCCGATATCGGGAAATATCGGATCGGATTGGATAGGACCGATACCGAAAAAGTATCGGATATCGCCGATTCCGATACCGGAAACCAATGCAAGTCAATGGGACATAAATATCGGAATTAAAATAAACCCTTTCTTTCCTTGTAGGTTATTTCTACATGAAGGAAAACAACTAAGAATAATGTAGAATGTATTGGGGGAGGTGGGGGAGACAATAAAGGCATAGAGGTTTAGCCCAGTCAAATGGAATAGCAGGAATTAATATTTTTTTATTATGTTCTGAGTTACGGAAATATTAACTATGTTAAGTATTTTTATATTTTGTCAGATATTTATGTTTCACTACTTCCATGCTCTTCACCTTCTTTTTTACTTCTCCCACACTTTCTCCTTCATCATCCTCAGCATCTTTTTCATCCACTTCTTCTTCACCTTCTTCTTCTTCACCTTCTTCGTATTATTCTTTTTTTTACATTCTTCATATTCTACTTCTTCATCTTCTTCATATTCTTCTTCTTCATCATATTCTTATTTGTGACAGGCATTCCTGTAGTTGTTATCTATAAAAGGTTGGACATTACACCTTTCGTTCTGCCCGTCACAAAAGATTTACAACAGGATTTGTCCGCGTTCAGTTTGGCCTGCAGCAGCAGGTCTTTTCCAGGGGCACCACGAGGAGGAACGGACTCACCCCCATACACTGCTTAGTCATCTTCTGCTTATAATTTAGATATTATCTTTTGCTCTGATTTTTAGTCTTATGCTTAATGTTCTTCCGCTTTTTGTTCTGCAGCTTCTTGTATTTCTGCTTCTTGGTTTTCTGTCTCTTGTTTTTCTGTATCTTGGTGCTTGTCTTCTCTTCTTTGTCTTCTTGGTCAACTTCTTCAGGGTCATCTTCTTGGTCTTCTTCGGGGTGGTCTTCAGGGTCGTCGTCTTCGGGGGTCCTCGTCTTCGGGGTCCTCGTCTTCTTCGGGTTGGTCTTCTGGGTCCTCGTCTTCGGGGTCCTCGTCTTCTTCGGGGTGGTCTTCAGGGTCCTCGTCTTCTTCGGGGTGGTCTTCAGGGTCCTCGTCTTCAGGGTCATTGTCTTCGGGGTCCTCGTCTTCTTAGGGTTGGTCTTCAGGGTCCTCGTCTTCAGGGTCCTCGTCAGGGAGATCCAGAGTGATTACCAAGAACCATTTCAAAAAGCTTGAACTTGGAAATGTAGCAGAAGGTACAAGAAAGCTGAGGAACTACCGAGGACCAGCTGACGGTACTGGAACCCGGATGGATAGCAGAAGGTACAAGAGCCAATGGAACTACCGAGGACCAGCTGATGTTACTGGAACTCGGTTACTAAGCAGGAGGTACCTGTGCCAGAAAGCACTACCAAGGACCAGCAGACGTTGGTGGAACTTGGATACCGAGAAGGAGGCACCTAATCCAAAGGCACTGCCGAGAACCAGCTGACGGTACTGGAACCCGGATGGGTAGCAGAAGGTACAAGAGCCAATGGAACTACCGAGGACCAGCTGATGTTACTGGAACCCGGATGGGTAGCAGAAGGTACAAGAGCCAATGGAACTACCGAGGACCAGCTGATGTTACTGGAACTCGGTTACTAAGCAGGAGGTACCTGTGCCAGAAAGCACTACCAAGGACCAGCAGACGTTGGTGGAACTTGGATACCGAGAAGGAGGCACCTAATCCAAAGGCACTGCCGAGAACCAGCTGACGGTACTGGAACCCGGATGGGTAGCAGAAGGTACCCATGTAAAAAAAAAGTTCAAGGCCGCGAGCCGGCCGCAGTTACCAAAACCCACAGTCCTACAGAGGGTGCTTGTCCTATTGGCACTATGGAACCAGCCTTCATTGCCAGATCCCGCAGCCCACATAGGAGTCACCTAAACTGCAGGCACCATAGAGTCGGCTAACCCGACCGCAACACGACAGGACAACGCATTGGAGGCAAAGTGACGTTGACACTACCCGGAAACAGCTGGCGTGCTGGAACCAGGCTGGGCAGGAGGGAGTACCCGTGCCAAAGACACTGCCGAGAACCAGCTGACGGTACTGGAACCCGGATGGGTAGCAGAAGATACAAGAGCAAATGGAACTACCGAGGACCAGCTGACGGTACTGGAACCCGGATGGGTAGCAGAAGGTACAAGAGCCAATGGAACTACCGAGGACCAGCTGATGTTACTGGAACTCGGTTACTAAGCAGGAGGTACCTGTGCCAGAAAGCACTACCAAGGACCAGCAGACGTTGGTGGAACTTGGATACCGAGAAGGAGGCACCTAATCCAAAGGCACTGCCGAGAACCAGCTGACGGTACTGGAACCCGGATGGGTAGCAGAAGGTACCCATGTAAAAAAAAAGTTCAAGGCCGCGAGCCGGCCGCAGTTACCAAAACCCACAGTCCTACAGAGGGTGCTTGTCCTATTGGCACTATGGAACCAGCCTTCATTGCCAGATCCCGCAGCCCACATAGGAGTCACCTAAACTGCAGGCACCATAGAGTCGGCTAACCCGACCGCAACACGACAGGACAACGCATTGGAGGCAAAGTGACGTTGACACTACCCGGAAACAGCTGGCGTGCTGGAACCAGGCTGGGCAGGAGGGAGTACCCGTGCCAAAGACACTGCCGAGAACCAGCTGACGGTACTGGAACCCGGATGGGTAGCAGAAGATACAAGAGCAAATGGAACTACCGAGGACCAGCTGACGGTACTGGAACCCGGATGGGTAGCAGAAGGTACAAGAGCCAATGGAACTACCGAGGACCAGCTGATGTTACTGGAACTCGGTTACTAAGCAGGAGGTACCTGTGCCAGAAAGCACTACCAAGGACCAGCAGACGTTGGTGGAACTTGGATACCGAGAAGGAGGCACCTAATCCAAAGGCACTGCCGAGAACCAGCTGACGGTACTGGAACCCGGATGGGTAGCAGAAGGTACCCATGTAAAAAAAAAGTTCAAGGCCGCGAGCCGGCCGCAGTTACCAAAACCCACAGTCCTACAGAGGGTGCTTGTCCTATTGGCACTATGGAACCAGCCTTCATTGCCAGATCCCGCAGCCCACATAGGAGTCACCTAAACTGCAGGCACCATAGAGTCGGCTAACCCGACCGCAACACGACAGGACAACGCATTGGAGGCAAAGTGACGTTGACACTACCCGGAAACAGCTGGCGTGCTGGAACCAGGCTGGGCAGGAGGGAGTACCCGTGCCAAAGACACTGCCGAGAACCAGCTGACGGTACTGGAACCCGGATGGGTAGCAGAAGATACAAGAGCAAATGGAACTACCGAGGACCAGCTGACGGTACTGGAACCCGGATGGGTAGCAGAAGGTACAAGAGCCAATGGAACTACCGAGGACCAGCTGATGTTACTGGAACTCGGTTACTAAGCAGGAGGTACCTGTGCCAGAAAGCACTACCAAGGACCAGCAGACGTTGGTGGAACTTGGATACCGAGAAGGAGGCACCTAATCCAAAGGCACTGCCGAGAACCAGCTGACGGTACTGGAACCCGGATGGGTAGCAGAAGATACAAGAGCAAATGGAACTACCGAGGACCAGCTGACGGTACTGGAACCCGGATGGGTAGCAGAAGATACAAGAGCAAATGGAACTACCGAGGACCAGCTGACGGTACTGGAACCCGGATGGGTAGCAGAAGGTACAAGAGCCAATGGAACTACCGAGGACCAGCTGATGTTACTGGAACTCGGTTACTAAGCAGGAGGTACCTGTGCCAGAAAGCACTACCAAGGACCAGCAGACGTTGGTGGAACTTGGATACCGAGAAGGAGGCACCTAATCCAAAGGCACTGCCGAGAACCAGCTGACGGTACTGGAACCCGGATGGGTAGCAGAAGGTACCCATGTAAATAAAAAGTTCAAGGCCGCGAGCCGGCCGCAGTTACCAAAACCCACAGTCCTACAGAGGGTGCTTGTCCTATTGGCACTATGGAACCAGCCTTCATTGCCAGATCCCGCAGCCCACATAGGAGTCACCTAAACTGCAGGCACCATAGAGTCGGCTAACCCGACCGCAACACGACAGGACAACGCATTGGAGGCAAAGTGACGTTGACACTACCCGGAAACAGCTGGCGTGCTGGAACCAGGCTGGGCAGGAGGGAGTACCCGTGCCAAAGACACTGCCGAGAACCAGCTGACGGTACTGGAACCCGGATGGGTAGCAGAAGGTACAAGAGCCAATGGAACTGCCGAGAACCAGCTGGCGGTGCTGGAGCCCAGGGTAAATACTAAAAACAGAAGAGCCAGAGGTGTATTTGGAGGAGGTTTTAAATCCGTACTACAGTGGATGTGGACAAAGCAGGAGAATTTGCCGGACACACAGCTGGGGATCAGCTGACGTTACTGAATCCCAATAACACTGGAGCAAGCGTTGACTGTGCAGACGGCACTTCTGAGCAGCAACTAGCGGTATTGGAGCCCAGGGTAAATACTAAAAACGGAGGAGCCAGAGGTGTAATTGGAGCAAGTTTTAAATAAGTAGCACAGTGAATATGGACAGAGCAGGAGAAATTGCCGTGAACACAGCAGGGGAACAGCTGACGTTACCGAACCCCAATAACACCGCAGCAAGTGTTGACTGTGCAGACGGCACTTCCGAGCGCCAACTGGCGGTGCTGGAGCCCAGGGATAAGAATGAAAACAGAGGAGCCAGAGGTGTAATTGGAGCAACTTTAAAATCTGTAGTAGTGAGAATGTGGACAGAGCAGGAGAAATTGCCGTCCGCACAGCAGGGGAACAGCTGACGTTACTGAACCCCAATAACATGGTAGCAAGTGTTGACTGTGCAGACAGCACTTCCGAGCGCCAACTGGCGGTGCTGGAGCCCAGGGATAAGAATGAAAACAGAGGAGCCAGAGGTGTAATTCGAGCAACTTTAAAATCTGTAGTAGTGAGAATGTGGACAGAGCAGGAGAAATTGCCGTCCGCACAGCAGGGGAACAGCTGACGTTACTGAACCCCAATAACACGGCAGCAAGTGTTGACTGTGCAGACAGCACTTCCGAGCGCCAACTGGCGGTGTTGGAGCCCAGGGTAAATACTAAAAACGGAGGAGCCAGAGGTGTAATTGGAGCAAGTTTTAAATAAGTAGCACAGTGAATATGGACAGAGCAGGAGAAATTGCCGTGAACACAGCAGGGGAACAGCTGACGTTACTGAACCCCAATAACATGGTAGCAAGTGTTGACTGTGCAGACGGCACTTCCGAGCGCCAACTGGCGGTGCTGGAGCCCAGGGATAAGAATGAAAACAGAGGAGCCAGAGGTGTAATTCGAGCAACTTTAAAATGTGTAGTACAGTGGATGTGGACAAAGCAGGAGAAATTGCCGTCCGCACAGCAGGAGAACAGCTGACGTTACTGAACCCCAATAACACGGCAGCAAGTGTTGACTGTGCAGACGGCACTTCCGAGCGCCAACTGGCGGTGCTGGAGCCCAGGGATAAGAATGAAAACAGAGGAGCCAGAGGTGTAATTCGAGCAACTTTAAAATGTGTAGTACAGTGGATTTGGACAAAGCAGGAGAAATTGCCGTCCGCACAGCAGGAGAACAGCTGACGTTACTGAACCCCAATAACACGGCAGCAAGTGTTGACTGTGTAGACGGCACTTCCGTGCGCCAACTGGCGGTGTTGGAGCTCAGGGATAATACTGAAAACAGAGGAGCCAGAGGTGTTATTGGAGCAACTTTAAAATCTGTAGTAGTGAGAATGTGGACAGAGCAGGAGAAATTGCCGTCCGCACAGCAGGGGAACAGCTGACGTTACTGAACCCCAATAACATGGTAGCAAGTGTTGACTGTGCAGACAGCACTTCCGAGCGCCAACTGGCGGTGCTGGAGCCCAGGGATAAGAATGAAAACAGAGGAGCCAGAGGAGTAATTGGAGCAACTTTAAAATGTGTAGTACAGTGGATGTGGACAAATCAGGAGAAATTGCCGTCCGCACAGCAGGAGAACAGCTGACGTTACTGAACCCCAATAACACGGCAGCAAGTGTTGACTGTGCAGACGGCACTTCCGAGCGCCAACTGGCGGTGTTGGAGCTCAGGGATTACAGTTCAGGTGGTAGAAACATGAACAGAACAGGAGACCTGGATACTGTTGCCAACCAATTATTTATTCTGGAAGAGGACTGGCAAATTCATGAGAGATCCAGGCCTTGTTCATTTTGCGAAAAGTAAGTCGGTCAACGTTATCGGAGGATAGTCGCATGCGACGGTCTGTTAGTACACCACCTGCGGCACTAAAGACGCGTTCCGATAATACACTAGCAGCAGGGCAAGCTAGCACCTCCAGTGCATACTGACTAAGCTCTGGCCATGTATCCAGCTTACAGACCCAAAACTTGAAGGGAGAAGAGCCGTCTGGGAGTACACTAAGAGGGCAAGACATGTAGTCTGTCACCATCTGACGGAAACGTTGCCTCCTGCTGACTGGAGCTGTCTGTGATGGTGTAGACATTTGTGGCGGCGGGGACACAAAACTTTGCCACATTTCGGCCATACTGGTCTTGCCTTGTGCTGAGGCGCTGCTTCTGCTCCCTCTTTGTGCAGAGCTTCCTCCACTGCCTCGACGCACTGAGCTGCTTTGTAAAGCACTAGCAGCACTGCTCTCGGTTGGAATGGAGAACATGATGGAATGCACCAGTGCGTCTTGGTACTCCCGCATTTTACGCTCCCGGTTCAATGGTGTTATGAGGCTTTGTAAGTTGTCCCGGTAGCGAGGATCTAGGAGGGTGGACACCCAATAATCAGCCGTGTTGAGAATGTGGGCGATGCGGCGGTCGTTTCTGAGGCACTGCAGCATGAAATCAACCATGTGCTGCAGACTGCCAACTGGCCAAGAAACGCTGTCCCCTGCTTGAGGCGTGATCTCTGCCTGCTCTGCATCACCCCACCCTCGCTCTAGATACTGACTACTAGAGCATTGTGTACCTCCCTCCTCTGGACAGATGTCTTCCTCATCCATTGACTCCTCCTCATCCTCCTCACAAAGTGTCCCCTGCCTAGGCCTTTGTGAGGAACCACATTGCGCAGACTGTAGAGAAGCAGATGGCATTTGTGACTCCTCATCCTCCACCTCTTCCAAAACCTCGTCCCTTAGTGCTTGCAGTGTTTTTTCAAGCAGGCAGATAAGGGGGATAGTCATGCTGACTAGTGCATCATCTGCACTCGCCATCCGCGTGGAATAATCGAAGGCACGCAAAACGTGGCAAATGTCCTTCATAGAGGCCCACTCAGTGGTGGTGAAGTGTGAACGGCGCGCACTGCGACTTGTTTGCGCCTGCTGCAGCTGGTACTCCATTACTGCTGCCTGCTGCTCACACAACCTCTCCAACATATGTAACGTTGAATTCCACCTGGTGGGTAGGTCACATATGATGCGATGTTCCGGAAGACATAATCGGCGCTGCAGAGCTGCAATGCGTGATCTTGCATTGCTGGAACGCCGCAAGTGAGCGCACTCTATGCGGACCTTGTGAAGCAGTGCATCAAGATCCGGATAGTCCCTCAAAAAACTCTGCACGACCAAGTTGAGCACATGTGCCAGACATGGGATGTGAGTGAGGTTGCCTAGGCCCAGAGCTGCCACCAGATTTCGGCCATTGTCACACACTACCATGCCTGGCTGGAGATTCGCTGGCACAAACCACACGTCACTCTGCTGCTTGATGGCATTCCAGAGCTCCTGCGCTGTGTGGCTTCGATTCCCCAAAGAAATTAATTTTAATACGGCCTGTTGACGTTTGGCCACGGCTGTGCTCATATCGGTCATCATAACAGGTAACCGTTCACGGGTCGATGTGGAGGTAGACCGTGACGGCTCCTGCAGCGCTGATTCAGAGGAACTGGAGTATGAGGAGGAGTCAATGTGTACAGACTGGATTCCTGCAATCCTTGGAGTTGGCAGAACACGTACAGCGCCACTCTCAAGATCTGTACCCGGCTCCACAACATTTACCCAATGGGCAGTGAGGGAAAGGTATCGTCCCTGTCCATGCTTACTGGTCCACGCATCAGTGGTCAGGTGGACCTTGCTACTGACGGCGTTTTGTAGCGCATGTTTAATTTTTCCCTCCACATGATGTTGCAGGGCAGGGACGGCTTGCCTGCTGAAATAAAAGCGGCTGGGCACGTTGTATTGTGGGACTGCAAATGCCATAAAGTTACGGAATGTGTCAGTCTCCACCAGCCTGAATGATAGCATTTCAAGGGCCAGTAGTTTAGCAATGCCAGCATTCAGAGCCTGTGCTCGGGGGTGGTTTGCCGAGTATGGGCGCCTTTTCTCCCATGCCTGTGCTAACGATGGCTGTAGACTGGCCTGGGAGTGTGAGGATGACTGGGAAAGTGGTGCTGTGGGTGGAATTACACTGTGTCTCTGTACAACAGTGCCAGAGATTCTTCCATGGCGATCCTGTGAGGAAGCCGAACCAGCTGTGTGTGAGCTGGAGGAAGAGGCTACAACACGAGCTGAAGAGGTGGTAGGTGGCGCTGTAGGTTGGCCTAGGTCTTCAGTGTGTTTGTGTAACTCCACCACGTGCTTGGTCCGCACATGTTTCCACATATTTGTGGTATTGAGGTTGCTGACACTTTTCCCTCTTTTCACCTTCTGATTACACAGCTTGCATTTGACAAAGCAAATGTCATCTGCAACTGTGTCAAAAAAGGACCAGGCACTGCAAGTCTTGGGAGCGCCCGCTTTGGATTTTGGAAGAGCCATGCTCCTAATGGGTGCCGAAGTGGAGGCTACAGGCAACCAAGTCTGCCCCCTCCCTCTCCCTCCTTTTTGGGCCGTTCGGGGAATCTCTTCCTCAGAGCTGCTCCCACCACCTTCCTGTCCCTCACGCCATGATGGGTCAAGGACCTCATCATCTACACCACCCTCTTCAAACAACTGCTTCTCCTGGGTAGTCTCGACAGCACAGTACGCACCAGAAAGTGGCACCTGAGTCTCATCATCAGATGCGTACTGAGGTGTGCTGCTGACCATAGGCACTGGCCCACCCGCCTCTTCAGATTCAGAGAGACAAAACGGTTGCGCATCACTGCATACTACCTCTTCTTCAAATTCTCGAATTCTGCTTGGCTGGCCCCCTCTTTCCAAGCCAAGAGATTCAGAGAACAGAAGTAGAGATGGCTCCTGTCCAGGGCTCTCTGACTGCCTGGGCAATTTGGCAGGTGGTGAAGAGACAGATGGGTGCTCTTCAGTGCTCAGGACCTGAGAGGATCTGGAACTAATTGAAGTCGATGCGTTAGCTGCCATCCATCCGACAACGGCTTCAATTTGGTCCTCGCGCAGCAGTGGGGTACGGCTAGCTCCTACAAAGCTGCGCATAAAGGACTGTTCCCTGGTAAAACTGGGGGATGCTGAGTCACTGGTGCCCGCAGCAGGCACAGAATCCCCACGTCCTCTCCCTGCAGGCACAGAATCCTCACGTCCTCTCCCTGCAGAAACTCCACGCCCATGCCCACGACCACGACCACATGCCTTACTCCCTGCCTTCTTCATCTTGGTAGACTGATAAAGATAGGCAGAAAAGTACTAAGGGCTTAGTGTGCTTATTCCTGAACAGCTGCTAACAGGTATAAGAAACACTAATTTTATAAAGTGTGGACTAGACTTTAATATGAGCTAATGTGGCCTACACAACTGTAAAGTGGAGTGTTTGGTGAACTTTATTTAGGTTTTTTTTGTCACAAAAAGACACTGGATGTGCCTAAAGATGTAATAACGATAGTATCACAAACTTTTTGTAGCTATTACAATGTAGGAAGGTAACCTACAATGCAATAGATGAGGCTGCAAAAAATAGGCTAATACTAATCTGGCTGGGGCTGCAGGGCCCAATGCTGCAGAAAGGCTCCTCTATCTACTCCTATATAGTGTGTTTGGAATCAATTTAGCTGAATATGGATGGAACCACCACACTAATAGGAGATATCAGGAAAAATTATGAATTGGCAATAAAGGACAATGTATGAGGCAGTGACACACACTGAGTGCACTACAACCAGACGGGGTTGAAGCACACACTACAGGGTGAGCTGCACTCACACACCAGACCTTGCAGACAGCGGTGAACAGTACAGATGCAGAGCACTGTGCACTAGTGCTGCAAGACGGAAAAAAAATTCTCTATCTACTCCTATATAGTGTGTTTGGAACCAATTTAGCTGAATACAGATGGAACCACCACACTAATAGGAGATATCAGGAAAAATTATGAATTGGCAATAAAGGACAATGTATGAGGCAGTGACACACACTGAGTGCACTACAACCAGACGGGGTTGAAGCACACACTACAGGGTGAGCTGCACTCACACACCAGACCTTGCAGACAGCGGTGAACAGTACAGATGCAGAGCACTGTGCACTAGTGCTGCAAGACGGAAAAAAATTTCTCTATCTACTCCTATATAGTGTGTTTGGAACCAATTTAGCTGAATACAGATGGAACCACCACACTAATAGGAGATATCAGGAAAAATTATGAATTGGCAATAAAGGACAATGTATGAGGCAGTGACACACACTGAGTGCACTACAACCAGACGGGGTTGAAGCACACACTACAGGGTGAGCTGCACTCACACACCAGACCTTGCAGACAGCGGTGAACAGTACAGATGCAGAGCACTGTGCACTAGTGCTGCAAGACGGAAAAAAATTTCTCTATCTACTCCTATATAGTGTGTTTGGAACCAATTTAGCTGAATACAGATGGAACCACCACACTAATAGGAGATATCAGGAAAAATTATGAATTGGCAAAAAAGGACAATGTATGAGGCAGTGACACACACTGAGTGCACTACAACCAGACTTGGCTGAAGCACACACTACAGGGTGAGCTGCACTCACACACACAGACCTTGCAGATAGCGGTGAACAGCACAGGGAACTGTGCACTAGCACTGCAAGGCACAGTGATTTAGAAAGTAGCTTGGGTAAAGCAGTATAGAGCAAATAGGTAGCTAAAACTGTCCCTCAGAACAACAGCGTCCTATCCCTAACTGAATTCACAGCAGAGTGAGCTCAAAATGGCGGCGGTGGCTTTTATAGTGCATCATGACATCATTTCAGCAGCCAATCACAGCCATGCCATTAGTTAAGATGCCTACATGCCTAACAGGATGTGCCCACACTTCTTAGGATCCTCATTGGCTGAATAAAATGAAAATGTCTCATTGCATTATGGGAACTTCCGATTCCGGTATACGATATTGCAATAGTATCGGAATTAAGTATCGGAATTCCGATACCGCGAATATCGGCCGATACCCGATATTTCAGTATCGGAATGCTCAACACTAGTCTTTACTCCCACAATCTATCTATTTAAGAGCACAGACCTGCCTGATAAAAGTCGTAGGAAATGCTGTAACCTAGTCCTTAAAAGGACTGCAATCACAACTATTCCCTACTCCCAAGCTATCTGTATATTTGTGCGAAAATTGGCTTGAAATTAACAAGGTATAGCGCACACAGCAACAGCGGTGCCGTCTAACACGCAGCTGCAGCAGTGAGAAAATGGTGGCGACGGGGAAAATGGCTTGGTCTTATAGGGCAAGGACATGTGACATACACTGCCAATCACACATGCCCTTGCTTGTGTGAAAAAAAGCACTTCGCTCCGTGTGTGCGCTGCTGATAGGCTGACAGATTGCACCTCCCCACTGCAAATGCGGGAAAGAGAAAAAAAAATGGAGATCTTCATTGTTCCTGCAGAGATCCATCCCCTGCCCCTCCCCCCGCCCCGCTGTACACTCAAACTGCGTATTAACATTAATTTTCATCATTACTGAGAAAAAATCCAGTTATGATTTTGGTGCACGAACAGTTATCGAACATAACCTCGAACAGCCGAATTTTTCTCAAATTGTTCGTGTTCGCCGACCGGCTCGAACACCGCCCAAAACAGCTCGAATTTGAGATTGGCGAACAGTTCGAGTAGAACAACGCTCATCTCTAGTTAAAATCACCCTACCAACCGTTTTAAGCTTTCAAATTACTAATCATGTTTTTCTGTATCTTGGCTGGAGAATAATTTGGGATTTGTAGCAGTGTGCAGCACTGATTCTATTAGGCCATCTATAATAAGCTCCACCAGATTTAAAATTACTAATCATGTTTATCTGTATCTTGACTGGAAAATAATTTGGGCTTTGTAGCAGTGTGCAGCACTGATCCTATTAGGCCATCTATACTAAAGCTTCACCAGATTTAAAATTAATAATAATTTTTAGCTGCATCTAGCCCGGAAAATAATTTTGGGGCTCCGAGATGCGCAAGACACATAAGTGCCTTCTTGCTGCACTACCTGCAGCATGACCCTCATATTGTCAGAATTCGAAGTAATCATGACTACTGGGTTGCCACACTCTTAGATCTCCCAAACTTTTCGATCAACCTTTTCATTTTAATAAAGACCAAAAAAATGGTCATTTTTGAAATTATAAGCATTAGCAGGTTGTTAGAAACTGAAATCAAACCGTTTTCAACTCAAAACTTTATTCTAGGTGATGTTACATTTTCAGATAGGACCCCTTGTTCGAAAGGAGCTTCTGAACTCTCTCGTCCATTGAATTTGTCAGGTTTTGGATGGTTTCTGCTTCAATTGTTTTGCATGAGGACAGAATACCCTCCCAGAGCTGTTGCTTAGATGTGAACTGCCTCCCGCCATCATAGACACTCCTTTTAATGATGCTCCAAAGGTTCTGAATGGGGTACAGGTCAGGGGAGCATGGGGGTCACACCATAAGTTTGTCCCCTTTTATGCCCATATCAGCCAGAGATGCAGATGTTTTATGTGCAGCATGAGATGGTGCATTATCATGCAGAAAAATGATCTTGCTGTGAAATACACGGTTCTTCTTCTTGAACCATGGCAGGAAGTGCTGTTTGAGAAAATCCACATACATTATGGAGTTCATCTTTAGCGCCTTCAGGGATCCTAAAGGGGCCGACAATCTCTCTCCCCATGATTCCAGCCCAAAACATTACTCCACCTCCTCCTTGTTGGCGCTGTAGCCGTGTTTGCGTGGGGTGTCCATCAACCAGCCATCCTCCACTCCATCCATCTGGACCATCGAGCGCTGCATGGCACTCATCCGTGAACAAAACAGTTTTGAAATCAGTCTTCATGTAATGTTTGGCCCACTGGAGCCGTTTCTGCTTGTGTGAAGTGGATAGAGGAGGTCGACAGGATGGCGTATGCACAGCTGCAAACCTCTGAAGGACCCTGCATCTTGTTGTTCGGGGGACGTTGGAGGCACAAGCAGCTTCAAAAACTTGTCTGCTCCTATGACAAGGCTTTTTTGCCGCTGCTCTTTCAACCTGACGTAATTGCCTGTAGGAAAGAGTCCTCAATTTGCCCTTATCAGCACGCACACGTGTGTACTGTGAATCAGCTACATACTTCTTGATTGCCAAGACACTTCATCCTGATCATCGCACAATGTTGATTGTAGTCATGCCTTGACCTAAACACTCCACAATTTGTTGCTTCTCAGCAGCCGACACATCCTTTTTCTTTCCCATTTTGGCAGAAAATGTAGGCTGCTTAATAATGTGAGACAGCCTTCTTAAGTAGTCTTGCCTTTCATTGGACACACCTGCCAAACTAATTAGCACAGGTGTCTGCAAATGCTTACAGTGATATAAAGAGCCCTGACACACATCACCATCAATGAGTTTAACTGACAAACAAACAAATTCTTCCCTTATCACTCCTAAACACTTTTTGCATAATAATTTGGAACGCAGTGTACATGTGCTTTTCCACAAAACACCAGTGGTTCACGTAGTGAATCTTACAGTTCTAACTTGCCAACCGTGGTCTGTATGGAGTTGTTCAATAAAGGGCCCAAAATTAAGATAACATAGATGGGAGAGGTCTCTATGAATAGGAATTCCTAAGTATTTGATACCCTGTGAGGGCCAGGCAAAGGGAAAGTTGGACTGGATGGAATCCTATATGGATTTGGGGAGGGAGACATCGAGGGCCTCAGACTTCGCTGCATTGATTTTAAAATTTGACCATGTAACAAAGTGATCTATTTCAGCCATAACAGCATGGATGGATATATGTGATTGAGTGATATATACTAGGACATCATCAGCAAATAGAGAGCACTTGTACTCGGTGCCTCCCACCTCAATCCACCTAATATTGGGGTTATGGCGAATTGATGAGAGCAGGTGCTCCGTCACTAGGATGTATAAGAGAGGGGACAGAGGACATCCCTGCCTTGTCCCATTGGTGATTGTGAAAGGTGATGAAAATGTTCTGATGCACCCCCTGGGCCTTGGGACACCCGGAGCCGGACCCTTTTTGGTGGATGCTGGTGGTTGTAGTCTTCGTGGCGGCGATCCGGTTCCGTGGCTCAGGGTGGTCAAACCAGTGGCGGAACTATTTATGTGGTTTTGATGTTTAAATGTCCGACTACGCCACCCGTGGATTGCGGTCAGAGTGAACCGCCGCTGCATGGCAGACCGCTGAGGCTGGTGTTGTGGGTGCAGCAGAGCGTAGCATAACTCCCCACGGGAGGAGTATAGCCTCAGGGCAGTGTATGCGGAGGATGGGGTTGATGGTGCAGGGCAGCAGCAGTAATGACACGGAGTCAGTGATGCAGTCCAGGGCCTTTACTCACAGTTCTTATTATCCAGACCACGTCTGCAGGTAACGGCTGCCCACGTCGTACTGTGCTCACCAGGTGAGGGGCTCAGACAACTCCCAGATAACTTTGGAGCGCTTCACAGGACCCCCTTTGTGTGTCCTTTGTCTGGCCTTTCTTACCAACCCTTCTGTCCGGCTGCCTCGGGCCTCCTCTTGGTAAACTTGGCGCCAGTTTCCCTGACCCTATGTGGTGCCTTCCTAGCGGGTGTAGCGAGGGGCTGCGCCACATAAAATGTCACAGCCTCCGGTTTCTAGCTGAGGGTCGTTTCCTGCCTCCACTAGTTTCGGGGACCGGTCTCCCCCTTTGGCCTGACCCCTCCACGCAGGTGGATTCGGGCGTGCGGTGGCGACTCGCCCGTCCGCACCCCTGGGATCCCTTCATTCCTCGTTCCTGGAGCCTTCTCCGCTCCTCTTCCTTCCTTCTCCCTCTTCCAGGCCTGGGCCTCTGTTACTAGGCCCGCCTCCGGAGCAGAGCTCATGCAGAGCCCCTGCTCCCTGCCACTTCTGCTCAGACTTCTCTGCACTGAACTAAGATGGTGCCCACCTTTTATACTCCCTTCTCAATGCACCCAGGAACTGCTTCCTCCCTGCTCCTGCACTACAGGGTTCCACTTCCTCAGTGTTCCCTCCCCCCACTCCAGCCAGGGACAGGGACTGTCGTGCCCATCTCAGAGGCATATTGGTCGCCCTGCCCCACGGCAATGTGGTGTAATGCATGCAGGTGTCGGGTCCTGATCCACACTCCATCCTTACCTGAGAGTGAGATATTACACCTCTGGGTGAGGTGCAATACCTCTGTAGCAACCGAGCCCTCAGGGTGCTACAGTTCCATTTATCTTCAGCCTAGGTGACGTATTGTGATACAGGGCCGTGATTTTGGCTATAAAAGGGTCCCCTAGACCCCTACCCCAAGCTT
This sequence comes from Phyllobates terribilis, assembly GCF_046119375.1. Lineage (NCBI taxonomy): Eukaryota > Metazoa > Chordata > Amphibia > Anura > Dendrobatidae > Phyllobates > Phyllobates terribilis. The sequence goes on from NW_027362762.1 coordinate 376,355,991, forward strand.
TTTAAGAGAATCATATATGGCGTGCCAGGAGACTCTATGGAATGCTTTCTCAGCATCCAACGAGAGTATCTAATTACAAATTTTTAACTGCATCTAGCCCAGGAAATACTTTGTGCCTAGTAGCAGTGTCTGCAAGTCAGCGGATTATCCCGGCTGTTAAGCAAGCTACACCACCTGTAGTTTAAACACTTAATTTTTTCAAAGGAAATGCTTCGGGACCATGGGATACTCAGTGAAGAGCATCAGGAGGCACCCCAAGGCATAGGGGCTGGGACTGGCAGTAGGATGCCTTGCGGTGGACAGCCGAGCTCGATCCTTATAAAAGCTTTTTAACTGCAGCAGCTTTAGTGGACGCTACTGGAGCTGGAATTACGCGGCTGCTGGCATGAGACTTGCCCTCCAATAGATCCTTGTAAATGGATTTAAAGTGTATTCATTCAAATTAGAGAGACAATTTAAATTAAAAAGCTTAGAGCTGCCTCCACCACAGGGGGGCTCGCTCGACCCACCAGCGGACAGACAAAGTTTGTGGAAAGTTTGTGGAAATAAGTAGGGTTTTCTTAGGAAAAACGTGATCTGCCTGTCCCATGAAAATATGGTCTGCCAGCCTTGCTTCTCTAAGTGTAACTGTGTTTTTTCGCTGAACATGTAACCTCTGAACCAGAGTGAATAGTAATCAAGTAGCATCTAAGTGCATTACCATTGCATTTTTTTAATATGCTTATGGTTTTTTTAATATGCTTATGGTTATTAAATAGGTTTTTTTACATCTGATTTTGTGAACTCTATTTTAATACATCGTTATGAAAGTGTTTTATTACTTTTAGAGTCCCGAAATTGAGATAATTAGATATTATAGGTGATTTTATAACCAGTGCCTGTCAGGCGCACTGCGCCTGAACTCGGGAGTGTCAGAGGTGCTCCTGACGGAGGGTTAAATTATAGGGTAGCATCCCCTGTAAGCTTTAGTGCAGTCCCCATGAAAAAATAATTTTCTTCATAGCTGAGTCTAAACTACTGACAGCAATGACATGAGGTAAGTACTCAATGTATTCTAAGGCTGGATGCTTTTCATTACCAGTTTCCAATTAATGATTAGTTTTACATGCTATGTTAATTGATTATGCAGATATTGCTTACTTTGCATCACTTACAGATAAATAAAGATGGAGGGTAATATTAACTGCAATTTATGAGTCTTCAGATTGAAAATAGGTAAATGACAAGCAGCCATAGTATTGTGCTTCCTTGTCATAGGTGCACCACCTAGAGGACTAAGACCTATGATTGGCATACTTAATAATGATCCTGGGTAAAGACCAGCCATTTGTACGGAAACTCAATTCTGAGAAGTATGCTAAGGGGAGATGAAGCTGACTCGCCCCCTGGGCCTAGTGTGGACGTGTGTGGGATAGACAGAGCCGGGTCTCTGGGGGTTGTAGAATCCGTGGCGGTGACCCGGTCCCGTGGCTCAGGGTGGTCAGGCCGATGGCGGTATTTTGTTGGGGTTTTAGGTTAATTGTCCGACTACGCCACCCGTGGATTGCGGTCAGCGTGGACCGCCGCTGCAAGGCAGACCGCTGGGGCTGATGGTGTGTGCAGCTGAGGTAGTGTGACTCCCCACGGGAAGAGTGGAGCCCCAGGGCAGTGTAGTTGATGGTGAGGGTGATAGTGCACGGGAGTCCCAGCACTAGTAGTGCTGGTGCGGCAATGAAGCAGGAACGACTCAGAGTCTTTACAGTGCAGTTCAGGGTCTTTACTGGTGATATTAAGGAAGACCCTCCCGGGAGTACTGGCTAACATAAGGGGCCTGTTCAGTCTGCGAGCAAACAGGAGTTCCCCTGGCCAGGTGGAGTTGTAGGCCTCCCCGTCTATCTGCACTCTTTCTGGCTACCTTGCTGTAAGCGGGTAGAAGTAGCCCACGTCCCTGAGTATACCATGTAGTGCTCACCCGTATGGCTGGTGACTTGGGGCCTTATGTTAGCCTCCGCTCCTGGATGGCAGTGCTGGTCCCTTCCTTGTGACTGAGCCTCCGGGCTTCTATGGCCAGAGGACCTGGAATCCCCTGCCGGCTGGTTTCTGCTGCTGGGTGAATATCAGTCCCCACAGCCTCGGACTCCGGTGTCCGGTTAACAGATTCTTCTGCCAGGGCGAGCTCTGCTCAGCTCCAGCCCCTGGTCTTCAGCTACTGCTCCTACAGAGCTCCTGCTGTAACTCTCCCTGTGTCTGGAACTGTCTCCAGGCTCTGACTCAACTCACTAATCCCGCCCCAGACCCAGTTTATAAGGGCAGATTCCTCCCCTCCCAGGTCTGGGCAGGAAGTGTTGCATGCTTAGGGCTCCTGACCAGAGAAACCTCCCACTTGCTCTCAGACGTAATATTTCTATTACTGTGGCAACCAGACCCCTGGGGTGCCACATTCCCCCCTAGTGAATTTTAGTACTCCGGGACTAAACACATTTTTAAGAAAACACAAATACAGGGTATAAACAATAATACAACAACATATATACAAGAAGCTTTAGTCTTTAGAGGTCACGGCGTGTCCGTAACCGGGTGTCCATGTCACCCAACAAGGTGAAGTCTTGGCACAGAGTAGGGGACCTGTCCAAAGCAAACCCCAAGCGTTGGCCCTGGGCGTGGCTGCAAGGCTGAGGCTAGCTACAGTACAGACCAAAAGTTAGGACACACCTTCTCATTTAAAGATTTTTCTGTATTTTCATGACTATGAAAATTGTACATTCACACTGAAGGCATCAGAACTATGAATTAACACATGTGGAATTATATACTTAACAAAAAGGTGTGAAACAGCTGAAAATATGTCTTATATTCTAGGTTCTTCAAAGTAACCACCTTTTGCTTTGATGACTGCTTTGCACACTCTTGGCATTCTCTTGATGAGCTTCAAGAGGTAGTCACCGGAAATCGTCTTCCAACAATCTTGAAGGAGTTCCCAGTGATGCTTAGCACTTGTTGACCCTTTTGCCTTCACTCTGCGATCCAGCTCACCCCAAACCATCTCGATTGGGTTCAGGTCTGGTGACTGTGGAGGCCAGGTCATCTGGCGTAGCACCCCATCACTCTACTCCTTGGTCAAATAGCCCTTACACAGCCTGGAGGTGTGTTTGGGGTCATTGTCCTGTTGAAAAATAAATGATGGTCCAACTAAACGCAAACCGAATGGAGTAGCATGCCGCTGCAAGATGCTGTGGTAGCCATGCTGGTTCAGTATGCCTTCCATTTTGATTAAATCCCAACAGTGTCACCAGCAAAGAACCCCCACACCATCACACCTCCTCCTCCTCCATGCTCCACGGTGGGAACCAGGCATGTAGAGTCCATCCGTTCACCTTTTCTGCGTCTCACAAAGACACGGTGGTTGGAACCAAAGATCTCAAATTTGGACTCATTAGACCAAAGCTCAGATTTCCACTGGTCTAATGTACATTCCTTGTGTTCTTTAACCCAAACAAGTCTCTTCTGCTTGTTGCCTGTCCTTAGCAGTGGTTTCCTAGCAGCTATTTTACCATAAAGGCCTGCTGCACAAAGTCTCCTCTTAACAGTTGTTGTAGAGATGTGTCTGCTGCTAGAACTCTGTGTGGCATTAACCTGGTCTCTAATCTGAGCTGCTGTTAACCTGCGGTTTCTGAGGCTGGTGACTCGGATAAACTTATCCTCAGAAGCAGAGGTGACTCTTAGTCTTCCTTTCCTGGGGCGGTCCTCATGTGAGACAGTTTCTTTGTAGCACTTGATGGTTTTTGCAACTGCACTTGGGGACACTTTCAAAGTTTGCCCAATTTTTTGGACTGACTGACCTTCATCTCTTAAAGTAATGATGGCCACTCGTTTTTCTTTACTTAGCTGCTTTTTTCTTGCCATAATACAAATTCTAACAGTCTTTTCAGTGGGACTATCAGCTGTGTATCCACCAGACTCTGCACAACACAACGGATGGTCCGAATCCCATTTATAAGGCAAGAAATCCCACTTATTAAACCTGATAGAGTACACCTGTGAAGTGAAAACCATTTCCAGTGACTACCTCTTGAAGCTCATCAAGAGAATGCCAAGAGTTTGCAAAGCAGTCATCAAAGCAAAAGGTGGCTACTTTGAAGAACCTAGAATATAAGACATATTTTCAGTTGTTTCACACTTTTTTGTTAAGTATATAAATCCACATGTGTTAATTCATAGTTTTGATGCCTTCAGTGTGAATGTACAACTTTCAAAGTCATGAAAATACAGAAAAATCTTTAAATGAGAAGGTGTGTCCAAACTTTTGGTCTGTACTGTATATATAGGAGTATTAATATATAGTTGGACTAAATATGAAAAAAGATTCACACCCCATGAACTTTTCCACATTTTTTCACGTTATGTTAACAAACTTAAACATGTTTTGTTGGGATTTTATGTGATATACCAATTCAAAGTAGCAAGTATTTATGAAGTGTAAAGGAAATTATACATGGTTTTCTAAATATTTTCAAATATAAATCTGAAAATTGTGATGTGCATTTGTATTCAGCCCCCCAGAATCAATACTTTGTAGGGCCACCTTTCGCTGCAATTACTGCTGCAAGTCTTTTGGGGTATGTCTCTGCCAGCTTTGTCCATCTAGAGCCTGAATGTTTTGCCCATTCGTATTTGCCGACTAGTTCTAGCTTAGTGAGATTGGATGGAGAGCGTCTGTATACATCAATTTTCAATTCACAGGATTGCCACAGATTCTCAATGGACTTTGAGCAATTCAAGCACATGAATATGCTTTGATCTAAACTGTTCCATTGTAAATCTAGCATTATGTTTTGGGTCGCTGTCCTGCTAGAAGGTAAGCATACACTCAAGTCTCAAGTCTTGCAGTGTCTAAAAGGATTTCCTGAAGGATTGTCCTATATTTACTTCCATCCATCTTCCAATCAACTCTGACCAGCTTCCCTGTACCTGCTGAAGAAAAGCATCCCTACAGCTAGATGCTGCCACCACTATGTTTGATGATGGGGTTGGTGTTTTCATGGAGATGAGGAGTAATATTTTTCTACTACACATAGCACTTTTTCAATTAGCCCAAAAAGTTCTACTTTTGCTTCATATGACCACAGCACATTCTTCCACACGTTAGCCCTGTCCTCTACTTGACGTGTCTTTTTCCTTAAGTGCCTTTTCTGGCATCCTCCAGTTATTTTTGAGGTGTCTTTGCCACTGGTGGCTTCTTTTGATATCTTAAACTATAAATAGTGAGTGCCCAAAGAATAAACAGGTTATTTCTTTTAGCCACTTCAACCTTTGGAATTCTTAAGCTGTAAAAAGAAACTTCAAAATAGCACACATGCACTGCAGGTCGTTTTAATTATGCAGTGCATTATGTTCATTCTTTGTTGCGTTTTTTTAGCACTTTTCTCGGCAGGTTGTAGGCGAAATCTGCCTTTACAAGATGTTGTGTGAGTATACCTAAAGAATGATTGGAATACCTTAAAATGGATATTTATCACTTATTGGCATTTTAATCTTCATATTTTGAAAAACTCTTTCTGGTACCTAAGAGGAACAACTATCTCAAGCATCAATATTTTACACGTTGTAAGCAATGAACTTTAATTTAGAATGCTATACCTAACATGCTAAAATTATCTAAATACAGGAAAATGTCAAATATTTTTCTTTTTATTCTGCAAACATTACCCTTTTTCCATTTCATTTTTTTTCTGCCATATGTATCCTATACCAAATGAACTACATGCACTCTGATGTAGTGATAAAAGAATAAGGTACAAAAGACAAACATAGCGCCTTAAGCAATGCTTCTTAATTAGTGAGGAAATGTTCTCTGCCAAAATCACGTGAACTTTTAATCTAAAACATTCCTTTGGCTTGTTGGGTTTGCAATCTGTTGCTTTGAGAGTTGTAAAACAACTATGGTAGATTCCAGTCAATTCTAATATTGAGTATGCTGTCACTGATCATGGTAAATAATGATTCATACTATACTCTTGTGTACAGCTGGTTCATTTCAAGGCTTCCAGTTTGTCTATAAAATTGCAGCAGAAAAGATTTTTTAATGTAGCTCAAACTTATATATTTGACCTTGGTTTGCTGACTGCCGTTGGCTATCTACTGCATGCATTTCCTGGGAGATCCCTGAAAATGTAATGATTGACACTTTTCTATTGTAAATATTTAAATAATTGACTTTCCTACTATAAATTAATTGTTGAAGTTATTGCATCTTTGGTTTGTCAAGTGCATATTTTGTTGCTTTTAAAACATTTACTATAAAGCAAAAAGTTCACCTTTTAATTATTGATTAAGACCTTCAAAAATTACGGTAAATCAGGTTTAAAAGACAGCAAATAAAGCAGCATTAGTCAAACAGTATAACATGAATATTCTAGATACACAGACATTGTTGCTGTAATATCTTTTTTCAATATCATGTATATTGCTAATGAACCAATTTTGTGTGAATTTTTTTTAATAAATGTAAATATCTAATTTCTATGTTTCTATGCTGAGTTTTTAATACCGGAATATGCCAATTGGCTCTTCAGAGAAAAAGAGGATTTGAACTCTATAGCGCCATATATTTGAAGCAGCAATCCTACACGTCACAATCGACCCTTTAACGAGTCGTGCAATATGACTTATGATAAAAGCCAAATCAGAATCTCAATTTGATGACACAGTGTTTTGGGCTGTTGGCCCTCGTCAGTGCAAAGTATGAGAACTGATTTGGATAGGTGAGAGGCTCTGGACTGAGGTCTAAGGGGTAACATTTCTCCTTGTGAAGAGTGACATACTGGCTCTGACATGCCAAGGTTATCTTAATAGTTAGTCTTCTTGTAAGAAGACCTGCAACTGGAAGTTAAGACACTAGTAAAGCTCCCCTAAATTCAGCTTAAGTGTGCATTAAGTTCTAGCATTTTTTTTCAGGTCACTGTAATTGTTGGTATTAATATTTATCAGCCATTAGATCACAATTATGTGATATTTATGTAGAGGAAAGCTGGAAACAAATAATAAATAAGTATAAAAAATAAATACCTTACATTTATACAAGAAATGCACAATCAACAGAACAGTGCAGATTTTATCCACACAAGAGTTTAGTGGGCAGCTCCAACTTTTACTAAAAAGACATATGCAAGAGCATATCTCTTAAACATGATGGAGAGGCTTAACTTAATAAGTTTTGCTTTTCTATAAGGTAGCTTTGCATCAACAACTGCCTTTGTATGCTATAAAAATTAGAAATTTTGTCCTCAGACAGAAGGAGGTTCTACCTGGCGGATTGAAGTGTGGAGAGCAAATAAAGCATTCAAATTATCAATGGGGTCAAATTAAAAAAACTATAAATAGGGAGAAAAAAATTAAAGAAGGCAGTTTGCAGGGTAAAGAGGGCAACATCACTACTGTAATGCAATGGTTTTCGCGACAAAGAGGCAATGACCCAGATTAATCCAACTTAAATGTCTTTATTTTCTACTCACAAACAAAATCCTGAACTTTATCCCCCAGCCAGATCGTCCATAACAGTGTGTTGCAATGGATGACTGCACCACTGTATCACTTGAGGGTGCGTCAGTAGCTTTGCCTTCTCAGGCCTAAGTTCAGACTCACACAGACCTGTCCTGCACAATGCCTCCTCCTCTGCTGCTTGCAAAAGAAATAATCACACACCCAAACCCTCAACTGAAAGTTTAAATGGTTTTTGTGGACATGAGCCACTCCCAAGGCCTGGAGTGGAGAAGGATCCATTCCACTACCATCCTACAGATATCTCCAAAAATAAAAGCCCATGTCAGGTTTTCTTAAATCTGACTTAGTCAAATAGTTTGACCAAATCCACACTCTCTTTTATTTTTCATTGTAACCGCAGCTGTGGCTGTAATCACAATGCTCTCAAGTGGGTTTTGTATGCTTCTATATGCATCCTGGGGGACTTATACAGACCCTCATATATGATTCCCCTCACTATTTGGCATGCTCCAAAAAATGTGATGATTATTACCGCAGCAATATCAGAGTTGATGGATCCGTCCTCTGCTTCCTGCCTGGCGCTTTCTCCCTGAAACAGTCTCTCTTGATGACGTCATCATGCAGCGCGGGCCTTTGTCGGGGAGAAAGTTGCCGGCAACAAGGATGCTGCGGGGAAACAGGCTGAGAGGTAAGTGTTTTTTTTTGCTTTTTAACTAATACACTGGAAATGAGGGAGATGAATAATAATGGAGGAGGTGGGGGGAGATATTGAACGGCAATAATGATGGAGGAGGTGGGGGGAGATATGGCATAGCAATGATGATGATGATGATGATGAAGGAGGTGGGGGAGATATGGCATGGCAATAATCAGGGTGGGGTGGGGAGAGATATGGCATGGCAATGATGATGGAGGAGGTGAGGGGAGATATGGCATGGCAGCGATGATGGAGGAGGTGGGGGGAGATATGGCATGGCAATGATGATGGAGGAGGTGGGGGAGATTTGGTAATGTTGCAGGAGATATGACAATGATGGAGGAGGTGGGAGAGATAAGACAATGATGGAGAAGGTGGGGGAGAGCAATGATGGAGAAGGTGCAGGAGAGCAATGATGGAGGAGGTGGGGGAGAGCAATGATGGGGAAATATTTGGATGCTATATGCTGTTAATATCTGGTCTGGTCATGGTGTGGTGGTATTTCTCCCTTGTATGTGTTATTATTCGGTCACTATGAGGTAGTAATATGTGGTCTGGTCATGGTGTGGTGGCATTTCTCCCTTAAATGTGGTATTATTCGGTCACTATGTGGTGTTAATATGTGGTCTGGTCATAGTGTGGTGGTATTTCTCCCTTGTATGTGGTACTATTGGTGTTGGTATAGTGGATTGTGTTGTGTACAGCGGTCATTTCTACTCTCTGATATTAATTAGGAGAAGATTCTTTATTTCCATTAGTGATTAAATACTTGGAACAAGATGCACTTACAGGGGGTCTCTGGGGAAAACAAGTAATCACCTCTCCACAGGAGAAGTGATAAATTATTGATTAGTGGGGGTCTGAATGCTGGGACCTGCACCGATTGGTAGGATGTGGAGTTTTTATCCCCAGTAGACTGGAGCTCATGTGCGACTTGACCACTGATCCATTCATTCCCTCAGTGGCTGGTCTTGTTTTTTTCTGGAAGCCCTAAAGAGAATGAATGAGGCTGCGGTCAGATATCCCACCTGTCTCTGTATTTTAAAATGGGGATACGTGTCCTGACAGGGATAAAATTTCCCTGTGCGTTTTCCAATGTTCGGACCCAAACGATCAATAAATTATCACCTATTTTGTGGAGCCCAAGGATCGGTAATAACTTTTTTTAACCAAAGAACCCATTTAATGTCGACTACCGTAATTGTATATCCCAGTTATAGTGGTGCACAGTAGATGTACAGGAGCCGCTTGTGATGTACAGTCAACGCTCCACTATAACAGGGATAACGGCTAACAGGTATTTGCATATAGCTGTAGGGTGGGCTACGAGGATCAATTCCCCCTGTGGGCCCCAGATACCCCAGTCCGACACTGGGTTGAAAAACACACAACTGGCAGACTTTAACTGGAGTGGAATATTTTTCACGCTCCAAAAAATTTGACGATTGCTACCACAGTAATATCGGATCACATGTGATTACCACGGTTTTAGGCCATGGCCTTGTAGATGTGGTATTGGTCAGCGACCAAGTGTGAATAGGTTGAACAACACACAACTGGCAGATTTTAACTGGAGTTTAATATTTGGCATGCACCAAAAACGTGATGATTATTACAGCAGTAATATTGGATCACGTCTGATGACCATGGTTAAAGGGCAGTGTCCTTACAGATGTGGTATTTGTCAGTGACCAAGTGTGAATAGGTTGAACAACACACAACTGGCAGAAACTAGGAACAATAGAAACGTTATTGTGTCTTTTAATGACCTTCAGGATTAGCCAGTGAAAGTTTCTGTTTTTCATAAATGACCGCTATTTATAGGTATTAAGGCTCTCCAGGCATCTTTAGGCTTAAAGGAGTTGTTCGACTTAAATTTTTTTTCGCAAAGAAGAGATGGTAATAGTTGTATCAAAATGTATACTAACCTAATGCCTAAAGGATTAGACCTTTCATTAGACCATTCCTCTCATTAAAATTCAGATCAAACAGATTAACCAGATTCTCTCACAGTATCATTAAAATTATGTTAACCCCTTTACAACCCAAGGTGGTTTGCACGTTAATGACCAGGCTAATTTTTACAATTCTGACCACTGTCACTTTATGAGTAGAGATGAGCGTTGTTCTACTCGAACTGTTCGCCAATCTCAAATTCGAGCTGTTTTGGGCGGTGTTCGAGCCGTTCGACGAACACGAACAATTTGAGAAAAATTCGGCTGTTCGAGGTTATGTTCGATAACTGTTCGTGCACCAAAATCATAACTGGATTTTTTCTCAGTAATGATGAAAATTAATGTTAATACGCAGTTTGAGTGTACAGCGGGGTGGGGGGAGGTGCAGGGGATGGATCTCTGCAGGAACAATGAAGATCTCCATTTTTTTTTCTCTTTCCCGCATTTACAGTGGGGAGGTGCAATCTGTCAGCCTATCAGCAGCGCACACACGGAGCGAAGTGCTTTTTTTCACACAAGCAAGGGCATGTGTCATTGGCAGTGTATGTCACATGTCCTTGCCCTATAAGACCAAGCCATTTTCCCCGTCGCCACCATTTTCTCACTGCTGCAGCTGCGTGTTAGACGGCACCGCTGTTGCTGTGTGCGCTATACCTTGTTAATTTCAAGCCAATTTTCGCACAAATATACAGATAGCTTGGGAGTAGGGAATAGTTGTGATTGCAGTCCTTTTAAGGACTAGGTTACAGCATTTCCTACGACTTTTATCAGGCAGGTCTGTGCTCTTAAATAGATAGGTTGTGGGAGTAAAGACTAATTGTAATTGGAGTCCTTTTCAGGACTAGGTTACATCAGTTCCTATCAGTTTTTGCCAGGCAGGTCTGTGCCAGTGCTGTGCAAGTTTTTTTCACAGCATTTGACTGAATCTAGCAAAGCTAATCCTTTTTGGCCTATTGCAGAGTGTGTTAGTCAGTGGAGTAGCCTATCTGTGTTGCAAGATATACCACCTGTGTATAGAATACCAATTTTTTTACTGCACCTAGTGAAGTAAAATCTTTTGGGCATAGCATCAGTCTATTAGTCCATCTATACTGACCTCCATCAGGTTGCAAACTGAATCTATTTTTTTTCTGCATCTAGCTCTGAAAAAATATTTGGCCTTCTAGCAGTGTGTCGGACTTTCTCTATTAGTCCATCTATACTGACCTCCATCAGATTGCAAATTCAAAATAATTTTTATCTGCATCTACAGTACCTCTGAAAAAATATTTGGGCTTCTAGCTGTGTGTGGGACTTGTTGTATTAGTCCATCTATACTGACCTCCATCAGGTTGCAAACTGAATATATTTTTTTCTGCATCTACCTCTGAAAAAATATTGGGCTTCTAGCTGTGTGTGGGACTTGTTGTATTAGTCCATCTATACTGACCTCCATCAGGTTGCAAACTGAATATATTTTTTTCTGCATCTACCTCTGAAAAAATATTGGGCTTCTAGCTGTGTGTGGGACTTGTTGTATTAGTCCATCTATACTGACCTCCATCAGGTTGCAAACTGAATATAATTTTTTTCTGCATCTAGCTCTGAAAAAATATTTGGCCTTCTAGTAGTGTGTCGGACTTTCTCTATTAGTCCATCTATACTGACCTCCATCAGGTTGCAAATTCAAAATAATTTTTATCTGCATCTACAGTACCTCTGAAAAAATATTTGGCCTTCTAGCAGTGTGTCGGACTTTCTCTATTAGTCCATCTATACTGACCTCCATCAGGTTGCAAATTCAAAATAATTTTTATATGCATCTACAGTACCTCTGAAAAAATATTTGGGCTTCTAGCTGTGTGTGGGACTTGTTGTATTAGTCCATCTATACTGACCTCCATCAGGTTGCAAACTGAATATATTTTTTTCTGCATCTACCTCTGAAAAAATATTGGGCTTCTAGCTGTGTGTGGGTCTTGTTCTATTAATCCATCTATACAGACCTCCATCAGGTTGCAAACTGAATATAATTTTTTTCTGCATCTAGCTCTGAAAAAATATTTGGCCTTCTAGTAGTGTGTGGGACTTTCTCTGTTAGTCCATCTATACTGACCTCCATCAGGTTGCAAACTGAATATATTTTTTTCTGCATCTACCTCTGAAAAAATATTGGGCTTCTAGCTGTGTGTGGGTCTTGTTCTATTAATCCATCTATACTGACCTCCATCAGGTTGCAAACTGAATATAATTTTTATCTGCATCTAGCTCTGAAAAAATATTTGGCCTTCTAGTAGTGTGTCGGACTTTCTCTATTAGTCCATCTATACTGACCTCCATCAGGTTGCAAATTAAAAATAATTTTTAGCTGCATCTACAGTACCTCTGAAAAAATATTTGGGCTTCTAGCTGTGTGTGGGACTTGTTGTATTAGTCCATCTATACTGACCTCCATCAGGTTGCAAACTGAATATATTTTTTTCTGCATCTACCTCTGAAAAAATATTGGGCTTCTAGCTGTGTGTGGGACTTGTTGTATTAGTCCATCTATACTGACCTCCATCAGGTTGCAAACTGAATATATTTTTTTCTGCATCTACCTCTGAAAAAATATTGGGCTTCTAGCTGTGTGTGGGACTTGTTGTATTAGTCCATCTATACTGACCTCCATCAGGTTGCAAACTGAATATAATTTTTTTCTGCATCTAGCTCTGAAAAAATATTTGGCCTTCTAGTAGTGTGTCGGACTTTCTCTATTAGTAAATCTATACTGACCTCCATCAGGTTGCAAATTAAAAATAATTTTTATCTGCATCTACAGTAACTCTGAAAAAATATTTGGCCTTCTAGCAGTGTGTCGGACTTTCTCTATTAGTCCATCTATACTGACCTCCATCAGGTTGCAAATTCAAAATAATTTTTATCTGCATCTACAGTACCTCTGAAAAAATATTTGGCCTTCTAGCAGTGTGTCGGAATTTCTCTATTAGTCCATCTATACTGACCTCCATCAGGTTGCAAATTCAAAATAATTTTTATCTGCATCTACAGTACCTCTGAAAAAATATTGGGCTTCTAGCTGTGTGTGGGACTTGTTGTATTAGTCCATCTATACTGACCTCCATCAGGTTGCAAACTGAATATATTTTTTTCTGCATCTACCTCTGAAAAAATATTGGGCTTCTAGCTGTGTGTGGGTCTTGTTCTATTAATCCATCTATACAGACCTCCATCAGGTTGCAAACTGAATCTAATTTTTTTCTGCATCTAGCTCTGAAAAAATATTTGGCCTTCTAGCAGTGTGTCGGACTTTCTCTATTAGTCCATCTATACTGACCTCCATCAGGTTGCAAATTCAAAATAATTTTTATCTGCATCTACAGTACCTCTGAAAAAATATTTGGGCTTCTAGCTGTGTGTGGGACTTGTTGTATTAGTCCATCTATACTGACCTCCATCAGGTTGCAAACTGAATATATTTTTTTCTGCATCTACCTCTGAAAAAATATTGGGCTTCTAGCTGTGTGTGGGTCTTGTTCTATTAAACCATCTATACTGACCTCCATCAGGTTGCAAACTGAATATAATTTTTTTCTGCATCTAGCTCTGAAAAAATATTTGGCCTTCTAGTAGTGTGTCGGACTTTCTCTATTAGTCCATCTATACTGACCTCCATCAGGTTGCAAATTAAAAATAATTTTTATCTGCATTTACAGTACCTCTGAAAAAATATTTGGGCTTCTAGCTGTGTGTGGGACTTGTTGTATTAGTCCATCTATACTGACCTCTATCAGGTTGCAAACTGAATATATTTTTTTCTGCATCTACTTCTGAAAAAATATTGGGCTTCTAGCTGTGTGTGGGACTTGTTGTATTAGTCCATCTATACTGACCTCCATCAGGTTGCAAATTGAATATAATTTTTTTCTGCATCTAACCCAGCCAATAGTTTTGGCCTAATACCACAGTTTGGCCACTCAGCTCTGCTCGGTTACCATCCATTGTTTTTTTGTGCAAACAACTCCAGAGTTGTGAATTAGTTAACCACCAAAATGAGTGGAAAAAGGCCTGCTGCTGGTGGAAAGGGGAATAGGCGTGTTGGGAAGGGGAAAAAAGGTTGTGTCCGTGGGGTAGGTGTTAAAGCAACAGTAACATCTGCAGAAGAAAGACCATCTTCCAGCCAAACTAAAATGTCTACTTCTTTTAGCGGACAATGTGATAAGATCCCTTTCTTACGGCCACGCCAATCGCTACAAATTCCAGATGAGGCACAAAAACAGCAGGTGCTTCAACGGATATCAAGTGCTCCTTTAAGTGGGCTCTCCTCCACATCAACTTCAACATCACAAATACTCCAGTACTCAAAGGTGTCACCCAAATCGCACTTGCTTCCTCACAGCTCCCAAATCTCCAGCTGCCCGTCTGAGTATGAGGTAGAACAGATGGTTGAGTCTGCAGAGCTGTTTACTCATACTATAGCCTGGGAATCAGAGGTCGACTCCAGCGCTTCTGTGAATCCAGACGAGGAAATGATCTGCACTGATGCCCAGAATCTTTATGAGTCGGATCCAGGACCAGACGCAGAAGGTTCTGACCATAATGTAGACCCTCATTCCCAAACTGTAACTCCTGTTGGTGGAGACAATGAGGAAGACGATGATAAGACTCAAATACCTGATTGGAGCGACAACTTTAGTTTTTTGTCAGGGCAGGAACAGGTTGGCTCTGAGGACGACAGGTGTGATAACACACAGGGTGATGATGATGAGGTTGGAGATCCCACTTACTGTCAACCCACAGTCAGCCAAGAGATGAGGTCAGCAGAGGAGGTGGAGGAAGATGCTAGTGACGACGAGGTCAGGTTGCGCCTTCCTGGACAGAGACGTAGTACTGGAAGCACGTCAACAACTGCATCCTCAAACACAACTCTGCCTCTCACCACAAGTCGTGGTGGCTCTTCAGGTCGCATGGGTGCTAAGCCTTGCATAGCCTGGGCATTTTTTCAGATCGATAAAGATGACCCAACTCGTGTTATCTGTAACATTTGCCAGCAAAAGCTAAGTAGAGGCCAAAAAATACATAGTTTGAGTACTTCATGCATGAACCGGCACATGGACATGAAGCATAAGTTGCAGTGGGAAGCTCAGTGTGCTACAATGCAGCCTAGCCGGACGGGCCAACCACCGTCTGCCATATCTTGTGCATCCGCGGCCTCTTCATCCTCTGTGACTGGGGGGACAGCAGTCACACCTGTTTTGGGGCGCAGACCTGCCACCTCTTTACCCGCAACAGCCAGCGTGATTGGCAGGTCATCATTTTCTTTGGAGGTGGTAACACCAGCTGGTGTTGAGCGCTGTCCGACATCGATAGCACCACCTTTGGATCAAGGCAACCTAACATGTCCACCTGCATCTTCCTCACAGACCGGCAGTTTGCTGGGGACACCCTTATCAACCCCGTCTAAGCACAATAGCCAGCCCTCGGTCCCTCAGATGTTCGTCGCAGTGCCCCAGTACCAGATGCCCAGTCGGCACTACGTCTCAAAGAAAGGTGTGCCTGCGCTCCACCAGCATGTCGCACACAACATCACCGCTTCTTTGAGAAACTCTGTGTGTGACAGGGTGCATTTCACCACAGACACTTGGACGAGTAGGCATGGACAGGGGCGTTACATGTTGCTGACTGGGCACTGGGTAACTATGGTGACAGCAGGACAAGGGGCTGCTGTCCAAGTCTTGCCGTCCCCACGAGTTGTGCGTCAATCCTCTTTATATCAAAGTTCCTCCACTGCTTCTGCCTCCTCAACCTCCTCTCGGTCTTCCACCTGCACCCAAAGCCTGTCTGGTCATGCCACAAGCTTTCTAACTGCGCAGAAGGGATCCTGCACACCTCCTTACTATGCTGGCAGTAGGGCTCAACGTCATCAGGCGGTTTATACTTTGAAATGTCTGGGAAATGTGAGTCACACAGCTGAGGAGTTGTGGTCAGCTCTGGAGAACCAATTTCATGAATGGTTGTCTCCACTGGACCTGAAACCAGGGAAGGCCGTGTGCGACAATGCTGGGGCAATGTCACACACGTGCCTTGTATGGCTCACGTGTTGAACCTGGTTGTCCAGCAATTTTTAGCCCACTATCCCAGACTAGATGGCCTTCTGCAGAGGGCACGGTCGCTGTGTGCTCACTTCCGCCGTTCGCATCCCGCAGCTCAGCGACTTACATCTCTACAGAAGTCGTTGGGCCTGCCACTTCACCGGCTAAAATGCGATGTGCCTACTTGGTGGAATTCAACTCTGCACATGTTGCAGCGACTGTGGCAGCACCGACAAGCCCTGATGCAATACGTTCTGACGTATCTCGTATAGCCTGGGCCAACGAGATTCAGAGGTGGGGCAAATCACGCTGGAGGAGTGGTCTCAGATCAGGGACCTATGCACCCCTCTGCACAGTTTTGAAATGGCGACGAAGATGTTTAGTGCTGACGATGCCATTATCAGCATGACTATTCCGGTGATTTACATGCTGGAGCACATGTTAAACAGAATTCGGAGTCAGGTGGTGGCACAAGAGGAGGTGGAGGAAGTAGAGGAGGAGGAGTTGTATGCGGAAGGGCTAACATCTGCAAGGTCCAAACGGTCGGCAGCACCAAGGCGGCAGGCATGTGAGGGTGGGGGAGATGGTTTTACCAGGGCCCATGGTAGCAGCCAAACTAGTGAGGAAGGTGCAGGAGCCCAGGAAGAAGTGGAGGACGAACTGATGGAAGACTCATCAGATGAGGGAGACCTTGATCACATTTCTGTTGTGCGAGGTTGGGGGGAGAGGACAGAGGAAGGAAGCATGATTGTTACCTCGCCACCAACACAACAGGGACTTGGTGCTCCTGGATGCGCAACACACATGAGTGCCTTCTTGCTACACTACCTGCAACATGACCCTCGAATTGTGAGAATTAGAAATAATCCTGACTACTGGGTTGCCACACTGTTAGATCCCCGGTACAAAAGTAAATTTGCAGAAATTGTTCCTGCCATAGAAAGGGATGCACGCATGCAGGAGTATCAGCAGAGACTGTTGCAGAATCTTACATGTGCTTTTCCACAAAATACCAGTGGTGCACGTAGTGAATCTCACAGTTCCAACTTGCCAACCGTGGGACCGTCAAGTGTTCAGCACTCAAACCGTAACAGAACCACAGTATCTGCTGGTAACATCAATTTTGCGGAATCATTTCACCACTTTTTTAGCCCATCCTTTGCAAGGCCACAGGAGACAAGAAGTCTGACACATAGTCAACGCCTAGAGACGATGGTACAGGAGTATCTCCAAGTAAACATTGAAGCCACGACTGTGTCACTGGACCCTTGCTCTTTTTGGGCTTCCAATCTGGATAAATGGCCGGAGCTAGCCACTTACGCCTTGGAGATCTTGTCATGCCCCGCAGCCAGCGTTCTGTCTGAACGTGTGTTCAGCGCTGCTGGTGGTGTGCTGACAGATAAGCGCACGCGGCTCTCCACTGATAATGTAGACAGACTCACGTTCATAAAGATGAACAAATCATGGATCCGAAACAACTTTTCTACCCCTGTGTCATCCTGGGGAGAGTAAAAGCTTGATGATTGGTTAAAATCACCCTACCAACCGTTTTAAGCTTTCAAATTACTAATCATGTTTATCTGTATCTTGACTGGAAAATAATTTGGGCTTTGTAGCAGTGTGCAGCACTGATCCTATTAGGCCATCTATAATAAGCTCCACCAGATTTAAAATTAAAAATAATTTTTAGCTGCATCTAGCCCGGAAAATAATTTTGGGGCTCCGAGATGCGCAAGACACATAAGTGCCTTCTTGCTGCACTACCTGCAGCATGACCCTCATATTGTCAGAATTCGAAGTAATCATGACTACTGGGTTGCCACACTCTTAGATCCCCCAAACTTTTCGATCAACCTTTTCATTTTAATAAAGACCAAAAAAATGGTCATTTTTGAAATTATAAGCATTAGCAGGTTGTTAGAAACTGAAATCAAACAGTTTTCAACTCAAAACTTTATTGTAGGTGATGTTACATTTTCACATAGGACCCCTTGTTCGAAAGGAGCTTCTGAACTCTCTCGTCCATTGAATTTGTCAGGTTTTGGATGGTTTCTGCTTTAATTGTTTTGCATGAGGACAGAATACCCTCCCAGAGCTGTTGCTTAGATGTGAACTGCCTCCCGCCATCATAGACACTCCTTTTAATGATGCTCCAAAGGTTCTGAATGGGGTAGAGGTCAGGGGAGCATGGGGGTCACACCATAAGTTTGTCCCCTTTTATGCCCATATCAGCCAGAGATGCAGATGTTTTATGTGCAGCATGAGATGGTGCATTATCATGCAGAAAAATGATCTTGCTGTGAAATACACGGTTCTTCTTCTTGAACCATGGCAGGAAGTGCTGTTTGAGAAAATCCACATACATTATGGAGTTCATCTTTAGCGCCTTCAGGGATCCTAAAGGGGCCGACAATCTCTCTCCCCATGATTCCAGCCCAAAACATTACTCCACCTCCTCCTTGTTGGCGCTGTAGCCGTGTTTGCGTGGGGTGTCCATCAACCAGCCATCCTCCACTCCATCCATCTGGACCACCGAGCGCTGCACGGCACTCATCCGTGAACAAAACAGTTTTGAAATCAGTCTTCATGTAATGTTTGGCCCACTGGAGCCGTTTCTGCTTGTGTAAAGTGGATAGAGGAGGTCGACAGGATGGCGTATGCACAGCTGCAAACCTCTGAAGGACCCTGCATCTTGTTGTTCGGGGGACGTTGGAGGCACCAGCAGCTTCAAAAACTTGTCTGCTGCTATGACAAGGCTTTCTTGCCGCTGCTCTTTTAACCTGACGTAATTGCCTGTAGGAAAGAGTCCTCAATTTGCCCTTATCAGCACGCACACGTGTGTACTGTGAATCAGCTACATACTTCTTGATTGCCAAGACACTTCATCCTGATCATCGCACAATGTTGATTGTAGTCATGCCTTGACCTAAACACTCCCAATTTGTTGCTTCTCAGCAGCCGACACATCCTTTTTCTTTCCCATTTTGGCAGAAAATGTAGGCTGCTTAATAATGTGAGAGAGCCTTCTTAAGTAGTCTTGCCTTTCATTGGACACACCTGCCAAACTAATTAGCACAGGTGTCTGCAATTGCTTACAGTGATAAAAAGAGCCCTGACACACATCACCATCAATGAGTTTAACTGACAAACAAACAAATTCTTCCCTTATCACTCCTAAACACTTTTTGCATAATAATTTGGAATGCAGTGTACATGTGCTTTTCCACAAAACACCAGTGGTTCACGTAGTGAATCTTACAGTTCTAACTTGCCAACCGTGGTCTGTATGGAATTGTTCAATAAAGGGCCCAAAATTAAGATAACATAGATGGGAGAGGTCTCTATGAATAGGAATTCCTAAGTATTTGATACCCTGTGAGGGGCAGGCAAAGGGAAAGTTGGACTGGATGGAATCCTATATGGATTTGGGGAGGGAGACATCGAGGGCCTCAGACTTCGCTGCATTGATTTTAAAATTTTACCATGTAACAAAGTGATCTATTTCAGCCATAACAGCAGGGATGGATATATGTGATTGAGTGATATATACTAGGACATCATCAGCAAATAGAGAGCACTTGTACTCGGTGCCTCCCACCTCAATCCACCTAATATTGGGGTTATGGCGAATTGATGAGAGCAGGTGCTCCGTCACTAGGATGTATAAGAGAGGGGACAGAGGACATCCCTGTCTTGTCCCATTGGTGATTGTGAAAGGTGATGAAAATGTTCTGACGCAACCCCTGGGCCTTGGGACACCCGGAGCCGGACCCTTTTTGGTGGATGCTGGTGGTTGTAGTCTTCGTGGCGGCGACCCGGTTCCGTGGCTCAGGGCGGTCAAACCAGTGGCGGAACTATTTATGTGGTTTTGATGTTTAAATGTCCGACTATGCCACCCGTGGATTGCGGTCAGAGTGAACCGCCGCTACAGGGCAGACCGCTGAGGCTGGTGTTGTGGGTGCAGCAGAGCGTAGCATAACTCCCCACTGGAGGAGTATAGCCTCAGGGCAGTGTATGCGGAGGATGGGGGTGATGGTGCAGGGCAGCAGCAGTAACGACACGGAGTCAGTGATGCAGTCCAGGGCCTTTACTCACAGTTCTTATTATCCAGACCACGTCTGCAGGTAACGGCTGCCCACGTCGTACTGTGCTCACCAGGTGAGGGACTCAGACAACTCCCAGATAACTTTGGAGCACTTCACAGGACCCCCTTTGTGTGTCCTTTGTCTGGCCTTTCTTACCAACACTTCTGTCCGGCTGCCTCGGGCCTCCTCTTGGTAAACTTGGCGCCAGTTTCCCTGACCCTATGTGGTGCCTTCCTAGCGGGTGTAGCGAGGGGCTGCGCCACATAAAATGTCAGAGCCTCCGGTTTCTAGCTGAGGGTCGTTTCCTGCCTCCACTAGTTCGGGGACCGGTCTCCCCCTTTGGCCTGACCCCTCCACGCAGGTGGATTCGGGCGTGCGGTGGCGACTCGCCCGTCTGCACCCCTGGGATCCCTTCATTCCTCGTTCCTGGAGCCTTCTCCGCTCCTCTTCCTTCCTTCTCCCTCTTCCAGGCCTGGGCCTCTGTTACTAGGCCCGCCTCCGGAGCAGAGCTCATGCAGAGCCCCTGCTCCCTCCCACTTCTGCTCAGACTTCTCTGCACTGAACTAAGATGGTGCCCACCTTTTATACTCCCTTCTCAATGCACCCAGGAACTGCTTCCTCCCTGCTCCTGCGCTACAGGGTTCCCCTTCCTCAGTGTTCCCTCCCCCCACTCCAGCCAGGGACAGGGACTGTCGTGCCCATCTCAGGGGCATATTGGTCGCCCTGCCCCACGGCAATGTGGTGTAATGCATGCAGGTGTCGGGTCCTGATCCACACTCCATCCTTACCTGAGAGTGAGATATCACACCTCTGGGTGAGGTGCAATACGTCTGTAGCAACTGAGCCCTCAGGGTGCTAGAGTTCCATTTATCTTCAGCCTAGGTGACGTATTGCGATACAGGGCCGTGATTTTGGCTATAAAAGGGTCCCCTAGACCCCTACCCCAAGCTTTTTAAGAGAATCATATATGGCGTGCCAGGAGACTCTATGGAATGCTTTCTCAGCATCCAACGAGAGTATCTAATTACAAATTTTTAACTGCATCTAGCCCAGGAAATACTTTGTGCCTAGTAGCAGTGTCTGCTAGTCAGCGGATTATCCCGGCTGTTAAGCAAGCTACACCACCTGTAGTTTAGACACTTAATTTTTTCAAAGGAAATGCTTCGGGACCATGGGATACTTAGTGAAGAGCATCAGGAGGCACCCCAAGGCATAGGGGCTGGGACTGGCAGTAGGATGCCTTGCGGTGGACAGCCGAGCTCGATCCTTATAAAAGCTTTTTAACTGCAGCAGCTTTAGTGGACGCTACTGGAGCTGGAATTACCGCGGCTGCTGTCATGAGACTTGCCCTCCAATAGATCCTTGTAAATGGATTTAAAGTGTATTCATTCAAATTAGAGAGACAATTTAAATTAAAAAGCTTAGAGCTGCCTCCACCACAGGGGGGCTCGCTCGACCCACCAGCTGACAGGCACCAGTATTGGGAGAGGGGGGCTGGCCGTCAGGGTTCACCGCGGCTCTGGCACAAACCCGGCGACACGGAGGTGGCACGGGCAGGAGCCGACTGGCCGTGTCGGCTTCTCACTTTTTGGATTTTAGAAGGGCATGACATGCCTATATCTGTGTCTCCCCCTCCTTTTACTCCTCCACCTCTTTTATTTTCGCATGACTATATGTACTTGTCACTTTTCCATGTGTTAGTTATGTCTTCTGAGCAGTTTGTCAGCTTTTGGACACCTTTGAAGGTGTTTTCTATGTGTTTCTATGTGTTTTTGTTTGCCTGCCATTGGTTTTAACGGTGTTCGAAGGTGTTCGACGAACAGTTCGACGAACAGTTCGGCGAACACACGGGTGTCCGACGAACCGAACCGAACTCGAACACTACGGGGGTGGCTCAACACTATTTATGAGGTAATTACTCTGGAATGCTTCAACGGATCCCCCTGATTCTGAGAATGTTTTTTCGTGACAAATTTATTCGATATCACTTGCGTTTATTTGTGAAAAAAAAGGAAATTTGGCTTAAATTTTGAAAATTTTGCAATTTTCAAAATTTTTATTTTTATGCCCTTAAATCAGAGGGATATGTCACACAAAATAGTTAATAAATAACATTTCCCACATGTATACTTTACATCAGCACAATTTTGGAACCAAACTTTTTTTTATTAGGGAGCTATGAGGGTTAAAAGTTGACCAGCGATTTCTCATTTTTCCAACAAAATTTACAAAACCATTGGTTTAGGGACCACATCACATTTGAAGTCACTTTGAGGGGTCTTTATGACAGAAAATACCCAAAAGTGACACCATTCTAAAAACTGCACCCTCAAGCTGCTCAAAACCACATTCAAGAACTTTATTAACCCTTCAGGTGCTTCACAGGAATTTTTGGAATGTGGAAGAAAAAAATTAACATTTAACTTTTTTCACTAAAATGTTACTTTAGACCCAATTTTTTTTATTTTTGCAGGGGTAAGAGGAAACAATGGACCTCAAAATATGTTGTGCAATTTCCCTTGAGAATGCAGATACCCCATATGTGGGGAAAAAACACTGTTTGGGCGCACGGCAGGGTTCGGAAGGAATGGAGCGCCATTTGACTTTTTGAATGTAAAATTTGCTTGAATAAATAGCGGATGTCATGTTGCGTTTGGGAAGCCCGTGATGTGCCTAAACAGTGGAAACCCCCAACTAGTGACACCATCTTGGAAACTAGACCCCTCAGGGAACTTATCTTGATGTGTTGTGAGCACCCTGAACCCCCAAGTGCTTTACAGAAGTTTATAACATGGAGCAGCGAAAATAAAAAAATCTAACTTTTTCCACAAAAATGATGTTTAAGCTCCAATTATTTTATTTTCACAAGGGTAAGAGGAGAAAATAGACCCCAAAAACTTTTTTGCAATTACTCCTGAGTACGCCAATACCCAATATGTGGGGAAAATGCAGTGTTTGGGTGTACAGTAGAGTTCAGAAGGGAAGTAGCACTGTGTGACTTTTTGAATGCAAAATTGACTGGAATCGAGAGCGGACGCCATGTCGCATTTGGAGAGCCCCTGATGTGCCTAAATAATGGAAATTTTATTAATGGGTATAGTGAACATTTTGAACCCAGAGGTATGACACAGAATTTGATAACATTAGGTCATCATATTGCATAAGTTGTCATTAGTCTTGAGCGCAAGTGCTTGCTATTTGAGTTTGCATCGGGTACTCAGTTATGCACCATGTATCGCGGATGCTCGAGTGACATGCTCGAGTCCCCGTCCGCATGTTTCACGGTTATTAGACACCCCAAAAAAACCATGCGGGAATCGCTCGTGCATGGCAGGCAATCCCCGCAAGGATTTTTTGGCCGCGAAGCATATGGGGCGGAGACTCGAGCATGTCACTCGAGCACCCGCGATACTCAGTGCATACCCGAGCAGCTGATGCAAATTCAAGTAGAGAGCACTTGCGCTCAACTCTAGTCGCCATGTCGTCATCTTTTTTTTTACTTTTGAAGAAAATCCCAACCCTAACCCTAGCCCAACCCTAACCCCAACCCCAACTCTAACCCTATCCCAACCCTAACCCTAGCTCAACCATAACCCCAGACGAATCCTAACCCCAACCCTAAACCTAGCCCAACCTTAGCCCAACCCTAACCCTAGCCCAACCCTAACCCCAACCCTAGCCCAACCCTAACCCCAACCCTAAACCTAGCACAACCCTAGCCCAACCCTAGCCCTACCCTAACCCTAGCCCAACCCTAACCCCAACCCCAACCCTAACCCCAACCCTAACCTAAGCCTAACCCTAACCCTAGCCCAACCCTAGCTCAACCCTAACCCTAACCCAAACCCTAACCCTAGAACAACCCTAACCCGAGAGTTTATTTTTTAAGCTTTTCCTCGTGCGGTGATTAGACGACTTTATTTTTCAGTTCGGTGTGATTACAGTGATGCCAGAATCATATCGGGTTTTTATGATTGACAGCTGTCACACACTAAAAGACGCATTTTTTTGTAAAATCTAGTTTTTGCATCGCCATATTTTGAGATCTATAATTTTTCCATATTTTGGCCGACAGTCATGTGACGGCTTGCTTTTTGCGGGATGAGTTGACATTTTTATTGGCGCCATTTTAAGGCACGGGACATTTTTTGATTGCTTTCTATTACGATTTTTGGGAGGCAGAATAAACAAAAACCAACAATTCAGGAATTGTTTTTTCTAAATGTTTTTATATTGTTCCGCGTGTGGTAAAATTGATAAGATAACTTTATTCTTCGGGTCAGTACGTTTACAGCGGTACCACATTTATATAGTTTTTCTATGTTTTGGCGCTTTTACACAATAAAAGCTATTTTAGTTAAAATATTTTTTTGCATTGCTTTATTCTCAGAACTATAACTTTCTTATTTTTTGGCTGATGGAGCTATATTGAAGCTTGATTTTGCAGGACAAGATGACATTTTCAGCAGTACCATTTTTATTTATATTCGTCTTTTTGCTTGCGTGTTATTCCATTTTTTGTTTGGCGGTATGATGATAATGAATTGTTTTATGCTTCGTTTTTTAGTTATTTTTTTTACCGTGTTCACTGAAGGGGCTAACTATTGGGACAGTTTTATAGGTCAGGTCGTTCTGGATGTGGCAATACCAAATATGTGTACTTTTATTGTTTTTTTTTCATAATAATATTTATTGATGGGTGCATTATATTGTTATTTTTGGTGGATTCATTTTTTTTTTTTTACAAAAAATTTTTTGTTCATGTTCTGACACTTTTTTTTACTTTTATTCTTTGTCCCACTATAGGACTTTCACTTTTTTTATTCTGATCGCCTGTATAGCATAGGGATGGAGCACCATCCCTGTGCTATACAGGCTGTCAGTGCTGCAGATTGTTGAAGATACTTTGGTCATGCACTGCGCATGACCAAAATATCTTCCTGCTGTCTGGTGACCCGGATGTTGTCATGACGACATCGGGTTGTCATGATGACATCAGGTTGTCATGGCAACATCCGGGAAGCCGCGACAGACATCGCTGGATGCCGGCAGGAGAGGTGAGTATCCCGATCACCTCCCCGTGCCCCCGCAATGCTGCGATCGACTTCGATCGCAGCATTGCGGGGGTTAATGTGCCGGGAGAAGTGCGGGACCGCTCCCTGCACATAGCACCGGGTGTCAGCTGTGACAATCAGCTGACACCCTTTGGCTATCGCGTCCGCACAGCCTGTGTGCGGGCGCGATCGCAAAGACGTACTAATACGTATCAGGCTCTTAAAGCCCAGGGCGCAAATACGTATTAATATGTCTTGGGCTTTAAAGGGGTTAATGCGCAAACTTACGTCTATGCTCATTTAATCTCCAAGACATCCAGTAAATCGACATTTGATCTTCTCTGTAGTTGAAGTTTGAATACTTCTCTTCTGATGGAAGTTTTCAATAATAATAAATAATTATTTTACCAAAACACAACTCTTCTTCCTTTTCAGTGATTTAGTAGTAATATACTTTTGTGCTTTTGGAAATTATTCTATTGTTCAATCAACATCTCTTCATCTTGAGTTCATGGACTCATGCCCTCACATTCTCCAGTAAATTGTTTTGATACATGATTAAATTATTGATTTCCTTAATTATCCTGTGGCATCCAAGTCCTATAGCAGCATAGAGGCCACAACTCATTTTGACTCCATTGTCATGCTCCACATTTGGAATGTAGTGCTGATGGTGGTGAGCTAAGCAACCCGAATTCTCTATAAAAGCATTGGCCTCTGTCTTTTATGGCTCTCCTTCTATGTTTGGAATACACACAGAAAAATCAATCTCCAGCATGTTATGTTCAAGGGGACAAACAGTATAATTTCCAATAGAGACTAATTTTATTAGAAGAAAATAAGCCTAAAAGTGAATTATTTTTCTTGTACCAAGCCAGTTGTTACATACCTTGGAAATATGACTGTTTTCAGGGACTGCAGACCAATAAAAAGAATTTGAATGAAGACAGAAATGCTAAAAAAAATTAGAATAGCACAAATAATTGATTATATCAGCAATGAGAGTAAAACACTGTGCTTTGCATATAAAGTAAATGTTTCTGGAAAAGTACCAATCATCTAATACTGAAGTGTAAAGTATCCAAAAAGTGAACATCTTTTCATATATGGAAAAATGACTATATGACAGATAATTCAAGTGCAAGAGTCACTTTTAATTACCTTTAGAGAAAATCAGATGTAGGCAGTTCTTTTACTGATTTCTTTTCTGCTGCTACCATCTCAGTGATATCCCAGGTGGCCTTGTGCAATTTAACAGAAAAATCAATAAAACACTACAGCTAACAGCAAGTCTCGGAACACTGAAAACTTACTACGTTTCATCACTAAATACATGTCAAAATGTTCCAACAAGTACAACTCTTGCCTGAAATTGTTCTTGTGAAACACTATTGACACACTTTAGTCCTCATTTGCAGCTTTACCTTAGGCTGTCAATGGTTATTTTGCAAAATCAACATCACCATAGGTTGACTTCTGACATCTAGTCTAATTGAATTGGAGTCGAGAACATTTTAAGTCAGTCTTTTTAAACTCTGAGATAATACTTACATTATTTTGCTCAAAGACATCTAATAATATCTGTTTTAGAAGCAAAACAGATACAGCATATACTGTATACATTGTGACAATGTGTGTGCAAATTAATTTGCAGGATCCCCATCTCTTGGATAAAGTAGTTGGCACATAAAAAAATTTTACTCTTAAAAAATAGATTATCATTTAAAACTGGCCACTACCTGCTTTATTCCTGTGTCATATGTAAAACAGACTCTGAACAGTTATAATAAATTGGTGTTTTCCTTGCTCCCTGGATCCAAATAAAAAGAAAGGACACTTTTTCCCCAAAAAAAGTCATATCAATACACATTTTTTATATGAAATACAAAATCTGCTTTGCTGCAGTGGATATACTGTATACACTATATGGACAAAAGTGTTGGCAGTTACTGGTTAATCATTGAATTCAGGTTCGTCACTCAGTCCCAGTGCCATAATTGTAAAAGAATCACTTAATTCTAGCGTGGTACTAAAATAGGATATCCCCATTGCAACAAATCAGTTCATAAAATTTCCTCACTCCTAAATATTCCATTATCAAGTATGAGTGATATTGTTGCAAACTGGAAGCATTTCACTACCATGGCAGTTCAGCCACGAAGTGACAGATTATTTAAATCTACAGAATGGGGTCGCTAAGTGCTGAGGCACACAGTACATAAAAGTTACCAACATTTTGTTGACTGAATAAATGCAGAGTTTCAAACTTCCCCATGGTATGGACACCATGACCATGGCTCATGTGAACTTCATGACATGGGTTTCCATGTAAGCCTTAAATAATCAAGCACAGTGCAAGGTGTTTAGATAACGTGGTATAAAACAAGCCACCACTGGACTCTAGAGCAGTGGAAACATGTTCTGTAGAGTGACAAATGACACTTCTCTACCTTGCAGTCTTTTGTATAAGTCTGGGTTTGGCTAATGCCAAGTCGCAACCAAGGAACACCTCTTTGAATTTTTCATTTTTCATAATTCTGCATGAATTTGAGTGTGAAGTGAATTTTCTCTGCTTTACTAAAGACAAAGACAGTGCCTTTTGTAAACTGTTCTCTTATCTTTTAGAATTTGGACCCTTCAGTCACTGCAGTGTTGCACGATCTGCCATAGTGATTGTCACTATCTGACTTGTTGTTAGTTGCTGTTTTCTCCTCAATATTCACACTGTAATGGTGCCGGAGATCCTCTCACAGCACTAGAGCAGCTTTTGGTTCTCCCCTCCAAGAGCCATTCTTCCAAACATACAGCTACGCACCTAAACATACAGTGGATTTAAAAAGTCTACACACCCTTGTTAAAAAGCCAAGTTTTTATCATGTAAAAAAGTCATACCAAGAAGAATAATTTCAGAACATTTTCCACCCTTAATGTCATTTATAATCTGTACAATTCCAGGTTTAGTCTAAATATTGCCTCTTCAACCCCACTTATTCTGTGCTGCCTCAGGGCTCACACAAACCCACAGCTATAACTCCTTGGACTTTCGGCTGTAACCACCGTAGCTGATCTCCCCTTCCTTATCTTTTTCACTTACCAGGATCCAGGATATTCTGGTCATATCCAGACTGCCACTGTAAGTTACAGGGCTTACTACCTCAGAAAATCTCTTCATTGCACATACACTCAGTATGCGGCCTAGTTTGTCAGACACCCTGCAACTGGCTTCTTTCTCTTCACTACTCACTACTGACTCACTCTAGCCATTCCTCTCTTCTTACTCCCAAAAACACCTCCACTCAGGGATGGCTGACTGTAATCCTTTTTAACCCTGTGACATTAAACAGTTGGATCAAACACCAATATCAGGGGCGGACACTCACAGCTTGAGGCCCCTGTAAAAGAAATATGTCTGGGCCCCCCTTGCTGGTCAGCATAATGCTTATGGTGAGGGCAGTCTGGCCATGGGACCCCCGGAGACTTGGGCTCTGAGCAACAGGCAAAATCTCAGTTAGGATTTGGTTCTGCTGAGCCAACCATCTATATATTATATTAAATTATATGTCTGGTATCTATACCGTCTAGCATCTGATAGTATACTACAAATAAAAGTATGGAATATTGTAGTAGACTGCACTATTCCGTTCCTAAAATATTTACTTCTTTTATTCACAGTGGATGTTGCAACCACTGTTTGCCATCCATAGGATGCAACTGTTCAACATATGCATCATGGTGAATACGCTGAACAGAGGCCATTTGATCTTAATGAGCTATTTCCCAAATAAATCAAGTTTTCCCCAATCTCGATGATAAGGGATAATTACTAGTGTTGATCGAGCACTAAAATGCTCGGGTGCTTGAAGCTCTGGCCGAGCTCACCGTGATACTCGGGTGGTCGACCTGAGCAATGAGCCCAATATTAGTCTATGGAAGACCCAAGCATTTTTGCGGCGGCACTCTGTAGAAAGCCTGAAAAGTGCCCAAAACGATAGTGACAGTGCTGAAATGACATGGGGACAGCATGGGGATCGCCCCAGGAAGCATTTCTGACCCCCAGGTCACTGCTGTCAACACGTGGTCAGAGGTATTAAGCCACTTTTACGGGCTCACAATAAAACGTTCAAAAACAAAACTGAAACGGTTTTCCTGTGAAATATGTTAAGGAACATCCTTTCCAGGGTAAAGACTTGTGTATAAGGTAAAATAAATACCCCCCCCAAAAAAATACTCCTCCACACCTTGGGCTATGTTCACAATTAGCATTTTTTAGGCATTTTTGCACTTTTGTATTGCTTTCAACCATGACAAATGCATTCACCGGGATTGCCATTTTAACATTTTACAACCTTATCTGGCCATGTGCTGTGTGACACATGCATACAGTGCTGAAAAGACATGGTAACAGCATGGGGAAGACCCCTGGAAGCATCTCTGACTAGTGTTGAGCCACCCCCGTAGTGTTCGAGTTCGGTTCGGTTCGTCGAACACCCGTGTGTTCGCCGAACTGTTCGTCGAACACCTTCGAACACCGTTAAAACCAATGGCAGGCAAACAAAAACAAATAGAAACACATAGAAAACACCTTCAAAGGTGTCCAAAAGCTGACAAATTGCTCAGAAGACACAACTAACACATGGAAAAGTGACAAGTACATATAGTCATGCGAAAAGAAAAGAGGTGGAGGAGTAAAAGGAGGGGGAGACACAGATATAGGCATGTCATGCCCTTCTAAAATCCAAAAAGTGAGAAGCCGACACGGCCAGTCCGCTCCTGCCCGTGCCAACTCTGTGTCGCCGGGCTTGTGCCAGAGCCGCGGTGAACCCTGACGGCAAGCACCCCTCTCACAATACTGGTGCCTGTCCGCTGGTGGGTCGAGCGAGCCCCCCTGTGGTGGAGGCAGCTCTAAGCTTTTTAATTTAAATTGTCTCTCTAATTTGAATGAATACACTTTAAATCCATTTGCAAGGATCTATTGGAGGGCAAGTCTCATGCCAGCAGCCGCATAATTCCAGCTCCAGTAGCGTCCACTAAAGCTGCTTCAGTTAAAAAGCTTTTATAAGGATCGAGCTCGGATGTCCACCGCAAGGCATCCTACTGCCAGTCCCAGCCCCTATGCCTTGGGGTGCCTCCTGATGCTCTTCACTGAGTATCCCGTGGTCCCGAAGCATTTCCTTTGAAAAAATTAAGTGTCCAAACTACAGGTGGTGTAGCTTGCTTAACAGCCGGGATAATCCGCTGACTAGCAGACACTGCTACTAGGCACAAAGTATTTCCTGGGCTAGATGCAGTTAAAAATTTGTAATTAGATACTCTCGTTGGATGCTGAGAAAGCATTCCATAGAGTCTCCTGGCACGCCATATATGATTCTCTTAAAAAGCTTGGGGTAGGGGTTTAGGGGACCCTTTTATAGCCAAAATCACGGCCCTGTATCGCAATACGTCACCTAGGCTGAAGATAAATGGAACTGTAGCACCCTGAGGGCTCGGTTGCTACAGAGGTATTGCACCTCACCCAGAGGTGTGATATCTCACTCTCAGGTAAGGATGGAGTGTGGATCAGGACCAGACACCTGCATGCATTACACCACATTGCGGTGGGGCAGGGCGACCAATATGCCCCTGAGATGGGCACGACTGTCCCTGTCCCTGGCTGGAGTGGGGGGAGGGAACACTGAGGAAGGGGAACCCTGTAGTGCAGGAGTAGGGAGGAAGCAGTTCCTGTGTGCATTGAGAAGGGAGTATAAAAGGTGGGCACCATCTTAGTTCAGTGCAGAGAAGTCTGAGCAGAAGTGACAGGGAGCAGGGGCTCTGCATGAGCTCTGCTCCGGAGGAGGGCCTAGTAACAGAGGCCCAGGCCTAGAAGAGGGAGAAGGAAGGAAGAGGAACGGAGAAGGCTCCAGGAACGAGGAACGAAGGGATCCCAGGGGTGAGGACGGGCGAGTCGCCACCGCACTCCCGAATCCACCTGCGTGGAGGGGTCAGGCCAAAGGGGGAGACCGGTCCCCGAAACTAGTGGAGGCAGGAATCTACCCTCAGCTAGAAACCGGAGGCTGTGACATTTTATGTGGCGCAGCCCCTCGCTACACCCGCTAGGAAGGCACCACATAGGGCCAGGGAAACTGGCGCCAAGTTTACCAAGAGGAGGCCTGAGGCAGCCAGACAGAAGGGTTGGTAAGAAAGGCCAGACAAAGGACACACAAAGGGGTCCTGTGAAGCGACCCAAAGTTATCTGGGAGTTGTCTGAGCCCCTCACCTGGTGAGCACAGTATGACGTGGGCAGCCGTTACCTGCAGACGTGGTCTGGATAATAAGAACTGTGAGTAAAGGCCCTGGACTGCATCACTGACTCCGTGTCATTAATGCTGCTGCCCTGCACCATCACCCCCATCCTCCGCATACACTGCCCTGAGGCTATACTCCTCCCGTGGGGAGTTATGCTACGCTCTGCTGCATCCACAACACCAGCCTCAGCGGTCTGCCCTGCAGCGGCGGTTCACTCTGACCGCAATCCACGGGTGGCGTAGTCGGACATTTAAACATCAAAACCACATTAATAGTTCCGCCACTGGTTTGACCGCCCTGAGCCACGGAACCGGGTCGCCGCCACGGTAACTACAACCACCAGCATCCACCAAAAATGATCCGGCTCCGGGTGTCTCAAGGCCCAGGGGGTGCATCAGAACATTTTCATCACCTTTCACAATCACCAATGGGACAAGGCAGGGATGTCCTCTGTCCCCTCTCTTATACATCCTAGTGACGGAGCACGTGCTCTCATAAATTCGCCATAACCCCAATATTAGGTGGATTGAGGTGGGAGGCACCGAGTACAAGTGCTCTCTATTTGCTGATGTCCTAGTATATATCACTCAGTCACATATATCCATCCATGCTGTTATGGCTGAAATAGATCACTTTGTTACATGGTCAAATTTTAAAATCAATGCAGCGAAGTCTGAAGCCCTAGATGTCTCCCTCCCCAAATCCATACAGGATTCCAACCAGTCCAACTTTCCCTTTGCCTGACCCTCACAGGGTATCAAATACTTAGGAATTCCTATTCATAGAGACCTCTCCCATCTATGTTATCTTAATTTTGGGCCCGTTATTGAACAACTCCTTACAGACCACGGTTGGCAAGTTAGAACTGTAAGATTCACTACGTGAACCACTGGTGTTTTGTGGAAAAGCACATGTACACTGTGTTACAAATTATTATGCAAAAAGTGTTTAGGAGTGATAAGGGAAGAATTTGTTTGTTTGTCAGTTAAACTCATTGATGGTGATGTGTGTCAGGGCTCTTTATATCACTGTAAGCAATTGCAGACACCTGTGCTAATTAGTTTGGCAGGTGTGTCCAATGAAAGGCAAGACTACTTAAAAAGTCTGTCCCACATTATTAAGCAGCCTACATTTTCTGCCAAAATGGGAAAGAAAAAGGATGTGTCGGCTGCTGAGAAGCAACAAATTGTGGAGTGTTTAGGTCAAGGCATGACTACAATCAACATTGTGCGATGATCAGGATGAAGTGTCTTGGCAATCAAGAAGTATGTAGCTGATTCACAGTACACACGTGTGCGTGCTGATAAGGGCAAATTGAGGACTCTTTCCTACAGGCAATTACGTCAGGTTAAAAGAGCAGCGGCAAAAAAGCCTTGTCATAGCAGCAGACAAGTTTTTGAAGCTGCTGGTGCCTCCAACATCCCCCGAACAACAAGATGCAGGGTCCTTCAGAGGTTTGCAGCTGTGCATACGCCATCCTGTCGACCTCCTCTATCCACTTCACACAAGCAGAAACGGCTCCAGTGGGCCAAACATTACATGAAGACTGATTTCAAAACTGTTTTGTTCACGGATGAGTGCCGTGCAACGCTCGATGGTCCAGATGGATGGAGTGGAGGATGGCTGGTTGATGGACACCCCACGCAAACACGGCTACAGCGCCAACAAAGAGGAGGTAGAGTAATGCTTTGGGCTGGAATCATGGGGAGAGAGATTGTCGGCCCCTTTAGGATCTCTGAAGGGGTAAAGATGAACTCCATAAAGTATGTGGAGTTTCTCAAACAGCAGTTCCTGCCATGGTTCAAGAAGAACTGTGTATTCCACAGCAAGATCATTTTTATGCATGATAATGCACCATCTCATGCTGCACATAAAACATCTGCATCTCTGGCTGATATGGGCATAAAAGGGGACAAACTTATGTTGTGACCCCCATGCTCCCCTGACCTCTACCCCATTCAGAACCTCTGGAGCGTCATCAAAAGGAGTGTCTATAATGGCGGGAGGCAATTCACATCTAAGCAACAGCTCTGGGAGGGTATTCTGTCCTCATGCAAAACAATTGAAGCAGAAACCATCCAAAAGCTGAAAAATTCAATGGACGAGAGAGTTCAGAAGCTACTTTCGAACAAGGGGTCCTATGTGAAAATGTAACATCACCTAGAATAAAGTTTTGAGTTGAAAACTGTTTGATTTCAGTTTCTAATAACCTGCTAATGCTTATAATTTCAAAAATGACCATTTTTTTGGTCTTTATTAAAATGAAAATGTTGATCGAAAAGTTTGGGGGATCTAAGAGTGTGGCAACCCAGTAGTCAGGATTACTTCGAATTCTGACAATATGAGGGTCATGTTGCAGGTACTGCAGCAAGAAGGCACTTATGTGTCTTGCGCATCTCGGAGCCCCAAAATTATTTTCCGGGCTAGATGCAGCTAAAAATTATTATTAATTTTAAATCTGGTGGAGCTTAGTATAGATGGCCTAATAGAATCAGTGCTGCACACTGCTAGAAAGCCCAAATTATTTTCCAGCCAAGGTACAGATAAACATGATTAGTAATTTTAAATCTGGTGGAGCTTAGTATAGATGGCCTAATAGAATCAGTACTGCACACTGCTACAAAGCCCAAATTATTTTCCAGCCAAGATACAGATAAACATGATTAGTAATTTTAAATCTGGTGGAGCTTATTATAGATGGCCTAATAGAATCAGTGCTGCACACTGCTACAAAGCCCAAATTATTTTCCAGCCAAGATACAGATAAACATGATTAGTAATTTGAAAGCTTAAAACGGTTGGTGAGGTGATTTTAACCAATCATCAAGCTTTTACTCTCCCCAGGATGACACAGGGGTAGAAAAGTCGTTTCGGATCCATGATTTGTTCATCTTTATGAACGTGAGTCTGTCTACATTATTAGTGGAGAGCCACATGCGCTTATCTGTCAGCAAACCACCAGTAGCGCTGAACACACGTTCAGACAGAACGCTGGCTGAGGGGCATGACAAGATCTCCAAGGCGTAAGTGGCTAGCTCCGGCCATTTATCCAGATTGGAAGCCCAAAAAGAGCAAGGGTCCAGTGACACAATCATGGCTTCAATGTTTACTTGGAGATGCTCCTGTACCATCGTCTCTAGGCGTTCACTATGTGTCAGACTTCTTGTCTCCTGTGGCCTTGCAAAGGATGGGCTAAAAAAGTGGTGAAATGATTCCGCAAAATTGATGTTACCAGCAGATACTGTGGTTCTGTTACGGTTTGAGTGCTGAACACTCGACGCTCCCACGGTTGGCAAGTTGGAACTGTGAGATTCACTACGTGCACAACTGGTGTTTTGTGGAAAAGCACATGTAAGATTCTGCAACAGTCTCTGCTGATACTCCTGCATGCGTGCATCTCTTTCTATGGCAGGAATAATTTCTGCAAATTTACTTTTGTACCGGGGATCTAACAGTGTGGCAACCCAGTAGTCAGGATTATTTCTAATTCTCACAATTCGAGGGTCATGTTGCAGGTAGTGCAGCAAGAAGGCACTCATGTGTGTTGCGCATCCAGGAGCACCAAGTCCCTGTTGTGTTGGTGGCGAGGTAACAATTATGCTTCCTTCCTCTGTCCTCTCCCCCCAACCTCGCACAACAGAAATGTGATCAAGATCTCCCTCATCTGATGAGTCTTCCATCAGTTCGTCCTCCACTTCTTCCTGGGCTCCTGCACCTTCCTCACTAGTTTGGCTGCTACCATGCGCCCTGGTAAAACCATCTCCCCCACCCTCACATGCCTGCCGCCTTGGTGCTGCCGACCGTCTGGACCTTGCAGATGTTAGCCCTTCCGCATACAACTCCTCCTCCTCTACTTCCTCCACCTCCTCTTGTGCCACCACCTGATTCCGAATTCTGTTTAACATGTGCTCCAGCATGTAAATCACCGGAATAGTCATGCTGATATTGGCATCGTCAGCACTAAACATCTTCGTCGCCATTTCAAAACTGTGCAGAAGGGTGCATAGTGCCCTGATCTGAGACCACTCCTCCAGCGTGATTTGCCCCACCTCTGGATCTCGTTGGCCCAGGCTATTCGTCAGAACGTATTGCACCAGGGCTTGTCGGTGCTGCCACAGTCGCTGCAACATGTGCAGAGTTGAATTCCACCGGGTAGGCACATCGCATTTTAGCCCGTGAAGTGGCAGGCCCAATGACTTCTGTAGAGATGTAAGTCGCTGAGCTGCGGGATGCGAACGGCGGAAGTGAGCACACAGCGACCGTGCCCTCTGCAGAACGCCATCTAGTCCGGGATAGTGGGCTAAAAATTGCTGGACAACCAGGTTCAACACGTGAGCCTTACAAGGCACGTGAGTGACATTGCCCTGGCGAAGGGCCGCACTCAGGTTTGCAGCATTGTCGCACACGGCCTTCCCTGGTTTCAGGTCCAGTGGAGGCAACCATTCATGAAATTGGTTCTCCAGAGCTGACCACAACTCCTCAGCTGTGTGACTCACATTTCCCAGACATTTCAAAGTAAAAACCGCCTGATGACGTTGAGCCCTACTGCCAGCATAGTAAGGAGGTGTGCAGGATCCCTTCTGCGCAGTTAGAAAGCTTGTGGCATGACCAGACAGGCTTTGGGTGCAGGTGGAGGACCGAGAGGAAGTTGAGGAGGCAGAAGCAGTGGAGGAACTTTGAGATAAAGAGGATTGACGCACAACTCGTGGGGACGGCAAGAGTTGGACAGCAGCCCCTTGTCCTGCTGTCACCATAGTTACCCAGTGCCCAGTCAGTGACATGTAACGCCCCTGTCCATGCCTACTCGTCCAAGTGTCTGTGGTGAAATGCACCCTGTCACACACAGAGTTTCTCAAAGAAGCGGTGATGTTGTGTGCGACATGCTGGTGGAGCGCAGGCACACCTTTCTTTGAGAAGTAGTGCCGACTGGGCATCTGGTACTGGGGCACTGCGACGGACATAAGGTCTCAAAAATCCTCTGTGTCCACCAGGCGGAAAGGCAGCATTTCTGTAGCCAAGAGCTTGCAGATGGTGAAATTCAACCTCTTAGCTTCTCATGGCTAGGAGGAAATGGTCTTTTACTTGTCCACATCTGAGGGACCGAGGGCTGGCTATTGTGCTTAGACAGGGTTGATAAGGGTGTCCCCGGCAAACTGCCGGTCTGTGAGGAAGATGCAGGCGGACATGTTAGGTTGCCTTGATCCAAAGGTGGTGCTATCGATGTCGGAGAGCGCTCAACACCAGCTGGTGTTACCACCTCCAAAGAAAATGATGACCTGCCAATCACGCTGGCTGTTGCGGGTAAAGAGGTGGCAGGTCTGCGCTCCAAAACAGGTGTGACTGCTGTCCCCCCAGTCACAGAGGATGAAGAGGCCGCGGATGCACAAGATATGGCAGACGGTGGTTGGCCCGGCCGGCTAGGCCGCATTGTAGCACAGTGAGCTTCCCACTGCAACTTATGCTGCATGTCCATGTGCCGATTCATGCATGAAGTACTCAAACTATGTATTTTTTGGCCTCTACTTAGCTTTTGCTGACAAATGTTACAGATAACACGAGTTGGGTCATCTTTATCGATCTGAAAAAATGCCCAGGCTATGCAAGGCTTAGCACTAGTGTTGAGCCACCCCCGTAGTGTTCGGGTTCGGTTCGGTTCGTCGAACACCGGGATGTTCGAGGAACTGTTCGTCGAACTGTTCGTCGAACACCTTAGAACACCGTCGAACACCGTTAAAACCAATGGCAGGTAAACAAAAACACATAGAAACACATAGAAAACACCTTCAAAGGTGTCCAAAAGCTGACAAACTGCTCAGAAGACGCTTTCTTTAAAAAAGCCGGCCGGCAATTCAGCAGCGGCATACACCGGTACCCAACAATTTAGACAAGAAGAAATAGAGCCTCACACATAGATTAGATAGATAGAAACATGTCAGTCACATATATATGAAGTACAGTGACAGTGTTGCTTACTGTACTTGTCATTTAGTGTAAAGGATTTATTAAAAAATATAATAGTGTTTTCGTGCACCGTCTCTTTAAAAAAGCCGGCCGGCAATTCAGCATCTGTACCCGACAATTTATAACAGACAGAATAGAGCTTCACACATAGATTAGATAGATAGAAACATGTCAGTCACATATATAATAAGTACAGTGACAGTGTTGGTTACTGTACTTGTCATTTAGTATTAAAATAAAGGATTTATTATTAAAAAAAATTGGCGTGGGGTTCCCCGTAATTTTAGTCTCTAGCGGAGGTTAAGCAGACAGCTGGGGCAGATCTTTGAAGCCTGGGAAGGGGGTAATACCCACGGAGCTTCCCAGGCTACTAATATCAGCCCCCAGCTGAATACCTAGCCTTTACTAGCTATTAAAATGGAGGACCCCCCCCAAAAAAATGACATGGGGTCCCCCCTAATTTAATAGCTAGCAAAGGCTAGGCAGACAGCTGGGGGCTGATATTAATAGCCCAGGAAGGGAGCCATGAATATTGGCCCCCTCCCAGGCTAGAAACACCAGCCGTCAGCCGCCCTAGAAATGGCGCATCCATAGGATGCGCCAATTCTGGCACTTAGCCTCGCTCTTCCACGCTGCCCTGGTGCGGTGGCAGGGGGTAATAGGGTTGGGGTTGATGTCAGCTTATAATGCCAGCTGACATCAAGCCCAGGTTAGTAATGGAGAGGCGTCTATAAGACACCCCCATTACTAACCCCTTAGTCAAAGTTAAAAAAAAAACACAAACACCCAGAATAAAGTCCTTTAATTGAAATAAAGACACAATTCTTTATTGTTCTAAATTAAACCATACTTACCATCACGCCCATTCCAGCTGAAGCCAACGATCTCCTGCAATAAAAGAAAAATAATAAAGCAACCTCATCCTTACCTTTCCATGGTTCCCAGGACAGCTTCAGCTCTGCTACATCGAGATGACAGGCTGGACCGCAGCAGAACGCTGCCATCCAGCCTGTCATCCCGCAGACACTGAGAAGCGCAGGCATGCTTGCGCTCCTCAGTGTCTGACTGTGACGGCATTATTTCATGAATTTCCTGAAATAATTTTAAAAAAATTGACGTGGGGCTTCGCCCTATATTTGTGTCCAGTCAGGTACAGCAGGCAGGAACGGGCTGCCCCCAACCACCAGCTGCCTATTTGTACCTGGCCAGACACAACAATATAGGGAAGCCCTTTTTTAAAAAAATTATTCCATGAAATAATTAAAAAAAAATTGACGTGGGGCTTCGCACTATATTTGTGTCCAGCCAGGTACAGCAGGCAGGGATGGGCTGCCCCCAACCACCAGCTGCCTATTTGTACCTGGTTGGACACAACAATATAGGGAAGCCATTTTTTTCTTAATTATTCCATGAATTTCATGAAATAATTTAAAAAAAAAATGCGTGGGGCTTCGCCCTATTTTTGTGCCCAGCCAGGTACAACTAGGCAGCTGGGAGCTGGAATCCGCAGCGCAGGGAGGCCCAAGCTTTCTGGGCCCCACCCGCTGCAAATTGCAGTCCGCAACCGCCCCAGAAAATGGCGCGTTCATAGAAGCGCCATCTTCTGGCACTGTACCCAACTCATCCAGGGCCCTGGTGCGGTGGCTCACTGGGTAATAAAGGGGTTAAGGCCAGCTTGGCATTATCAGCTGGCCCTAAGCCCGAAATTCATGGGGTCACGCCAATATTAGACATGACCACCATGAATTTCTAGTAAAGTATTTAAAAAAACACAACACCCAGAATAAAGTCCTTTAATTGAAATAAACACACAATTTTTTATTGTTCTAAATTAAACCATACTTACCGTCACGCCCATTCCAGCTGAAGCCAATGTCTTCTGCAATAAAAGTAAAATAATTAAGCAACCTCATCCTTACCTTTCCATGGTTCCCACGACAGCTTCAGCTCTGCTACATCGAGATGACAGGCTGGACCGCAGCAGAAAGCTGCCATCCAGCCTGTCATCCCGCGGACACTGAGAAGCGCAGGCATGCTTGCGCTCCTCAGTGTCTCGCTGTGACAGCATCCAGATGAGCCGAGGTCATGTCCAATGAACTCAGCTCACCTCATGTACGTCACTGACAGCGTGGGAAAATTCTCCTGCACTCAGCGCTACAGCGTGAGAACTCTCCCATGCTGTCAGTGACGTGCATGAGGTGAGCTCATTCATGTCCAATGAACTCAGCTGACCTCATGCACGTCACTGACAGCGTGGGAAAATTCTCCTGCACTCAGCGCTACAGCGTGAGAATTCTCCCACGCTGTCAGTGACGTGCATGAGGTGAGCTCATTCATGTCCAATGAACTCAGCTGACCTCATGCACGTCACTGACAGCGTGGGAGAATTCTCACGCTGAAGTGCTGAGTGCAGGAGAATTCTCCCACGCTGTCAGTGATGTGCATGAGGTTCGCCGAGTTCATTGGACATGAACTCGTCTCATCTTTATGCCGTCACAGCCAGACACTGCAGAGCGCAAGCATGCCTGCGCTTCTCAGTGTCCGCGGGATGACAGGCTGGATGGCAGCGTTCTGCTGCGATCCAGCCTGTCGTCTCGATGTAGCAGAGCTGGAGCTGTCCTGGGAACCATGGAAAGGTAAGGATGAGGTTGCTTTATTATTTTTCTTTTATTGCAGGAGATCGTTGGCTTCAGCTGGAATGGGCGTGATGGTAAGTATGGTTTAATTTAGAACAATAAATGAATGTGTCTTTATTTCAATTAAAGGACTTTATTCTGGGTGTTTGTGTTTTCTTTTAACTTTGACTATGGGGTTAGTAATGGGGGTGTCTTATAGACGCCTCTCCATTACTAACCTGGGCTTGATGTCAGCTGGCATTATAAGCTGACATCAACCCCAACCCTATTACCCCCTGCCACCGCACCAGGGCAGCGTGGAAGAGCGAGGCTAAGTGCCAGAATTGGCGCATCCTATGGATGCGCCATTTCTGGGGCGGCTGATGGCTGGTGTTTCTAGCCTGGGAGGGGGCCAATATTCATGGCTCCCTTCCTGGGCTATTAATATCAGCCCCCAGCTGTCTGCCTAGCCATTGCTAGCTATTAAATTAGGGGGGACCCCACGTCATTTTTTTTGGGGGGGTCCTCCATTTTAATAGCTAGTAAAGGCTAGGTATTCAGCTGGGGGCTGATATTAGTAGCCTGGGAAGCTCCGTGGGTATTACCCCCTTCCCAGGCTTCAAACATCTGCCCCAGCTGTCTGCTTAACCTCCGCTAGAGACTAAAATTACGGGGAACCCCACGCCAATTTTTTTTAATAATAAATCCTTTATTTTAATACTAAATGACAAGTACAGTAACCAACACTGTCACTGTACTTCATATATATGTGACTGACATGTTTCTAGCTACCTAATCTATGTGTGATTCTCTATTCCTTCTATTCTAAATTGTCGGGTACAGATGCTGAATTGCCGGCCGGCTTTTTTAAAGAGACGGTGCATGAAAACACTATTATTTTTTTAAATAAATCCTTTACACTAAATGACAAGTACAGTAATCAACACTGTCACTGTACTTCATATATATGTGACTGACATGTTTCTATCTATCTAATCTATGTGTGAAGCTCTATTCTGTCTGTTATAAATTGTCGGGTACCGCAGCTGAATTGCCAGCCGGCTTTTTTAAAGAGACAGTGCACGAAAACACTATTATTTTTTTAAATAAATCCTTTACACTAAATGACAAGTACAGTAACCAACACTGTCACTGTACTTCATATATATGTGGCTGACATGTTTCTATCTATCTAATCTATGTGTGATTCTCTATTCTTTCTATTCTAAATTGTCGGGTACCGCGGCTGAATTGCCGGCCGGCTTTTTTAAAGAGACAGTGCATGAAAACACTATTATTTTTTTTGATAAATCCTTTACACTAAATGACAAGTACAGTAAGCAACACTGTCACTGTGCTTCTTATATGTGTGACTGACATGTTTCTATCTATCTAATCTATGTGTGAAGCTCTATTCTTTCGGTTCTAAATTGTCGGGTACCGGTGTATGCCGCTGCTGAATTGCCGGCTTTTCATGTTTCACTGTGAGCACTGTTCCCATCGATTTGGGCAATCACTGTAATGCCACAACCAGCATGGCTGTGGCATTACAGTGAGTGGCAGACAATCCCTGCATGATTGGTGCTCTAAATAGCGCCAGACATGCAGGACACGCTTTTGGTGCACAAACAGTAATCGAACATAACCTCGAACAGCCGAATTTTTTGCAAATCATTCGGGTTCGTCGAACAACTCGAACACCACCCAAAACAGCTCGAATTTGAGATTGGCGAACAGTTCTAGTCGAACACCGCTCATCTCTACTTAGCACCCATGCAACCTGAAGAGCCACCACGACTTGTGGTGAGAGGCAGAGTTGTGTTTGAGGATACAGTTGTTGACGTGCTTCCAGTACTACGTCTCTGTCCAGGAAGGCGCAACCTGACCTCGTCGTCACTAGCATCCTCCTCCACCTCCTCTGCTGACCTCATCTCTTGGCTGACTGTGGGTTGACAGTAAGTGGGATCTCCAACCTCATCATCATCACCCTGTGCGTTTTCACACCCATCGTCCTCAGAGCCAACCTGTTCCTGCCCTGACAAAAAACTAAAGTTGTCGCTCCAATCAGGTATTTGAGTCTCATCATCGTCTTCCTCATTGTCTCCACCAACAGGAGTTACAGTTTGGGAATGAGGGTCTACATTATGGTCAGAACCTTTTGCGTCTGGTCCTGGATCCGACTCATAAAGATTCTGGGCATCAGTGCAGATCATTTCCTCGTCTGGATTCACAGAAGCGCTGGAGTCGACCTCTGATTCCCAGGCTATAGTATTAGTAAACAGCTCTGCAGACTCAACCATCTGTTCTACCTCATACTCAGACGGGCAGCTGGAGATTTGGGAGCTGTGAGGAAGCAAGTGCGATTGGGGTGACACCTTTGAGGACTGGAGTATTTGTGATGTTGAAGTTGATGTGGAGGAGAGCCCACTTAAAGGAACACTTGATATCCGTTGAAGCACCTGCTGTTTTTGTGCCTCATCTGGAATTTGTAGCGATTGGCGTGGCCGTAAGAAAGAGATCTTATCACATTGTGCGCTAAAAGAAGTAGACATTTTAGTTTGGCTGGAAGATGGTCTTTCTTCTGCAGATGTTACTGTTGCTTTAACACCTACCCCACGGACACAACCTTTTTTCCCCTTCCCAACACGCCTATTCCCCTTTCCACCAGCAGCAGGCCTTTTTGCTCTCATTTTGGTGGTTAACTAATTCACAACTCTGGAGTTGTTTGCACAAAAAAACAATGGATGGGAACCGAGCAGAGCTGAGTGGCCAAACTGTGGTATTAGGCCAAAACTATTGGCTGGGTTAGATGCAGAAAAAAATTATATTCAATTTGCAACCTGATGGAGGTCAGTATAGATGGACTAATAGAGCAAGTCCCACACACAGCTAGAAGCCCAAATATTTTTTCAGAGGTAGATGCAGAAAAAAATTGTATTCAGTTTGCAACCTGATGGAGGTCAGTATAGATGGACTAATAGAGAAAGTCCCACACACTGCTAGAAGGCCAAATATTTTTTCACAGCTAGATGCAGATAAAAATTATTTTTAATTTGCAACCTGATGGAGGTCAGTATAGATGGACTAATAGAGAAAGTCCCACACACTGCTAGAAGGCCAAATATTTTTTCACAGCTAGATGCAGACAAAAAATTATTTTGAATTTGCAACCTGATGGAGGTCAGTATTGGTGAACTAATAGAACAAGTCCCACACACTGCTAGAAGGCCAAATATTTTTTCAGAGCTAGATGCAGAAAAAATTATATTCAGTTTGCAACCTGATGGAGGTCAGTATAGATGGACTAATAGAACAAGTCCCACACACAGCTAGAAGCCCAAATATTTTTTCAGAGGTAGATGCATAAAAAAAAATATATTCAGTTTGCAACCTGATGGAGGTCAGTATAGATGGACTAATAGAGGAAGTCCCACACACTGCTAGAAGGCCGAATATTTTTTCAGAGCTAGATGCAGACAAAAAATTATTTTTAATATGCAACCTGATGGAGGTCAGTATAGATGGACTAATAGAGAAAGTCACACACACTGCTAGAAGGCCAAATATTTTTTCAGAGCTAGATGCAGATAAAAATTATTTTTAATTTGCAACCTGATGGAGGTCAGTATAGATGGACTAATAGAGAAAGTCCCACACACTGCTAGAAGGTCAAATATTTTTTCAGAGCTTGATGCAGAAAAAAATGATATTCAGTTTGCAACCTGATGGAGGTCAGTATAGATGGACTAATAGAACAAGTCCCACAAACAGCTACAAGCCCAAATATTTTTTCAGAGGTAGATGCAGATAAAAATTATTTTTAATTTGCAACCTGATGGAGGTCAGTATAGATGGACTAATAGAGAAAGTCCCACACACTGCTAGAAGGCCAAATATTTTTTCAGAGCTAGATGCAGACAAAAAATTATTTTGAATTTGCAACGTGATGGAGGTCAGTATAGATGGACTAATAGAACAAGTCCCACACACTGCTAGAAGGCCAAATATTTTTTCAGAGATAGATGCAGACAAAAAATTATTTTGAATTTGCAACGTGATGGAGGTCAGTATAGATGGACTAATAGAACAAGTCCCACACACTGCTAGAAGGCCAAATATTTTTTCAGAGCTAGATGCAGAAAAAAATTATATTCAGTTTGCAACCTGATGGAGGTCAGTATAGATGTACTAATAGAACAAGTCCCACACACTGCTAGAAGCCCAAATATTTTTTCAGAGCTAGATGCAGAAAAAAATTATATTCAATTTGCAACCTGATGGAGGTCAGTATAGATGGACTAATAGAATGATGCTATGCCCAAAAGATTTTACTTCACTAGGTGCAGTAAAAAAATTGGTATTCTATACACAGGTAGTATATCTTGCAACACAGATAGGCTACTCCACTGACTAACACACTCTGCAATAGGCCAAAAAAGATTAGCTTTGCTAGATTCAGCCAAATGCTGTGAAAAAAACTTGCACAGCACTGGCACAGACCTGCCTGGCAAAAACTGATAGGAACTGATGTAACCTAGTCCTGAAAAGGAATGCAATTACAATTAGTCTTTACTCCCACAACCTATCTATTTAAGAGCACAGACCTGCCTGATAAAAGTCGCAGGAAATGCTGTAACCTAGTCCTTAAAAGGACTGCAATCACAACTATTCCCTACTCCCAAGCTATCTGTAGATTTGTGCGAAAATTGGCTTGAAATTAACAAGGTATAGCGCACACAGCAACAGCGGTGCCATCTAACACGCAGCTGCAGCAGTGAGAAAATGGTGGCGACGGGG
Organism: Phyllobates terribilis; assembly: GCF_046119375.1. Lineage (NCBI taxonomy): Eukaryota > Metazoa > Chordata > Amphibia > Anura > Dendrobatidae > Phyllobates > Phyllobates terribilis. The sequence continues at coordinate 376,400,987 of NW_027362762.1, forward strand.
AAAATGGCTTGGTCTTATAGGGCAAGGACATGTGACATGCACTGCCAATGACACATGCCCTTGCTTGTGTGAAAAAAGCACTTCGCTCCGTGTGTGCGCTGCTGATAGGCCGACAGATTGCACCTCCCCACTGTAAATGCGGGAAAGAGAAAAAAAAATATGGAGATCTTCATTATTCCTGCAGAGATCCATCCCCTGCCCCTCCCCCCGCCCCGCTATACACTCAAACTGCGTATTAACATTAATTTTCATCATTACTGAGAAAAAATCCAGTTATGATTTTGGTGCACGAACAGTTATCGAACATAACCTCGAACAGCTGAACATTTCTCAAATCGTTCGTGTTCGCCGAACGGCTCGAACACCGCCCACAACAGCTCGAATTTGAGAATGGCGAACAGTTCGAGTCGAACAACGCTCATCTCTATCTCTGACACCCTGGGCACTACCTAAAAGTGTGCCCATCAGAAGTGATCCTTGCCGCATCAGAAGATGCAGACTTGCAACTATCCCCATGCAAGTCCTTGTCCCAGGGCAGTGTTCAATTGTACCTCCCCCATTCCTTGCAATGCAAGCGCAAGTATGCAGCCTGCCACCCACCCACCCCCAGGCTGCAATACCATACTGCTTGCTTGCACTTGAAATTGGGCCTTTTAGGCATGTGGAGGCGGAATCTGGCCACCATGTCATGGCTGCGTCGGCGGTCTGGTATCCATACTCAGTTCCCAGCCGCCCAGCGGCCCGGTGTCCACGCTTGGTCCCCAGCCACCAGGGTGCAGCCGGGTGTCCATACTCGGTCCCCTGCCACCCCTCAGCCGGGTGCCCACACACGGTCCCCAGCTGCCTGGGGAGGCCGGATGTCCATAAACGGTCCCCAGCCACCCCTCTTTGTCCCGGTGTGCCTTATACACAAGCGCACATGCCAAAACATTACCTATGCCCTACCCAGTGCATTTAGTGGGAAGGACAGCCTAACCACAAACACGTGGACAAGTGAATGTGGCCAGGGATGGTCCATCTCACTGACGCCTTCACACTGGGTTAATATTGCGGAAGCCGGGACACAGTTGGACACTGGGATGCAATACGTCCTCCAGACATAGAGGATTGTGGGTCCTGGGTCAATCAGGCTTCAACACAAAGTTCAGAAGATAGACAGCAGCAGTGGTCGGCCTCCTACACAATGAGTAAGTTATTCATGATCATGAGGCCATCCATCTCCTTAGCTTTCTGTTCCTTGGAATGCAAGCGCATGTATGTAGTAGCGGCTAGGCCCGAGGTGGTCAGCGTTTTGGCGCATATCCTACCTCCTACAAGGATTGCTGGATGTTTACCTGCTACTATCCCAGTTCTGTGACTCCCGTTAAAACAAAGCTTCAGGTGATGAATGATGGATGAGGTGGTGGCAAAGGAGAAAGAGCAGGAGAAACAGGGACCATTCACATCAATATCAGGCCAGTCAACCATACATGTCTTGTAGGATATGTTTCTGTACCAAAAGGAGCGGTTTGGCTACACAGTTATAGGGCATACAGTGAGTGCAATGCCTACCAATAATTTTGAGGCACTCCAATGCCCCTTGAAGTGACATGGAGGTCAGAGGGCCTTAACTAAACAATTATTTCCATTTATAGCAACTGGGTCTCCTGTACACTGTTGGCCTAAGCAGTGAATGGAAGGCTTTCCAAAAATTATGAGGAACTGCAATATCCCTTGAAACAGACGTGGATTACATGATACTAAAAACCTTCTACCCATTATTGGGGAGTGGGTCTCCCTTAGTGTTCGCCTATGCATTGAAAAGCAAAAGCTGACTAAAATCAGGAAGAAATGCAATGCCCGTTGGAAGAGTCGTGGAGGTTAGAGGTAATTTTAAACAACATTTCAATGCCCCTTGGAAGAGCTGTGGAGTTCAGAGTGGTTTAACAAGATGGTTTTAATGCCCCTTGGAAGAGACGTGGAGGTCACAGTAGCTTAGCAAGATGGTTTTAATGCCCCTTGGAAGAGACGTGGAGTTCAGAGTGGTTTAACAAGAGTGTTTTAATGCCCCTTGGAAAAGTGGTGGAGGTCGCAGTGGAATAAAAAGACAATATCAATGCCCCTTGGAAGAGTGGTGGAGGTCCCAGTGGAATAAAAAGACAATATCAATGCCCCTTGGAAGAGTGGTGGAGGTTACAGTGGAATAAAAAAGAATATCAATGACCCTTGGAAGAGACATGGAGGTCACAGTAGCTTAACAAGACGATTTTAATGCCCCTTGGAAGAGACATGGAGTTTAGAGTGGTTTAACAAGACGGTTTTAATGCCCCTTGGAAGAGAAGTGGAGGTCACAGTAGCTTGACAAGACAATTTTAATGCCCCTTGGAAGAGACGTTAAGTTCCCAGTGGAATAAAAAGACAATATCAATGCCCCTTGGAAGGGTGGTGGAGGTCGCAGTGGAATAAAAAGACAATATCAATACCCCTTGGAAGAGTGGTGGCGGTCCCAGTGGAATAAAAAAACAATATCAATGCCCCTTGGAAGAGTGGTGGAGGTCGCAGTGGAATAAAAAGACAATATCAATGCGCCTTGGAAGAGACGTGGAAGTCCCAGTGGAATAAAAAGACAATATCAATGACCCTTGGAAGAGACGTGGAGGTCACAGTAGCTTAACAAGACGATTTTAATGCCCCTTACAAGAGCCATGCAGTACAGCATATTAAAAACATTATTCCCATTATTGGGCAGTGGGTCTCCCATAGTCTTTGCCTATGCCTTCCAAGCAAAAGCTGCCAAAAATTAGGACGGAGGAACTTGCAATGCCCCTTACAAGAGCCATGCAGTACAGCATATTAAAAACATTATTCCCATTATTGGGGAGTGAGTCTCCCATAGTCTTTGCCTTTGCTTTCCAAGCAAAAGCTGCCAAAAATTAGGACGGAGTAACTTGCAATGCCCGTTACAAGAGCCATGCAGTACAGCATATTAAAAACATTATTCCCATTATTGGGGGGTGGGTCTCCCATAGTCTTTGCCTATGACTTCCAAGAAAAAGCTGTCAAAAATTAGGATGAAGGAACTTGCAATGCCCCTTACAAGAGCCATGCAGAAAAGCATATTAAAAACATTATTCCCATTATTGGGGAGTGGGTCTCCCATAGTCTTTGCCTATGCTTTCCAAGCAAAAGCTGCCAAAAATTAGGATGGAGGAACTTGCAATGCTGGCAACATGGACCACGGTCAACCTGGTGGTATAGTGGTGGTGGAGGCTGAGGATTAGGAGAAGAGCAAAAAACAACCGAAATGAGGAAGCATATACCCATGTGTGGGTGTGAAGCGGTGCATGGTAATACACCTCCCGAAATAACACAGTGGATTTCACTTTACGTTACTCTGCTGTCATTTGGTGGTGATGAGAAGTCTGGCCCAATCCAGCCCTTGTTCATTTTGATAAGGGTCAGCTTGTCAACATTGTCAGTTGACAGGCGAGTGCGCTTATCAGTTATAATTCCCCCAGCGGCACTAAAAACACGCTCCGATAACACGCTAGCGGCAGGGTAGGCCAGGACCGCCAAGGCATACAGAGCGAGTTCATTCCAAATGTCCAGCTTGGATACCCAAAAATTAAAAGGCACAGAAGAATCAAGGAGGACGCTGGTACGGTCGGCAAGGTACTCCCTCACCATCTTTTAAAACTTTCCACTCCTTGAAGGAGTACCCCGCGCCTCAGGGCCTGTAAGCTGGGCGGGTCTCAGAAAACTGTCCCAGAACGTTGACAGTGTTCCCCTGCCTCTGCTGGATTGGAGTTGCATCTCTCTCGCCTGTATGCCTTGGTTGGGCAACAAACTGTAACCTCTGCCACTAGCGTGTTCAGATGGGAATTTTTTTAACAGTTCTGCAGCAAGGGCTTTCTGGTACTGCCCCATTTTTGTAGACCTCTCCACCTCAGGAATAAGAGAGTGAAAGTTCTCCTTGTAGCGGGTGTATAAAAGTGTCACCAACCAGTAATGACTGTCACCCAACATTTTGAGAACGCGTGGATTACGGTTAAGTCAGCGTAACATAAAGTCAGCCATGCGTGCCAGACTGGTAACGGGCAAGACTTCCGTGTCCTCACCAAGTTGACGACTGACCCTGCTCTCCTCCTCCCCCTGTCCTCAGGCCACCCACGCTGAACCGACGGTATGACAGTTGTACAGGTACTACCGTCTACAGCGCATGGTACCAGCTCCTGTTCTTCCTCCTCCTCCTCCTCTCACTTATTGTCCCCCAATGCACGTTGGGATGAGATGAGGCTGGGCTGTGTGTAATCGGCCGCTACGGCTTCTTGATCCATCTCATCATATTCTGGCTGCAATACCTCCTCTTTAATTCTCTGCAGAGAGAGTTGCAAAAGACAGACAAGTGGGATGCTGACGCTAATAATGGCGACATCTTGGTGGACTCCTCAAAGTATGTCAGGATGGTACATATGTCAGACATCCAGGTCCACTCAGACATCCAGGTCCACTCCTGAGGTCTTAAGTGTGGAGTCTGACCTAAATATCGATGGCCTTGTTGCAGCTGGTACTCCACAACTGCTCTCTTCTGCTCACAAATCCTTTGCAACATGTGGAGGGTAGAGTTCCAACGTGTGGGGACATCACACACCAGTCAGTGTGCCGGAAGCTGCAAATGCTGCTGCAACACAGCAAGGGCGGTGGAAGCTGTAGCCGACTTCCGAAAATAAGCTGACAGGCAGCGTACTCTGAAGAGCAGATCTGGCAACTCGGGGTACGATTTAAGAAACCGCTGAACAACGCGGTTAAGCACATGAGCCAGGCATGGTACGTGTGTGATCTCGCCTCGCCTCTGAGTCACCACCAGGTTACGGCCATTGTCACACACGACCATGCCTGGATGTAGATTCAGCAGTCTCAGCCACATATCTGCCTGCTCTTTCACAGCTGTCCACAACTCACAAGCAGTGTGAAGTTTATCACCTAAGCTTATGAGTTTCAGCACAGCCTGTTGCCGCTTGGCTGAGGCAGTACTGCAGTGCTTCCAGCTTGTAACTGATGTGGTGATATCTGAGATGGAGGCTGAACATGAGGAGGAGGAGGAGGTGGATGCACAGGAGCTGTACACTGTGGGGGCAACTCTGACTGACATAGGGCCCGCAATCCTCAGTGTGGGGAGGATGTGTTCTGTCCCAAGGTCCGACTGGGTCCCCGCTTCCACTATGTTTGCCCAGTGTGCCGTCAGGGAGATGTACCGTCCCTGGCCACAAGAACTTGTCCACGTGTCCGTTGTCAGGTGGACTCTCCCAGTAACTGCGTTGTTGAGGGCACGACAGATGTTTTGGGACACGTGCTTGTGTAGTGCGGGGATGGCACACCGGGCAAAATAGTGTCGGCTGGGGACCGAGGATCGAGGGACGGCTACCGCCATAAAGTTGCGGAAGGATTCCGTCTCCACCAGCCTAAAAAGCAGCATTTCCAATGCAAGCAGTCATGAAATGTGCGAATTTACAATTGTGGCCTGTGGGGCGTTGGCTGCGAATTTGCGCTTTCATTCAAAGCTCTGGGATATGGACAATTGAATGCTGCGGTGGGACGTGGACGTGGACGTTGATGCTATTTCTTGAGAAACTGCCATAACAAGTGAAGACTATGAGGAGGGGGCATCTTTTCATGCAGTATGGACAGAGGATTGCCTTGCACACACAACAGGGGGTTCTCTTACATGCACAACAGCGGAAGAAGCAGTGGTGACACCCGCTGACACTGGTCGTGGACCCTGGGTTTCGCCCCACAAAGTCGGGTGCTTTGCTGCCATGTGCCTGATCATGCTGGTGGTGGTCAGGCTGGTAGTTTTGTCACCCCTGCTGATGCTGGCCTGGCAGGTGGTACAAATGGCCTTTTTGGGGTTCTCCGCAGAGTCTTTAAAAAAATTCCAGACTCTGGAAGACCTACCGGTTGTACTGGCAACATCACTCATGTTGGTGTTACGGGAAACGGTAGCCCACCTTTTGTCTGCGGCCACCACACTGCTTCTTCCTGCCTGTTGGGGTACTCTGCCTCCCTCCCCTGTGTGCTGCTGGCCTCGCTCTGCATGTCCTCCTGCCACGTTGGGTCAGTTATTAGATCATCCACCACCTCCTCCTTCTCACTTTGTGGCAATTGTGTCTCATCATCGTCCACCTCTTGTGACAAATTGCCAGCGTCGCCTTCCTGTGGCTGTGGCTGTTCAAATATTTGGCCATCGCTACATGGGTTCTCCTCTTCCACCACTTCAAGTGGAGCAGGTGAGGGGCACAAATATGGAAATGGACCAGTGAACAGCTCTTCAGAGAGTCCAACTGGGGGATCAGATGCTGTCTGACGACACTTGGCATGGTGGGAGGAAGGAGCATCAGAGTGAGGAAGAGTATGCGGTCGAGACTCATGGCTACTAACACTTGACCGTGTGGAAGACAGATCGGAGGTGGTGGTGCCCAGGTAACTAGAAGTATTATCTGCTATCCAATTAATTACCTGTTCACACTGATCAGCAATAGTGATGTTGTTGTGTGCTTCCCTAGTAATTTGGTCAAGAACTGGGAGCGAGAAGATGTGACTGTTGGTTGTGGCACATTTTCACCTTGGCCATGGCCCCATCCTCTGCACGCACCATCACGAGAACGACCAGTTCCACGTCCCTTGACACGCGCCTTCCTCATTGTAAATGAAGTAAAATAGCTTAAACTCCCACTATCAATGACAAAAGGGTAATAAAAAGGAGATTAGAACCGTGGAAGAGGAAAACCACAGTTCTATTTCTCTGGCCTACACCAGAATCTTTTAAACAGATATATTTGTGTCTGAACAGTAGAGATGAGCGGTGTTCGACTCAAACTGTTCGCCAATCTCTAATTTGAGCTGTTTTGGGCGGTGTTCGAGCCGTTCGGCGAACACAAACAACTTCAAAAAAATTTGGCTGTTCGAGGTTATGTTCGATAACTGTTCATGCACCAAAATCATAACTGGATTTTTTCTCAGTAATGCTGAAAATTAATGTTAATACGCAGTTTGAGTGTACAGAGGGGCGGGGGGAGGGGCAGGGCATGGATCTCTGCAGAAATAATGAAGATCTCCATTTTTTATCTCTTTCCCGCATTTACAGTGGGGAGGTGCAATCTGTCAGCCTATCAGCAGCGCACACACGGAGTGAACTGCTTTTTTTTACACAAGCAAGGGCATATGTCATTGGCAGTGTATGTCACATGTCCTTGCCCTATAAGACCCGGCCATTTTCCCCGTCGCCACCATTTTCTCACTGCTGCAGCTGCGTGTTAGACGGCACCGCAGTTGCTGTGTGCGCTATGCTTTGTTAATTTCAAGCCAATTTTCGCACAAATCTACAGATAGCTTGGGAGTAGGGAATAGTTGTGATTGCAGTCCTTTAAGGACTAGGTTACATCATTTCCTACGACTTTTATCAGGCAGGTCTGTGCTTTTAAATAGATTGGTTGGGAGTAAAGACTAATTGTAATTGCAGTCCTTTTCAGGGCAAGGTTACATCAGTTCCTATCACTTTTATCAGGCAGGTCTGTGCTCTTAAATAGATAGGTTGGGAGTAAAGACTAATTGTAATTGTAGTCCTTTTGAGGGCTAGGTTGCATCAGTTCCTATCACTTTTTGCCAGGCAGGTCTGTTTTAGTGCTGTGCAAGTTTTTTTCACAGCATTTGGCTAAATCTAGCAAAGCAAATCCTTTTTGGCCTCTTGCAATGTGTGTTAGTCAGTGGAGTAGCCTATCTGTGTTGCAAGCTACACCACCTGTGTATAGAATACAAATTTTTTTACTGCACCTAGTGAAGTAAAACCTTTTGGGCATAGCATCATTCTATTAGTACATTTATACTAACCTCCACCAGGTTGCAAATTCAAAATAATTTTTATCTGCATCTAGCTCTGAAAAAATATTTCGGCTTGTAGCAGTGTGTGGGACTTGTTCTATTAGTCCATCTATACTAACCTCCACCAGGTTGCAAATTCAATATAATTTTTTTCTGCATCTAGCTCTGAAAAAATATTTCGGCTTGTAGCAGTGTGTGGGACTTGTTCTATTAGTCGATCTATACTAACCTCCACCAGGTTGCAAATTCAATATAATTTTTTTCTGCATCTTGCTCTGAAAAAATATTTCGGTTTGTAGCAGTGTGTGGGACTTGTTCTATTAGTCCATCTATACTAACCTCCACCAGGTTGCAAATTCAATATAATTTTTTTCTGCATCTAGCTCTGAAAAAATATTTCGACTTGTAGCAGTATTTGGGACTTGTTCTATTAGTCCATCTATACTAACCTCCACCAGGTTGCAAATTCAAAATAATTTTTATCTGTATCTAGCTCTGAAAAAATATTTCGGCTTGTAGCAGTGTGTGGGACTTGTTCTATTAGTCCATCTATACTAACCTCCACCAGGTTGCAAATTCAATATATTTTTTTTCTGCATCTAGCTCTGAAAAAATATTTTGGCTTGTAGCAGTGTGTGGGACTTGTTCTATTAGTCCATCTATACTAACCTCCACCAGGTTGCAATTTCAAAATACTTTTCATCTGCATCTAGCTCTGAAAAAATATTTCGGCTTGTAGCAGTGTGTGGGACTTGTTCTATTAGTCCATCTATACTAACCTCCACCAGGTTGCAAATTCAATATAATTTTTATCTTCATGTAACCCAGCCTATAATTTTGGGCTAATACTACAGTTTTACCACTCAGCTCTGCTCGGTTCCCATCCATTGTTTTTTGTGCAAACAACTCCAGAGTTGTCAATTAGTTAACGACCAAAATGAGTGGAAAATGTCCTGCTGCTGGTGGAAAGGACAATAGGCGTGTTGAGAAGGGAAAAAGAGGTTGTGTCCGTGGAGTAGGTGTTAAAGCAACAGTAACATCTGCAGAAGAAAGACCATCTTCCAGGCAAACTAAGATGCCTACTTCTTTTAGCGGAAAATGTGATAAGATCCCTTTCTTATGGCCACGCCAATCGCTACAAATTCCAGATGAGGCACAAAAACAGCAGGTGCTTCAACGGATATCAAGTGCTCCTTTAAGTGGGCTCTCCTCCACCTCAAGTTCAACATCACAAATACTCCAGTCCTCAGCGGTGTCACCCCAATCGCACTTGCTTCCTCACAGCTCCCAAGTCTCCAGCTGCCCGTCTGAGTATGGGGTAGAACAGATGGTTGAGTCTGTAAAGCTGCTTACTCATACTATAGCCTGGGAATCAGAGGTCGGCTCCAGAGCTTCTGTGAATCCAGACGAGGAAATGATCTGCACTGATGCCCAGAATCTTTATGAGTCGGATCCAGGACCAGACGCAGAAGGTTCTGACCATAATGTAGACCCTCGTTCCCAAACTGTAACTCCTGTTGGTGGAGACAATGAGGAAGACGATGATGAGACTCAAATACCTGATTGGAACGACAACTTTAGTTTTTTGTCAGGGCAGGAACAGGTTGGCTCTGAGGACGACCGGTGTGATAACACACAGGGTGATGATGACGAGGTTGGAGATCCCACTTACTGTCAACCCACAGTCAGCCAGTCGATGAGCTCAGCAGAGGAGGTGGAGGAGGATGCTAGTGACGATGAGGTCAGGTTGCGCCTTCCTGGACAGAGACGTAGTACAACAACTGCATCCTCAAACACAGCTCTGCCTCTGACCACAAGTCGTGGTGGCTCTTCAGGTCGCATGGGTGCTAAGCCTTGCATAGCCTGGGGATTTTTTCAGATCGATAAAGATGACTCAACTCGTGTTATCTGTAACATTTGTCAGCAAAAGCTAAGTAGAAGCCAAAAAATAAATAGTTTGAGTACTTCATGCATGAACCGGCACATGGATATGAAGCATAAGTTGCAGTGGGAAGCTCACTGTGCTACAATGCGGCCTAGCCGGCCGGGCCAGCCACCGTCTGCAACATCTTGTGCATCCGCGGCCTCTTCATCCTCTGTGACTGGGGGGACAGAAGTCACGCCTGTTTTGGGACGCAGACCTGCCACCTCTTTACCCGCAACAGCCAGCGTGATTGGCCGGTCATCATTTTCTTTGGAGGTGGAAACACCAGCTGGTGTTCAGCGCTGTTCGACATCGATAACACCACCTTTGGAACAAGGCTACCTAACATGTCCGCCTGCATCTTCCTCACAAACCGGCAGTTTGCCGGGGACACCCTTCTCAACCCCGTCTAAGCACAACAGCCAGCCCTCGGTCCCTCAGATGTGGACAAGTAAAAGACCATTTCCTCCTAGCCATGAGAAAGCTAAGAGGTTGAATTTCACCATCTGCAAGCTCTTGGCTACAGAAATGCTGCCTTTCCGCCTGGTGGACACAGAGGATTTTCGAGACCTTATGTCCGTCGCAGTGCCCCAGTACCAGATGCCCAGTCAGCACTACTTCTCAAAGAAAGGTGTGCCTGCGCTCCACTAGCATGTCGCACACAACATCACCGCTTCTTTGGGAAACTCTGTGTGTGACAGCGTGCATTTCACCACAGACACTTGGACGAGTAGGCATGGACAGGGGCGTTACATGTCGCTGACTGGGCACTGGGTAACTATGGTGACAGCAGGACAAGGGGCTGCTGTCCAAGTCTTGCCGTCCCCACGAGTTGTGCGTCAATCCTCTTTATCTCAAAGTTCCTCCACTGCTTCTGCCTCCTCAACCTCCTCTCGGTCCTCCACCTGCACCCAAAGCCTGTCTGGTCATGCCACAAGCTTTCTAACTGCGCAGAAGGGATCCTGCACACCTCCTTACTATGCTGGCAGCAGGGTTCAACGTCATCAGGCGGTTTTTACTTTGAAATGTCTGGGAAATGTGAGACACACAGCGGAGGAGTTGTGGTCAGCTCTGGAGAACCAGTTTCATGAATGGTTGTCTCCACTAGACCTGAAACCAGGGAAGGCCGTGTGTGACAATGCTGCAAACCTGGGTGCGGCCCTTCGCCGGGGCAATGTCACACACGTGCCTTGTATGGCTCACGTGTTGAACCTGGTTGTCCAGCAATTTTTAGCCCACTATCCCGGACTAGATGGCCTTCTGCAGAGGGCACGGTCGCTATGTACACACTTCCGCCGTTCGCATCACGCAGCTCAGCGACTTACATCTCTACAGAAGTCATTAGGCCTGCCACTTCACCGGCTAAAATGCGATGTGCCTACCCGGTGGAATTCAACTCTGCACATGTTGCAGCGACTGTGGCAGCACCGACAAGCCCTGGTGCAATACGTTCTGACGTGTAGCCTGGGCCAACGAGATCCAGAGGTGGGGCAAATCACACTGGAGGAGTGGTCTCAGATCAGGGACCTTTGCACCCTTCTGCACAGTTTTGAAATGGCGACCAAGATGTTTAGTGCTGACAATGCCATTATCAGCATGACTATTCCGGTGATTTACATGCTGGAGCACATGTTAAACAGAATTCGGAGTCAGGTGGTGGGACAAGAGGAGGTGGTGGAAGTAGAGGAGGAGGAGTATTATGCGGAAGGGCTAACATCTGCAAGGTCCAGACGGTCGGCAGCACCAAGGCGGCAGGCATGTGAGGGTGGGGGAGATGGTTTTACCAGGGCGCATGGTAGCAGCCAAACTAGTGAGGAAGGTGCAGGAGCCCAGGAAGAAGTGGAGGATGAACTGATGGAAGATTCATCAGATGAGGGAGACCTTGATCACATTTCTGTTGTGCGAGGTTGGGTGGAGAGGGCAGAGGAAGGAAGCATGATTGTTACCTCACCACCAACACAACAGGCACTTGGTGCTCCCGGATGCGCAAGACACATGAGTGCCTTCTTGCTGCACTACCTGCAACATGACCCTCGAATTGTGAGAATTAGAAATTATCCTGACTACTGGGTTGCCATACTGTTAGATCCCTGGTACAAAAGTAAATTTGCAGAAATTATTCCTGCCATAGAAAGAGATGCACGCATGCAGGAGTATCAGCAAAGACTGTTGCAGAATCTTACATGTGCTTTTCCCCAAAACACTAGTGGTGCACGTAGTGAATCTCACTGTTCCAACTTGCCAACCGTGGGACCGTCGAGTGTTCAGCACTCAAAACGTAACAGAAACACAGTATCTGCTGGTAACATCAATTTTGCGGAATCATTTCACCTCTTTTTTAGACCATCCTTTGCAAGGCCATAGGAGACAAGAAGTCTGACACTTAGTCAACGCCTACAGACGATGGTACAGGAGTATCTCCAAGTAAACATTGAAGCCATGACTGTGTCACTGGACCCTTGCTCTTTTTGGGCTTCCAATCTGGATAAATGGCCGAAGCTCGCCACTTACGCCTTTGAGATCTTGTCATGCCCCGCAGCCAGCGTTTTGTCTGAACGTGTGTTCAGCGCTGCTGGTGGTGTGCTGGCAGATAAGCGCACGCGGCTCTCCACTGATAATGTAGACAGACTCACTTTCATAAAGATGAACAAATCATTGAGGGCCTCAGACTTCGCTGCATTGATTTTAAAATTTGACCATGTAACAAAGTGATCTATTTCAGCCATAACAGCAGGGATGGATATATGTGAGTGAGTGATATATACTAGGACATCATCTGCAAATGCAGAGCACTTGTACTCGGTGCCTCCCACCTCAATCCACCTAATATTGGGGTTATGGCAAATTGATGAGAGCAGGTGCTCCGTCACTAGGATGTATAAGAGAGGGGACAGAGGACATCCCTGACTTGTCCCATTGGTGATTATGAAAGGTGATGAAAATGTTCCATTTGTCTTCAGCCTAGGTGACGTATGGCGATACAGGGCCGTGATTTTGGCTATAAAAGGGTCCCCTAGACCCCTACCCCAAGCTTTTTAAGAGAATAAAATATGGCGTGCCAGGAGACTCTATGGAATGCTTTCTCAGCATCCAACGAGAGTATCTAATTACAAATTTTTAACTGCATCTAGCCCAGGAAATACTTTGTTCCTAGTAGCTGTGTCTGCTAGTCAGCGGATTATCCCAGCTGTTAAGCAAGCTACACCACCTGTAGTATGGACACTTAATTTTTTCAAAGGAAATGGTTCGGGCCCCCGGGACACTCAGTGAAGAGCATCGGGGAGGCACCCCAAGGCACAGGGGCTGGGACTGGCGGTAGGACGCCTTGCGGTGGACTGCCAAGCTCGATCTTTATAAAAGCTTTTTAACTGCAGCAGCTTTAGTGGACGCTACTGGAGCTGGAATTACACGGCTGCTGGCATGAGACTTGCCCTCCAATAGATCCTTGTAAAAGGATTTAAAGTGTACTCATTCAAATTAGAGACACAATTTAAATTAAAAAGATTAGACCTGCCTCCACGGACTGGCCGTGTCGGCTTCGCACTTTTTTGGTTTTAGAAGGGCATGACATGCCTGTATCTGTGTCTCCCCCTCCTTTTACTCCTCCACCTCTTTTCTTTTCGCATGACTGTATGTACTTTTCACTTTTCCATGTGTTAGTTGTGTCTTCTGAGCAGTTTGTCAGCTTTTGGACACCTTTCAAGTGTTTTCTATGTGTTTCTATGTGTTTTTGTTTGCCTGCCATTGGTTTTAACGGTGTTCGAAGGTGTTCGACGAACAGTTCGGCGAACATACGGGTGTTCGACGAACCGAACCGAACTCGAACACTATGGGGGTGGCTCAACACTACTGAACAGTCAGCGAGACACTCAAGCTGTTTTTTTTTATGCAAAAAGGTGGATTACACCCAGATTTGAACTGTGGAAGAGCAAAACCACAGTTCTATTTCTCTGGCCTACAACAGAATCTTTTAAACAGATATATTTGTGTCTGAACAGTGAGCGAGACACTCAAACTGTTTTTCTTATGGAAAAAAGGCCAAAAAGTGGTTAATACAGAGATTTGAACCGTGGAACTGCAAAACCACAGTTCTAGAGTTATCTGGCCAAAACCAGACTCTTTTAAACAGATATATTTGTGTCTGGACACTCACTGACACACTCAATTTTTTTTTTTTAGGGGGGGAATACCAAAAGGTTAATAAGACGGGTATTTGTACAGTCTGACAGAGGGAAAAAAAAAAAAAGGATTTAGATGAAAAAAAAAGGATTTTTCCTGTCCCCTGAGACCTGGGGCTAAGTTTAGCAATTTGAGAAGCAGCACACAGGACTCTAATGCAGTGTTTGTTGGTATAACCACTGCGTCTCCTATACAGCCAGCCTGCCTGCCTGATATCTGGGATGGATATTAGTCCTGAGAAGGACTGTTTGTTTGATTTTGCAGGCTTTAGAGACCCTACACTACCTATTTCTCAGTATAAATTTCTCCCAAGCTCAGCAGCACTCTCCCTACACCGTCTGATCCAGAGCGATTGTGTCCAAGATGGCGGCACCCGGTTTTAAATACTCGAAGTGACGCTGTGCGGCAAGCCAATCACTGTAATGCCCACAACCAACATGACTGAGGCATTACAGTGACTGGCTGGCAATCCCTGCATGTTCATTGGCTCTATAAAGAGCACCAAACATGCAAGGCGGAGACCCGAGCTCCCACTCGAGTAACCCGAAAATGCTTGGTGCTCGCCGAACATCTCGAGTAGTGAGATGTTCGGGCGAGTACCGAGCAGTGTCGAGCATGCTCGCTCAACACTAATAATTACTGATTTTTGGGGGACTGACTATTGGGACCCCCAGCAGTCCTGAGAACAGGATTCTGCAGCTCAGCAATAAATTCAGCAGCTCCATAGATAATGAATAGAGCAGAGGCCATGTATGCACAACTCTGCTCCATTCAAGATGAGACTACAGAGCCCTGTCCTCAGAATCTATGGGGGCCCAGTGGTCGGATCCTATAGATCAGAGATAACTTACTTATTTGGTTAATAACCCTTTTTAGAGCCTGGTTGATTTTCCTATCCTTTACAATTACTGAATCACACATAATCCAAAAACAAATATGTTCACACTCATACATACACACACACATAGATACACACACCCACACATATATATACATACACACACACATACATACGTACACTCATACATACATACACAGATGCACACACAGTTATATACAATCATATACACACACAGATACACACACAGATGCACACATATATACACTCATACATACACACAGATACACATAGATACAGATACTCATACACTCAGACACAAACACAAATAGATACACACACATACATATATACACACAGATACACATACACACACAGATACACACACATAGGTATACACACACAGTAATCTTCTATATCAGCTGTGCAACCCTGGAGGAGCTCTGCCACAAAGTTCATAGATGAGCTGAAAAGTGCTGCTTAACCCACTTTGGGGGATGGGGGCAAGCAGAGAGGACTATCTGATACCAGCTCTTTTCTGTCACATGCTCTGAGCCTCCTCCCTCGACCTCTACTATGTGACAGGCTGTTGTTGCTGAGAACATAACAATGGAGTGAGCAGAAGACGCCTTCAGTCCAGCTCTTCTTTC
The DNA here is from genome assembly GCF_046119375.1 of Phyllobates terribilis. Taxonomy (NCBI): domain Eukaryota; kingdom Metazoa; phylum Chordata; class Amphibia; order Anura; family Dendrobatidae; genus Phyllobates; species Phyllobates terribilis. The sequence continues at coordinate 376,416,435 of NW_027362762.1, forward strand.
CTCCACAAATGTCCCCAGTGTGCTGTGTGGCCCGGGGCCCCCTGGCTACAGGTGAGTATTCACCCTTGGGACGAGCCATGCAGGAGGCCAGAGGCTGCAGCCACTGAATGCTATCACCAGTCTGGCTGGGAAAGCGTTCATGGCTGCATCTCTTTTTCCTGCATGACACGCCCCCTTTTTCAGTGAAAGCTCTCCGCGCACCGCGCTCTCCTCGGCTCTATGTATGAGATTAGAATGATTGTGTGCTGGAGAGGGGCCCAGTGTTGAGCAGCACTGGAGGGACCATTCACTGAGGATCCCCATAGCGGTTGAGTGGGCTGCTGCTATGGGCAGTAAACCTCTGCCTGCAAGGGCCCCCCTGTGCCTCTGGGCCCCGGCGCAACTGTACCGGCTGCACAGGCGGCATGTCCGCCCTTGACCAATATACAAGAATACATTACTTTAGTATATCATCATATAAAAAAAAATCACAATAGCGATGTCTTCAGGGAGTGTCAGGTATCTTTTTTCTTTTACATATACAGTGGGTACGGAAAATTTTTCATTCTTTGTTTCATTGCAGCCATTTGGTAAATTCTAAAACGTTCATTTTTTTCTCATTAAAGTACACTCTGCACCCCATCTTGACTGAAAAAAAAACAGAAATGTAGAAATTTTTGCAAACTTTTAAAAAAAGAAAAACTAAAATATCACATGGTCATAAGTATTCAGACTCTTTGCTCGGACACTCATATTTAAGTCACATGCTGTCCATTTCCTTGTGATCCTCCTTGAGATGGTTCTTCCTTTATTGGAGTCCAGCTGTGTTTAATTAAACTGATAGGCACACACCTGTCTATATAAGACCTCACAGCTCACAGTGCATGTCAGACCCAATGAGAATCATGAGCTCAAAGGAACAGCCCAAGGAGCTCAGAGACAGAATTGTGGCAAAGAACCCATAGGTTGGAAGATCGAAGATATAAAAGATGAGTTTTTCTGAACGAGGCATCATCCAGGAGGCATACAGGTATGACTGATTTCAGCTGTATACAACCTGTATGCCCATATTAATAACTCAAAAAGCCCAAAAGGTTGACAGATTCCTTTTATCATTGGGTTATGAAGGTGTTGCAAGAAAAGGAAAATAGCCATGTAGGTGCAATCCAATAGGCAGGCGCTGCCAAAGAAGTAGCACAGGTGAATTTAAAAGAATATTTATTCCAAAAAGCAATGCATTTTGGTGCAGACTTTGTACTTTCGTCGGGGAAGCCAGGAAAAACAGATAAAGGTGCAAAGCTTGCACCGAAACATACTGTTTTTAGTCATTTTTAGAATAAATAGTCTTTTAATTTCACCCATGCAACTTCGACCTTGGCAGCGCCTGCTTATTGGATTGGACCTATATGGCTAATTTCCTTTTCCTATAAGCAGAAACTGTAATTTAAAGTGAATTTGAGGGGCTATATATTGCAAAATGCCCAGAAGTGATACCATTTTAAAAACAGCACCCCTTGTTTCAGAGAATATGAATAATAGCAAAAAACTTTTTCTCCACTCTTGGTTATTGGTTGGATGAAGCCATTTATTGTCAAACTATTGTGTTTTCTCTTTTTAACTTTTAATGACAACAAAAAACATCCAAATGACCCTGATCAAAAGTTCACATGCCCCAGTTCTTAATACTGTGTATTGCCCCCTCCAACATCAATGACAGCTTGAATTTTTTTGTGGTAGTTGTGGATGAGGTTCTTTAATTTCTCAGATGGTAAAGCTGCACATTCTTATTGGCAAAAAGCCTCCAGTTCCTGTAAATTCCTGGGCTGTCTAGCATGAACTGCGTGCTTGAGATCTCCCCAGAGAGTCTCAATGATATTGAGGTCAGGAGACTGAGATGGCCACTCCAGAACTTTCACTTTGTTCTGCTGTAGCCAATGACAGGTTGACTTGGCCTTGTGTTTTGGATTGTTGTCATGTTGGAACGTCCAAGTGTGTCCCATACGCAGCTTCCGGGCTGATGAGTGCAAATTTGCCTCAGGTATTTGCTGATAACGTGCTGCATTCATATTTCCATCAACTTTCACCAAGTTTTCTGTGCCTTTGTAGCTCACACAAAACCAAAACATTAGCAATCCACCTCCTTGCTTTACTGTAGGAATGGTGTTCATTTCACCATAGGCCTTGTTGACCTCGCTCCAAATGTAACGTTTATGGTTGTGACCAAAAAGTTAAAATTTGGTCTCATCACTCCACCTTGTTCCGGAAGTTTTGAGGCTTGTCTCTGTGCTGTTTGGCGTATTGTAGGCAAGATACTTTTTGGCATTTGCACAGTAATGGCTTTCTTCTGGCGACTCGACCATGCAGCCCATTTTTCTTCAAGTGCCTCCTTACTGTGCAACTTGAAACAGCCATACTGCTAGTTTTCAGAGAGTCCTGAATTTCAGCTGATGTTATTTGTGGATTTTTCTTTGCATCCCAAACAATTTTCCTGGCAGTTGTGGCTGAAAGTTTTGTTGGTCTACCTGACTGTGGATTGGCTGACTGGCATTATCAATTCCTTGGTATTTTTTTGTATCCCTTTCCTGTGTTATACAGTTCAACTACCTTTTCCCGTAGATCCGTTGACAATTCTTTTGCTTTCCCTATGACTTACAATCCAGAAACCTTAGTGGCTGGATGAAAGATGCAAGAGTCTGGCTGGATCCCAGAAACTCACTCAGCTTTTATGCACACACACTGATTACAAACAAACAGGTCAAAGGTGGGGATGTTACCTTTAGTAGTCATTCAAACCCAATTGTGTCAAATTCTGTGTATGTTATCAGGCCAAAATCACAAGGGTATGTGAACTTTTGATCAGGGTCATTTGGATGCTTTTGGTTGACATTAAGATTTAAAAAGAGAAAACACAGTAGTTTGACAATAAATGGCTTCATCCAACCAATAACTGCGAGTGGAGAAAAAGTTTTTTTGTTATCATTCATATTCTCTAAAACATGGCCAAGAAAGGAAAAATTCTGCCGGGGTATGTAAACACGACTGTACATGCATATTGAAGCATCTGCCACTGTAAGAGACCCAGCAGCAGAGTCTTGATTACAACACCAGCCAAAGATTCTTCATTGCAGTGCCAGCTATATATACATTTTTTACAATGAGAGTCAATGGTTGAGATATGACAATGCAGGCCTTCCATTGGATTTATTTTTTGGGGAATGCCCCCAACATACCTCTGATGGAAACAAAATAAACAAGAAGTGAAAAAAGACTAAGGCCATGATTGATCAAAGCAATATAGTCATAATTCTGGGGTAAATTGCTTTGTAAAGTCGCAAAATTTTGGCACAGTTTGGAGTTTTACACAAATTTTGTAACTTTTGCCGTTTTCACGCCAGTTTCTCCCAGCTACACAAAAATGGGCCAAACTGGGGTGTGATAGAAGCACAGCGGGGGGTGATGCCACATTTCATCAAATTCATGATGAACAGTGGTGTTAATTATGTCAGAAGTCTTATACCAGTCGGTGACTCCACCACACCCCCCCTCATCAAGACTGGTGAGAAAATCACCAGTATTGATGAATCAGAGGCTAATAGATGCTAATATTTCTCAATTGTCAAATCAGTGCTTTAATTCGAAATACCAAATTCTGAATATAGCTGAATATTGAAAAATCCAGTTGTACTACATGAATTTGGTATTTCTCTGTGTAAATATAAATTTCACAGTTAAAACGAAATACATTGTTTGCATGATATGGTCATCAGAGGCATGGTTTTCAGAATATGATTATTCAATCTACTTAAGACTGTTTGTTTCTATAGTTAGTATCAATGAACCATATCTGATTTGTCATTAAGTAATTATGGATGCTAATGTAAATAGGACACCTGTTACATAAGACTTCTGAAAAAAAATTAACCGTGTTATCCTTGTAGTTGTAAATGGTAAAGTATGAAAATATCTTCAAAGCTAAATTAAAAAATGGAAATGTACTTCAAGATGTCTAAAAGTAAAATATTTTAATGTCATCCTTAAATAATAAACTGAAGAACAGATAACATTATTATTTTATTCACAAAAACAACATTTATAATTGCAAAAATGCTAAAGATAAATATTTTCTTTTGATTTATGGTACAATTTTTGTGGTTCAAATGAAGTTTTAGTAAAGAGTTTAGAGAAATTTTTGAAAATTGTAATCACATTGCCACTTTTAATGTGCTATGAGTTGCCAGGAACTAGATTTACATTGAATTGTGCAAGTTACAGTTTCATAATTTATGTTTAACATTTATTGATTTAATTCAAGGATTTTTGATTTTGCAAAATTATTAAAATTTTTACTGCTGTAACACATTTGAAAAGTGTATTTTTGCTGGCATATGTTTTTCAGATGTGAAGAACTGTTATGCACACGCCCGGCTAGAGCGGCGTGTGCATGTGATTGGTAGTGATTCCACTGGACCGTGCCGGAGAGTGTATGCCTGGAGGGGCGTAACTAAGTATCTACCCGATCCGACCAAGGTGGCACGACGGCATACGACGCCAGTGCACCAAGGAGGAACCGAGCAGAGGGACCAGGTGCTACTCCAGGACAGACCCCGGACACGGCTGTTGACCCACACAGGGAAATACAGGAACAGACTGGTATGCAGGCAGGCGGGTATGCAGGCAGGCGGGTATGCAGGCAGGCGGGTATGCAGGCAGGCGGGTAAAGGCAAGCACAGCTAGAGTGCAGACGGGGAGGCACTAGCAGGTAGGAACACAGGCGGGATAGAGCCCAGTACACACCGGGACTCAGGAACAATACAGGCAGGATAGGGCCCAGTACACACTGGGACTCAGGAACAATACAGGCAGGATAGGGCCCAGTACACACTGGGACTCAGGAACAATACAGGCAGGATAGGGTACAGGCAGGGCAGGACAGGACTGCCGGAGCAGCGGGCAGAAGCAGGGCAGGACAGGACTGCAGGAGCAGCGGGCAGAAGCAGGGCAGGACAGGACTCTGTTCACACGGAACAGACAGGAAGGGAAAGACAGAGCCAGACACCCACAGGGTACTTGCAGTGAAGTAGCGAGTGGACCAAAAACTCACAAACGGGAGTACAGAGACAACAAGCAGGAGTTAGGTACGAGTACAGACTCTGCAGGAAAAGGAAGGGAATGGACATAGACAAAACAGGTAAAGGATAGGAGAGAGTTCAGACTGGAACTGAGTGTACGGAAGAGACCGACACTGCAGCGGGATACAGGAGCGGGTCTGGGAATACTGCCCCCAGAGAGGCGGGACGAACAGGCAAGGAGCGTGTTCAGACAGGACAGACAAGATACAGGACACAGTTCAGACACGGGAGCTGACACCGCAAGGCAGGAGACATACAGGACTTAGTTCAGACACGGGAACTAATACCGTAAAGCAGGAGACATACAGGACACAGTTCAGACACGGGAGCTGACACCGCCAGGCAGGAGACATACAGGACTTAGTTCAGACACGGGAACTAATACCGAAAAGCAGGAGACATACAGGACACAGTTCAGACACGGGAGCTGACACCGCAAGGCAGGAAACATACAGGACTTAGTTCAGACAGGCCTGGAAACAAGCCTCCAGGAAAGGCGGACAGGGAAACAAAGACGGGACCTGGCACCTTCAGAGTGCAAGCACACACTGAAAGAAACACATATGCTCAGGCAGGGATAGAAGGGAGCTGCTGAGCTATATACCAAGAGACAGACAGCGATAGGCTGAGGACGCACAAGGGGTGTGACCCACAGCAGGTACAAAAGGCAGGAAGTGATCGGGCGCCGCCCTTAAGCAGCAGAAACAGACACAGACACAAACAAGACAGCATGGAGGGAAGCCAGAGAGACATTCTGGACAGGAGATCAAGTGCGCGCTCCTGCACAGTGGGAGATGGACCACTATGCAAGGACGCCGCCAGGTATGTTACAGTACCTCCCCCCTTGCGCCCCCTCTTCTTTAGGCCTGCCAGAATCTTCCGCAGGGAATTCGAGGACCAGTCGTTCACTGGGTTGGAGGGGGACAGAGACTTGAGGGTAATCTCTGCTTCGAGGTACATCTTGTCAAGCTCACAGGAAGAAATAGACGGGTTATCAGGTACATAATGAGGAAAAGTCACTGTCTCTTTGTTATCTGGTGGTACCCCGGAGGATTCAGGAAACAACTGGAGGTCCTCCGCCGGGTCAGAAGAGTACTGAGGCTCAGAGAAAACATCTGCTTCAGAGTACACAAGGTCGGACTCACTGGAGGAAGCAGGCGAGGTATCAGGTACAGGAAATAGGAAAGTCTCTGTCCATTCACCACCAGGTGGCACCCCGAAGGGTTCTAAACACAACTGGAGGTCCTCCGCCTGGTCGGAGGGGTGTAGAGACTCGGGAGTAACTTCTGCTTCGGAGAACACTAGGTCGGACTCACTGGAGGAAGCAGGCGAGGTATCAGGTACAGGAAATAGGAAAGTCTCTGTCCATTCACCACCAGGTGGCACCCCGAAGGGTTCTAAACACAACTGGAGGTCCTCCGCCTGGTCGGAGGGGTGTAGAGACTCGGGAGTAACTTCTGCTTCGGAGAACACTAGGTCGGACTCACTGGAGGAAGCAGGCGAGGTATCGGGTACCGAGTATAGGAAAGTCTCTGTCCATTCACCACCAGGTGGCACCCCGAAGGGTTCTAAACACAACTGGAGGTCCTCCGCCTGGTCGGAGGGGTGTAGAGACTCGGGAGTAACCTCTGCTTCGGAGTACACCAGGTTGGACTCACTGGACGAAGCGAGCGAGGTATCAGGTACAGAGTATAGGAGAGTCTCTGTCCTTTCGTTACCAGGTAGCACCCCGAAGGGTTCAGGAGGTCTCAGGGAGGACAGACCCAGGCGTGACTGCTTGCCTCTAAGTCTAGCACGTCTGGACTGCCTCTTGAGGTTGGAAGAAGTATTCCGGAAAGCGTAGTCACCCTGTGAGGATTCTGGGTGGGCAGTAGTCTCATTGGGCTGGAGAACTATTACGCTACCCACACACATTACCCATTGGGGCTGCTCCGGGATATTGGGAAGTGAAGCTTCAGCAGGAGCCTCCGGGTTAGGATCATCGAAGACCATTAGAAAGGCCACCAGGAAGGCCATTAGGTCCCGGAGGATCGGATCCTGTGTCTCATATAGGGGGTTGATCCATTCCAAGGCATCCCCCGCCAGGTAAGACATAATAAAGGCCACTTTAGCCCAATCGGAAGGAAAATAAAGAGGGTAGGCCTTAAAGTGTAGCATGCATTGCTCCACAAATGCACGACACTGTCTTGGATCCCCATAGTAACGTGGCGGATCCGCAGGAACGAGAGCTGATAGATCCATCTGGACGGTGCGTAATTCGCCTGGAACTCAGCTAAGGGAAAAAAAAATTTATTTATTTATTTTAATGCAAGTCTTCGCTGGAAACTTCTCAGAGAGCGAAGGCCGTGGGGCTCAACGGGAACCATGGCCTGAGCATGCTGTTATGCACACGCCCGGGCTAGAGCGGCGTGTGCATGTGATTGGTAGTGATTCCACTGGACCGTGCCGGAGAGTGTATGCCTGGAGGGGCGTAACTAAGTATCTACCCGATCCGACCAAGGTGGCACGACGGCATACGACGCCAGTGCACCAAGGAGGAACCGAGCAGAGGGACCAGGTGCTACTCCAGGACAGACCCCGGACACGGCTGTTGACCCACACAGGGAAATACAGGAACAGACTGGTATGCAGGCAGGCGGGTATGCAGGCAGGCGGGTATGCAGGCAGGCGGGTATGCAGGCAGGCGGGTAAAGGCAAGCACAGCTAGAGTGCAGACGGGGAGGCACTAGCAGGTAGGAACACAGGCGGGATAGAGCCCAGTACACACCGGGACTCAGGAACAATACAGGCAGGATAGGGCCCAGTACACACTGGGACTCAGGAACAATACAGGCAGGATAGGGCCCAGTACACACTGGGACTCAGGAACAATACAGGCAGGATAGGGTACAGGCAGGGCAGGACAGGACTGCCGGAGCAGCGGGCAGAAGCAGGGCAGGACAGGACTGCAGGAGCAGCGGGCAGAAGCAGGGCAGGACAGGACTCTGTTCACACGGAACAGACAGGAAGGGAAAGACAGAGCCAGACACCCACAGGGTACTTGCAGTGAAGTAGCGAGTGGACCAAAAACTCACAAACGGGAGTACAGAGACAACAAGCAGGAGTTAGGTACGAGTACAGACTCTGCAGGAAAAGGAAGGGAATGGACATAGACAAAACAGGTAAAGGATAGGAGAGAGTTCAGACTGGAACTGAGTGTACGGAAGAGACCGACACTGCAGCGGGATACAGGAGCGGGTCTGGGAATACTGCCCCCAGAGAGGCGGGACGAACAGGCAAGGAGCGTGTTCAGACAGGACAGACAAGATACAGGACACAGTTCAGACACGGGAGCTGACACCGCAAGGCAGGAGACATACAGGACTTAGTTCAGACACGGGAACTAATACCGTAAAGCAGGAGACATACAGGACACAGTTCAGACACGGGAGCTGACACCGCCAGGCAGGAGACATACAGGACTTAGTTCAGACACGGGAACTAATACCGAAAAGCAGGAGACATACAGGACACAGTTCAGACACGGGAGCTGACACCGCAAGGCAGGAAACATACAGGACTTAGTTCAGACAGGCCTGGAAACAAGCCTCCAGGAAAGGCGGACAGGGAAACAAAGACGGGACCTGGCACCTTCAGAGTGCAAGCACACACTGAAAGAAACACATATGCTCAGGCAGGGATAGAAGGGAGCTGCTGAGCTATATACCAAGAGACAGACAGCGATAGGCTGAGGACGCACAAGGGGTGTGACCCACAGCAGGTACAAAAGGCAGGAAGTGATCGGGCGCCGCCCTTAAGCAGCAGAAACAGACACAGACACAAACAAGACAGCATGGAGGGAAGCCAGAGAGACATTCTGGACAGGAGATCAAGTGCGCGCTCCTGCACAGTGGGAGATGGACCACTATGCAAGGACGCCGCCAGGTATGTTACAAGAACAAGTACAAATCCAGCACATAGATAAGAATAGGAGTTGGGTACTAGTTATACATGAACAAATAAATCGATTCGTGCATAATAGGCTTCAAGATGAATTTCCTGAAATTCACAGGTCCCTTCGAATTCGAACAGTTCAAGTGAACAGGTTCAAGTGAAATTGGGAGGTGATGTACATGCATAGTTATGTGATTGTGAATTTATTGATCTATGATATACTGCAGTAAAAGCACATGAATAACAGTCTTCTTTCAAATCTTCACAAACTAGAGTTGCATGCCAGGAGAACAGTTTAAAACCTTGTGTCCTAATTTTTCTAGTAAAGAAAAATCTTAAAACCTAGGTTCATGTGTCAAAGGCAGAGAAACCATAGTTTTTTTTTTTTATATAAATCACAAATTTCTAGAATATAGAAATTTAAAGTTAACTGTCTACTTCACAAAGTGTGCATTTTGTTTTGTTAAAGATTTTCACTTTTTTGCACAATTGTTTTTTCTAGCACACTTTTTATGTTGTAGTAGTCCTCTATTAGACCCATATATGGTACCAAAATTCAGCAGCCTGTTGTAGATATTTACTTTTGGTAATGCAAAACTGAAAAGCTTTTCTCGTCCCTTTCATTTTCAGGAAGGTACTGGAGGTGAAATTTTTGTTTACATCTTTTACAAAAAGAACAAATTTTATTGTTTTGAATACCTGTTTTAATAGTCCAATTTATCAACTGTACACACCATGACCATACTGCATGCTGTTGTCATATTTTTGATTTTAAAAAAATTTAATTAATAGAGAAAAAAACAAAAATAAAAGGTTAAGGTTTTTAAACTGCTTTAAGATTCAAATTTAAAACCATATGTGCCAGAAAAATACTGCTCCTTGTTGCCACTAATTACTTTCCACACGTGTACCTAACAAACAATGTAGTATTCTAGGTTTGGTTTGGGTTTCGTCAGGGATGATAATAGTGTTTTAAAAACCTAAAATAGAAATTTGAAAACATTATATACACAATTTACTTTTTGCATATCTGCTTGAAAATATTAAATTGACAGCCATACACCCCCCGCATCTATACTGTAGGCTGATGCTGGAATTTGAGACTTTGTTCCTACCCTCGGCATCTGCTGTTGTTAAAGGGAGCCTGTCATTAGAAAAAACACTATTAACCTGCAGATATGGGGTTACTCTACAGGTTAATAGCATTATTAACTTGCCAGCTGACCACACTTAGCCAAATGCTGTGGGGAGAAAATTAACTTTATTCCCCCCAGCAGCATTCAGGTTTCAGTCACAGGGGCGGCGGCGTCGCCGCTTCAGTTACCACTCTGAGTATACAGATCGGCAATGTCACGCAAGGTGAGGGAAGGAACAAGTGTACATCAATGGGAAGAGGGGGAAGGGAGTCCAACAACTAGGGAAAGGGGGAGCGGAGATCCCTAGGCAGGTCAAATACTAATATCACCCTATCTACCCTATCGCCCCTATATAGATTTCGCACCTATCGCTGAGCTGGAAACCTAATTCCAGAATGTTTCTAGAGCTAGGCCCTAGGTAGGGAGGGGACGAGGTGAACACTAGTCAGGCCCCTCTGAAACTAAAGACAACAAGGTAAACAAACAAACGGGATACACTTAGCTTGAGAAGACACCAGAGAGATAATGCCAACTGTCCTCCAAGGGAAGTCCAAGATGAAACTAGCTGACTACTAGTACTCCAGGCATGGACAGAGGAACATAAAACTATCACTGGCAACTCTCTGGAGACACTGAGAGTATTTAACTACCAAGCAAGGGTGTGTCAATTAGCAGCAGAAGGTGGAGGTTGCTGCTCTGTCTTAAAGGGAAGCGGATATAACTACACTACAGAGATGAGAGGATCAAGAAGGCATCTGCAATGCCAAGCGCAGTGACCTTCTACAGCCGGATGCAGAGCGATACACCCGTGACAGGCGGCTGTAACCACGCACTCGGCCCTGACTGTCACTGGCTCTGCATTATAGCCAGCTGTCAGTCATGACCGGGGGCGCAGTTACAGCAGTCACCTTTTATAATCAGAGCGGTGATTGAACCTGCACCAGCGCAGCTCCTGTGATTGAAACCGGTACACTGCCAGAGGGAATAAAGTTCATTTTCTTCCCATAGCATTCGGCTAAGTGCGGGCGCTGGGTTAATAACACTATTAAACTGCAGATTAACCCCATATTTGCAGGTTAATAGCATTTTTTCTGGTGACAGGTTCCCTGTCAGTGTAATATTTTGAGCTGGGAGAATTAATCTGCTTTAAACAAATGTTAATACAAATTATTAGAATAAAATAAGACATGTAAGTTTTCAGTTTTGGCACACCAGCTGAAATTGTCAAATTGAAGACACATAAATGCCACACCAATATTACAGGCAGGCTGGTGTTGCACTAACCTTGGTGGCCTTCACTTCAACCCTGCTTTACATTTATGGTTTATTGCATAGTTTTCTAGGGTTCATTAAGTATGTTAAAAAATTTTGGAAATGGACTTAATTGTTATTTTTGTGTCTAAAATGTATGTCAAACCAAAATGTGACACTAAAGTGGTACCATCAGAGAAAATACCCATACCACAGAAAAAAAAAGTCACTATTAGCAGCAGCACCGACACTTCTGGCAAAAACCCTCTCTTGGCAGTAGTATTATAAAACCTATTAACCTACTTTAACTTTGGCAAGCATAGGACCTAATGGAATGTATGTCACATCGCTCATCTCAGTCACAATAGGAAGATGTAGCCTCTGACACCATAAGCTTGAGTCATTGTTTTGCTCAGTTGACCTCCTCTGCCACCATCAAACTTAATGTTGTATGTGTAAGGAGATGGAAATGCTGCTCACATTTCCCATGGAAGAAATAAGTTTTATTGTATTGTGTAATATGAATAGTGATATGTGTTGATAATGTTTGTATGTGTAGTTATCTGTGTTCTTGATGATGAGGCGGTATTCTGCCCAGCAGCAGAAAGGTAAAAGGGACAGTTAGAGGTAAGTTTGGAACTAGCCCAGAGTGGCAGGGTAAAAGCTGAATGAGGAGAGAGAGACAGTTTCCTGGTATTGAGTCAGAAATATCCCAGAATGTCAGAGAAAGGACCTAAGGTTAATTGTGAGCAGTGATGCATTCAGTGGGTGTCACTATGGCAAGAGAGGAACTACCAGAGCAGATAGTAAGAGCATGGAAGAGAAGAGATAACAGAGAAGAAAAAAGAGATGCAGTCTGGAATCGGGACAGAGGCAGAGAGAGTGAAAGAAATAATATTGGTGTCTAGGGCAAGAAACCTGGTAGGATGTTACGGAGTCTTCGAACAGAGATGTAACGGAAGACAAAAGTAAAGGGGTAAAAAGGGAAGAGAATACATATATGGAGTCTATAACTCATGTGTACTGGACTTTGGAAGCGCTATAGAGGAGTCGTATCCAACCCCACTTCATGGGGTCTTCATTAGTTAGCTGGGAACTGAGAGTAGCTGTGAGGGACTGTAGTTTTACACCTCAACCCGTGCAGTTGTCACAGAGGAAAAGGGGTCTTTATTTACACCTTGAACCGTGCGGTCCCTGCTGGGAAAACAGAAACTTCCAAGATAGTGTGTGCGGCTGTGCAAAGAGTAGGGAAAGTAAGGGAGAAAAATAGTGTTTCCAGGGAAGAAGGAAATGTGTGTGATGATGGCACTTGCTGTAAAAGAAACATCCTTGAAGATAAATGCCTACTATCTACTGTATATAGTTCATGCCAAGTTATTTTTCAGTAAAAAGTTTATTTTCAGCTGGTGGTCTGCCTCATTGAGCTGTGAAACACCTGGACCGGGCAAACCAGCAACGTTATTTACAAGCAGCCTGCACGGGCATAGCGCCCTCCCAGCACAAGTTCCCATACCCAACCAAGCCCCCCACTTTCATGTAACGTGCCGGGGCGCAGGACATGTACCTTGACCATGGCTACCACCCCGTGTCATGTTACATATGGAACAGAATTTCCATGCCATCAATGTCATATTTTTCTGTTCTCCCTATAGGCATAGCTAGGGGTTCAGATCATGGTAGGCAAAAAACATATAACTGGGCCTCGAATCTTGGTACAACAATGCTTACGGGAATGGTAGCATACTCTAATCATAGTGAGTTTGAGGAACCTCAGCAGATGACTATGTGGTTAAAAATCTCAAAATTATGGTAGATTTGGATATTGAATGCATTTATCTGAAAAAATCCATCAAATAATACTACAAAAAGGAGAATAAGGATTCATAATGCAATAAAAATTAACAAACTTTTATTTCATTCATACTCTATTTGAAAAAGCCACAGCTTCTACTATTTGCACCACCTGTGTATAAACTCCAGCAAGGCAGGCATCTTCCCCAAAAAGGGATAATCTTTTAATCATTTCTACAATTTCAGCAGCCTAACAAGTCTGATATTGCAGTATGTTAAATATCTTGTTTTTTTTTGGAGGGGGGTTAACATCCGTCACCATCCATCTTCACCTAGCCAGGTAGGTTGAGGTCATTTTGACGTTAATGAAGCTATATTTCCATTAAAGAGCTCTGAATGGGTCCAATACAGTCCTGAAAGACCTCCAAGTGGTATACGTATCTTCAACACCACACTTTTGACAGTATTTGATGGCAGACATACTGCAGTTTACTATTAATATAAGATAAATGAGAACAATCTAAATTTCTATCAATCATCCGTGTGCATGCTCCATAAGTTGAATCATTTCCAAGCACTAAGCAACAATGTATAAGTGAAATAACAACCTCTATCAGACAAGCTGATGTCGTCATTGTTCTAGCAACGCTGGGAATGCCAAACTAGAGTACTGTCTCCATTTGCTCAAATATCTAGTGCATGGCCATTACTTGAAATTGCATCCCATGTATTCCTGTCTTTTTGCTGCTTCGCGGTTGCAGATTGTTTATTTTATAGAGCATGCCAATGAACAATAATAATATTGTCTGAATTCTCCTGTTTATATGATGTATGGAGAAATTCTTGAGCTTACTGGCTATGCATTACATAGTCATGAATATTATTTGCTGAATGCTCCTGCGTTTCATTGCTGAGTGCTACATATATGTACTCTCCCAGCAATTAGACGCCTGGGGTGTACTTTTCATGTTCTGTCTGTGTTTTATTCAGCAAACAACTCTTGCTTCCAATAACTGGATATTTGATGATGTTCACAAAACTATGATTGTTTGATATGGATCATGACATTTCTATGCTATGTGTGTTAATTATATATTTAATAAGATAATGAACTCACTAAATTAACTGTAAATATGCTGAAAATTAAAAACAAAATATCTATAAAAGTGGAGGAGGGGAATTATCTAAATACCACAGTTACTTCCATAATATTACTTTCCACTATATTCCATAACTAAACCAGTACATGAAAAGCATCTCTTGCTGCATGGGTATTTAGAAGCAGGTTCTATTTCTTCCTAATTTTCCATTTTCACACTATGTGCTATGTGAAAATAATAATAGGAACAGCTGTTTCCAACTGAGTAAAAAAGAAAATGTGCATAAAATGTTAAAAAGAAAAAAATGTCTACCATTAAAACACTTGGAGAAAAGGCAGAGTCAATTTATGAGAAGCATACACAGCTCAGAGCTTCTTTCATGTAACATGTTTCACTTACTGATAGCGAAAAGAGGTTGGACTGAATCTCAGTGGATCAATTAACAGAGGGACCTGTCCTTCAACAGAACAAGATCTATTTCATCATTTGCATATCACTGAAAAATATTACAAAGCTGAGATAAATACAGGTCCGATAATAACTCACTGCAGACTTGGCTCCATTCCTAGATTTCCTTGGCTGTTTGTCCTAATAAAGTGTCTCCATGGCACTTATAGCACGGAAGGTTATTAGTATCTGTCAATCACGGGAAAAGTGGAAGCTGAGGAAAGCGGAAAGGAAGAAAAAAGTGATGCTAAACCTCTCCTTTAATTCACGCTGAGCGAGCGGCAAGCGCATATACACAAAGAATGGGCCTTCTTGTTTCTCTGATAACTGTGCTTAAACAGTGTCAGAGCTAATTTATCATTACCTGCAAATGTATTAATAAAAGCATAGAACAAATGGAATCAGCCCACAATTCCTCCATCGTTTCAATCAGATACAGTCATGTTACTTCTATCAAGTGGATACTCAGAACCTGTACAGCTATTAATTAATATGTTAAAAGTCTTTAATTTACTGTTATGTTTTGTTAATTAACATATCTCTACAACTGGAGCACATCTCTCTGTATGCTTATTTTTATAGAGAACAGAGTCCATAGAGTGATAATTGATATCCTTGTCTCCAGACAATAGTTTTTTAAATGAAATGACAATTAAAACCAATTAAAATTCACTTTACATACTATTTCACCTATTTTGCATGTATTATGCATAAAGACAGAGAGAGTGTTTGGCTTCCAGCTCATGATCATTGTGCTTGTCTGTGCAGGTGATGGACAGTCATATTTTTTTTTGCTCAATTGGGATCACTGCTACTTAGTGCAATAAAATATGTTAATCCATCAAATCATGAAAATTATCGCAAACTAAATTTGAATCCTAAATTGTCTTATTATAAGCACTAGGTTATATTAAGAATTGGATCAGCAACACTAAGAATCAGAACCAACTTTATATGTTGAGGGAGCTGAATGGAAAATGTTGTGTAAAGGGCAGCATGCAGAATATTGAATTTCAAGTAGTCAAAATTTGCTACTGCGGCACTTTACCAGACCTGAATATGTCAGATTTGGAGAAATTTAGAATATTCTGTTGAAATTGAGAAAATACATATGTGTTCTGATGAATTACAAAAGAAAAGGTTTGACAGAGTTTCTAATGAACTACAACAAAACTGGAAGAAATATAGTGCTTGAAAAGTATGTTTCAAAAATGTAAATATTTCATGAACATGAAAAAAGAATGACCCACATGTACCAATATTAGCTACCTTTTGGTCAGTTAAATCTTGATTGCAGAAGTCATATTTCATAAACACAGGTAAGGATAGTATTTCCATTTATCCAAGCCCATCATGATCAGTTTTTTTCTCAACTGGTGACAACTGATGTCAAAATGCCATCAGTTGTCATCGTGTTTTTTCACAAGTTCAGCTACAAAACTAGTGAGTAGGGATGAGCGCACCCATAGATGTTTGGGTTCTTTGGGTTCGAATGAACTTTAGTCCAAAGTTTGGTTTAGAAACCAGAACTCTTCCCGAACTTGAATCAGAACCTGAACCCCATAGAAGTCTATGGAGACCCTAACTTTGGTGTTGTAAAATGGTTGTAGTAGGAGCTAGGGGGCTGCTAAAGGTCTCTCTCTTCTCCCAGAACTTCAAACACTAAAACGGACTTCCAGGAGAGTTCAGCACAGGACACTAAGTGTCCAGTATGATCCCTGAACTTTACAGTTTGAGTTCGCTCATCTCTACTAATGAGCAAGAAGGAAAAATGCGACATGAAGGGCACAATTCATCAAAGGTTTTATGCCAGTATTCTGACATAAAAAGCTTAAACAATTTCCATAATTTTGGAGTAACACAAGGCTGTGCTAAAACTTTGTGGCTGTGGTGTTCTCAAGCCATTTTTGACCAGCTCTGATAAAGTGGTCAGAGGTGAGATGGAACTGGGGTGTGGCGACCGTTGCTTGTCAAATTCATGGTGAGTGGCAGCACTCGCTACACCACAAATCTTACTCCAGCAAAGATTGGAGAAAGATTTATTGCGAGGCACACACAAAGGTGTATGCCACTCGTCCGTTACTCCTGATCATGAAGGGGCATGCTCCTCTTTATGAATTAGGCACGTCTGACTCCAGCACATCTCCGGGCACATAAACAATGCTAGTGTTGATGAATCAGGCCCTTAGTGATTTCTGATCTGACTCTTTAAGGATATGTGCGCACATTCAGGATTTGAATTCAGAAAATTCCTTAAGGTTTCTGCATCTCTTGGCAGGAAAAATGCTGCAGAAAAAACGTGCGTTTTGCCACGATTTTCATATGTTTTTGATGCATTTTTTGATGCATTTTTATACAGCAATGAATGCTTTTTGGAACTAAATAAAGATATTTGAAAAATGATGTGGGACATCGCTCTAACCCTTGGATTACCGTCAGAACTGGGGTGAGTATATTGTTTAATTTAGATGATTAAAAAATGTGTCTGCTGTATTTCAAGTAAAGTGTTTTTCTCTCAGTGTGTGTTTATTTAACTCTTTACCTTACTTAGGTTTAGTAATGAGAGGGTCTAATTGATACCTCTTCATCCAAACAAAGGGCTAGGTGTAGGCTAATCCCATAAACCTTAATCCAATTAGCATTCCCATTCATGTCACTTCTGGGGCAGCTTAGAGCTGCTATTTTTAGCCTAGGAATGTGCCATTAGGCAAACATGTTCCCTTGGTGGTTAATAACAGCTCACAACTGTTTAGTCGCTACGTCCCCACGATCAGCAACCAGCATATTTTAGCTGCGTCCAAAATGCTGTCTTCTAATGCCGCACTTTTGTTGTTGGTACATGGGAATCCACTACATGTAATGACATTTCAATCAGTCAAAATCTGCAGCGGAAATGTGGCACCCCATGGATCCAGTTGCCACAGTGGCATTGCCTCCCTCATAGGGGGTGATGCCATGCCTGGAAGCAAGGAGGGGTCCCCTAATCAGGTTTACCAGCATTAAACACTTTCCTGGATCCAGACCAGAAAGGGGAGCTTCTCCCCTTTACACTGGAATCTGGAGGCGGGGTTAGTTAGAGTAAGTTGAAAGGAGTTGAAGACAGGAAAGCGACGAGGAAGGCCATGGGGAGGGGAGCTGTGTACAAGCTCACCCCAGAGGAGAGAAACACAAGTGAACCGGACACTGGAGTCCATGGTTGTAGGGCACTGAAGGCCCAGCAGCTGAATCTGGAGGGCTGGAGACTGCAGATCTCCTAGCCCCACCAGATGCCCAGCGACACAGCAACACCATAGGGCCCAGCACTGCCACGTGGGAGCAACACTTAAGGAAGGCCCGAGCTGCCTGCCATACAGGTGAGGAAAAAGACGTTTTACTCAGGAACGAGGGCCGCAGCATAGCTTCAAGCAGCAGGGCCAAAGAGATTAGCGCAGAGGGAGGACTACAACTTCACCTGGCGAGGTGGATCTCCAACTTGCTCCCAGGCCTCCCGGACCTCTACTACCAGCTAGTACCCGTGCCCCGGTCTGCTTAACAAACCGCAAGTAAAGATAAGAGGAAACCACCATTAAGCTGTGGACTGGTCATTATCTGCGCCTGCATTATACCGCACCATCGACATCTACCTCATAAAATCACCATCTACTGCCCTGGAGATAAGCTCTACCTGTGGAGAGCTGAACCAACTCTGCTGTGTCATTATCAGCTCCAGAGGATCTGCACCGCAGCGGCGGCCCTATATAACCACATGCCACAGGTGGCGTCACGAACATTATCTCTATAAAAACTTTATTCCTGTTTTAAATTTCCCTTTAAATTGACCGCCCTGGGTAACAGACCGGGTCACTGTGACATTCCCCAGCATCGCCTGGCTACCGAGTGCCCGTCAGAGACAAGCATCACCGCTACAAAAATTAACTTTCTGCGAGTGAGTTTAGGTATGTGCCACAATCAGGAGCCACTGCGGGTTTGAAGCTGCGTGTTTATGCAGCATCAAACCTCCAGCAGCCAGATGTTACAGCATAGTGCATGGGATTTCTAGAAATCCCATGTCCACTATGCGTGCATCTGAGGCTGCTGATCACCCTCAGACACTGACATGCTGCGCATCTTTCAGGACTGCAGCATGTAAAATTCTCTTGTGGAGTCGCAAGAAATTTGACCACCAGAATGTATTGAATGCGGTAAATCTGCATGGTTCAATGAAAACATATGGATTTACCTGCGTTCAATAGAACGCAGCATTTTGAATGCAGCAAAAATATGCTGTGTCCAAAGCGCTGCTACATCCTTATCGTGGGTGCATAGCCTAATATTAAAAAAAATGGCGTGGGCTCTCGCAATATTTCCATAACCAGTAGAGGGAAAGCCGACCACTAGGAGCTGATATTAGTAGCCGTGGAAGGGGCCATTAGCCAAAAATGTTTCCTGGGTATTAATAACAGCCCACAGCTGTTTGCTTAGCCTTTACTGGCTAGATTACAGGGAGACCCCAGAAAAAAATTGACATAGGGTCCCCCTATAAAATCTAACCAGCAAAGGCTAAACAGACAGCTGTGAGATGATATTAATAGCCAGGGAAGAGGCAATAGATACTAGCCCCCTCCAAGGCTAATAATATCAGTTCTCAGCAGCCCCAGAACTTGTGCATCCATAAGATGCGCCAAATGTAGCGCTTAGCTTCAGCTCTTCCCATTGCCGTTTAGTGGTGGCAAGTGGGGTAATATGGTTGGGGTTCATGTCAGCTATGTATTGGCGGCTGATATGAAGACCAGGTTAGTAATGGAGGGCAACAATAAGATGCCCTCCATTACTAACCCAGTAGTAAGATTTGTGATGATTTTCAAATATAGACACGGCCAGAATTAAGTATTTTATTTTAAATAAAATTCCACACGATTTTAATCATTTATTTAAAATTAAAAAAACACCATATACTCACCTAATGCCCAATCTCCGAAGCCCTGGTCTCCTGTAAGAAACCAAAAATAAAAAACAACCATATCCCTCACCTGTCCACCGTAATGATGTAATCCCTGTGTCCCATGATGATCAGCACTTCTACAGCAGTCATGTCAGCAATCACTGATGTCACTGTTGTAGAAGACACAGCAAAATCCACAGCAAATCCACAAATATATTTATACTTGCGTTTTTGCAGCGGATTTGACTGACTCAATTGAAGTCTATGGGTGAAAAACGCTGCAGAAACGCACAAAGAATTGACATGCTGCATATTTAAACGCAATGACAATCCTGATAGGAGAATTCCGTTCATGTGCATAGCACTTCAGGATTGTCATTGAATTAGCTGGCACACGGATTGCCTAGCGTTTTTGGTGCATTTCCGTGCAGAAAAAAATGCAGCGTGAAGGCATCAAAAACGCACAGTGTGCACATAGCCAATAGGGTCCAGTACAACAAATGATAAAGGTAAACAATTTGAAAGCAAACTATGGGATCCTTTCTCAAATATGTGGAAACAAGGCCTCAACAGTTGTTCTCTGTTACTGATTAGTAGTAGTATAAATTAAGACAAATACTACACGGCCAACATGAGTCGCAAAGTGGTACATATGTGGCACAGACTACAATAATTTTTAGATATTTCTAAACAATCCATGCTTATTTTTTGAATGCCATATAGTACAAATGCAGCTTGTGAACTAAGCACATTTTTCCCAGAGTTTCCTGTCTTTTACCTTAGGGAATAAGGCACTGCGAAGCTGGCAAAAAAAAATTAACCACATTTTGTGTGTTGATGTTAAAGTATTAGTATTACAGGAAAATCAGAACCATAAAGAAAAATTTGCTGATGCTAGTTGCAAATTGTATTATATATATACAATTTGGCATTTTTAAGAGGAGTACAAGCATGCTTGTCAGTAGATAATTAATCACTTGCGTTTTCACAGAAAAAAATGCTAACATTTTAATAGTAGCATATGTCAAAATATATCAAATCAACTAGACAACTACTTATATCATGATGGCAATAAGTGGATAGAAAGTCATCTCTTCAGCTCAGAAACAACCATCAATCAACAGGGAATTGTTTGACACTGCTTATTTTGACCTTTGGATAAAGAAATCTGATGTCCTTTTGTAATCTCATCCTATTTTTTTTACTTAGTAATGATTCCTGAATCCTGTCCTTACCCAATCCATTCTGTTTATTTTCCACTCTTTCCCTACTTTTTATGTTCTTTATGAAAGGGAAGCGTCTTGTCTATCAGTAGAGACGTATAGGACATTTGTTATTTGCACTATTTCTTTAAAGTGCAACCATTTTTTTCAGGTGACTTTTCAGAATACGTTTTTGTACATATATATATATATGAGAAATAACACTAGTTCCAGTCATTATACAACTTATATCCTCCATTACTTAGCAGGTGCTGGTTCTAGACATTAGAAGCTGCAATAGTTTCTCTTTGTGTCTCTCTAGTGTCAGCAAATTTCCTCTCCTCACTTCATAGACTTCTTCAGCCAGCTGTCGTAATCTAAACCCTTAGTGAAGATAGATCTGAAGACAGATTTGACCAGTTTTGTGAGTTAATGGTCAGTGACAGTTGGGGTAAAAAGAAGAAAGACAATTTTCTTTAACTCTTTCACAGCATATGACATATATTTACGTCATATGTCATGTCCCTCACTTTGATTCGGGCTCCAGTGCTGAGTCTGCATCTTTCCCCACACATGACAGCTGATTTAATCAGCAATCATGTGCCTTTAAAAGCTGTTGGTGAATTGTAGCTCCACTCACGGCAGTTAACGAGTTAAATCCCGCTGTCAATTTCTGAGAGCGGAATTTAACACACGCCAGTCAGAACTGCGTCATAAGTCCTCCCTATCATGTGACAGGGGTGCCGATGCGTTGTCATGACAGCTAGGGGTCTGCAAAAGACCCCTGTGCCTGTCATTACTATACTCCTGTGAATGCTGGCTCGTGGCCGGAGTTCATAGGAGATAATCATTTCTGCTATATATAGCACAGGCGATCAGAGGATCGCTGCTTAAAGTCTCCTAAGGGAACTATTAAATGGAATAAAATGTAAAAATAAAAAGTTTTTAAAAATATGACAAAAAAATCCCACAGAATTTCAAATCACCCCATTTTCCCCCATTAAAAATAAAAAAATACACAAATTTGGTATCTCTGCATTCAGAAATCTACAATCTATCAAAATATAAAGTAAATTAATCAGATCGGTAAATGTTGTAACGAGAAAAAGAATCGAAAAGCCAGAATTTTTTGGCCGCTGCAACATTTCAATAAAATGCAATAAGAGACGATCAAAAATCGTATCTACCCCAAAATGGTATCAGTAAAAACGTCAGCTCAGGTCACAGAAAATAAGCCATCCCCCAGTCCCAGATTCCAAAAATAAAAACCTTATGGGTCTCGGAAAATGGAGACAAACACAAAACTTTTTTTCATACAAATTTCTGATTTTTTTTTAACCACTTAAATAAAAAATAAACTATACATGTTTGGCATCCACATACTTGCACTGACCTGGGAAATCATGTTGCCAGGTCAGTTTTACCATATAGTGTACATGGTAAATAAAAAAAAACAAAAAGCAATTGTGGAATTGCACATTTCAACGCATTTGGATTTTTTTTCCTGTTTTCCAGTAAACTATACAGTAAAATCAATGGTGCAATTCAAATGTACAACTCATCCCTCTAAAATAAAATCCTCATATGGCTATATTGACATAAAAATAAAAAAGTTATGGCCCTTGGAAGAAGTGGAGGAAAAAAAGAAAAAAACAAAAAACGAAAATGGCCATGGCATAAAAAGGGGTTAATAAGATATATTACAAAGCTTCTTTTCATTTTATGTACTATATAATAACCTGTGCGAGGTTAATTATAACAGAAAACATAGTATGTTTTCAGCTGGTATCAGAGGATAATGCAATTGTATCAGGAATTATATAAAGGCAAGTCAGTAATATGATAGCTGCAGTGACTTGGACAATTGAAGGCCCAGGTGAGTATAGTAGATATTGATAGTTCTGTACTGCAGTGCAGCATCCTAAATATAACTATCTCTGAAAAAAAAAGTAACGTTAGTAAATTAATTGCTTGTAGAAATGGTACGGTCACAAATTTCCTTTTATTTAAAGATGAATGATAAGCAATGCTTGATGATTTAATGCAGGCAGTAATGATAAGATAATGACACTTAGATTCCACCATTTTTTCTTACTAGTTACTTCATATTCCCAAATAGTATAACTGTTGGTTCAAGGTGATTTGAATTTGCCTCAAATTAAAAAAAAAATTGACTTCATCTAAATCAAAATTATTTGTAAATTGCTTAAAGCAAATCCAGCATAAGTCTGACCAAAATTTTACATGATTATAGATGGCTAAAAGGGTTAAAAAATTAAACAAATCTTACTGACACCAATAAGAATGAGTTGACACATTGCAAAACGATAATTTGACAATGACGAGGGGCCTAGTCAATGCCAAAGATGCCAGGAGGTATAAGAAGAGACAACAAGGGACCAAAGAAGACCACACGACTAGTGTTGAGCGAACATGCTCGACACTGCTCGGTACTCGCCCGAGCATCACGCTACTCGGGATGTTCGGCGAGCACCGAGCATTTCCGGGTTACTCGGGCGGGAGCTCGGGTCTCCGCCCTGCATGTTTGGCGCTCTTTACAGAGCCAATGAACATGCAGGGATTGCCAGCCAGTCACTGTAATGCTGCAGCCATGTTGATTGTGGGCATTACAGTGATTGGCTGGCCGCACAGCGTCACCTCGAGTATTTCAAACTGGGCGCCGCCATCTTGGACACAGTGTAGGGACAGCGCTGCTGATTTAGGGAGAGATATAAACTGCAAAATAGTTAGTGTTGGGTCTGTAAAGGCTGCCAGAACAAACAGTCCTTTTCAGGACTAATATCCATCCCAGATACCAGGCAGGCAGGCTGTATAGGAGACACAGTGGTTATACCAGCAAACGCTGCATTACAGTCCTGTGAGTTCCTGTTGCTGAAATTGCTGGACTTAGCACCAGGTGTCGGGGGCCAGGAAAAATCCTTTTTTTTCATCTAAATCCTCCTTTTTTTTCCCTCCTTCACACTGTACAAATACCCGTCTTATTAACTTTTTGGTGTGTCCCCCCCCCCCCAAAAAAAAAGCATGTCTCTGATTTTTCAGACACAAATATAACTGTTGAAAATAGTCTGGTGTAAGCTAGAGAAACAGAAGTGTTGTTTTGCACTTCCACGGTTCAATCCTCTGTATTATCCATTTTGGGCCATTTGTATCTAAAAAAAAAAACAGTTTGAGTGTGTCGCTCACTGCTCAGCCGCAAATCTATATATTTAAAAAAGTATGGTATACCCCAGTAAACAATAACTGTGGTTTTGCCATCCCACGGTAAAAAATCTCTATTATTCAGGTTTTGGTATATTTTCCGTAAAGAAAAACAATAGTGTCTCCTGACTGTTGTGACACAAAAATATATCTGTTGAAAATAGTCTTGTGTAGGCCCGACATCCCACTGTGGTTTCGCAGTTCCACGGGTCAAATCGCTGTACTATCCAGTTTTGGGCCTTTGGTATCTAAAAAAAAAGCAGTTTGAGTGTGTCGCTCACTGTTCAGCCGCAAATATCTCTATTTAAAAAAGTGTGGTATACCCCAGTAAACAATAACTGTGGTTTTGCCATCCCACGGTAAAAAATCTCTATTATTCAGCTTTTGGTAGTTTTTTCCGTAAAGAAAAACAGTAGTGTCTCCTGACTGTTGTGACACAAAAATATATCTGTTGAAAATAGTCTTGTGTAGGCCCGACATCCCAGTGTGGTTTCGCAGTTCCACGGGTCAAATCGCTGTACTATCCAGTTTTGGGCCTTTGGTATCTAAAAAAAAAGCAGTTTGAGTGTGTCGCTCACTGTTCAGCCGCAAATATCTCTATTTAAAAAAGTGTGGTATACCCCAGTAAACAATAACTGTGGTTTTCCTCTTCCACGGTTCTAATCTACTCTTTATTACCCTTTTTCCATTGATAGTGCAAGTGTAAGCTATTTTACTTCATTTACAATGGGGAAGGACCGTGGCAAGGGACGTGGAAGTGGACGTTCTGGTGATGGTTCGTGCAGAGGGTGGGGCCGTGGCCAAGGTGAAAATGTGCCACAACCAACAGCCACATCTTCTCACTCCCACTTCTTGACCGAATTACTAGGGAAGCACAGAACAACACCAGTATTGAGAACTGATCAGTGTGAACAGGTTATTAATTGGCTAGCAGATAATACTTCCAGTTACCTGGGCACCACCACCTCCGGTCTGTCTTCCACACGGTCAACTCTTAGTAGCCGTGAGTCTCCTCCTCACCCTGATGCTCCTTCCTCCCACCATGCCGAGTGTCGTCAGACAGCAAGTGATCCCACATTTGGACACTCTGAAGAGCTGTTCACTGGTCCATTTCCATATTTGGGCCCCTCGCCTGATACGTTGAAGTGGTGGAAGAGGAGATCCCATGTTGAGATGCTCAAATATTTGAACAGCCACGGCCACAGAAAGTCGACGTTGGCAATCTGTCACAAGAGGTGGACGATGACGAGACACAATTGCCAGGAAGTGAGGAGGAGGATCGTGGTGCGCAAGTGGAAGAGGAGGAGGTGGTGGATGATCTAGTAACTGACCCAACGTGGAAGGAGGACATGCAGAGTGAGGCCAGCAGCACACAGGGGGAGGGAGGCAGAGTACCCCAACAGGCAGGAAGAAGCAGTGTGGTGGCCGCAGACAGAAGGCAGGCAACCGTTCCCCGTAACACCAACAAGAGGGACGTTGCCAGTACAAGCGGTAGGTCTTCCAGAGTCTGGAATTTTTTTAAAGACTCTGCTGATAACCCCAAAAAGGCCATATGTTCCACCTGCCATGCCAGCATCAGCAGGGGTGACAAAACTACCAGCCTGACCACCACCAGCATGATCAGGCGCATGGCAGCAAAGCACCCGACTTTGTAGGGCGAAACCCAGGGTCCACGACCAGTGTCAGCGGGTGTCACCACTGCTTCTTCCACTGTTGTGCATGCAATAGAACCCCCTGTTGTGTGTGCAAGGCAATCCCCTGTCCATACTGCATGTAAAGATGCCCCCTCCTCTCAGTCTTCACTTGTTATGGCAGTTTCTCAAGAAACAGCATCAACGTCCACGTCCACGTCCCACCGCAGCGTTCATTTGTCCATATCCCAGACCTTTGAACGAAAGCGGAAATTCGCAGCTAACGCCCCACAGGCCACAGTCCTAAATTCGCACATTTCACGAATGCTTGCGCTGGAAATGCTGCGTTTTAGGCTGGTGGAGACGGAATCCTTGCGCAATCTTATGGTGGTGGCCGTCCCTCGGTACTCGGTCCCCAGCCGACACTATTTTGCCCGGTGTGCCATCCCCGCACTACACAAGTACGTGTCCCAAAGCATCTGCCGTGCCCTCAACAACGCAGTGGCTGGGAGAGTCCACCTGACAACGGACACGTGGACAAGTGCTTGTGGCCAGGGACGGTACATCTCTCTGACGGCACACTGGGTAAACATAGTGGAAGGCGGGACCCAGTCGGACCTTGGGACGGAACACATCCTCCCCACACCGAGGATTGTGGGCCCTATATCAGTCAGAGTTGCCCCCACAGTGTACAGCTCCTGCGCATCCTCCTCCTCCTCCTCATGTTCAGCCTCCATCTCAGATATCACCACATCAGTTACAAGCTGGAAGCATTGCTGTACTGCCTCCGCCAAGCGGCAACAGGCTGTGCTGAAACTCATAAGCTTAGGTGATAAACCTCACACTGCTTGTGAGTTGTGGACAGCTGTTAAAGAGCAGGCAGATCTGTGGCTGAGACCGCTGAACCTACATCCCGGAATGGTCGTGTGTGACAATGGCCGTAACCTGGTAGCGGCTCTGAGGCGTGGTGAGATCACACACGTACCATGCCTGGCTCATGTGCTTAACCTCGTGGTTCAGCGGTTTCTTAAATCGTACCCTGAGTTGCCAGATCTGCTCGTGAAAGTACGCCGCCTGTCAGCTCATTTTCGCAAGTCGGCAACAGCTTCCGCCGCCCTTGCTGTGTTGCAGCAGCGTTTGCAGCTTCCGGCACACCGACTGGTGTGTGATGTCCCCACACGTTGGAACTCTACCCTCCACATGTTGCAAAGGATTTGTGAGCAGAAGAGAGCAGTTGTGGAGTACCAGCTGCAACAAGGCCGTCGATATTCAGGTCAGACTCCACACATAAGACCTCAGGAGTGGACCTGGATGTCTGACATATGTACCATCCTGACAAACTTTGAGGAGGCCACGAAGATGGTGAATGGCGATGACACCATCATTAGAGTCAGCACCCCACTTGTCTGTCTTTTGCAACGCTCTCTCCAGAGAATTAAAGAGGAGGCATTGCAGCCAGAGTATGATGAGATGGATCAAGAAGCCGTAGCGGGTGATTACACACAGCCCAGCCTCATCTCATCCCAACGTGCATGGGGGGACAATGAGGGAGAGGAGGAGGAGGAAGAACAGGAGCTGCTATCATTAGACGGTAGTACCTGTACAAGTGTCATACCGTCGGTTCAGCGTGGGTGGCCTGAGGACAGGGGGGAGGAGGAAGAGGAGGAGGAGGAGAGCATGGTCAGTCATCATCTTGGTGAGGACATGGAAATCTTGCCCGTTACCAGTCTGACACGCATGGCTGATTTTATGTTACGCTGCCTTAACCGTGACCCTCGCGTTGTCAAAATGTTGGATGACAGTCATTACTGGTTGGTGACACTTGTAGACCCCCGCTACAAGGAGAACTTTCACTCTCTTATTCCTGAGGTGGAGAGGTCTACAAAAATGTGGCAGTACCAGAAGGCCCTTGCTGCAGAGCTCTTAAAACAATTCCCATCTGAACACGCTAGTGGCAGAGGTCACAGTTCGTTGCCCAACCAAGTCGTACAGGCGAGAGAGATGCAACTCCAATCCAGCAGAGGCAGGGGAACACTGTCAACGTTCTGGGACAGTTTTCTGACACCCGCCCAGCTTACAGGCCCTGAGGCGCGGGGTACTCTCACAAGGAGTGGAAAGTTTCAAAAGATGGTGAGGGAGTACCTAGCCGACCATACCAGCATCCTCCGTGATTCCTCTGTGCCTTTTAATTATCGGGTATCCAAGCTGGACACTTGGAATGAACTCGCTCTGTACGCCTTGGAGGTCCTGGCCTGTCCTGCCGCTAGCGTGTTATCGGAGCATGTTTTTAGTGCCGCTGGGGGAAGTATAACTGATAAGCGCACTCGCCTGTCAACTGACAATGCTGACAAGCTGACCCTTATCAAAATGAACAAGGGCTGGATTGGGCCAGACTTCTCATCACCACCAAATGACAGCAGAGTAACATAAAGTCAAATCCACTGTGTTATTTCGGGAGGTGTATTCACATGCACCGCTTCACACCCACACATGGGTATACGCTTCCTCTTTTCAGCTGTTTTATCTTCTTCTCCTTATCCTCAGCCTCCACCACCACTATACCACCAGGGTGCCAGCATTGCAAGTTCCTCCGTCCTTATTTTTGGCAGCTTTTGCTTGCAAGGCATAAGCAAATACTATGGGACACCCACTCCCCAATAATGGGACTTATGTTTGTAATATGCTGCACTGCATGGCTCTTGTAAGGGGCATTGCAAGTTGCTCCATCCTAATTTTTGGCAGCTTTTGCTTGGAAAGCATAAGCAAATACTATGGGAGACCCACTCCCCAATAATGGGACTTATGTTTGTAATATGCTGTACTGCATGGTTCTTGTAAGGGGCATTGCAAGTTGCTCCTTCCTAATTTTTGGCAGCTTTTGCTTGGAAAGCATTAGCAAATACTATGGGAGACCCACTCCCCAATAATGGGACTTATGTTTGTAATATGCTGTACTGCATGGCTCTTGTAAGGGGCATTGCAAGTTGCTCCGTCCTAATTTTTGGCAGCTTTTGCTTGCAAGGCATAAGCAAATACTATGAGACCCCCACTCCCCAATTATGGGACTTATGTTTGTAATATGCTGTACTGCATGGCTCTTGTAAGGGGCATTGCAAATTGCTCCGTCCTAATTTTTGGCAGCTTTTGCTTGGAAAGCATAAGCAAATACTATGGGACACCCACTCCCTAATAATGGGACTTATGTTTGTAATATGCTGTACTGCATGGCTCTTGTAAGGGGCATTGCAAGTTGCTCTGTCCTAATTTTAGGCAGCTTTTGCTTGCAAGGCATAAGCAAATACTATGGGACACCCACTCCCCAATAATGGGACTTATGTTTGTAATATGCTGTACTGCATGGCTCTTGTAAGGGGCATTGCAAGTTGCTCCGTCCTAATTTTTGGCAGCTTTTGCTTGGAAAGCATAAGCAAATACTATGGGAGACCCACTCCCCAATAATGGGACTTATATTTGTAATATGCTGTACTGCATGGCTCTTGTAAGGGGCATTGCAAGTTGCTCTGTCCTAATTTTTGGCAGTTTTTGCTTGCAAGGCATAAGCAAATACTATGGGACACCCACTCCCCAATAATGGGACTTATGTTTGTAATATGCTGTACTGCATGGCTCTTGCAAGGGGCATTGCAAGTTGCTCCGTCCTAAATTTTGGCAGCTTTTGCTTGGAAAGCATAAGCAAATACTATGGGAGACCCACTCCCCAATAATGGGACTTATATTTGTAATATGCTGTACTGCATGGCTCTTGTAAGGGGCATTGCAAGTTGCTCTGTCCTAATTTTTGGCAGCTTTTGCTTGCAAGGCATAAGCAAATACTATGGGACACCCACTCCCCAATAATGGGACTTATGTTTGTAATATGCTGTACTGCATGGCTCTTGTAAGGGGCATTGCAAGTTGCTCTGTCCTAATTTTTGGCAGCTTTTGCTTGCAAGGCATAAGCAAATACTATGGGACACCCACTCCCCAATAATGGGACTTATGTTTGTAATATGCTGTACTGCATGGCTCTTGTAAGGGGCATTGCAAGCTGCTCTGTCCTAATTTTTGGCAGCTTTTGCTTGGAAAGCATAAGCAAATACAATGGGAGACCCACTCCCCAATAATGGGACTTATGTTTGTAATATGCTGTACTGCATGGCTCTTGTAAGGGGCATTGAAAGTTGCTCCGTCCTAATTTTTGGCAGCTTTTGCTTGCAAGGCATAAGCAAATCCTATGGGAGACCCACTCCCCAATAGTGGGACTTATGTTTGTAATATGCTGTACTGCATGGCTCTTGTAAGGGGCATTGCAAGTTGCTCCGTCCTAATTTTTGGCAGCTTTTGCTTGCAAGGCATAAGCAAATCCTGTGGGAGACCCACTCCCCAATAGTGGGACTTATGTTTGTAATATGCTGTACTGCATGGCTCTTGTAAGGGGCATTGCAAGTTGCTCCGTCCTAATTTTTGGCAGCTTTTGCTTGCAAGGCATAAGCAAATACTATGGGAGACCCACTCCCCAATAATGGGACTTATGTTTGTAATATGCTGTACTGCATGTAACACGCCCCCTGGGCCATGTGTTCACGTGTGTGGGATACCCGGTGCCGGGACTCTGGGGTCTGTAGTCTCCGTGGCGGTGTCCCGGTCCCATGGCTCAGGCTGGTCAAACCAGTGGCAGTCTTTCTTAGGTTTTGAGGTTAATTGTCCGACTGCGCCACCCGTGGATTGCGGTCAGGGAGTACCACCTCTGTGAGGCAGACCGCTGAGGCTGGTGTTGTGTGCGCAGCAGAGAATGGGATAACTCCCCATGGGAGGAGTATAGCTTCAGGGCAGTGAGTGTGGATGATGGGGGTGATGGTGCACGAGCGCAGCAGTAACGACTCAGAGTCTTTTCAGTGCAGTTCAGGGTCTTTACTGATGATTATAAGGTAGACCCTCCCGGGAGTACTGGCTAGCATAAGAGGCCTGGTCAGTCTGTGAGCAAGCAGGAGTTCCCCTGGCCAGGTGGAGTTGTAGGCCTCCCCGTCTGTCTGCACTCTTCCTGGCTACCTTTCTGTAAGCGGGTAGAAGTAGCCCACATCCCTGAGTGTACCGTGTAGTGCTCACACGTATGGCTGGTGACTTGGGGCCTTCTGTTAGCCTCCGCTCCACGACGGCAGTGCTGGTCCCTTGCTTGTGACTGAGCCTCCGGGCTTCTATGGCCAGAGGACCTGAAATCCCCTGCCGGCTGGTTTCTGCTGCTGGATATATAAGTCCTCACAGCCTCCGACTCCTGTGTCCAGTTCCTATTGTCTTCTGCCAGGGCGAGCTCTGCTCAGCTTCCAGCCCCTGGTCTTTAGCTCCTAGCTCCTACAGAGCTCCTTGCTGTTACTTTCCCTTGCTCTGACTCTGACTGTTCTCTGTTCTTTGACTCACTCAACCCTGCCCCAGATCCAGTTTATAAGGGCAGAATTCTCCCCTCCCAGGACTGGGGCTGGAGGATATTGCATGTTTAAGGGATCCTGACCAGGAAACCTCCCACTTGCTCTCTGACGTAATATCTCTATTACTGTGGTGACCAGACCCCTGGGGTGCCACACATGGCTCTTGTAAGGGGCATTTCAGTTCCTCAAAATTTTTGGAAAGCCTTCCATTCACTGCTTAGGCCAACAGTGCACAGGAGACCCAGTTGCTATAAATGGAAAAAAAGGTTTAGTTAACGCCCTCTGACCTCCATGTCATTTCCAAGGGGCATTGGAGTGCCTCAAAATTTTTGGTAGGCATTGCACTCACTGTATGCCCTATAACTGTGTAGCCGAGCCGCTCCTTTTGTTACAGAAACATATCCTACAAGACATATCTGGTTGACTGGCCTGATATTGATGTGAATGGTCCCTGTTCCTCCTGCTCTTTCTCCTTTGCCACTACCTCATCCATCATTTATCACCTGAAGCTTTGTTTTAACGGGAGTCATAGAACTTGGATAGTAGCAGGAAAACACCCAGCAATCCTCGGAGGAGGTAGGATATGCGCCAAAACGCTGACCACCTCAGGCCTAGCCGCTACTACATACATGCGCTTGCATTACAACAAAACAAAGCAGATGCTAACTTCTATCATCCTCATCATGCTCCTCACCTTGGCACTCTCAACTCCCCTGATGGAGAAGCCAGGGCCCACCGGAGGAGTCTGATAGTCCGGTGGGCTCGGCCAATGCTGCCCTAAAGCAGGCCAGGCTAAGAAAAGTGTGGGAAAGGTTACCGGGACAAATAAGGGTGGCTGGGGACTGAGTATGGACACCCGGCCACCCCCTGGAGGCTGCTGGGGAGCAAGCGGGGACACCCGGCCACCAGGCGGCTGGCGACTGAGTATGGATACCAGGCCGCCGACACAGCCATGGCATGGTGGCCAGATTCCGCCTCCACATGCCTAAAAGGCCCAATTTAAAGTGCAAGCAAGCAAGCAGTATGGTATTGCAGCCTGGGGGTGGGTGGGTGGCAGGCTGCATACTGGCGCTTGCATTGCAAGGAATGGGAGAGGTACAATTGAACACTGCCCTGGGACAAGGACTTGAATGGGGATAGTTGCAAGTCTGCAATGACTGGTGCAAGGTGGGAGGCATCTTCGCATGTACCATGAACAGGGGTTTGGCATGCACACACTACAGCGGAATAGGCTCTCCTTCCCACTAAATGCACTGGGGAGGGCACAGGTAATGTTTTGGTATACGCGCTTAATCTTATGTATAAGGCACACCAGGACAAATAGGGGCGGCTGGGGACTGAGTAAGGATACCTCGCTGCCGAAGCAGCCATGAGGTAGTGGCTAGCTTCGGCCTCCTCCAAACTAAAAGGCCCCATTTCAAGTGCAAGCTAGCAGTATGGAATTGCAGTCTGGGGGTGGGTGGGTGGCAGGCTGCACACTTACACTTGCATTAAAAGAAAACATAGCAGATGCTAACTTCTGTCATCATCATCATGCTCCTCACCTTGGCACTCTCAACTCCACCGATGGAGAAGTCAGGGCCCACTGGAGGAGTCTGGTTCTCTGGTGGGCTCGTCCAATGCTGCCTAAAGCAGGCTGGGCTAAGAAAAGGGGATGTTCCAAGGAGAAATAGGGGCGGCTGAGGGCCGTTTATGGACACCCGGCTGCCCCCAGGCGGCTGGGGACCGTGTGTGGACACCCGGCCGCGGGGCGGCTGGGAACCGAGTATGGACACCCGGCCGCCGGGCGGCTGGGGACTGGCCGCCAACACAGCCATGACATGGTGGCCAGATTCCGCCTCCACATGCCTAAAAGGCCCAATTTCAAGTTCAAGCAAGCAAGCAGTATGGTATTGCAGCCTGGGGGTGGGTGGGTGGCAGGCTGCATACTTGCGCTTGTATTGCAAGGAATGGGGGAGGTATAATTGAACACTGCCCTGGGACTAGAACTTGCATGGGGATAGTTGCAAGTCTGCATCTTCTGATGCGGCAAGGATCACTTATGATGGGCACACTTTTAGACAGTGACCTGGGAGTCAGAGATGCTTCCAGGGGTCTTCCCCATGCTGTTCCCATGTCTTTTCAGCACTTTATGCATGTGTCACACAGCACATGGCCAGATAAGGTTGTAAAATGTTAAAATGACATTTCCCGGTGAATGCATTTGTCATAGTTGAAAGCAATACAAAAGTGCAAAAACGCATAAAAAATGCTACTTGTGTTCATAGCCGAAGGTGTGGAGGAGTATTTTTGTTTCTGGTCATTTATTTTAACTTATACACAAGTCTTTTCCCTGGAAAGGATGTTCCTTAACATATTTCACAGGAAAAAAGTTTCACTGTCGTTTTTGAACGTTTTATTGTGAGCCTGTAAAAGTGGCTTAATACCTCTGACCACGTTGTTGACAGCAGTGACCTGGGGGTCAGAAATGCTTCCTGGGGCGATCCCCATGCGGTCCCCATGTCATTTGAGCACTGTCACTATTGTTTTGGGCACTTGTTAGGCTTTTAAAAGACTGCCGGGGGTGCCACCGCAAAAATGCTCGAGTCTCCCATAGACTAACATTGGGCTCGTTGCTCGGGTCGAGCACCCGAGTATCACGGCGAGCTCGGCCCGAGCTTTGAGCACCCGAGCATTTTAGTGCTCGCTCAACACTACACACGACTGAAGTGGGTTTGTGCAGCAGGACAATTGAAGGCTTGGTGAGTATAATTTTTTCTTATTTTGTTTTACCTATGTTTATAGTGCTCTGGGGTTTGGAGAGACTGCAGAGCATAATAATGCATATTCAATTTTTATCGAATAAATATGATCAAATTACATTTCCAGGTCTAATTTTGGCAATATAAATTTTGACTGATTTGCTTATCCTTACCTTCTCATTCATACTAACATAAATTACATTAAAGTAAGTTCCCCTAGAAGCATCTTATGTAACAAATGAAGTACACATATCACAGGTTGAGAATATGGCGTCCAGCGCTATTAAAGGTGTTGTCTCTCATCATAAACAACCCCTTTCTTATGGGATCTGCCTGGCAAACTGCCATGGAAAGCCATAACTATACAATGTATTACAGTTTAATGTCTGTACATGTAATACATAGACTACCCAAGTCCAGCAAAAAGAGTCCCTGCTTGTTTGCTCATGAGGGAAGTCAACATCCAAATCAAGGATACAGAAGAAATTTTCAAATAAATTATAGTAAATGCCTACCTTCATTTGTCCTTGCTACCATATCTCCCTGCCAGTCCTTCAATGGCTTCTTAAAGCACCGGTTCTGGCGCTGATCTTCTCTTTACTTTTCGCTGGTGATTCCACTGGCCATCATTTTGCTGTTTTCATGTAAATCAAGTTCAGTAAAATGTGAATTCGCTAGAATCTATGAAATTTCTAAACTCTAGCCTTCTTGCTTATTGAATATACTGATCTTAACTGTTGTCAATATTATGTATATACTTTATGTAAGCCTAAGAATTCTAACTTGGTATTAAGAGTTGGGCAGGACACAGAACGCAGACATCAGTGAAAGACTAAAGAGAGTACAGAGATGGAAAGCGAACATCTGAAAGGCAAGGCCAGAAAGGCATACCAAAAATTCAAAGAGATACAATGAAAGGTTTAACCACGGTTGGGAATGTTGAAAGATGCCAATGGCAAGCTAACTGAGCCAGAACAGATCAAGGAAAGATGGAAAGAATATACAGAGCACCTCTACTAGAACAGCTCAGTGATACGGGAAGAAACTGAGACTGAAAATGATAGCAAACTGAACATCTTGAAACATGAAGTTATTGCTGCGATAAACCTTCTGTCAAAAAATAAAGTGCCTGGATGTGACTACATACTAATAGACCTAATAAAGTCTTCTGAAGGAGCAGTTGATATCATTACATGCCTGTGTCAACAGATATGGACAACTGGTAAATGGCCCAATGACTGGACAAGATCTATGTTTATTCTGATTCCAATGAAGGGAGATGCTACCGAATGTGGAAACTATTGGATTATTGTGCTCATACCTCATGCCAGAAAAATACTACTGAAGATCCTACAAAGATAGGTACAGCCTTACTTTGACAAAGAGCTGCCAGAGGAACAAGCAAGATTCAGAAAAGGCACAGGAACAAGAGATGTTAATGGATTCCTTCCTCCCACCACACTGAGTGCACGGAGACTAGTGATCCCACACTTGGACACTCCAAAGAGCTGTTCACTTTTCCATTTATAGATTCGGGCCTTGCTCCCGGCCCGTTTCAAGAGGGGCAAGAGGGGATTGCATGTAGTGATGCCCACATATTTGAGCAGCTATGGTCACCCGAAGGCGACAGTGGGAAAGATCAACTACTGTTGCAAGAAGTGGATGATGATGAGGCACAATTGCCAGCAAGTCAGGAGGAGGCCCAAGGTGCATACATTGAAGACTAGGTGGTGGACGATGAAGTCACTGACCCAACCTGGCAAGGTGACATGCATAGCGAGGACAGCAGCACAGAGGGAAAGGAAGGTGTAGCACCACAACAGGCAAGAACAAGCAGTGGGTTGGCCACAGAGACAAGGCCGGCAACTATTCCCCGGGACACCAACACGAGGGAAGTTGCCAGTCCAACTGTTAGGTCTTCCCGAGTCTGGCTTTTTTTTAAAGACTGTCCAGTTAACCCCAAAAAGGCCATCTGCAACATCTGCCATGCTAGCATCAGCAGGGGCAGCAAAACTACCAGCCTGACCATCACCAGCATGCTCAGGCACATGACACCTGACTAGTTGGGCTGAACGCCAGGGTCCAGAAACAGTGTGTGCAGGTGACACCACTGCCTGTTCCTGTTTTTTGCAGGCACGCCAATCCTCTGTCCATGGCACAGGTGAAGATGCCTCCCGCACCTGTTGTTGCATACTTGCAACCACCACCATCATCAACTATGTCCACATCCTTGTCCCAGAGCAGCGTTCAGTTTTCCCTACCTCAGTCCTTTGAACGCAAGGGCAAATATGCAGCCAACCACCCACAGTCCACACAACTAAACTGTCACATTTCTTGAATGTTTGCACTTAAAATGTTGCTTTTTAGGCTCATGGAGACAGAACCATTCAGCAACCTGATGGCGGCTGCCATCTCTCGGTACTCGGTCCACTATTTCTCCCGGTGTACCGTCCCTGCCTTACACAAGCACATGTCCCAGAACATTAGCCTTCCCCTCAACAACGCAGTTACTAGGAAGGTCCACCTAACCACGGAAACGTGGACTAGTGCTTGTGGCCAGGGACGGTACAGCTCACGGACGGCACACTGGGTTATTACAGTGGAAGCCGGGACCCAGTCGGACCCTGGGACAGAACATGTCCTCCCAACGCCCTGGGTCAATCAGGGTTGCCCCCACATTCAACAGCTCCAGCACCTCCTCCTCTTCAGACTCCATTTCCGAAATGACCACATCAGTCGTAAGCTTGAAGCACTGCAACACTGCCTCGGCCAAGCGGGAAACAGGCTGTGCTGAAGCTAATAAGCTTAGGGGACAAACCGCATACCACTGCAGAGTTGTTGACCACTGTAACAAAGCAGGCAGATCTGTGGCTGTCACCGCTGAACCTACAGCCAGGCATGGTCGTGTATGACAATTGCCAGAACCAAGTGGCAGCTCTGAAGCTAGTTAAGCTCGCACACATACCATGCCTGGCCCATGTGCTCAACCTAGTGGTTCAGCAGTTTCCCAAAATCTACCCAGATCTGCCTGAGCTGCTTGTGAAAGTACGCCGCATGTGTGCCCATTTCAGAAAGTCAGCTACACCTTCCTCCGCCCTCGCCGTGTTTCAGCAGCGATTGCAGCTTTCAGCTCACCGACTGGTATGCGATGTCACCACATGATGGAACTCAACGTTTCATATGTTGGCAAGGATTTGTGGCATTTGTTGAGTACCAGCTTCAACACGACCATCGGTATTCAGGTCAGCCTCCACACATAGGAGCTGATTAGTGGGCATGGATGTCTGACATCTGTGCTGTCCTCTAAAACTTTGAGGACTTCACCAAGATCATGAGTGGCGATGATGCCATAATTAGCATCACCATCCCACTTCTCTGTCGACTGAAACACTCGCTGCTCACAATTAAAGAGGAGGCATTGAAACTATACAGGGTGATGCCACACAGCCCAGCCTCATCTCATCTCAACACGGATTGGGTGATAATGAGGAGGAGGAGGAACAGGAGCTATTTTTCTGTGCTACAGACTGTACTACCCACACAACAGTCATACTGTTTGTTCAGCGTGGATGGCCTGAGCAGAGGGAGAATGAGGAGGAGGATCAGGAGGAGGATGAGAAGGAGGAGAGAATGGACAGTCATCCTCTTGGTCAGAACAGGGAAATCTTGGCTGTTGTCAGTCTGGCACACATGGCTGACTTTATGTTACTCTGCCTTTCCCGTGACCCTCACGTTGTACACATTTTGGGCAACAGTAATTACTGGTTGGTTACACTTCTAAACCCACACTACAAGGAGAACTTTCTATCTCTCCTTTCTGTGGCGAAGAGGTCTAATACAATGTTGCAGTACCAGAAAGCCCTTGTTGAAGAATTCTTAAAAAAAATTTCATCTGAAAATGCTGGCGGCAGAGGTCACAGTTTGTTGGACAACCAAGGAGTACAGACAAGGGCGACACAAATACGATGCAGCAGAGGCAGGGGAACATTGTCAAAGGTGTGGGACAGTTTTTTCAGATCCTCCCAGCACCCAATGCAGGGTACTCTCACAAGGAGGGAAAAGTTTTGAAATATGTTGAAGGAGTACCTTGCCGACTGTACCAATGTCATCTGTGATTTCTCTATGCCTTATAACTATTGGGTATCCAAGCTGGACACGTGGCATGAACAGGCTCTCTACGCCTTGGAGGTCCTGGTCTGCCCTGCCGCTAGCCTTTTGTCAGAGTGTGTTTTTAGTGCCACTAGGGGTATTATAACAAATAGGCTCATCTGCCTGTGAACTGAAAATGCTGACAGGCTGACTCTTATCAAAATGAACAAGGGCTGGATTGGGCCAGACTTCTCATCACCACCAAATGACAGCAGTGTAACATAAAGTCAAATCCAGTGTTTTTTTTTTTGGGGGGGGGGGCTATTCCCATGCACTTCTTCACAGCCAGACATGGATATACACTTTTTTATTTTGTCTATTTTATGTCACCCTCCTCCTTCTCCTTCTCCTCATCCTCCACCATCATATCAACAGGGTGACCATGATGCAACACCCACATAATTGTTTTAAGAGTGTTTATGATGCCCGTAGGAAAATTTTTTAGAGGCCTACCTCTAACATTCTGTATGTTATACAGTATTTTCATGTATACCACCCTCAGGGGTAAATGTTTTTTCTACCCATGCACTTAGTGCATAAGTATTACCAGTATAGGAGGCCCACTCCTTAATAATGGGAACAATTTTTTTTAATGAGGACCTCCTCTACGTCTCTTCAAAGGTGTATTGGAATGTGTCCACATTTTTGGCAGCCCTTGCAGTCACTGCATGGGCATTTCCAATATAGGAGACCCACTCCTTAATAATGGGAACAATTTTTTTTAATGAGGACCTCTTCTACGTCTCTTCAAAGGGATATTGGAGTGCGTCCACATTTTTGGCAGCCCTTGCAGTCACTGCATGGGCATTACCACTATAGGAGACCCACTCCTTATTAATGAGAACAATTTTTTTAATGAGGATCTCCCCTACGTCTCTTCAAAGGGGTATTGGAGTGCGTCCAAATTTTTGGCAACCCCTGCAGTCACTGCATATGCAATTAGGAGACCCACTACTTTATAATGGGAATATTTTCTTTACTGAGGCCCTCCTCTATGTCTCTGCAAAGGGGTATTGGGGTGCGTCCAAATTTTTGGCAGCCCCTGCAGTCACTGCATAAACAATAACAGTATAGGAGACCCACTCCTTAATAATGGGAACAACAAAAAATAGATGGCTAATGGCCCTCTAACAATAGTGAGGGATGACTGCTGTCCCTCTAACAATAGTAAGGGCCACCTGATGGCCTTGTAAAAATAGGCTTTGTGACTTTCAGAGTCCCTCCTTCATAAATCAAACAGGATGTGTCTGATCATGTCTCACACACCACATGGCCAAATAGTAGTAAAATGTTAAAATTATATTTACTGGTAAATGTATTTTTCACCATTGAAACCAATGCAAAAGTGCAAAACCGCATCAAAAGCACTACGTGTGAACATAGCACAAGATGTGGAGGATCATTTTTGTTTTTGGTTATTTTTTTTGCCTTATATACAAGTCATTACCCTGGAAAGAATGTTCCTTAACATTTTTGCCAGGAAAATCCATTTTGGCTTTGTTTTTGTATGTTTTATTGTGAGTCCGTAAAAATGTCGTAATACTATGACAACATTGTTCACAGCAGTGACCTGGGAGTCAGAGATGCTTCCAGGGTCTTCCCCATGCTGTACCCATATCATTTGTGCACTGTTTCCATCGATTTGGCCATTTTTTAGGCCTTATCCATATCTCCAGGGGGCCGCCAGGAAAATGCTCACATTTCCAATTGACTTACATTGGACTTGTTGCCCTTTGTAGACATGCACTTTTCTTACATGAAAATGATCCAAAATACACATCTAAGGCAGGTATACATCCTGATCTGAAGCCAATCAAACACTATTGGGGAATTTTGAAGAGACAAGTTAAGCATCACTCTCTATCCAGGATCCAGGGTCAAAAATAATAGTTGTAGTATTTATTGATGTGGAGTGTATTAATTTTTGCATCAACTAAATTGAATAAAATTGAAGATTTTGTAATGAAAGTTATAGTATTAACTTTACTTTCATGTTATGGAGAAAAAAGTATTTTATGAAACAGTCATTTTTAGAAATTGCTCTTGTGTTCAGTGAGATATTGATTTTAATCTTACTTCTCAAAGTGGGTCTACTCACTTATGCTGAGCACTATATATACTGTAAGGCAGCGCTAGTCATCATAATGGGGGATACTCGCTGCACCGGGTCAATTAAGGCACATAAGCAATGTCCTTCCGATATTTCACAATGCAGTTTATTATTTCGTCATAAACCGCAAATCACACAGTCCATCTTAGTATACGCCCGGCATATTTACGCCTATCACCTCCGGGAGCTTCTCAAGTGGCAGACCGGCATATTACACACATCACAATTCGGGAGCCTTTCCAGCGACAGATACGTCCACTTGACTCCCGTTATAGCCCTCAGCTAGGCAACAACATAAATGTCCATATAACGCAGCGTTTTACCTTTAGCAGGTTTTGGCTGCTACAGTCCGTTTATTCCGCCACCACTGTGGCTTTGCAGCTTTCCCAGGTGGGGGTCTCTAGCCATCGTCCCCTCGTAGGCTACTGGTATGTCTTCCACACTTGACATCCAGCCTGCGCCTTTCAGGGTTCGGCACCAAGCCGGCTCTCCCTCAAACGCCACTGACATCCACGCACCGGATCCAGGCTCGGCCTTTCAGGCTGCCAGGCTTCACTCTCGGCCTCCCTAGGCCTCTCACAAACGGTGTCCCACACAC
Source organism: Phyllobates terribilis (assembly GCF_046119375.1). Taxonomy (NCBI): domain Eukaryota; kingdom Metazoa; phylum Chordata; class Amphibia; order Anura; family Dendrobatidae; genus Phyllobates; species Phyllobates terribilis. The sequence continues at coordinate 376,457,195 of NW_027362762.1, forward strand.
ACAGAACACAGGCCTCACGCCTCACACCGAACACACCTGTCTCAAATTACCAGGGTTTATATATCCTGTGCACACACACGCACACATACTGACAGGACCTTGCTGATGTCACAGTCATGTGATCAGTCAGCTGTGTGTATAGGTCCTGTGTGCTGTCCCAGTCATGTGTACAGACCTTTACTGTGCATACAGGACCTGTGTGATGTCACAGTCATGTGACCAGTCACCTGAAGGGGAAGGTATATGGTCAGGTAAAACACATCCTAGACCGTTACCGTAATGCCAGCAAGTCGCTGCATTACATATCCCCCCCCTCTGTTCAAACTTGTGGGGTTGAACACATAATATACACAATCACCTCATATCCCACAGCTCATACCAAGACCATGTACTTGTCAATTGCGCTGTTCATCCCCTGGAATATTAGTCAATGACATTAGCCCATTCCTTAGAGACCTACCATATGTCACTGTCACTGACTTTGTTGGGTCACCTTTCCGCGTCGTAACCTTGTCAGAGCTCCCCCGCTCCCAGCGGTCAGTCATACAGCGGTGTGACTCTCATGCCCTGGTATCTAAGGTCCGGTTCGGCTCCGTACTGTCCCGTCCTCTATGGGGTCGTTTGTATGGGCTCAAACCTGAGTTACTGGAGGTCTCACTACCTCTAAACCCACACACACTACTCTCAGGACATCTTGAAAGGTCCCTAACTCCAGCTGTAGCTGTTCTGTTATTTAGGGGGCCCTTTCTCTGTCGGGTCTCACTATTTCCAGACGGCTTCCATCTTCTGCTGCTCAGATGATGCTGTCTATCTACTCGCAGTCTAGCGAGATTCAATTGTTCTACCTCTTGCAGGTAGGTCACTCGGTACTCAATCAGCATGCGTATATATTCTGGGCTTTCTTCTGTTCCTACAGCAGAGAAGGACACCATGCCGTCTTCGTCTGGTATCCAGTCCTGATGATCACGTGGACTGCTTACTTTCACCACACCAGACTTCTTGACCATCATCTGCATGGCTCGACCGCTTCTCCCAATGAGCTTTCTCACCAGAGCATGAGGCACCCGGATGACCTCTTCATGCATACTGTGAGCTTTCCTCATCAGCTCCAGTTGTCTAACGGCTTGTTCCATCTTCAACCGGAGAAACCGCTTCGTGCGAATACATCGCCAATGCATATCACTTAGGATCGCCACCCTCTTCACTGTGACTTCGGTCATGGACAGAACCACCAGCTGTTTAGCTTCGGACATCAAGTACAGCTTACAGGCTCCCACAGCCTTCTTAAACTCTTCATGCACGGACTCACGGGTGCATTCTAACCTCAAATCCTCGGGGACATCTACGAGGCATTTGTACCAAGACGTTTCGGTCCCACCAGTAGTTTCCAGACGATCAACCAGCTCATGGTTCAGGGACAACTGACTTTCAGCTTCTTCCCCCTGTATGCTTACCCTGAGCTGACTCACAGCTGCAAATTCACGAATTTTCGTCTTGACCACTAGAGATGAGCGTTGTTCTACTCGAACTGTTCGCCAATCTCAAATTCGAGCTGTTTTGGGCGGTGTTTGAGCCGTTCGGCGAACACGAACAATTTGAGAAAAATTCGGCTGTTCGAGGTTATGTTCGATAACTGTTCGTGCACCAAAATCATAACTGGATTTTTTCTCAGTAATGATGAAAATTAATGTTAATGCGCAGTTTGAGTGTACAGCGGGGTGGGGGGAGGGGCAGGGGATGGATCTCTGCAGGAACAATGAAGATCTCCATTTTTTTTTTCTCTTTCCCGCATTTACAGTGGGGAGGTGCAATCTGTCAGCCTATCAGCAGCGCACACACGGAGCGAAGTGCTTTTTTTCACACAAGCAAGGGCATGTGTCATTGGCAGTGTATGTCACATGTCCTTGCCCTATAAGACCAAGCCATTTTCCCCGTCGCCACCATTTTCTCACTGCTGCAGCTGCGTGTTAGACGGCACCGCTGTTGCTGTGTGCGCTATACCTTGTTAATTTCAAGCCAATTTTCGCACAAATCTACAGATAGCTTGGGAGTAGGGAATAGTTGTGATTGCAGTCCTTTTAAGGACTAGGTTACAGCATTTCCTACGACTTTTATCAGGCAGGTCTGTGCTCTTAAATAGATAGATTGTGGGAGTAAAGACTAATTGTAATTGGAGTCATTTTCAGGACTAGGTTACATCAGTTCCTATCAGTTTTTGCCAGGCAGGTCTGTGCCAGTGCTGTGCAAGTTTTTTTCACAGCATTTGGCTGAATCTAGCAAAGCTAATCCTTTTTTGGCCTATTGCAGAGTGTGTTAGTCAGTGGAGTAGCCTATCTGTGTTGCAAGATATACCACCTGTGTATAGAATACCAATTTTTTTACTGCACCTAGTGAAGTAAAATCTTTTGGGCATAGCATCATTCTATTAGTCCATCTATACTGACCTCCATCAGGTTGCAAACTGAATATATTTTTTTTCTGCATCTAGCTCTGAAAAAATATTGGGCTTCTAGCTGTGTGTGGGAGTTGTTGTATTAGTCCATCTATACTGACCTCCATCAGGTTGCAAACTGAATATATTTTTTTCTGCATCTACCTCTGAAAAAATATTGGGCTTCTAGCTGTGTGTGGGACTTGTTCTATTAATCCATCTATACAGACCTCCATCAGGTTGCAAACTGAATATATTTTTTTCTGCATCTACCTCTGAAAAAATATGTGGCCTTCTAGCAGTGAGTGGGACTTTCTCTATTAGTCCATCTATACTGACCTCCATCAGGTTGCAAACTGAATATAATTTTTTTCTGCATCTAGCTCTGAAAAAATATTTGGCCTTCTAGCAGTGTGTGGGACTTTCTCTATTAGTCCATCTATACTGACCTCCACCAGGTTGCAAATTAAAAATAATTTTTATCTGCATCTACAGTACCTCTGAAAAAATATTTGGGCTTCTAGCTGTGTGTGGGACTTGTACTATTAGTCCATCTATACTGACCTCCATCAGGTTGCAAATTGAATATAATTTTTATCTGCATCTAGCTCTGAAAAAATATTTGGCCTTCTAGCAGTGTGTGGGACTTTCTCTATTAGTCCATCTATACTGACCTCCATCAGGTTGCAAATTGAATATAATTTTTATCTGCATCTAGCTCTGAAAAAATATTTGGCCTTCTAGCAGTGTGTGGGACTTTCTCTATTAGTCCATCTATACTGACCTCCATCAGGTTGCAAACTGAATATGTTTTTTTCTGCATCTACCTCTGAAAAAATATTGGGCTTCTAGCTGTGTGTGGGACTCGTTGTATTAGTCCATCTATACTGACCTCCATCAGGTTGCAAATTAAAAATAATTTTTATCTGCATCTACAGTACCTCTGAAAAAATATTTGGGCTTCTTGCTGTTTGTGGGACTTGTTCTATTAGTCCATCTATACTGACCTCCATCAGGTTGCAAATTGAATATAATTTTTATCTGCATCTAGCTCTGAAAAAATATTTGGCCTTCTAGCAGTGTGTGGGACTTTCTCTATTAGTCCATCTATACTGACCTCCATCAGGTTGCAAATTAAAAATAATTTTTATCTGCATCTAGCTCTGAAAAAATATTTGGCCTTCTAGCAGTGTGTGGGACTTTCTCTATTATTCCATCTATACTGACCTCCATCAGGTTGCAAATTAAAAATAATTTTTATCTGCATCTACCTCTGAAAAAATATTTGGGCTTCTAGCTGTGTGTGGGACTTGTTCTATTAATCCATCTATACAGACCTCCATCAGGTTGCAAACTGAATATAATTTTTTTCTGCATCCAGCTCTGAAAAAATATTTGGCCTTCTAGCAGTGTGTGGGACTTGTTCTATTAGTAGACCTATACTGACCTCCATCATTTTGCAAATTCAAAATAATTTTTTGTCTGCATCTAGCTCTGAAAAAATATTTGGCCTTCTAGCAGTGTGTGGGACTTTCTCTATTAGTCCATCTATACTGACCTCCATCAGGTTGCAAACTGAATATATTTTTTTCTGCATCTACCTCTGAAAAAATATTGGGCTTCTAGCTGTGTGTGGGACTTGTTGTATTAGTCCATCTATACTGACCTCCATCAGGTTGCAAACTGAATATATTTTTTTCTGCATCTACCTCTGAAAAAATATGTGGCCTTCTAGCAGTGTGTGGGACTTTCTCTATTAGTCCATCTATACTGACCTCCATCAGGTTGCAAACTGAATATAATTTTTTTCTGCATCTAGCTCTGAAAAAATATTTGGCCTTCTAGCAGTGTGTGGGACTTTCTCTATTAGTCCATCTATACTGACCTCCATCAGGTTGCAAATTAAAAATAATTTTTATCTGCATCTACAGTACCTCTGAAAAAATATTTGGGCTTCTAGCTGTGTGTGGGACTTGTTCTATTAGTCCATCTATACTGACCTCCATCAGGTTGCAAATTGAATATAATTTTTATCTGCATCTAGCTCTGAAAAAATATTTGGACTTCTAGCAGTGTGTGGGACTTTCTCTATTAGTCCATCTATACTGACCTCCATCAGGTTGCAAATTAAAAATAATTTTTATCTGCATCTAGCTCTGAAAAAATATTTGGCCTTCTAGCAGTGTGTGGGACTTTCTCGATTAGTCCATCTATACTGACCTCCATCAGGTTGCAAATTAAAAATAATTTTTATCTGCATCTACCTCTGAAAAAATATTTGGGCTTCTAGCAGTGTGTGGGACTTGTTCTATTAATCCATCTATACAGACCTCCATCAGGTTGCAAACTGAATATATTTTTTTTCTGCATCTAGCTCTGAAAAAATATTTGGCCTTCTAGCAGTGTGTGGGACTTGTTCTATTAGTCCACCTATACTGACCTCCATCAGGTTGCAAATTCAAAATAATTTTTTTTCTGCATCTAGCTCTGAAAAAATATTTGGCCTTCTAGCAGTGTGTGGGACTTTCTCGATTAGTCCATCTATACTGACCTCCATCAGGTTGCAAATTAAAAATAATTTTTATCTGCATCTACCTCTGAAAAAATATTTGGGCTTCTAGCAGTGTGTGGGACTTGTTCTATTAATCCATCTATACAGACCTCCATCAGGTTGCAAACTGAATATAATTTTTTTCTGCATCTAGCTCTGAAAAAATATTTGGCCTTCTAGCAGTGTGTGGGACTTGTTCTATTAGTCCACCTATACTGACCTCCATCAGGTTGCAAATTCAAAATAATTTTTTTTCTGCATCTAGCTCTGAAAAAATATTTGGCCTTCTAGCAGTGTGTGGGACTTTCTCTATTAGTCCATCTATACTGACCTCCATCAGGTTGCAAACTGAATATATATTTTTTCTGCATCTACCTCTGAAAAAATATTGGGCTTGTAGCTTTGTGTGGGACTTGTTCTATTAATCCATCTATACTGACCTCCATCAGGTTGCAAACTGAATATATATTTTTTCTGCATCTACCTCTGAAAAAATATTTGGGCTTCTAGCTGTGTGTGGGACTTGTTCTATTAGTCCACCTATACTGACCTCCATCAGGTTGCAAATTCAAAATAATTTTTTGTCTGCATCTAGCTCTGAAAAAATATTTGGCCTTCTAGCAGTGTGTGGGACTTTCTCGATTAGTCCATCTATACTGACCTCCATCAGGTTGCAAATTAAAAATAATTTTTATCTGCATCTACCTCTGAAAAAATATTTGGGCTTCTAGCTGTGTGTGGGACTTGTTCTATTAATCCATCTATACAGACCTCCATCAGGTTGCAAACTGAATATAATTTTTTTCTGCATCTAACCCAGCCAATAGTTTTGGCCTAATACCACAGTTTGGCCACTCAGCTCTGCTCGGTTTCCATCCATTGTTTTTTTGTGCAAACAACTCCAGAGTTGTGAATTAGTTAACCACCAAAATGAGTGTAAAAAGGCCTGCTGCAGGTAGAAAGGGGAATAGGCGTGTTGGGAAGGGGAAAAAAGGTTGTGTCCATGGGGTAGGTGTTAAAGCAACAGTAACATCTGCAGAAGAAAGACCATCTTCCAGCCAAACTAAAATGTCTACTTCTTTTAGCGGACAATGTGATAAGATCCCTTTCTTACGGCCACGCCAATCGCTACAAATTCCAGATGAGGCACAAAAACAGCAGGTGCTTCAACGGATATCAAGTGCTCCTTTAAGTGGGCTCTCCTCCACATCAACTTCAACATCACAAATACTCCAGTCCTCAAAGGTGTCACCCCAATCGCACTTGATTCCACACAGCTCCCAAATCTCCAGCTGCCCGTCTGAGTATGAGGTAGAACAGATGGTTGAGTCTGCAGAGCTGTTTACTCATACTATAGCCTGGGAATCAGAGGTCGACTCCAGCGCTTCTGTGAATCCAGACGAGGAAATGATCTGCACTGATGCCCAGAATCTTTATGAGTCGGATCCAGGACCAGACGCAGAAGGTTCTGACCATAATGTAGACCCTCATTCCCAAACTGTAACTCCTGTTGGTGGAGACAATGAGGAAGATGATGATAAGACTCAAATACCTGATTGGAGCGACAACTTTAGTTTTTTGTCAGGGCAGGAAGAGGTTGGCTGTGAGGACGACTGGTGTGATAACGCACAGGGTGATGATGATGAGGTTGGAGATCCCACTTACTGTCAACCCACAGTCAGCCAAGAGATGAGGTCAGCAGAGGAGGTGGAGGAAGATGCTAGTGACGACGAGGTCAGGTTGCGCCTTCCTGGACAGAGACGTAGTACTGGAAGCACGTCAACAACTGCATCCTCAAACACAACTCTGCCTCTCACCACAAGTCGTGGTGGCTCTTCAGGTCGCATGGGTGATAAGCCTTGCATAGCCTGGGCATTTTTTCAGATCGATAAAGATGACCCAACTCGTGTTATCTGTAACATTTGTCAGCAAAAACTAAGTAGAGGCCAAAAAATACATAGTTTGAGTACTTCATGCATGAACCGGCACTTGGACATGAAGCATAAGTTGCAGTGGGAAGCTCAGTGTGCTACAATGCGGCCTAGCCGGCCGGGCCAACCACCGTCTGCCATATCTTGTGCATCCGTGGCCTCTTCATCCTCTGTGACTGGGGGGACAGCAGTCACACCTGTTTTGGGGCGCAGACCTGCCACCTCTTTACCCGCAACAGCCAGCGTGATTGGCAGGTCATCATTTTCTTTGGAGGTGGTAACACCAGCTGGTGTTGAGCGCTGTCCGACATCGATAGCACCACCTTTGGATGAAGGCAACCTAACATGTCCGCCTGCATCTTCCTCACAGTCCGGCAGTTTGCCGGGGACACCCTTATCAACCCCGTCTAAGCACAATAGCCAGCCCTCGGTCCCTCAGATGTGGACAAGTAAAAGACCATTTCCTCCTAGCCATGAGAAAGCTATAAGGTTGAATTTCACCATCTGCAAGCTCTTGGCTACAGAAATGCTGCCTTTCCGCCTGGTGGACACAGAGGATTTTCGAGACCTTATGTCCGTCGCAGTGCCCCAGTACCAGATGCCCAGTCGGCACTACTTCTCAAAGAAAGGTGTGCCTGCGCTCCACCAGCATGTCGCACACAACATCACCGCTTCTTTGAGAAACTCTGTGTGTGACAGGGTGCACTTCACCACAGACACTTGGACGAGTAGGCATGGACATGGGCGTTACATGTCGCTGACTGGGCACTGGGTAACTATGGTGACAGCAGGACAAGGGGCTGCTGTCCAAGTCTTGCCGTCCCCACGAGTTGTGCGTCAATCCTCTTTATGTCAAAGTTCCTCCACTGCTTCTGCCTCCTCAACCTCCTCTCGGTCTTCCACCTGCACCCAAAGCCTGTCTGGTCATGCCACAAGCTTTCTAACTGCGCAGAAGGGATCCTGCACACCTCCTTACTATGTCGGCAGTAGGGCTCAACGTCATCAGGCGGTTTTTACATTGAAATGTCTGGGAAATGTGAGTCACACAGCTGAGGAGTTGTGGTCAGCTCTGGAGAACCAATTTCATGAATGGTTGTCTCCACTGGACCTGAAACCAGGGAAGGCCGTGTGCGACAATGCTGCAAACCTGGGTGCGGCCCTTCGCCGGGGCAATGTCACACACGTGCCTTGTATGGCTCACGGGTTGAACCTGGTTGTCCAGCTATTTTTAGCCCACTCTCCCAGACTAGATGGCCTTCTGCAGAGGGCACGGTCGCTGTGTGCTCACTTCCGCCGTTCGCATCCCGCAGCTCAGCGACTTACATCTCTACAGAAGTCGTTGGGCCTGCCACTTCACCGGCTAAAATGCGATGTGCCTACCCGGTGGAATTCAACTCTGCACATGTTGCAGCGACTGTGGCAGCACCGACAAGCCCTGGTGCAATAGCCTGGGCCAACGAGATCCAGAGGTGGGGCAAATCACGCTGGAGGAGTGGTCTCAGATCAGGGACCTATGCACCCTTCTGCACAGTTTTGAAATGGCGACGAAGATGTTTAGTGCTGACGATGCCATTATCAGCATGACTATTCCGGTGATTTACATGCTGGAGCACATGTTAAACAGAATTCGGAGTCAGGTGGTGGCACAAGAGGAGGTGGAGGAAGTAGAGGAGGAGGAGTTGTATGCGGAAGGGCTAACATCTGCAAGGTCCATACGGTCGGCAGCACCAAGGCGGCAGGCATGTGAGGGTGGGGGAGATGGTTTTACCAGGGCGCATGGTAGCAGCCAAACTAGTGAGGAAGGTGCAGGAGCCCAGGAAGAAGTGGAGGACGAACTGATGGAAGACTCATCAGATGAGGGAGACCTTGATCACATTTCTGTTCTGCGAGGTTGGGGGGAGAGGACAGAGGAAGGAAGCATGATTGTTACCTCGCCACCAACACAACAGGGACTTGGTGCTCCTGGATGCGCAACACACATGAGTGCCTTCTTGCTGCACTACCTGCAACATGACCCTCGAATTGTGAGAATTAGAAATAATCCTGACTACTGGGTTGCCACACTGTTAGATCCCCGGTACAAAAGTAAATTTGCAGAAATTATTCCTGCCATAGAAAGGGATGCACGCATGCAGGAGTATCAGCAGAGACTGTTGCAGAATCTTACATGTGCTTTTCCACAAAATACCAGTGGTGCACGTAGTGAATCTCACAGTTCCAACTTGCCAACCGTGGGACCGTCAAGTGTTCAGCACTCAAACCGTAACAGAATCACAGTATCTGCTGGTAACATCAATTTTGCGGAATCATTTCACCACTTTTTTAGCCCATCCTTTGCAAGGCGACAGGAGACAAGAAGTCTGACACATAGTCAACGCCTAGAGACGATGGTACAGGAGTATCTCCAAGTAAACATTGAAGCCATGACTGTGTCACTGGACCCTTGCTCTTTTTGGGCTTCCAATATGGATAAATGGCCGGAGCTAGCCACTTACGCCTTGGAGATCTTGTCATGCCCCGCAGCCAGCGTTCTGTCTGAACGTGTGTTCAGCGCTGCTGGTGGTGTGCTGACAGATAAGCGCACGCGGCTCTCCACTGATAATGTAGACAGACTCACGTTCATAAAGATGAACAAATCATGGATCCGAAACGACTTTTCTACCCCTGTGTCATCCTGGGGAGAGTAAAAGCTTGATGATTGGTTAAAATCACGCTACCAACCGTTTTAAGCTTTCAAATTACTAATCATGTTTATCTGTATCTTGGCTGGAAAATAATTTGGGCTTTGTAGCAGTGTGCAGCACTGATTCTATTAGGCCATCTATAATAAGCTCCACCAGATTTAAAATTACTAATCATGTTTATCTGTATCTTGACTGGAAAATAATTTGGGCTTTGTAGCAGTGTGCAGCACTGATCCTATTAGGCCATCTATACTAAAGCTTCACCAGATTTAAAATTAATAATAATTTTTAGCTGCATCTAGCCCGGAAAATAATTTTTTGGGCTCCGAGATGCGCAAGACACATAAGTGCCTTCTTGCTGCACTACCTGCAGCATGACCCTCATATTGTCAGAATTCGAAGTAATCATGACTACTGGGTTGCCACACTCTTAGATCCCCCAAACTTTTCGATCAACCTTTTCATTTTAATAAAGACCAAAAAAATGGTCATTTTTGAAATTATAAGCATTAGCAGGTTGTTAGAAACTGAAATCCAACAGTTTTCAACTCAAAACTTTATTCTAGGTGATGTTACATTTTCACATAGGACCCCTTGTTCGAAAGGAGCTTCTGAACTCTCTCGTCCATTGAATTTGTCAGGTTTTGGATGGTTTCTGCTTCAATTGTTTTGCATGAGGACAGAATACCCTCCCAGAGCTGTTGCTTAGATGTGAACTGCCTCCCGCCATCATAGACACTCCTTTTAATGATGCTCCAAAGGTTCTGAATGGGGTAGAGGTCAGGGGAGCATGGGGGTCACACCATAAGTTTGTCCCCTTTTATTCCCATATCAGCCAGAGATGCAGATGTTTTATGTGCAGCATGAGATGGTGCATTATCATGCAAAAAAATGATCTTGCTGTGAAATACACGGTTCTTCTTCTTGAACCATGGCAGGAAGTGCTGTTTGAGAAAATCCACATACATTATGGAGTTCATCTTTAGCGCCTTCAGGGATCCTAAAGGGGCCGACAATCTCTCTCCCCATGATTCCAGCCCAAAACATTACTCCACCTCCTCCTTGTTGGCGCTGTAGCCGTGTTTGCGTGGGGTGTCCATCAACCAGCCATCCTCCACTCCATCCATCTGGACCATCGAGCGCTGCACGGCACTCATCCGTGAACAAAACAGGTTTGAAATCAGTCTTCATGTAATGTTTGGCCCACTGGAGCCGTTTCTGCTTGTGTGAAGTGGATAGAGGAGGTCGACAGGATGGCGTATGCACAGCTGCAAACCTCTGAAGGACCCTGCATCTTGTTGTTCGGGGGACGTTGGAGGCACCAGCAGCTTCAAAAACTTGTCTGCTGCTATGACAAGGCGTTTTTGCCGCTGCTCTTTCAACCTGATGTAATTGCCTGTAGGAAAGAGTCCTCAATTTGCCCTTATCAGCACGCACACGTGTGTACTGTGAATCAGCTACATACTTCTTGATTGCCAAGACACTTCATCCTGATCATCGCACAATGTTGATTGTAGTCATGCCTTGACCTAAACACTCCACAATTTGTTGCTTCTCAGCAGCCGACACATCCTTTTTCTTTCCCATTTTGGCAGAAAATGTAGGCTGCTTAATAATGTGAGACAGCCTTCTTAAGTAGTCTTGCCTTTCATTGGACACACCTGCCAAACTAATTAGCACAGGTGTCTGCAATTGCTTACAGTGATATAAAGAGCCCTGACACACATCACCATCAATGAGTTTAACTGACAAACAAACAAATTCTTCCCTTATCACTCCTAAACACTTTTTGCATAATAATTTGGAACACAGTGTACATGTGCTTTTCCACAAAACACCAGTGGTTCACGTAGTGAACCTTACAGTTCTAACTTGCCAACCGTGGTCTGTATGGAGTTGTTCAATAAAGGGCCCAAAATTAAGATAACATAGATGGGAGAGGTCTCTATGAATAGGAATTCCTAAGTATTTGATACCCTGTGAGGGCCAGGCAAAGGGAAAGTTGGACTGGATGGAATCCTATATGGATTTGGGGAGGGAGACATCGAGGGCCTCAGACTTCGCTGCATTTATTTTAAAATTTGACCATGTAACAAAGTGATCTATTTCAGCCATAACAGCATGGATGGATATATGTGATTGAGTGATATATACTAGGACATCATCAGCAAATAGAGAGCACTTGTACTCGGTGCCTCCCACCTCAATCCACCTAATATTGGGGTTATGGCGAATTGATGAGAGCAGGTGCTCCGTCTCTAGGATGTATAAGAGAGGGGACAGAGAACATCCCTGCCTTGTCCCATTGGTGATTGTGAAAGGTGATGAAAATGTTCTGACGCGCCCCCTGGGCCTTGGGACACCCGGAGCCGGACCCTTTTTGGTGGATGCTGGTGGTTGTAGTCTCCGTGGCGGCGACCCGGTTCCGTGGCTCAGGGCGGTCAAACCAGTGGCGGAACTATTTATGTGGTTTTGAAGTTTAAATGTCCGACTACGCCACCCGTGGATTGCGGTCAGAGTGAACCGCCGCTCCAGGGCAGACCGCTGAGGCTGGTGTTGTGGGTGCAGCAGAGCGTAGCATAACTCCCCACGGGAGGAGTATAGCCTCAGGGCAGTGTATGCGGAGGATGGGGGTGATGGTGCAGGGCAGCAGCAGTAACGACACGGAGTCAGTGATGCAGTCCAGGGCCTTTACTCACAGTTCTTATTATCCAGACCACGTCTGCAGGTAACGGCTGCCCACGTCGTACTGTGCTCACCAGGTGAGGGGCTCAGACAACTCCCAGATAACTTTGGAGCGCTTCACAGGACCCCCTTTGTGTGTCCTTTGTCTGGCCTTTCTTACCAACCCTTCTGTCCGGCTGCCTCGGGCCTCCTCTTGGTAAACTTGGTGCCAGTTTCCCTGAAACTATGTGGTGCCTTCCTAGCGGGTGTAGCGAGGGGCTGCGCCACATAAAATGTCACAGCCTCCTGTTTCTAGCTGAGGGTCGTTTCCTGCCTCCACTAGTTTCAGGGACCAGTCTCCCCCTTTGGCCTGACCCCTCCACGCAGGTGGATTCGGGCGTGCGGTGGCGACTCGCCCATCCGCACCCCTGGGATCCCTTCGTTCCTCGTTCCTGGAGCCTTCTCAGCTCCTCTACCTTCCTTCTCCCTCTTCCAGGCCTGGGCCTCTGTTACTAGGCCTGCTTCCGGAGCAGAGCTCATGCAGAGCCCCTGCTCCCTGCCACTTCTGCTCAGACATCTCTGCACTGAACTAAGATGGTGCCCACCTTTTATACTCCCTTCTCAATGCACCCAGGAACTGCTTCCTCCCTGCTCCTGCACTACAGGGTTCCCCTTCCTCAGTGTTCCCTCCCCCCACTCCAGCCAGGGACAGGGACTGTCGTGCCCATCTCAGGGGCATATTGGTCGCCCTGCCCCACGGCAATGTGGTGTAACGCATGCAGGTGTCGGGTCCTGATCCACACTACACCCTTACCTGAGAGTGAGATATCACACCTCTGGGTGAGGTGCAATACCTCTGTAGCAACCGAGCCCTCAGGGTGCTACAGTTCCATTTATCTTCAGCCTAGGTGACGTATTGCGATACAGGGCCTTGATTTTGGCTATAAAAGGGTCCCCTAGACCCCTACCCCAAGCTTTTTAAGAGAATCATATATGGCGTGCCAGGAGACTCTATGGAATGCTTTCTCAGCATCCAACGAGAGTATCTAATTACAAATTTTTAACTGCATCTAGCCCAGGAAATACTTTGTGCCTAGTAGCAGTGTCTGCTAGTCAGCGGATTATCCTGGCTGTTAAGCAAGCTACACCACCTGTAGTTTGGACACTTAATTTTTTCAAAGGAAATGCTTCGGGACCACGGGATACTCAGTGAAGAGCATCAGGAGGCACCCCAAGGCATAGGGGCTGGGACTGGCAGTAGGATGCCTTGCGGTGGACAGCCGAGCTCGATCCTTATAAAAGCTTTTTAACTGCAGCAGCTTAAGTGGACGCTACTGGAGCTGGAATTACGCGGCTGCTGGCATGAGACTTGCCCTCCAATAGATCCTTGTAAATGGATTTAAAGTGTATTCTTTCAAATTAGAGAGACAATTTAAATTAAAAAGCTTAGAGCTGCCTCCACCACAGGGGGGCTCGCTCGACCCACCAGCGGACAGGCACCAGTATTGGGGGAGGGGGGCTGGCCGTCAGGGTTCACCGCGGCTCTGGCACAAACCCGGCGACGCGGAGGTGGCGCGGGCAGGAGCGGATTGAACGTGTCGGCTTCTCACTTTTTGGATTTTAGAAGGGCATGACATGCCTATATCTGTGTCTCCCCCTCCTTTTACTCCTCCACCTCTTTTCTTTTCGCATGACTATATGTACTTGTCACTTTTCCATGTGTTAGTTGTGTCTTCTGAGCAGTTTGTCAGCTTTTGGACACCTTTGAAGGTGTTTTCTATGTGTTTCTATGTGTTTTTGTTTGCCTGCCATTGGTTTTAACGGTGTTCGAAGGTGTTCGACGAACAGTTCGACGAACAGTTCGGCGAACACACGGGTGTTCGACGAACCCAACCGAACTCGAACACTACGGGGGTGGCTCAACACTATTGACCACTTCCACTTCATATTTGTCTTCTGTTACCATGCTCTTAGCTCTCCTCAGGTCCACCTTCTCATGGTATAAGGGAGTGAGTGCAACGTGTTTGCCCTTTTCCTTCTCCAAGGAGGCCTCGTTCACCGAGTGATACTTTGTCAGGCGACTTTTGAGCCCGGAAACCTCTTCCTCTAGTTCCGTCACTCGCCTCTCAGCAGCCCGTCTCTGAAGCTCTTCCTGCTTCAACTGCTCTTTTAACAGTAGAGTTCTCTCAGACCTCTCTTGCTTCAAATGGGCCTGAAGCAATTCCTTGAGCTCCCTGATCTCGGCTCTTACTTCCACCGAATCATCCAAGCTCGCATCACTTGAGGAGGTATCTGCTTCATACCTCCCCTCACCAGCGGCCAACTCCTGACCCTGGTCTGTGGCTTCTCCGATGGACTCCTCCATCTTTTTCCGCTCAGCTTCCATCTTGCTGACTGTTTCTTTAAGGCACGTCTCCACCCTCTGGAGAGTTTCACAGGACATCTGTAGCTCCTTCACCTGAGCTTCCAGACCTAGGGTCTTTCCACGGAGATCATCATTCTCCTCACGGGTCTCTTGCAGAGTGGTCTCACCCACTTGGTGCACTTGCTCTGCACCCGCCTTATTCTCCTCTAGTTTTTCTTTTACCTTGAGGAGATCCTCATAATCTCTCTTAAGTTGTTGCAGTTCCATACCGAACTTTTCATCACACTCCTTCTTGGAGTCACACAGCTCCTTGTTGAACTGTTCGCGCAATCGTTCTAGGTTTTGTTCACGCCCAGCAACTTCATGCTGCAGCGCCACTTTGAGGGCAGACAGCTCTAACTGTACCAGGGAGAAGCGATCTTTCACCTCGAGTAACTCATCTTCACACACCGCTTTGTCAATCTGTAATTGAAAAATCTCCTCCTTGATTTTGCGGCGGTCCTCCTTAATTCCGTAGAACATTTCCTTCCAATGGTTAATTTCCGCGTTGCTTCCCTCCATGTCTCGCTGCCAGTTCTTCATAACCTGGTATATTTTCCGCTGCTCAGACTTCAGGTTCAGCTGGTCTGAGGACACGTTCCCCACATAACTGCTGCACATCAATCTGACACTGTGGCCTGATAGGCTCCAGCTCTTGGTTATGACTGGCCGCCTCCCCTTTCAGGGCTGTCGGATCCTGACCCGTCAGTCTCAGTACCGTACCGGAGGTTGCTACTGGCAACGTCATCTCCTATTCTACCTCTAAAGGAGGATCCACACTTGAAGCATAGGCACACAGTACTATATTCTCTTTATTTTCATTTTCAGGGAGTACTACCGGAGCAACCTTTTTGTGGCCGTTGCGCCGTCGACGACGAGAGGGGGACTCTCTCCCCTCGTCTAGCCCCTCCTGACCGAACTCACTTTTTACTTTCATAGTGTCACAGTCAGCTACGGGGTCTGTGTCACTCCCCATGGTGTTGTGGACTAACAGGTTATCTCCCACTTTGACGTCACCCCCTTCTACTGGAGTTACCCAGTTATCACCGGTCACATTGTCATTTTTAGGAGGTACCAACCCATAACCAGTAACAATTTCCAGTTTTCTGCAGTCCACACTCTTGTGAAAATCCGCCCCTTTTTTAGACTCCGCCCCCTTTTTAACAACCACACCGGCAGGGTAATTTTTACACAAAAAATCAGCAGTAGTCTTAGGACTCAGTTCACAACATCTCTTACCACCTCCCCGGGCACTGTGGAACAACACTGGCGCCCCCGGAGAGTCCATAGAATGGTCCACTGCCGCCATTCCATATGGTGCCCACAGCTCCTGCGGTTCCTGCACCATGTCCAGTAAAAGTTTCCCAAATACCTGCTCTGGTCCCAACCGGCCCTTCAACCGCTCAATAGCTCCAGACAGATCTGCTGCTTTGCTCACAGCCATCACGGTACGCTGTTCACACTAGAACTTCACTGCTCTCCCGGAAAAATATTCGTGGCCCCGCCGAGCCACCGCAAACCAGGTTTGAGTGCGGCGATAATCTTCGCAACCACGCCGAGTTGCAGCCAGATGCTTTTAATTTCGTGAGCCCCGCCGAGCCACAGCAAACCAGGTTTGAGTGCGACGCCAATCTTCGCAACCCCGCCGAGATGCAGCAAACAACCGGATTTGAGTGCGACGACAATCTTCGCAACCCCGCCGAGTTGCAGCAAGATGCTTTATCCACACTCGTCGTCCTGTGCCGTTGCCCCTAGCAACCGGTTGTCGTTGCCGCTAGCAACCGGGCTGCCGTTGCCCGCATTCTCGAACCACATGTAAGGAAGCGCTAGTCATCATAATGGGGGATACTCGCTGCACCGGGTCAATTAAGGCACATAAGCAATGTCCTTCCGATATTTCACAATGCAGTTTATTATTTCGTCATAAACCGCAAATCACACAGTCCATCTTAGTATACGCCCGGCATGTTTACGCCTATCACCTCTGGGAGCTTCTCAAGTGGCAGACCGGCATATTACACACATCACAATTCGGGAGCCTTTCCAGCGACAGATACGTCCACTTGACTCCCGTTATAGCCCTCGGCTAGGCAACAACATAAATGTCCATATAACGCAGCGTTTTACCTTTAGCGGGTTTTGGCTGCTACAGTCCGTTTATTCCGCCACCACTGTGGCTTTGCGGCTTTCCCAGGTGGGGGTCTCTAGCCGTCATTCCCTCGTAGGCTACTGGAATATCTTCCACACTTGACACCCAGCCTGCCCCTTTCAGGGTTCGGCACCAAGCCGGCTCTCCCTCAAACGCCACTGACATCCACGCACCGGATCCAGGCTCGGCCTTTCAGGCTGCCAGGCTTCATTCTCGGCCTCCCTAGGCGTCTCACAAACGGTGTCTCACACACACAGAACACAGGCCTCACGCCTCACACCGAACACACCTGTCTCAAATTACCAGGGTTTATATATCCTGTGCACACACAAACACATACTGACAGGACCTTGCTGATGTCACAGTCATGTGATCAGTCAGCTGTGTGTATAGGTCCTGTGTGCTGTCCCAGTCATGTGTACAGACCTTTACTGTGCATACAGGACCTGTGTGATGCCACAGTCATGTGACCTGTCACCTGAGGGGGAAGGTATATGGTCAGGTAAAACACATCCTAGACCGTTACCGTAATGCCAGCAAGTCGCTGCATTACAATACTTATATGTGTTTATGCTGAGCACTGTATATACATTTGTACACTGCATAAATGAGCATAAATCTACAGTGGTGTGAAAAAGTGTTTGGCCCTTTCCTGATTTCTTATTTTTTTGTATGTTTGTCACACTTAAATGTTTCAGATCACAACACAAATTTTATTATAAGACAAATGTAACACAAATAAAAAAAAATTCAGTTTATAAATGAAGGTCTTTATTATCAAGGGAAAAAATCCAAACTTAAAAGGCCTCTGTGAATAAGTGATTGCCACCCTCCTTAAAACATGAATTAACTGTGGGTTATCACATCTTTGGGAAGCTGAGTTCAATTCAATTCCCCTAGCCACACACAGGCTTGATTACTGCCACATCTGTTCTCAATCAAGAAATCACTTAAATAGGATCTGCCTGACAAAGTGAAGTAGACCAAAGATCCTCAAAAGCTAGACATCATGCTGCAATCCAAAGACATTCAGGAACAAATGAGAAACAAAGTAATTGAGATTTATCAGTCTGGAAAGGGTTCTAAAGTAATTTCTAAAGCTTTGGGACTCCAGCGAACCACAGTGAGAGCCATTATCCACAAATAGCAAAAACATGGAACAGGGGTGAACCTTCCCAGGAGTGGCCAGCTGACCAAAATTACCCCAAGAACGCAGTGAAGATTCATCCAAGAGGTCCCAAAAAGCCCACAACAACATCCAAAGAACTGTAGGCCTCACTTGCCTCAGTTAAGGTCAGTGTTCATGACTCCACCATAAGAAAGAGATTGGGCAAAAATGGCATGCATGACAGACTTCCAAGACAAAAACCACAAAAACATTTTGTAAAAAAACTGCAGTAGCGCTGCTGCTATAGTACGATCAGATAGGCAAAGAGCCGCAATCTCAAAGCACCGTATGGCCTGGTGCAAATAATAATGAAATGATAAAAAGAAAAGAGATGCGCTGCAAACCACTCATAAAATACCAAGAGAGTGATTCCTACCTGTCTAAGAGAAAATGGTAGTCCAAATGAAGATATACGCGTGCAGCTTCCAGGGGTCCTTTGAAGAAGTCACAACTGCAACTAGAGGTGATAGACACGTGCTGGAGTCTGTAGAACAAGCCCTGAGTGTTGCAGAAAATGGGTTCAAACAGCGAATTAGAGGGGATACAGGGCTGCAGAGACTCTCAGAGATTCAAACTTTCAGGTACATGCAGCCATTGCACTAGGTGGATAC
The DNA here is from genome assembly GCF_046119375.1 of Phyllobates terribilis. Classification (NCBI taxonomy): domain Eukaryota; kingdom Metazoa; phylum Chordata; class Amphibia; order Anura; family Dendrobatidae; genus Phyllobates; species Phyllobates terribilis. The sequence continues at coordinate 376,475,788 of NW_027362762.1, forward strand.
AGGGATGAAGATCATGGGTGAGAAGGACTGCAGACAGCCTGGTAGGTGTGCCGGCCGGTCACACCTGCAGGACAGCTGATGATCAAGGATGTGAGCGCTTAGTATCTGTGTGACATCACAATAGCTGGGGGATTCCACTGAGGGAAAAACAGTCCAGCACTTATCCGACGCAATTCCGAGGTCATGGCCTCCACTCGTATATCTTCATTTGGACTACCATTTTCTCTTAGACAGGTAGGAATCACTCTCTTGGTATTTTATGAGTGGTTTGCAGCGCATCTCTTTTCTTTTTATCACAAAAACATTTTAATGATCGTCAAAACTTTTGGGAGAATACTCTGTGGACTGACGAGACAAAAGTTGAACTTTTTGCAAGATGTATGTCTCATTACATCTGGCGTAGAAGTAACACAGCATTTCAGAAAAGGAACATCATACCAACAGTAAAATATGGTAGTGGTAGTGTCATGGTCCAGGGCTGTTTTGCTTCTTCAGGCCCTGGAAGACTTGCTGTGGTAAATGGAACCATGAATTCTGCTGTCTAAGAAAAAATCCTGAAGGCGAATGTCCGGCCATCTGTTCGTGACCTCAAGTTGAAGCGCACTTGGTTTAAGCAGCAGGACAAAGGTCCAAAACACACCAGCAAGTCCACCTCTGAATGGCTTAAGAAAAACGAAATTAAGACTTTGGAGTGGCCTAGTCAAAGTCCTGACCTTAATCAAATTGAGATGCTGTGGCATGACCTTAAAAAGGCGGTTCATGCTTGGAAGCCCTCCAATGTAACTGAATTACAACAATTTTGCAAAGATGAGTGGGCCAATATTCCTCCATAGCGTCGTAAAAGACTCATTGCAAGTTATCACAAACACTTGACTGCAGTTGTTGCTGCTAAGTGTGGCCCAACCAGTTATTAGGTTTAGGAGGCAATCGATTTTTTCACACAGGGTCCCTTTTCCCTTAATAATCAAGACCTTCATTTAAAAACTGCATTTTTTATTTACTTGTGTTATCTTTGTCTTATATTTCAATTTTTTGTGATATAAAACATTTGACAAACATGCAAAAGAATAAGAAATCAGGAAGGGGGCAAACACTTTTCCATACCACTCTATATGTGTGTCTGGGCTTCTATTATAGAAACAGAAAAAACTGACTGGCACTTCAAAAACAAGAAATAGGTGTGTACAGGTGCTTACTAGGAGAAGCTACCTTCATATATAACTAACAAAGTAGCACACTGCAACGCTAAGCATGCGAACATGAAATATATGAAATTTGAATAGCATTACTGCTCTAGAAAATAGAAATAAATGAGAAATCTTAGCGCATAAATTGGCCAATTCATGTGTACCTGGAAGCCACGTTAAGGCGTTTCTCATCATACTACAGACCAAAAGAACACCTATTTCTTGTTTTGGAAGTGCCGGTCAGTTTTTTCTGTTTCTATGTATAAGCTTTGACTGAGCACTCCGCCTCTATGCCACAGGTGATTTTAATTGCAGCAGGAACTTGCTTTCCCATACACAAGCAGGCTTATGTCTCTTAGAGAGGAGTTCACATTGGTAGGTTCCTGGTATGATGAGAAACACCTTAACATGGCTACCAGGTACACATGAATTGGCCAATTTATGCACTAAGATTTCTCATTTCTTTCTATTTTCTAGAGTAGTAATGCTATTCAAATTTCATATATTTCATGTTTGCATACTTAGTGTTACAGTGTGCTACTTTGTTAATTGGGTTTCTATTGTGTTGGGATATGTAATCCCTATTTGTGATTTTTTTTAAATGGTCTAATAAAAGTTAGGTTTTAGAAATAGTGTTTTTCTTATTGCCGTATTGGATTATAAATGCTTCCAGCGGCAGTTTGAACACCTACTTGGCCAATGTGAATACAGAAAGTTGACATCCAACTGGCCACCATTATTCTTTTTTCATGAAAAATGATTTTTAAAAGCATGTCATTTGCTATAGTCTGTGAATTCCCCAAAACTTTAAACTCTAACCTTTTTACTTATTGGATACTCTGATTGTGTCTTTTGTCTTCATGTGTTTTATGTCTTTATATTGTTTATACTTTCTATAAGCCTAAGTATTATAATACACTTTTGTCCTATTTTTTCTAAATTGGACAGATTTCATAAAAATATATAAGTTCAAAATTTATGAGTGAAAAAACAATATTTTAAATATTTATTGTCACTTGTATTGCTAATTATTGTGCTTGACTCAATACTTAGAATTTTGAGAGAATTTCATTGAAAAAAGTACGTTTGTTGATTACTGTATTTTCATTATATGTATCTACATTTTATTCTTTAAAATTCCTATAAACTCAGCTTTATACAAAAATATCTGTTTCATAGCTTGGAAATTGTACTGTACTGTACCCATTTAATATCCCATAGTCTATACTGTAAATATAAATATTAAAAGTAGGAATATATCAAAATGGCTAAAGAAAAAGAAAGAAAAGTTGGCTTATATAATAAATAGTTGGCCACACTGTCATGGGTTGACTATAAAGCCATCAGGTCACAAAACCTTTTAATTTACTGCTGTGTTATGATATTCTGATTGGAGGTCGTATTTTTAAGGCGTGTTGTCTCTTTGTTTCCTAAAACATTACACAGAATTTTCTAAGTGTACATATGTATATGTTTTATGCACCATTGTGGATGCCAGGCTCAAATGAGAGGAAAAAACAGCTAATGGATTAATAGAAAGAATTTAGGTTATTAATTCAATTTGCTTTGGCAACGTTACATTTCCTGGTGGTTCTCCGAGCAGTTTGCCGGGCACATCAATTTGTTTTCAGCTATTGTGAAATTGGATATCTTGGCTTTCATCCAAATAATGTCCTTCATTTGCATATCTTTGTTATCATTTCAGGTTCTCAGAACATACTGTGGACTATCACACCATCTGCACCCAGATCCTCACATGCAAACACAAATTAAAAATGAAACTGTAAAATTTGCAAGGAAACAATATAGACCTTTTATCTCATTCAGTCTCAGATTTTTTATTTTCAAAAAGAAATTTTCCAAAAAGTAAAGCATAGGAAAAGAGGGGAAAAAAGGTTTTATTAATTGGACTGGCATCAAGCACACATACATAAAATTGTTTATTTATTTTTTTTACTTATAAAAGGAAAGTCTAACTTGAAAGTGTCTTTGAACATGACATTCAGATTTTGACATTTTCATGATATTGTACAAATATCAGAGGTGGAATATTTTTTTCAGATAACCCATGGATCAGATGATTAAATCTCTCAAACAGGGTGGGAAATTCAGTTGTAATGGGGCATTGTGATGAGGCTTATTCTTTATGATCAGTCATGTTTATATATTTTCTATGCCTTATTGATCCAAAGTGCTGCAATAATAATTATGTGTAGGAATAATCATCTTTTCAATATTTTATTTTCTTACCAAATCCCGGGAATTGGAATAATCCTTACTGGCCTCATTAGATGCTGTTATTAGAAGTTTGTCATTCTGTTACTTTGTGAGCTTGGCATACTTGTCACTGGCAGCAAGGTCAACTATTTGAAACAGATCTTTGGGGTTAAGTTGCTGTCAAGGGATCCCCAGAGTAATTTAATGATTTGTAAATTTTCTAATGCAGTGTTGTCTTTCACCATTTTTCTTTTGGCATCATGTAGACTGGATGTTCTTCAGGGCAGAATGGCCTGTTGTTCAGTAAATACTGGTTGACATGAAATAAAGACCTTCAGGAATTCCCTGAGCTACTAAAGCCCAAGAGATATTCCAAATATTTACTCTGCCAGTACCCCCTAATATTTTAAGAAAGTTGCCCTAGTCAACCATTCTTTAAAAGGAAAGATATAAATTATGGATCATCAATGTTGAACCTGTGACCATAATAATATGTAGGTACAACAATCAGATTCACCATAAACATGCCTTTCTACAATTTAAAAAATAAAATACTGTATATAGTTGCACCCCCAGTACTGACTGACAGCGGCTCAGCATTAGGATTGGCTGTCAGTCAGTGCCCGGAGTGCTGTTACAACCGCCGCTCTCTATACACATAGCAGTGACTGAACCCATGCCAATGCCACCCCTTATGACTGAAACTCAAATGCTTCCGGGATGAATAAAGGTCATTTCATTCCAGCAGCGGGGTCTAAGTGCCAGTGCCAGGCAGGTTCAGAATGCTATTAACCTGCAGATTAATCCAAATCTGTATCGTTAATACCGTTTTTTCAGGTGAAAGGTTCCCTTTAAGAAGCAAATAGAGTATTCAAAGAGTCAAAAAATGTTTAAAACCAGTTGTATCAATATGAAAATAATGATAGTACTATCCAATTACTAGTTGCTGTCATGAGAATAAAATGAAAAAAGAATTGGCAATATTCCTGACATATATGAGAAAAGTGTAACAGACATTGGCTTTGAATGTGAATTTTAATTATAATTAGTATTTCTTATTATTATTTTAATCATAAAAGAGAACATTGAATATCACAATGCCAACTGCAGACGCTTCACCTCATTCATCAACAAAGATGTAGACTATGCCAGTGTGCAGTGGGAGGAACAGGTTGGTCTCGCTGTATAGTGTGGGAGAGCTGTCTCAACAGAGGCTGTTCTTGCTGATGCTTGTGGTGCTGCCACTTCAAACACTTTCAGTGTCCCAGCCTCCAGGTCTTCTGTTGTTGATATCTTTTTAGATTACGACTGCAGCAAAATGAATGGACATACATTTTGGAACGGTATAAAAAATAATGATAACAATATGGCCTTATATGATGAAAAAATAAGTTATGATGTAGAATATTCATATTTGGATGATATTTTCAGCTTTGAAAATGTTCCAGTAGAGCAGAATGCATATTAAAAGCATGACAAACCATACATGCCATTTAGTTAATTGTCTGAGGCAGCAAAGAAACACGAATATTGTTACCGAGATACATTTTGCATTTCATCGTCAAATCCAATTAATCATTTAAGAAATACATGTCTGCTATCACCTGCTTTAACCCTAAAATCTCAGATTAAATGCTAGAATGAGTACTGATGTCAAGGGGAATTTTTAGGCTGTGGTTACACAGCAAATTTGGCCATCATACTGGTTGCATGCCTAAATATTGCTATGTGCTGCTGCTACATCTCAGAATAATGCAGGTGAATGGAGCTACATTGCAACCCATAGGGAACCATAACTAGAGATGAGCGAATGTTTCAATATTTGCGATATTCGCCGATTTATTCGTCAAATGTTTGACGAACGTTACCAAACGCCATAGGATTCAATGAGGGGACAAAAAAAAAAGCATATGCAACACCTTAAAACCGGCCCAAAAGCTGTTAAAACACATAAAATTAGGAGTAGACACCTGGAAAGTACTATCAATTGACCCAGAATACAAGTACTATATTATTATTACTATTACAGCGACATTTATTCCGTGGCGCGTTACATGTCAAAAGGGGTCACCGATTGGTACAAGAGGAGAGAAGACCCTGCCCGCCAGGGTGCACAAACAATCTACAAGGAATGGATGAGGATACAGTAGGTCAGGGTACAGCAAGTTGTGCAACGGTATGCTGGAGCGAGGGTTACCGCAGATTGTACGCTTGTCACAAGAAGTGGGTCTTCAGCTTCCCTTTCAAGGTTTCCACAGTAGGCGACAGTCTGATGTGTTGGGGTACAGTGTTATCACAGTAGGGGAGATGCACGGGACAAATCTGTTGAGAACCTAAATCACATTAAGCTTCCAGGAGCTCACAGAGCAAGCAGATTAACCCCTGCACTGATTAATATGAAGGCGTAAGGCTTCTTTTTAATGACTGCAGGAGTGAGAGGAATCAGATGCTGCAGTCTTCTGGCTCCTGTCTGTCATGGTAAACCCGTGACACCTTGCAAGCTTCAACACAATGTTCACCAGGTAAACAGAAGCTGTGGTCTGTCTCCTAGACAACGAGCTAACGTCTTTATGATGATAGAGGACAACATATCTGCAAGTAGTTTGTATGTTCTCCCCGTGTTTGCAGGGGTTTCCTTCAGGTTCTCCAGTTACCTCCTCAGTAAAATAGCAGCCATACAGGAGGGTTCACAAATCCAAAAAATAGGGCCTGACACCACCATTTCCATGCCCAACAGATTGGAGATGGTGCATTTCCACCTCTTAGCTTTGTCTTGTGTGGGAGGAAACAATTTTTACGTGACCACAAATGCAGGACCGAGGGCTGGATGTGGTGCTGAAAGAGGGCGGAGTATAGTGAAATGGACAAACTTCTGGACTGTGAGTGAGGTGCAGGGGGACATGTTACGGTGGATTGAGAAACATGTGGTGTGCTCGGTGAAACAAACAAAGCATACATGTCCGCTTTCATTACAGCTGACGAGCTCTCACTCAGCCTGACAGAAGCAGGTAGAGAAGCAGAGGTTCTGCAGTGGGAGACCTGCGTGCCAATACTTGTCATGGTAACAGAGGAGGAGGAAGAAGCAGTGGATGTGGTTGATGGGGCAGCTGATGGTTGTTGAGGTCCGCTGGTCCGCATTTTATCGCAGTGAGATTGCCAGAGCAACGCATGTTGATTGCGCATGTGAAGGTTCATGCATGTAGCAGTCAAATAATTGCACCTTTTTCCCTCTACTAAGTTTTTTATTGCAACGTTTTCAGATAGCGTGAGTTGGCACATCCTTTGTGGTCTCAAAAAAGGCCCAAGCTAGGTAACCCTTGCCGCCCCTGGCAGGCAAGCGACCGCTGCTGGTCACTGCCACGGTTGTGGCTAAGGATGTAGTGCTCCTCGTGCTTGCATCACTCCGTGTCTGCGCCATAAGACATAATGTAACCTCCTCATCTTCCTCCTCCACCTCCTCAGAGTAGCTACTCAGCTGCGTGCCTCTGGGTTCACACCAAGTTGGATGCGCATCATCATCCAATGTGATATCCCATTCCTCACCCTCCTCTTCTTCTTGCCCTGACAGCACAGTACAGTCGAGGGTCAGGAGGCTGCTCGGACCCAACCTTTTTTTTCCCCCTGTGTGGGGAAGAATATGTGCCCCAAACAATTTTAAGCTGAGATGCATTCTGCTTTGTTTACCCATGTTGAGTTTATCTGTTTTGTGTACCCCTGTGTGGAGATCAATCTCTGCACCAAAAAATTATTTGCACTAGAGTATAACTATTGTAAAGGAGACCAAAACCTCTTCCATTGCAGCCAACCCAGCACATGGATACCCAATCAGGAGTGTTCACATTTCCCTAAATTAGGGCCTAATACCACCTAAGTGGCATCAATTTCAGTACAGTAGAAATTGTACAATTAGGAACGACACCTCTTCCACTACAGCCAACCCAATTAGGGCCTAAAACCCGCAGCTGCAAGAGCAGGCACACAAGCCATATGTCACGGGTGTGTCGCCACGAAGATCTTCACGATTACACAGCCTGACTTCTCGCAGCTGAGTTTTTGGTGCTTTGTGTTTTTCGGCAGCGAGGGAGTTAACTCTCTCTCTCTCTGTGCTAGACGAGGTCCAGCCTCGCCCAGCTGCAATCAATGCTGCTGTAGTGGGACTCCTTCAAATGCCTGCCGGTCTGTTGGGGAAGTGTCGGTGAAAGCATTTCATGCAGACTAACAGAGCGGATTGTGGTATTTGGAGTTTCAGAGCTAAGTGTATTTGGAGCGTTTTTTCCCTTCCTCGCTTTATCATTTATCTCCTTTCCCGTTGGTGTTCCCTCTGTTGTAGTTGTGTAGTTTTTGTATGCAAGGTGGTTTTGGTTTTACCCTTGTACTGTCTCGTTCGTCTAAGTACTGAGTGTGGGCATATTATTACCTGTCCCCTTTTGTTGTGATCAGGGGTCCTTCTCAGGACTAGATTACTTAGGTGCAGGGATCCTCAGGAGGTAGGGGTTACGCTGGCGGCCTGGACCTCTGTACCTTTAACAGTACCTCCAGGTAGAGGGATTAGTCAGGGCCCCAACTTAGGGTCAGCTTAGGCCCCCTACCTCCAGTACACAGAGACAGCGTGACACCATATCACTGACTGCAATTCCACAAGATCAATGCAGCACACTAAACACTACAACATCGCCTACTCTGTACAGTCTGCAATTTGGGTGCAAGAGTCCTTTGAGATCCATGACTTGTTCATCTTGATAAAAGTTAGGCGGTCAACACTTTCATGGGACAGCTGGGTGCGCTTATCCATCAGGACACCACCAGCAGTGCTGAACACAGGTTCTGAGAGAAAGCTGGCTGCCGTGCATGATAAGTAGTGTTGAGCCACCCCCGTAGTGTTCGAGTTCGGTTCGGTTCGTCGAACACCCGTGTGTTCGCCGAACTGTTCGTCGAACTGTTCGTCGAACACCTTCGAACACCGTTAAAACCAATGGCAGGCAAACAAAAACACATAGAAACACATAGAAAACACCTTCAAAGGTGTCCAAAAGCTGACAAACTGCTCAGAAGACATAACTAACACATGGAAAAGTGACAAGTACATATAGTCATGCGAAAAGAAAAGAGGTGGAGGAGTAAAAGGAGGGGGAGACACAGATATAGGCATGTCATGCCCTTCTAAAATCTAAAAAGTGAGAAGCCGACACGGCCAGTCCGCTCCTGCACGTGCCACCTCCGTGTCGCCAGGTTTGTGCCAGAGCTGCGGTGAACCCTGATGGCCAGCCCCCCTCTCCCAATACTGGTGCCTGTCCGCTGGTGGGTCGAGCGAGCCCCCCTGTGGTGGAGGCAGCTCTAAGCTTTTTAATTTAAATTGTCTCTCTAATTTGAATGAATACACTTTAAATCCATTTACAAGGATCTATTGGAGGGCAAGTCTCATGCCAGCAGCCGCGTAATTCCAGCTCCAGTAGCGTCCACTAAAGCTGCTGCAGTTAAAAAGCTTTTATAAGGATCGAGCTCGGCTGTCCACCGCAAGGCATCCTACTGCCAGTCCCAGCCCCTATGCCTTGGGGTGCCTCCTGATGCTCTTCACTAAGTATCCCATGGTCCCGAAGCATTTCCTTTGAAAAAATTAAGTGTCTAAACTACAGCTGGTGTAGCTTGCTTAACAGCCGGGATAATCCGCTGACTAGCAGACACTGCTACTAGGCACAAAGTATTTCCTGGGCTAGATGCAGTTAAAAATTTGTAATTAGATACTCTCGTTGGATGCTGAGAAAGCATTCCATAGAGTCTCCTGGCACGCCATATATGATTCTCTTAAAAAGCTTGGGGTAGGGGTCTAGGGGACCCTTTTATAGCCAAAATCACGGCCCTGTATCACAATACGTCACCTAGGCTGAAGATAAATGGAACTGTAGCACCCTGAGGGCTCGGTTGCTACTGACGTATTGCACCTCACCCAGAGGTGTGATATCTCACTCTCAGGTATGGATGGAGTGTGGATCAGGACCCGACACCTGCATGCATTACACCACATTGCCGTGGGGCAGGGCGACCAATATGCCCCTGAGATGGGCACGACAGTCCCTGTCCCTGGCTGGAGTGGGGGGAGGGAACACTGAGGAAGGGGAACCCTGTAGTGCAGGAGCAGGGAGGAAGCAGTTCCTGGGTGCATTGAGAAGGGAGTATAAAAGGTGGGCACCATCTTAGTTCAGTGCAGAGAAGTCTGAGCAGAAGTGGCAGGGAGCAGGGGCTCTGCATGAGCTCTGCTCCGGAGGCGGGCCTAGTAACAGAGGCCCAGGCCTGGAAGAGGGAGAAGGAAGGAAGAGGAGCGGAGAAGGCTCCAGGAACGAGGAATAAAGGGATCCCAGGGGTGCGGACGGGCGAGTCGCCACCGCACGCCCGAATCCACCTGCGTGGAGGGGTCAGGCCAAAGGGGGAGACCGGTCCCCGAACTAGTGGAGGCAGGAAACGACCCTCAGCTAGAAACCGGAGGCTCTGACATTTTATGTGGTGCAGCCCCTCGCTACACCCGCTAGGAAGGCACCACATAGGGTCAGGGAAACTGGCGCCAAGTTTACCAAGAGGAGGCCCGAGGCAGCCGGACAGAAGTGTTGGTAAGAAAGGCCAGACAAAGGACACACAAAGGGGGTCCTGTGAAGTGCTCCAAAGTTATCTGGGAGTTGTCTGAGCCCCTCACCTGGTGAGCACAGTACGACGTGGGCAGCCGTTACCTGCAGACGTGGTCTGGATAATAAGAACTGTGAGTAAAGGCCCTGAACTGCATCACTGACTCCGTGTCGTTACTGCTGCTGCCCTGCACCATCACCCCCATCCTCCGCATACACTGCCCTGAGGCTATACTCCTCCCGTGGGGAGTTATGCTACGCTCTGCTGCACCCACAACACCAGCCTCAGCGGTCTTCCCTGTAGCGGCGGTTCACTCTGACCGCAATCCACGGGTGGCGTAGTCGTACATTTAAACATCAAAACCACATAAATAGTTCCGCCACTGGTTTGACCGCCCTGAGCCACGGAACCGAGTCGCCGCCACGAAGACTACAACCACCAGCATCCACCAAAAAGGGTCCGGCTCCGGGTGTCCCAAGGCCCAGGGGGTGCGTCAGAACATTTTCATCACCTTTCACAATCACCAATGGGACAAGGCAGGGATGTCCTCTGTCCCCTCTCTTATACATCCTAGTGACGGAGCACCTGCTCTCATCAATTCGCCATAACCCCAATATTAGGTGGATTGAGGTGGGAGGCACCGAGTACAAGTGCTCTCTATTTGCTGATGATGTCCTAGTATATATCACTCAATCACATATATCCATCCATGCTGTTATGGCTGAAATAGATCACTTTGTTACATGGTCAAATTTTAAAATCAATGCAGCGAAGTCTGAGGCCCTCGATGTCTCCCTCCCCAAATCCATATAGGATTCCATCCAGTCCAACTTTCCCTTTGCCTGGCCCTCACAGGGTATCAAATACTTAGGAATTCCTATTCATAGAGACCTCTCCCATCTATGTTATCTTAATTTTGGGCCCTTTATTGAACAACTCCATACAGACCACGGTTGGCAAGTTAGAACTGTAAGATTCACTACGTGAACCGCTGGTGTTTTGTGGAAAAGCACATGTACACTGCGTTCCAAATTATTATGCAAAAAGTGTTTAGGAGTGATAAGGGAAGAATTTGTTTGTTTGTCAGTTAAACTCATTGATGGTGATGTGTGTCAGGGCTCTTTATATCACTGTAAGCAATTGCAGACACCTGTGCTAATTAGTTTGGCAGGTGTGTCCAATGAAAGGCAAGACTACTTAAGAAGGCTCTCTCACATTATTAAGCAGCCTACATTTTCTGCCAAAATGGGAAAGAAAAAGGATGTGTCGGCTGCTGAGAAGCAACAAATTGTGGAGTGTTTAGGTCAAGGCATGACTACAATCAACATTGTGCGATGATCAGGATGAAGTGTCTTGGCAATCAAGAAGTATGTAGCTGATTCACAGTACACACGTGTGCGTGCTGATAAGGGCAAATTGAGGACTCTTTCCTACAGGCAATTACGTCAGGTTGAAAGAGCAGCGGCAAAAAAGCCTTGTCATAGCAGCAGACAAGTTTTTGAAGCTGTTTGTGCCTCCAACGTCCCCCGAACAACAAGATGCAGGGTCCTTCAGAGGTTTGCAGCTGTGCATACGCCATCCTGTCGACCTCCTCTATCCACTTCACACAAGCAGAAACGGCTCCAGTGGGCCAAACATTACATGAAGACTGATTTCAAAACAGTTTTGTTCACGGATGAGTGCCGTGCAGCGCTCGATGGTCCAGATGGATGGAGTGGAGGATGGCTGGTTGATGGACACCCCACGCAAACACGGCTACAGCGCCAACAAGGAGGAGGTGGAGTAATGTTTTGGGCTGGAATCATGGGGAGAGAGATTGTCGGCCCCTTTAGGATCCCTAAAGTCGCTAAAGATGAACTCCATAATGTATGTGGATTTTCTCAAACAGCACTTCCTGCCATGGTTCAAGAAGAACCGTGTATTCCACAGCAAGATCATTTTTCTGCATGATAATGCACCATCTCATGCTGCACATAAAACATCTGCATCTCTGGCTGATATGGGCATAAAAGGGGACAAACTTATGGTGTGACCCCCATGCTCCCCTGACCTCTACCCCATTCAGAACCTTTGGAGCATCATTAAAAGGAGTGTCTATGATGGCGGGAGGCAGTTCACATCTAAGCAACAGCTCTGGGAGGGTATTCTGTCCTCATGCAAAACAATTGAAGCAGAAACCATCCAAAACCTGACAAATTCAATGGACGAGAGAGTTCAGAAGCTCCTTTCGAACAAGGGGTCCTATGTGAAAATGTAACATCACCTAGAATAAAGTTTTGAGTTGAAAACTGTTTGATTTCAGTTTCTAACAACCTGCTAATGCTTATAATTTCAAAAATGACCATTTTTTTGGTCTTTATTAAAATGAAAAGGTTGATCGAAAAGTTTGGGGGATCTAAGAGTGTGGCAACCCAGTAGTCATGATTACTTCGAATTCTGACAATATGAGGGTCATGCTGCAGGTAGTGCAGCAAGAAGGCACTTATGTGTCTTGCGCATCTCGGAGCCCCAAAATTATTTTCCGGGCTAGATGCAGCTAAAAATTATTTTTAATTTTAAATCTGGTGAAGCTTTAGTATAGATGGCCTAATAGGATCAGTGCTGCACACTGCTACAAAGCCCAAATTATTTTCCAGTCAAGATACAGATAAACATGATTAGTAATTTGAAAGCTTAAAACAGCTGGTAGGGTGATTTTAACCAATCATCAAGCTTTTACTCTCCCCAGGATGACACAGGGGTAGAAAAGTCGTTTCGGATCCATGATTTGTTCATCTTTATGAACGTGAGTCTGTCTACATTATCAGTGGAGAGCCGCGTGCGCTTATCTGTCAGCACACCACCAGCAGCGCTGAACACACGTTCAGACAGAACGCTGGCTGCGGTGCATGACAAGATCTCCAAGGCGTAAGTGGCTAGCTCCGGCCATTTATCCAGATTGGAAGCCCAAAAAGAGCAAGGGTCCAGTGACACAGTCGTGTCTTCAATGTTTACTTGGAGATACTCCTGTACCATCGTCTCTAGGCGTTGACTATGTGTCAGACTTCTTGTCTCCTGTGGCCTTGCAAAGGATGGGCTAAAAAAGTGGTGAAATGATTCCGAAAAATTGATGTTACCAGCAGATACTGTGGTTCTGTTACGGTTTGAGTGCTGAACACTTGACGGTCCCATGGTTGGCAAGTTGGAACTGTGAGATTCACTACGTGCACCACTGGTATTTTGTGGAAAAGCACATGTAAGATTCTGCAACAGTCTCTGCTGATACTCCTGCATGCGTGCATCCCTTTCTATGGCAGGAATAATTTCTGCAAATTTACTTTTGTACCGGGGATCTAACAGTGTGGCAACCCAGTAGTCAGGATTATTTCTAATTCTCACAATTCGAGGGTCATGTTGCAGGTAGTGCAGCAAGAAGGCACTCATGTGTGTTGCGCATCCAGGAGCACCAAGTCCCTGTTGTGTTGGTGGCGAGGTAACAATCATGCTTCCTTCCTCTGTCCTCTCCCCCCAACCTCGCACAAGAGAAATGTGATCAAGGTCTCCCTCATCTGATGAGTCTTCCATCAGTTTGTCCTCCACTTCTTCCTGGGTTCCTGCACCTTCCTCACTAGTTTGGCTGCTACCATGCGCCCTGGTAAAACCATCTCCCCCACCCTCACATGCCTGCCGCCTTGGTGCTGCCGACCGTCTGGACCTTGCAGATGTTAGCCCTTCCGCATACAACTCCTCCTCCTCTACTTCCTCCACCTCCTCTTGTGCCACCACCTGACTCCGAATTCTGTTTAACATGTGCTCCAGCATGTAAATCACCGGAATAGTCATGCTGATAATGGCATCGTCAGCACTAAACATCTTCGTCGCCATTTCAAAACTGTGCAGAAGGGTGCATAGGTCCCTGATCTGAGACCACTCCTCCAGCGTGATTTGCCCCACCTCTGAATCTCGTTGGCCCAGGCTATACGTCAGAACGTATTGCACCAGGGCTTGTCGGTGCTGCCACAGTCGCTGCAACATGTGCAGAGTTGAATTCCACCGGGTAGGCACATCGCATTTTAGCCGGTGAAGTGGCAGGCCCAACGACTTCTGTAGAGATGTAAGTCGCTGAGCTGCGGGATGCGTACGGCGGAAGTGAGCACACAGCGACCGTGCCCTCTGCAGAAGGCCATCTAGTCTGGGATAGTGGGCTAAAAATTGCTGGACAACCAGGTTCAACACGTGAGCCATACAAGGCACGTGTGTGACATTGCCCCGGTGAAGGGCCGCACCCAGGTTTGCAGCATTGTCGCACACGGCCTTCCCTGGTTTCAGGTCCAGTGGAGACAACCATTCATGAAATTGGTTCTCCAGAGCTGACCACAACTCCTCAGCTGTGTGACTCACATTTCCCAGACATTTCAATGTAAAAACCGCCTGATGACGTTGAGCCCTACTGCCAGCATAGTAAGGAGGTGTGCAGGATCCCTTCTGCGCAGTTAGAAAGCTTGTGGCATGACCAGACAGGCTTTGGGTGCAGGTGGAAGACCGAGAGGAGGTTGAGGAGGCAGAAGCAGTGGAGGAACTTTGACATAAAGAGGATTGACGCACAACTCGTGGGGACGGCAAGACTTGGACAGCAGCCCCTTGTCCTGCTGTCACCATAGTTACCCAGTGCCCAGTCAGCGACATGTAACGCCCCTGTCCATGCCTACTCGTCCAAGTGTCTGTGGTGAAATGCACCCTGTCACACACAGAGTTTCTCAAAGAAGCGGTGATGTTGTGTGCGACATGCTGGTGGAGCGCAGGCACACCTTTCTTTGAGAAGTAGTGCCGACTGGGCATCTGGTACTGGGGCACTGCGACGGACATAAGATCTCGAAAATCCTTTGTGTCCACCAGGCGGAAAGGCAGCATTTCTGTAGCCAAGAGCTTGCAGATGGTGAAATTCAACCTCTTAGCTTTCTCATGGCTAGGAGGAAATGGTCTTTTACTTGTCCACATCTGAGGGACCGAGGGCTGGCTATTGTGCTTAGACGGGGTTGATAAGGGTGTCCCCGGCAAACTGCCGGTCTGTGAGGAAGATGCAGGTGGACATGTTAGGTTGCCTTGATCCAAAGGTGGTGCTATCGATGTCGGACAGCGCTCAACACCAGCTGCTGTTACCACCTCCAAAGAAAATGATGACCTGCCAATCACGCTGGCTGTTGCGGGTAAAGAGGTGGCAGGTCTGCGCCCCAAAACAGGTGTGACTGCTGTCCCCCCAGTCACAGAGGATGAAGAGGCCGCGGATGCACAAGATATGGCAGACGGTGGTTGGCCCGGCCGGCTAGGCCGCATTGTAGCACACTGAGCTTCCCACTGCAACTTATGCTTCATGTCCATGTGCTGGTTCATGCATGAAGTACTCAAACTATGTATTTTTTGGCCTCTACTTAGCTTTTGCTGACAAATGTTACAGATAACACGAGTTGGGTAATCTTTATCGATCTGAAAAAATGCCCAGGCTATGCAAGGCTTAGCACCCATGCGACCTGAAGAGCCACCACGACTTGTGGTGAGCGGCAGAGTTGTGTTTGAGGATGCAGTTGTTGACGTGCCTCCAGTACTGCGTCTCTGTCCAGGAAGGCGCAACCTGACCTCGTCGTCACTAGCATCTTCCTCCACCTCCTCTGCTGACCTCATCTCTTGGCTGACTGTGGGTTGACAGTAAGTGGGATCTCCAACTAGAGATGAGCGTTGTTCTACTCGAACTGTTCGCCAATCTCAAATTCGAGCTGTTTTGGGCGGTGTTCGAGCCGTTCGGCGAACACGAACAATTTGATAAAAATTCGGCTGTTCGAGGTTATGTTCGATAACTGTTCGTGCACCAAAATCATAACTGGATTTTTTCTCAGTAATGATGAAAATTAATGTTAATATGCAGTTTGAGTGTACAGCGGGGTGGGGGGAGGGGCAGGGGATGGATTTCTGCAGGAACAATGAAGATCTCCATTTTTTTTTCTCTTTCCCGCATTTGCAGTGGGGAGGTGCAATCTGTCAGCCTATCAGCAGCGCACACACGGAGCGAAGCGCTTTTTTTCACACAAGCAAGGGCATGTGTCTTTGGCAGTGTATGTCACATGTCCTTGCCCCATAAGACCAAGCCATTTTCCCCGTCGCCACCATTTTCTCACTGCTGCAGCTGCGTGTTAGACGTCACCGCTGTTGCTGTGTGCGCTATACCTTGTTAATTTCAAGCCAATTTTCGCACAAATATACAGATAGCTTGGGAGTAGGGAATAGTTGTGATTGCAGTCCTTTTAAGGACTAGGTTACAGCATTTCCTACGACTTTTATCAGGGAGGTCTGTGCTCTTAAATAGATAGGTTGTGGGAGTAAAGACTAATTGTAATTGGAGTCCTTTTCAGGACTAGGTTACATCAGTTCCTATCAGTTTTTGCCAGGCAGGTCTGTGCCAGTGCTGTGCAAGTTTTTTTCACAGCATTTGGCTGAATCTAGCAAAGCTAATCCTTTTTGGCCTATTGCAGAGTGTGTTAGTCAGTGGAGTAGCCTATCTGTGCTGCAAGATATACCACCTGTGTATAGAATACCAATTTTTTTACTGCACCTAGTGAAGTAAAACCTTTTGGGCATAGCATCATTCTATTAGTCCATCTATACTGACCTCCATCAGGTTGCAAATTAAAACTAATTTTTATCTGCATCTACAGTACCTCTGAAAAAATATTTGGGCTTCTAGCTGTGTGTGGGACTTGTTGTATTAGTCCATCTATACTGACCTCCATCAGGTTGCAAACTGAATATATTTTTTTCTGCATCTACCTCTGAAAAAATATTTGGGCTTCTAGCTGTGTGTGGGTCTTGTTCTATTAATCCATCTATACTGACCTCCATCAGGTTGCAAACTGAATATAATTTTTTTCTGCATCTAGCTCTGAAAAAATATTTGGCCTTCTAGCAGTGTGTCGGACTTTCTCTATTAGTCCATCTATACTGACCTCCATCAGGTTGCAAATTAAAAATAATTTTTATCTGCATCTACAGTACCTCTGAAAAAATATTTGGGCTTCTAGCTGTGTGTGGGACTTGTTGTATTAGTCCATCTATACTGACCTCCATCAGGTTGCAAATTAAAAATAATTTGTATCTGCATCTACAGTACCTCTGAAAAAATATTTGGGCTTCTAGCTGTGTGTGGGACTTGTTGTATTAGTCCATCTATACTGACCTCCATCAGGTTGCAATCTGAATATATTTTTTTCTGCATCTACCTCTGAAAAAATATTTGGGCTTCTAGCTGTGTGTGGGACTTGTTGTATTAGTCCATCTATACTGACCTCCATCAGGTTGCAAATTAAAAATAATTTGTATCTGCATCTACAGTACCTCTGAAAAAATATTTGGGCTTCTAGCTGTGTGTGGGACTTGTTGTATTAGTCCATCTATACTGACCTCCATCAGGTTGCAAATTAAAAATAATTTGTATCTGCATCTACAGTACCTCTGAAAAAATATTTGGGCTTCTAGCTGTGTGTGGGACTTGTTGTATTAGTCCATCTATACTGACCTCCATCAGGTTGCAAACTGAATATATTTTTTTCTGCATCTACCTCTGAAAAAATATTTGGGCTTCTGGCTGTGTGTGGGACTTGTTGTATTAGTCCATCTATACTGACCTCCATCAGGTTGCAAATTAAAAATAATTTTATATGCATCTACAGTACCTCTGAAAAAATATTTGGGCTTCTAGCTGTGTGTGGGACTTGTTGTATTAGTCCATCTATACTGACCTCCATCAGGTTGCAAATTAAAAATAATTTGTATCTGCATCTACAGTACCTCTGAAAAAATATTTGGGCTTCTAGCTGTGTGTGGGACTTGTTGTATTAGTCCATCTATACTGACCTCCATCAGGTTGCAAACTGAATATATTTTTTTCTGCATCTACCTCTGAAAAAATATTGGGCTTCTAGCTGTGTGTGGGACTTGTTGTATTAGTCCATCTATACTGACCTCCATCAGGTTGCAAACTGAATATATTTTTTTCTGCATCTACCTCTGAAAAAATATTGGGCTTCTAGCTGTGAGTGGGTCTTGTTCTATTAATCCATCTATACAGACCTCCATCAGGTTGCAAACTGAATATAATTTTTTTCTGCATCTACCTCTGAAAAAATATTTGGCCTTGTAGCAGTGTGTCGGACTTTCTCTATTAGTCCATCTATACTGACCTCCATCAGGTTGCAAACTGAATATATTTTTTTCTGCATCTAACCCAGCCAATAGTTTTGGCCTAATACCACAGTTTGGCCACTCAGCTCTGCTCGGTTACCATCGATTGTTTTTTTGTGCAAACAACTCCAGAGTTGTGAATTAGTTAACCACCAAAATGAGTGGAAAAAGGCCTGCTGCTGGTGGAAAGGGGAATAGGCGTGTTGGGAAGGGGAAAAAAGGTTGTGTCCGTGGGGTAGGTGTTAAAGCAAGAGTAACATCTGCAGAAGAAAGACCATCTTCCAGCCAAACTAAAATGTCTACTTCTTTTAGCGGACAATGTGATAAGATCCCTTTCTTACGGCCACGCCAATCGCTACAAATTCCAGATGAGGCACAAAAACAGCAGGTGCTTCAACGGATATCAAGTGCTCCTTTAAGTGGGCTCTCCTCCACATCAACTTCAACATCACAAATACTCCAGTCCTCAAAGGTGTCACCCAAATCGCACTTGCTTCCTCACAGCTCCCACATCTCCAGCTGCCCGTCTGAGTATGAGGTAGAACAGATGGTTGAGTCTGCAGAGCTGTTTACTCATACTATAGCCTGGGAATCAGAGGTCGACTCCAGCGCTTCTGTGAATCCAGACGAGGAAATGATCTGCACTGATGCCCAGAATCTTTATGAGTCGGATCCAGGACCAGACGCAGAAGGTTCTGACCATAATGTAGACCCTCATTCCCAAACTGTAACTCCTGTTGGTGGAGACAATGAGGAAGACGATGATAAGACTCAAATACCTGATTGGAGCAACAACTTTAGTTTTTTGTCAGGGCAGGAACAGGTTGGCTCTGAGGACGACAGGTGTGATAACACACAGGGTGATGATGATGAGGTTGGAGATCCCACTTACTGTCAACCCACAGTCAGCCAAGAGATGAGGTCAGCAGAGGAGGTGGAGGAAGATGCTAGTGACGACGAGGTCAGGTTGCGCCTTCCTGGACAGAGACGTAGTACTGGAAGCACGTCAACAACTGCATTCTCAAACACAACTCTGCCTCTCACCACAAGTCGTGGTGGCTCTTCAGGTCGCATGGGTGCTAAGCCTTGCATAGCCTGGGCATTTTTTCAGATCGATAAAGATGACCCAACTCGTGTTATCTGTAACATTTGTCAGCAAAAGCTAAGTAGAGGCCAAAAAATACATAGTTTGAGTACTTCATGCATGAACCGGCACATGGACATGAAGCATAAGTTGCAGTGGGAAGCTCAGTGTGCTACAATGCGGCCTAGCCCGCCGGGCCAACCACCGTCTGCCATATCTTGTGCATCCGCGGCCTCTTCATCCTCTGTGACTGGGGGGACAGCAGTCACACCTGTTTTGGGACGCAGACCTGCCACCTCTTTACCCGCAACAGCCAGCGTGATTGGCAGGTCATCATTTTCTTTGGAGGTGGTAACAGCAGCTGGTGTTGAGCGCTGTCCGACATCGATAGCACCACCTTTGGATCAAGGCAACCTAACATGTCCGCCTGCATCTTCCTCACAGACCGGCAGTTTGCCGGGGACACCCTTATCAACCCCGTCTAAGCACAATAGCCAGCCCTCGGTCCCTCAGATGTGGACAAGTAAAAGACCATTTCCTCCTAGCCATGAGAAAGCTAAGAGGTTGAATTTCACCATCTGCAAGCTCTTGGCTACAGAAATGCTGCCTTTCCGCCTGGTGGACACAGAGGATTTTCGAGATCTTATGTCCGTCGCAGTGCCCCAGTACCAGATGCCCAGTCGGCACTACTTCTCAAAGAAAGGTGTGCCTGCGCTCCACCAGCATGTCGCACACAACATCACCGCTTCTTTGAGAAACTCTGTGTGTGACAGGGTGCATTTCACCACAGACACTTGGACGAGTAGGCATGGACAGGGGCGTTACATGTCGCTGACTGGGCACTGGGTAACTATGGTGACAGCAGGACAAGGGGCTGCTGTCCAAGTCTTGCCATCCCCACGAGTTGTGCGTCAATCCTCTTTATGTCAAAGTTCCTCCACTGCTTCTGCCTCCTCAACCTCCTCTCGGTCTTCCACCTGCACCCAAAGCCTGTCTGGTCATGCCACAAGCTTTCTAACTGCGCAGAAGGGATCCTGCACACCTCCTTACTATGCTGGCAGTAGGGCTCAACGTCATCAGGCGGTTTTTACATTGAAATGTCTGGGAAATGTGAGTCACACAGCTGAGGAGTTGTGGTCAGCTCTGGAGAACCAATTTCATGAATGGTTGTCTCCACTGGACCTGAAACCAGGGAAGGCCGTGTGCGACAATGCTGCAAACCTGGGTGCGGCCCTTCGCCGGGGCAATGTCACACACGTGCCTTGTATGGCTCACGTGTTGAACCTGGTTGTCCAGCAATTTTTAGCCCACTATCCCAGACTAGATGGCCTTCTGCAGAGGGCACGGTCGCTGTGTGCTCACTTCCGCCGTTCGCATCCCGCAGCTCAGCGACTTACATCTCTACAGAAGTCGTTGGGCCTGCCACTTCACCGGCTAAAATGCGATGTGCCTACCCGGTGGAATTCAACTCTGCACATGTTGCAGCGACTGTGGCAGCACCGACAAGCCCTGGTGCAATACGTTTTGACGTATAGCCTGGGCCAACGAGATTCAGAGGTGGGGCAAATCACGCTGGAGGAGTGGTCTCAGATCAGGGACCTATGCACCCTTCTGCACAGTTTTGAAATGGCGACGAAGATGTTTAGTGCTGACGATGCCATTATCAGCATGACTATTCCGGTGATTTACATGCTGGAGCACATGTTAAACAGAATTCGGAGTCAGGTGGTAGCACAAGAGGAGGTGGAGGAAGTAGAGGAGGAGGAGTTGTATGCGGAAGGGCTAACATCTGCAAGGTCCAGACGGTCGGCAGCACCAAGGTGGCAGGCATGTGAGGGTGGGGGAGATGGTTTTACCAGGGCGCATGGTAGCAGCCAAACTAGTGAGGAAGGTGCAGGAGCCCAGGAAGAAGTGGAGGACGAACTGATGGAAGACTCATCAGATGAGGGAGACCTTGATCACATTTCTGTTGTGCGAGGTTGGGGGGAGAGGACAGAGGAAGGAAGCATGATTGTTACCTCGCCACCAACACAACAGGGACTTGGTGCTCCTGGATGCGCAACACACATGAGTGCCTTCTTGCTGCACTACCTGCAACATGACACTCGAATTGTGAGAATTAGAAATAATCCTGACTACTGGGTTGCCACACTGTTAGATCCCCGGTACAAAAGTAAATTTGCAGAAATTATTCCTGCCATAGAAAGGGATGCACGCATGCAGGAGTATCAGCAGAGACTGTTGCAGAATCTTACATGTGCTTTTCCACAAAATACCAGTGGTGCACGTAGTGAATCTCACAGTTCCAACTTGCCAACCGTGGGACCGTCAAGTGTTCAGCACTCAAACCGTAACAGAACCACAGTATCTGGTGGTAACATCAATTTTGCGGAATCATTTCACCACTTTTTTAGCCCATCCTTTGCAAGGCCACAGGAGACAAGAAGTCTGACACATAGTCAACGCCTAGAGACGATGGTACAGGAGTATCTCCAAATAAACATTGAAGCCACGACTTTGTCACTGGACCCTTGCTCTTTTTGGGCTTCCAATCTGGATAAATGGCCGGAGCTAGCCCTTTACGCCTTGGAGATCTTGTCATGCCCCGCAGCCAGCGTTCTGTCTGAACGTGTGTTCAGCGCTGCTGGTGGTGTGCTGACAAATAAGTGCACGCGGCTCTCCACTGATAATGTAGACAGACTCACGTTCATAAAGATGAAGAAATCATGGATCCGAAACGACTTTTCTACCCCTGTGTCATCCTGGGGAGAGTAAAAGCTTGATGATTGTTTAAAATCACCCTACCAACCGTTTTAAGCTTTCAAATTACTAATCATGTTTATCTGTATCTTGACTGGAAAATAATTTGGGCTTTGTAGCAGTGTGCAGCACTGATCCTATTAGGCCATCTATATTAAGCTCCACCAGATTTAAAATTAAAAATAATTTTTAGCTGCATCTAGCCCGGAAAATAATTTTGGGGCTCCGAGATGCGCAAGACATATAAGTGCCTTCTTGCTGCACTACCTGCAGCATGACCCTCATATTGTCAGAATTCGAAGTAATCATGACTACTGGGTTGCCACACTCTTAGATCCCCCAAACTTTTCGATCAACCTTTTCATTTTAATAAAGACCAAAAAAATGGTCATTTTTGAAATTATAAGCATTAGCAGGTTGTTAGAAACTGAAATCAAACAGTTTTCAACTCAAAACTTTATTCTAGGTGATGTTACATTTTCACATAGGACCCCTTGTTCGAAAGGAGCTTCTGAACTCTCTCGTCCATTGAATTTGTCAGGTTTTGGATGGTTTCTGCTTCAATTGTTTTGCATGAGGACAGAATACCCTCCCAGAGCTGTTGCTTAGATGTGAACTGCCTCCCGCCATCATAGACACTCCTTTTAATGATGCTCCAAAGGTTCTGAATGGGGTAGAGGTCAGGGGAGCATGGGGGTCACACCATAAGTTTGTCCCCTTTTATGCCCATATCAGCCAGAGATGCAGATGTTTTATGTGCAGCATGAGATGGTGCATTATCATGCAGAAAAATGATCTTGCTGTGAAATACACGGTTCTTCTTCTTGAACCATGGCAGGAAGTGCTGTTTGAGAAAATCCACATACATTATGGAGTTCATCTTTAGCGCCTTCAGGGATCCTAAAGGGGCCGACAATCTCTCTCCCCATGATTCCAGCCCAAAACATTACTCCACCTCCTCCTTGTTGGCGCTGTAGCCGTGTTTGCGTGGGGTGTCCATCAACCAGCCATCCTCCACTCCATCCATCTGGACCATCGAGCGCTGCACGGCACTCATCCGTGAACAAAACAGTTTTGAAATCAGTCTTCATGTAATGTTTGGCCCACTGGAGCCGTTTCTGCTTGTGTGAAGTGGATAGAGGAGGTCGACAGGATGGCGTATGCACAGCTGCAAACCTCTGAAGGACCCTGCATCTTGTTGTTCGGGGGACGTTGGAGGCACAAGCAGCTTCAAAAACTTGTCTGCTGCTATGACAAGGCTTTTTTGCCGCTGCTCTTTCAACCTGACGTAATTGCCTGTAGGAAAGAGTCCTCAATTTGCCCTTATCAGCACGCACACGTGTGTACTGTGAATCAGCTACATACTTCTTGATTGCCAAGACACTTCATCTTGATCATCGCACAATGTTGATTGTAGTCATGCCTTGACCTAAACACTCCACAATTTGTTGCTTCTCAGCAGCCGACACATCCTTTTTCTTTCCCATTTTGGCACAAAATGTAGGCTGCTGAATAATGTGAGAGAGCCTTCTTAAGTAGTCTTGCCTTTCATTGGACACACCTGACAAACTAATTAGCACTGGTGTCTGCAATTGCTTACAGTGATATAAAGAGCCCTGACACACATCACCATCAATGAGTTTAACTGACAAAAAAAGAAATTCTTCCCTTATCACTCCTAAACACTTTTTGCATAATAATTTGGAACACAGTGTACATGTGCTTTTCCACAAAACACCAGTGGTTCACGTAGTGAATCTTACAGTTCTAACTTGCCAACCGTGGTCTGTATGGAGTTGTTCAATAAAGGGCCCAAAATTAAGATAACATAGATGGGAGAGGTCTCTATGAATAGGAATTCCTAAGTATTTGATACCCTGTGAGGGCCAGGCAAAGGGAAAGTTGGACTGGATGGAATCCTATATGGATTTGGGGAGGGAGACATCGAGGGCCTCAGACTTCGCTGCATTGATTTTAAAATTTGACCATGTAACAAAGTGATCTATTTCAGCCATAACAGCATGGATGGATATATGTGATTGAGTGATATATACTAGGACATCATCAGCAAATAGAGAGCACTTGTACTCGGTGCCTCCCACCTCAATCCACCTAATATTGGGGTTATGGCGAATTGATGAGAGCAGGTGCTACGTCACTAGGATGTATAAGAGAGGGGACAGAGAACATCCCTGCCTTGTCCCATTGGTGATTGTGAAAGGTGATGAAAATGTTCTGACGCGCCCCCTGGGCCTTGGGACACCCGGAGCCGGACCCTTTTTGGTGGATGCTGGTGGTTGTAGTCTCCGTGGCGGCAACCCGGTTCCGTGGCTCAGGGCCGTCAAACCAGTGGCGGAACTATTTATGTGGTTTTGATGTTTAAATGTCCGACTACGCCACCCGTGGATTGCGGTCAGAGTGAACCGCCGCTCCAGGGCAGACCGCTGAGGCTGGTGTTGTGGGTGCAGGAGAGCGTAGCATAACTCCCCACGGGAGGAGTATAGCCTCAGGGCAGTGTATGCGGAGGATGGGGGTGATGGTGCAGGGCAGCAGCAGTAATGACACGGAGTCAGTGATGCAGTCCAGGGCCTTTACTCACAGTTCTTATTATCCAGACCACGTCTGCAGGTAACGGCTGCCCACGTCGTACTGTGCTCACTAGGTGAGGGGCTCAGACAACTCCCAGATAACTTTGGAGTGCTTCACAGGACCCCCATTGTGTGTCCTTTGTCTGGCCTTTCTTACCAACCCTTCTGTTCGGCTGCCTCGGGCCTCCTCTTGGTAAACTTGGCGCCAGTTTCCCTGACCCTATGTGGTGCCTTCCTAGCGGGTGTAGCGAGGGGCTGCGCCACATAAAATGTCACAGCCTCCTGTTTCTAGCTGAGGGTCGTTTCCTGCCTCCACTAGTTTCGGGGACCGGTCTCCCCCTTTGGCCTGACCCCTCCACGCAGGTGGATTCTGGCGTGCGGTGGCGACTCGCCCGTCCGCACCCCTGAGATCCCTTCGTTCCTCGTTCCTGGAGCCTTCTCCGCTCCTCTTCCTTCCTTCTCCCTCTTCCAGGCCTGGGCCTCTGTTACTAGGCCCGCCTCTGGAGCAGAGCTCATGCAGAGCCCCGGCTCCCTGCCACTTCTGCTCAGACTTCTCTGCACTGAACTAAGATGGTGCCCACCTTTTATACTCCCTTCTCAATGCACCCAGGAACTGCTTCCTCCCTGCTCCTGCACTACAGGGTTCCCCTTCCTCAGTGTTCCCTCCCCCCACTCCAGCCAGGGACAGGGACTGTCGTGCCCATCTCAGGGGCATATTGGTCGCCCTGCCCCACGGCAATGTGGTGTAATGCATGCAGGTGTCGGGTCCTGATCCACACTACATCCTTACCTGAGAGTGAGATATCACACCTCTGGGTGAGGTGCAATACCTCTGTAGCAACCGAGCCCTCAGGGTGCTACAGTTCCATTTATCTTCAGCCTAGGTGACGTATTGCGATACAGGGCCGTGATTTTGGCTATATAAGGGTCCCCTAGACCCCTACCCCAAGCTTTTTAAGAGAATCATATATGGCGTGCCAGGAGACTCTATGGAATGCTTTCTCAGCATCCAACGAGAGTATCTAATTACAAATTTTTAACTTCATCTAGCCCAGGAAATACTTTGTGCCTAGTAGCAGGGTCTGCTAGTCAGCGGATTATCCCGGCTGTTAAGCAAGCTACACCACCTGTAGTTTGGACACTTAATTTTTTCAAAGGAAATGCTTCGGGACCACGGGATACTCAGTGAACAGCATCAGGAGGCACCCCAAGGCATAGGGGCTGGGACTGGCAGTAGGATGCCTTGCGGTGGACAGCCGAGCTCGATCCTTATAAAAGCTTTTTAACTGCAGCAGCTTTAGTGGATGCTACTGGAGCTGGAATTACGCGGCTGCTGGCATGAGACTTGCCCTCCAATAGATCCTTGTAAATGGATTTAAAGTGTATTCATTCAAATTAGAGAGACAATTTAAATTAAAAAGCTTAGAGCTGCCTCCACCACAGGGGGGGCTCGCTCGACCCACCAGCGGACAGGCACCAGTATTGGGAGAGGGGGGCTGGCCATCAGGGTTCACCGCGGCTCTGGCACAAACCCGGCGACACGGAGGTGGCACGGGCAGGAGCGGACTGGCCGTGTCGGCTTCTCACTTTTTGGATTTTAGAAGGGCATGACATGCCTATATCTGTGTCTCCCCCTCCTTTTACTCCTCCACCTCTTTTCTTTTCGCATGACTATATGTACTTGTCACTTTTCCATGTGTTAGTTATGTCTTCTGAGCAGTTTGTCAGCTTTTGGACACCTTTGAAGGTGTTTTCTATGTGTTTCTATGTGTTTTTGTTTGCCTGCCATTGGTTTTAACGGTGTTCGAAGGTGTTCGACGAACAGTTCGACGAACAGTTCGGCGAACACACGGGTGTACGACGAACCGAACCGAACTCGAACACTATGGGGGTGGCTCAACACTATCTCCAACCTCATCATCATCACCCTGTGCGTTATCAAACCCCTCGTCCTCAGAGCCAACCTGTTCCTGCCCTGACAAAAAACTAAAGTTGTCGCTCCAATCAGGTATTTGAGTCTTATCATCGTCTTCCTCATTGTCTCCACCAACAGGAGTTACAGTTTGGGAATGAGGGTCTACATTATGGTCAGAACCTTCTGTGTCTGGTCCTGGATCCGACTCATAAAGATTCTGGGCATCAGTGCAGATCATTTCCTCGTCTGGATTCACAGAAGCGCTGGAGTCGACCTCTGATTCCCAGGCTATAGTATGAGTAAACAGCTCTGCAGACTCAACCATCTGTTCTACCTCATACTCAGACGGGCAGCTGGAGATTTGGGAGCTGTGAGGAAGCAAGTGCGATTTGGGTGACACCTTTGAGGACTGGAGTATTTGTGATGTTGAAGTTGATGTGGAGGAGAGCCCACTTAAAGGAGCACTTGATATCCGTTGAAGCACCTGCTGTTTTTGTGCCTCATCTGGAATTTGTAGCGATTGGCGTGGCCGTAAGAAAGGGATCTTATCACATTGTCCGCTAAAAGAAGTAGACATTTTAGTTTGGCTGGAAGATGGTCTTTCTTCTGCAGATGTTACTCTAGCTTTAACACCTACCCCACGGACACAACCTTTTTTCCCCTTCCCAACACGCCTATTCCCCTTTCCACCAGCAGCAGGCCTTTTTCCACTCATTTTGGTGGTTAACTAATTCACAACTCTGGAGTTGTTTGCACAAAAAAACAATGGATGGTAACCGAGCAGAGCTGAGTGGCCAAACTGTGGTATTAGGCCAAAACTATTGGCTTGGTTAGATGCAGAAAAAAATTATATTCAATTTGCAACCTGATGGAGGTCAGTATAGATGGACTAATACAACAAGTCCCACACACAGCTAGAAGCCCAATATTTTTTCAGAGGTAGATGCAGAAAAAAATATATTCAGTTTGCAACCTGATGGAGGTCAGTATAGATGGACTAATACAACATGTCCCACACACAGCTAGAAGCCCAAATATTTTTTCAGAGGTACTGTAGATGCAGATAAAAATTATTTTTAATTTGCAACCTGATGGAGGTCAGTATAGATGGACTAATAGAGAAAGTCCGACACACTGCTAGAAGGCCAAATATTTTTTCAGAGCTAGATGCAGAAAAAAATTATATTCAGTTTGCAACCTGATGGAGGTCAGTATAGATGGACTAAGAGAGAAAGTCCCACACACTGCTAGAAGGCCAAATATTTTTTCAGAGCTAGATGCAGAAAAAAATTATATTCAGTTTGCAACCTGATGGAGGTCAGTATAGATGGACTAACAGAGAAAGTCCCACACACTGCTAGAAGGCCAAATATTTTTTCAGAGCTAGATGCAGAAAAAAATTATATTCAGTTTGCAACCTGATGGAGGTCTGTATAGATGGATTAATACAACAAGACCCACACACAGCTAGAAGCCCAATATTTTTTCAGAGGTAGATGCAGAAAAAAATATATTCAGTTTGCAACCTGATGGAGGTCAGTATAGATGGACTAATACAACAAGTCCCACACACAGCTAGAAGCCCAATATTTTTTCAGAGGTAGATGCAGAAAAAAATATATTCAGTTTGCAACCTGATGGAGGTCAGTATAGATGGACTAATACAACAAGTCCCACACACAGCTAGAAGCCCAATATTTTTTCCGAGGTAGATGCAGAAAAAAATATATTCAGTTTGCAACCTGATGGAGGTCAGTATAGATGGACTAATACAACAAGTCCCACACACAGCTAGAAGCCCAAATATTTTTTCAGAGGTACTGTAGATGCAGATAAAAATTATTTTTAATTTGCAACCTGATGGAGGTCAGTATAGATGGACTAATAGAGAAAGTCCGACACACTGCTGGAAGGCCAAATATTTTTTCAGAGCTAGATGCAGAAAAAAATTATATTCAGTTTGCAACCTGATGGAGGTCAGTATAGATGGACTAATAGAATGATGCTATGCCCAAAAGATTTTACTTCACTAGGTGCAGTAAAAAAATTGGTATTCTATACACAGGTAGTATATCTTGCAACACAGATAGGCTACTCCACTGACTAACACACTCAGCAATAGGCCAAAAAGGATTAGCTTTGCTAGATTCAGCCAAATGCTGTGAAAAAAACTTGCACAGCACTGGCACAGACCTGCCTGGCTAAAACTGATAGGAACTGATGTAACCTAGTCCTGAAAAGGACTCCAATTGCAATTAGTCTTTACTCCCACAATCTATCTATTTAAGAGCACAGACCTCCCTGATAAAAGTCGTAGGAAATGCTGTAACCTAGTCCTTAAAAGGACTGCAATCACAACTATTCCCTACTCCCAAGCTATCTGTATATTTGTGCGAAAATTGGCTTGAAATTAACAAGGTATAGCGCACACAGCAACAGCGGTGCCGTCTAACACGCAGCTGCAGCAGTGAGAAAATGGTGGCGACAGGGAAAATGGCTTGGTCTTATAGGGCAAGGACATGTGACATACACTGCCAATGACACATGCCCTTGCTTGTGTGAAAAAAAGCACTTCGCTCCGTGTGTGCGCTGCTGATATGCTGACAGATTGCACCTCCCCACTGCAAATGCGGGAAAGAGAAAAAAAAATGGAGATCTTCATTGTTCCTGCAGAGATCCATCCCCTGCCCCTCCCCCCACCCCGCTGTACACTCAAACTGCGTATTAACATTAATTTTCATCATTACTGAGAAAAAATCCAGTTATGATTTTGGTGCACGAACAGTTATCGAACATAACCTCGAACAGCCGAATTTTTCTCAAATTGTTCGTGTTCGCCGAACGGCTCGAACACCTCCCAAAACAGCTCGAATTTGAGATTGGCGAACAGTTCGAGTAGAACAACGCTCATCTCTAATGATAAGACCTCCAAGGCGTGACAGGCAAGCTCAGGTCATTCATCCATTTTTGAAGACCAAAATGTAAAATGGCCAAAATCCTCACTGATGGTATTCATATTGAGCTCTAGATAGTCCTCCACCATCCTCTACAGTTGTTCACAACATGTCAGTACTCTGTTGTGCTGGTGCATGAGCTGGACTAAAAAATGTGTGAAAGGACTCACAGAAATTGCTTTTGCCACTTTCTCTGCTGCTGCTGCTGCTAATGTTTTGGCATTGACCAACTGACGTGTCGGAGGTTGAAAGACTACAGCTGCGATACACACTTTGTGCCTCACTCCTATCTTGGGGAAAAGCTATATTAAGGTTGTTTAAAAGCTTGTTTCTATACTCCAACATTAGCATGTCCCTTTCCAGGTCGGGAAGCATCTTGCAAAATTTACTCTTCTAAAGAGGATCTAACAGAGTGGCAACCCAATAGTCAGCATTATTTCAAATCCTAACTACACGGGGATCATGTTGCAGAAAGTGCAGCAAGAAGGCACTCATATGTTGGGCTCTTACAGGTGGTCCAAAGCCAGACTTTATTGTTGGCTGCGTAACACTGATGCATGTTTCCTCCGTCCCCTCCTGCCAACCACGTTCAACAGAGAGGGGATGATAATCTCCTTCATCTTCTGACTGTTGCTCACCCATCACCTCTTCCTCCTCCTTTTGTACCTCGGCTCTTGTACCTTTACTAACAGTATGTCTGGTATCACCAAACCCACTCGATCGCAGGAAGCCACCGTCACTTGGCATCTGCCTGTGTGACGACAGTCTGGAACTTTGAAACATTCTTATCCCTTCCACATCCTCCTCTTCTTCTGGGACAACCACCTCCTGCCGCACACTATTCAAAGTCTTTTCCAGCATGTAGATGCCCGGAATAGTGATGCTGATGATGGCATTGTCAGCGCTAACTAGTTTAGAAGCCATTTAAAAGTTATGCAGAAGGGTGCAGAAGTCTTTAATCTGTTCCCACTCCGTAAACATGATATGCCCCATATCTGTACTGCATTGGCTTAGGCTATACGACATGGCATACTGCATCAGGGCCTGTTGCTGCTGCCACAGTCACTGCAACATGTGCAGAGTCAAATTCCACCACGTCGGCACATCGCATATCCATCTGTTAACTGGCATAAAGAAAGACCTCTATATCTATGCAAGTCGATGACATAAGGGATGCGAACGGCGGAAGTGAGCATACAGCTTCCATACTTTCTGAAGCAGCTCGTCCAGGCTGGGAAAGTGGCGGAGAAATTGGTGTACAACCAGACTGAGGACATGAGCCATGCAAGGCACGTATGTGAGTTCGATTCGGCATAGGGCCGCCAACAGGATCGCACCATTATCGCACACGGCCTTCCCTGGCTATAGGTTCTGCGGAAACAGCCATTGCTGAAACTGAGCCTGGAGTGCTGTCCAGAACTCTTCTCAAAAAAGGCCCAGGCTAGACAACCCTTGCCACCCCTGTGAGCTGCAGACCCTTGACCGCTGCTGGCCACAGCCACAGTTGTGGCTAAGGATGCAGTGCTTCTCGTGCTTGCATCACTCTGTGTCTGCGCAGTAGGGTGAAAGGTAACCTCCTCGTCTTCCTCCTCCACCTCCTCAGATGACTTACTCGGATGCGTGACTCTGGGTTCACAGGAAGTAGGATCTTCAACCTCATCATCATCCAATATGTTATCCCATTTCTCGCCATCAGAGTGACACTTCTCCTCTTGTTGCCCTGACAGCACAGTACAGTCTGCATGAGTCTCAGGTATCTGAGTCTTATCAGGATCACCTCACTTCCCAGTGGTTAACATCTGGTGACGAGGGTCAGGAACCTGATCGGATCCTACTTTGTCCTGCCCCGAGTCCAACGTAAAAAAATTTGGGCATCGGTGCAGATGTTTTCCTCCTCTTCTTGACTCTGTGAATATTTGGAGTACACTTCTGATGCCCATGGTATAGAATGGGTGAACAGTTCTACAGACTCGCCCATCTGTGGTTCTCTAAAGTCAGTTGGGTGCTTGAATAGTTGTGACATGTGGGGAAGCAAGGGTAATTGGGGTGCCACCTCTGTGAACAGTACTGTGTGTGTAATGTTGAGGTGGAGGAAGAAGAGGAGAGGCTACTTAAAGCAGTGTTTGCCATCCACTGGAGCACCTGCTCTTTCTGGCCCTTATCAACAAGGCGTATCACTGTGCGGCTGCCAAAGAAATGGAGTGGAGTAGCCGTCCAGTAACAGAAGTTGTCAGTTGTATTTGGATAGGACATGACGGTGTTGGTTCACTAGTGCTTTCACTAACATTACCACCAACCCCACGTATACCTTGAACACCAAGCCTATCCCCCTTCCACCACGACCTCTTTTTCCCACTCATATTGCTCAGATAGTGTAGTAGGAGCATTCTATTAGCAAAACAAAAATAGATTTTTTCCTCTGCAATAGCTCTGCACACACCTGAATTTCAGCGGCACTAAATGACAAGGTAAGACATGGCTTGCTGTATAACGTTACTAACAAAGTATTTTTTACTGTGTATGACGCCTATATAATACTGGATATTTTCTCCAAACTACTTCAAACTGAGATGTTCCTGCTGTATAGTGTTAAAAACCGAACAAAGTATTTTTTTTACTGTGGATGAGGCCTGTATAACAAAGGAGAGATTCTCCTAACTATCTCAAACTGAGATGTCCCTGCTGTATTACGTTAGGAACCGAACAAAGTATTTTTTAAATGTGGATGACGCCTGTATAACATTGGAGATTTTCTCCAAACTATTTCAAACTCAGATCTAGACTGCTGTATAACGTTAGCAACAGCAAAAAATAGATGTTTATTGACTCTGCACAAGCTCTGAATACAGCTGAATTTCACTGCCACTAAAAGCACTAGGTGGCTTATAGCAGAGTATAACACGTCTGCGACACAAAAAAAATCTTTGGTGAACTGTGGCTAGCAACAGAAAATATCTATTTTTTAACTCTGAAAACAGCTGAATTTTACCGCCACTAAAAGCACTAGGTGGCTTATATCAGAGTGTAACACGTCTGCGACACAAAAAAATCTTTGATGGACTGTGGCTAGCAACAGAAAATATGTATTTTTTACTCTGAAAACAGCTGAATTTCAGCGCCACTAACACATCTGCAACACCAAAAAAATCTTTGGTGGACTGTGGCTAGCAACAGATAAAAACAATTTTTTTTACTCTGAAAACAGTTGAATTTCAGCGCCACTAAAAGCACTAGGTGGCTTATAGCAGAGTATAACACGTCTGCGACACAAAAAAATCTTTGGTGGACTGTGGCTAGCAACAGAAAATATCTATTTTTTACTCTGAAAACAGCTGAATTTCAACGCCACTAACACATCTGCAACACCAAAAAAATCTTTGGTGGACTGTGGCTAGCAACAGATAAAAACAATTTTTTTTACTCTGAAAACAGTTGAATTTCAGCGCCACTAAAAGCACCAGGTGGCTTATAGCAGAGTGTAACAAGTCTGCGACACAAAAAAATCTTTGGTGAACTGTGGCTAGCAACACAAAATATCTATTTTTTACTCTGAAAACAGCTGAATTTCACCGCCACTAAAAGCACCAGGTGGCTTATAGCCAGGGGTGGATTAAGAGTAGCAGGGGCCCTGGGCAGCTTAGAAGGCACGGGCCCCAACCCCACACACACACCTGATGTATCACATGTCACATGATCCCCTGTGATAGATCATGTGATAGTTCACTTGAAATTAATTTGGCACAATATTAAAATATTATTATAATATTTTTTTTAGGCTATGTGCCCACGATGCATTTTTTAAGCGTTTCCGCAGCGGCAATTCTGCTGCAGAAGCACTTAAAAAACGCTGGGTAGAAGATCTGCAATGTTCCCCAATGATAATCCGCATGTGCTGTGCACATGCTGCGGAAATTTCCGCTGCGGATTATCATTGCCGAAAAATCCACAGCACAACCAATTATTTTGCGTAAGCGCGGCGTTTTCGCCGCCATTGACTTGCATTGGAACTCATGTAATCCACATCACTGCATCTGTACATGCGGATTTCGTGCGTTTCAATGTGCGGATGGTACTTGGGTCTGGAGAGGAGGAGACTCTCCTCCGAACCTGGGTACCATAGAACCTGTAAAAAACTAGAATAAAAAAAATATATATATATTATACTTACCTTCTGATGGCCCCGGTGTCTTTATCCGATGTGTCCTGGCTTGCCGGCAGCTCGCGGTAGACTAAAGGACCTGTGGTGACGTCATTTAGTCATATGATGGGTCACTCGACCGCTGACGTCGGCAGGCCATCAGAAGGTAAGTATATATTTAATTTTTACCATTCTTTTACGGTCACACTATATAAATCCATGCCGGTTGCATGGATTTATATAGTGTGACCAAGTTGTCAAGTACTTTTCCAAGTGATGCTAAAATCACTTGGAAAGCGATTGACAACCCGCTTGCGGAAATGCATGTGAAGAACGCTTCACATCCGCTTGTCCCTGGCAGGAAAAACGCATGTACAATCCGCATGCGTTTTTTCTGCCAGGGAGATGCAGAAACGCTCAAAAAAAATTCGGAGCATTTCTGCATTGTGGGCACATAGCCTTACATTAATTGTATGGCTTAATTTTGAGCACACGTAGTTATCTATACACAGCAGGAGGCCGCACGTAGCTATCTATACACAGCAGGGGGCCGCACGGTGCCATCTTTACACAGCAGGAGGCCTCACGGCGCCATCTATATACAGCAGGAAGCCGCATGTAGCCATCTATACACAGCAGGAGGCCGCACTGCGCCATCTATTCACAGCAGGGGGCCACACGGCGCCATCTATACACAGCAGGGGGCCGCACGTAGCCATCTACACACAGCAGGAGGCCGCACATAGCCATCTATACACAGCAGGAGGCCGCACGGTGTCATCTATACACAGTAGGGGGGCGCACGGTGCCATCTATACACAGCAGTAGGCTGCACCTAGCCATCTATACACAGCAGGAGGCCGCACGTAGCCATGTATACACAGCGGGAGGCCGCACGTAGCCATCTATACACAGCAGGAGGCCGCACGTAGCCATCTATACACAGGAGGAGGCCGCACGTAGCCATCTATACACAGCAGGGGGCCGCACGGTGCCATCTATACACAGCAGGGGGCCGCATGGTGCCATCTATACACAGCAGGAGGCCGAACGTAGCCATCTATACACAGCAGGAGGCCGCATGGCGCCATCTATACACAGCAGGGGGCCGCACGGCGCCATCTATACACAGCAGGGGGCCGCATGTAGCCATCTATACACAGCAGGAGGCCACACATAGCCATCTATACACAGCAGGAGGCCGCACGCTGCCATCTATACACAGCAGGAGGCCGCACGTAGGCATCTATACACAGCAGGGGGCCGCACAGTGCCATCTATACATAGCAGGGGGCCGCACGTAGCAATCTATACACAGCAGGAGGCCGCACTTAGCAATCTATACACAGCAGGAGGCCGCACGGTGCCATCTATACACAGAAGGGGGCCGAACTGTGCCATCTATACACAGCAGGGGGCCGCACGTAGCCATCTGTAAACAGCAGGAGGCCGCACGGCGCCATCTATGTACAGCAGGAGGCCACACATAGCCATCTATACACAGCAGGAGGCCGCATGGCGCCATCTATACACAACAGGAGGCCGCACAGCACCATCTATATACAGCGGGAGGCCGCACGCACTCACGCACACACACAAACATATACAGACTAGTGTTGAGCGAGCATGCTCGACACTGCTCGGTACTTGCCCGAGCATCTCACTACTCGGGATGTTCGGCGAGCACCGAGCATTTCTGGGTTACTCCGCCCTGCACGCTTGCGCTCTTTACAGAGCCAATGAACATGCAGGGATTGCAAGCCAGTCACTGTAATGCCGCAGCCATGTTGTTTGTGGGCATTACAGTGATTGGCTGGCCGCACAGTGTCACCTCGAGCATTTAAAACAGGGCGCAGCCATCTTGGACACAGTCGCTCCAGATCGGACAGTGTAGGGAGAGTGCTGCTGAGTTAGGAAGAGATATATAGTGCGAAACATGTAGTGTAGGGTCTCTAAAGCCTGCCAAATCAAACAATCAGTCCGTCTCAGGACTAATATCCATCCCAGATATCAGTCAGGCAGGCAGGCAGGCTGTATAGGAGACGCAGTGGTTATACCAGCAAACGCTGCATTACAGTCCTGTGTGCTCCTGTTGGTCAAACTGCTAAACTTATCCCCCGGTCTCAGGGGCCAGGAAAAATCCTTTTTTTTTTTCATCTAAATCCTGTATTTTTTTTTTTCCTCAGTCAGACTGTACAAATACGCGTCTTATTAACCTTTTGGTGCCCCCCCCCCCAAAAAAAAAATTGAGCGTGTCTGTGACTGTTCAGACACCAATATATCTGTTTAAAAGAGTCTGGTGCAGGCCAGAGAAATAGAACTGTGGTTTTGCAGTTCCATGGTGCAAATCTCTGTATTATCCTGCTCTTGGCATTTTTTCCGTAAAAAAAACAGTAATAGTGTCTCCCTGACTGTTCAGACACAAATATATCTGTTTAAAGGAGTTTGATGTAGGCCAGAGAAATAGAACTGTGGTTTTGCAGTTCCACGGGTCAAATCTCTGTATTATCCTGCTTTTGGCATTTTTTCCGTAAAAAAAACAGTAATATTGTATCCCTGACTGTTCAGACACCAATATATCTGTTTAAAAGAGTCTGGTTTAGGCCAGAGAAATAGAACTATGGTTTTCCTCTTCCACGGTTCTAATCTCCTTTTTATTACCCTTTTTCCATTGATAGTGCGAGTGTAAGCTATTTTACTTCATTTACAATGGGCAAGGCGCATGACAAGGGACGTGGAACTGGACGTTCTGTTGCTGGTGCGTGTAGAGGACGGGGCCGTGGCCAAGGTGAAAATGTTCCACAACCAACAGCCACATCTTCTCGCTCCCACTTCTTGACCGAATTACTAGGGAAGCACACTACAACACCAGTATTTGGAATTGATCAGTGTGAACAGGATATTAATTGGATAGCAGATAATACTTTCAGTTACCGGGGCACCACCACCTCCGGTCTGTCTTCCACATGGTCAAGTTTTAGTAACCGTGAGTCTCGACCACATACTCCTCCTCACCCTGATGCTCCTTCCTCCCACCATGCCGAGTGTCGTCAGACAGCAACTGATCCCAAACTTGGACACTCTGAAGAGCTGTTCACTGGTCCATTTCCAGATTTGTGCCCCCTCGCCTGCTCCACTTGAAGTGGTGGAAGAGGAGATCCCATGTAGCGATGCCCAAATATTTGAACAGCCATGGCCACAGGAAGTTGACGCTGTCAATTTGTCACAAGAGGTGGACGATGACGAGACACAATTGCCACAAAGTGAGGAGGAGGATCGTGGTGTGCAAGTGGAAGAGGAGGAGGTGGTGGATGATCTAGTAACTGACCCAACGAGGCAGGAGGACACGCAGAGCGAGGCCTGCAGCACACAGGGGGAGGGAGGCAGAGTACCCCAACAGGCAGGAAGAAGCAGTGTGGTGGCTGCACACAGAAGGCGGGCAACAGTTCCCCGTAACACCAACACGAGGGACGTTGGCAGTACAACCTGTAGGTCTTCCAGAGTCTGGAATTTTTTTAAAGACTCTGCTGATAACCCCAAAAAGGCCATTTGTACCATCTGCCATGCCAGTATCAGCAGGGATGACAAAACTACCAGCCTGACCACCACCAGCATGATCAGGCACATGGCAGCAAAGCACCCGACTTTGTGGGGCGAACCCCAGGGTCCACGACCAGTGTCAGCGGGTGTCACCACTGCTTCTTCCACTCTTGTGCGTGTAATAGAACCCCCTGTTGTGTGTGCAAGGCAATCCCCTGTCCATACTGCATGAAAAGATGCCCCCTCCTCTCAGTCTTCACTTGTTATGGCAGTTTCTCAAGAAACAGCATCAACGTCCACGTCCACGTCCCACCGCAGTATTCAATTGTCCATATCCCAGAGCTTTGAATGAAAGTGCAATTTCGCAGCCAATGCCCCACAGGCCACAGTCCCAAAGTCGCACATTTCACGACTGCTTGCGTTGGAAATGCTGCCTTTTAGGCTGGTGGAGACGGAATCCTTCCGCAACCTTATGGTGGTGGCCGTCCCTCGGTACTCAGTCCCCAGCCAACACTATTTTGCCCGGTGTGCCATCCCCGCACTACACAAGCACGTGTCCCAAAATATCTGCCGTGCCCTCAACGCAGTTACTGGGAGAGTCCACCTGACAAAGGACATTTGGACAAGTGCTTGTGGCAAGGGACGGTACATCTCCCTGACGGCACACTGGGTAAACATAGTGGAAGCCGGGACCCAGTCAGACCTTGGGACGGAACACATCCTCCCCACACCGAGGATTGCGGGCCCTATGTCAGTCAGAGTTGCCCCCACAGTGTACAGCTCCTGCGCATCATCCTCCTCCTCCTCCTCATGTTCAGCCTCCATCTCACATATATCCACATCAGTTACAAGCTGGAAGCACTACAGTACTGCCTCAGCCAAGCGGCAACAGGCTGTGCTGAAACTCATAAGCTTAGGTGATAAACCTCACACTGCTTGTGAGTTGTGGACAGCTGTGAAAGAGCGGGTAGATCTGTGGCTGAGACCGCTGAACCTA
This sequence comes from Phyllobates terribilis, assembly GCF_046119375.1. NCBI lineage: Eukaryota > Metazoa > Chordata > Amphibia > Anura > Dendrobatidae > Phyllobates > Phyllobates terribilis. Next base: position 376,513,991 of record NW_027362762.1, read on the forward strand.
CATCCAGGCATGGTCGTGTGTGACAATGGCCGTAACCTGGTGGCAGCTCTGAGGTGAGGCGAGATCACACACGTACTATGCCTGGCTCATGTGCTTAACCTCGTGGTTCAGCGGTTTCTTAAATCATACCCTGAGTTGCCAGATCTGCTCGTCAAAGTCCGCCGACCTTGCTGTGTTGCAGCAGCGTTTGCAGCTTCCGTCACACAGACTGGTGTGTGATGTCCCCACACGTTGGAACTCTACCCTCCACATGTTGCAAAGGATTTGTGAACAGAAGAGAGCAGTTGTGGAGTACCAGCTGCAACAAGGCCGTCGATATTCAGGTCAGACTCCACATATAAGACCTCAGGAGTGGACCTGGATGTCTGACATATGTGCCATGCTGGCAAACTTTGAGGAGTCCACCAAGATGATGAATGGCGATGACGCCATCATTAGCGTCAGCATCCCACTTGTCTGTTTTTTGCAACGCTCTCTGTAGAGAATTAAAGAGGAGGCATTGCAGCCAGAGTATGATGAGATGGATCAAGAAGCCGTAATGGGTGATTACACACAGCCCAGCCTCATCTGGGCGCGGGGTACTCTCACAAGGAGTGGAAAGTTTCAAAACATGGTAAGGGAGTACCTTGCCGACCGTACCAGCGTCCTCCGTGATTCCTCTGTGCCTTTTAAATATTGGGTATCAAAGCTGGACACTTGGAATGAACTCGCTCTGTATGCCTTGGAGGTCCTGGCCTGCCCTGCCGCTAGCGTGTTATCGGAGCGTGTTTTTAGTGCCGCTGGGGGAATTATAACTGATAAGCGCACTCGCCTGTCAACTGACAATGCTGACAAGCTGACCCTTATCAAAATGAACAAGGGCTGGATTGGGCCAGACTTCTCATCATCACCAAATGACAGCAGAGTAACATAAAGTCAAATCCACTGTGTTATTTTGGGAGGTGTATTACCATGCACCGCTTCACACCCACACATGGGTATACGATTCCTTATTTCGGCTGTTTTTTGCTCTTCTCCTTTTCCTCAGCCTCCACCACCACTATACCACAAGGGTGACCATGGTCAGTGTTGACAGCATTGCAAGTTCCTCCGTCCTAATTTTTGGAAGCTTTTGCTTGGAAGGCATAAGCAAAGACTATGGGAGACCCACTCCCCAATAATGGGAATAATGTTTTTAATATGCTGTACTGCATGGCTCTTGTAGGGGGCATTAAAATTGTCTTGTTAAGCTACTGCGACCTCCACCACTTTTCCAAGGGGCATTAAAACCGTCTTGTTAAGCTACTGCGACCTCCACGTGTCTTCCTAGGGGCATTAATATTGTCTTTTTATTCCACTGCGACCTCCACCACTTTTCCAAGGGGCATTAAAACCGTCTTGCTAAGCTACTGCGACCTCCATGTCTCTTTCAAGGGGCATTAAAACCGTTTTGTTAAGCTACTGCTACCTCCACCACTCTTCTAAGGGGCACTGATATTGTCTTTTTATTCCAATGCGACCTACACCATTCTTCCAAGGGGCATTAAAATCGTCTTGTTAAGCTACTGCGACCTCCACATCTCTTCCAAGGGGTATTAAAACCGTCTTGTTAAGCTACTGCGACCTCCACCACTTTTCCAAGGGGCATTAAAATCATCTTGTTAAGCTACTGCGACTTCCACCATATTTCCAAGGGGCAATAAATCCGTCTTGTTAAGCTACTGCGACCTCCACCACTCTTCCAACGGGCATTGATATTGTCTTTTTATTCCACTGTGACCTCCACCATTCTTCCAAGGGGCATTAAAACCATCTTGTTAAGCTACTGCGACCTCCACGTCTCTTCCAAGGGGCATTAAAACCATCTTGTTAAGCTACTGCGACCTCCACGTATCTTCCAAGGGGCATTGCTATTGTCTTTTTATTCCACTGCGACCTCCACCACCCTTCCAAGGGGCATTAAAACCGTCTTTTTAAGCTACTGCGACCTCCACCATATTTCCAAGGGGCATTAAAACCGTCTTGTTAAGCTACTGCGACCTCCAAGTCTCTACCAAGGGGCATTAAAACCATCTTGATAAGCTACTGCGACCTCCACGTATCTTCCAAGGGGCATTGATATTGTCTTTTTATTCCACTGCGACCTCCACCACTCTTCCAAGGGGCATTTAAACCGTCTTGTTAAGCTTCTGCGACCTCCACCATATTTCCAAGGGGCATTAAAATCGTCTTGTTAAGCTACTGCGACCTCCACGTCTCTTTCAAGGGGCATTAAAACCATCTTGTTAAGCTACTGCGACCTCCACCACTCTTCCAAGGGGCATTGATATTGTCTTTTTATTCCACTGCGACCTCCACCATTCTTCCAAGGGGCATTAAAACCATCTTGTTAAGCTACTGCTTTCTCCACGTCTCTTCCAAGGGGCATTAAAACTATCTTGTTAAGCTACTACGACCTCCACCACTCTTCCAAGGGGCATTGATAATGTCTTTTTATTCCACTACGACCTCCACCATTCTTCCAAGGGGCATTAAAACCCTCTTGTTAAGCTACTGCGACCTCCACGTCTCTTCCAAGGGGCATTAAAACCGTCTTATTAAACCACTCTGAACTCCACAGCTCTTCCAATGGGCATTGAAATATTGTTTTTAATTACTTCTAACCTCCACGACTCTTCCAACTGGCATTGCATTTTCTCCTAATTTTAGTCAGCTTTTACTTTTCAATGCATAGGCGAACACTAAGGGAGACCCACTCCACAATAATGGGTAGAAGGTCTTTAGCATACTGTAATCCACGTCTGTTTCAAGGGGCATTGCAGTTCCTCATAATTTTTGGAAAGCCTTCCATTCACTGCTTAGGCCAACAGTGTACAGGAGACCCAGTTGCTATAAATGGAAAAAAAGGTTTAGTTAAGGCCCTCTGACCTCCATGTCACTTCCAAGGGGCATTGGAGTGCCTCAAAATTTTTGGTAGGCATTGCACTCACTGTATGCCCTATAACTGTGTAGCCGAACTGCTCCTTTTGGTACAGAAACATATCCTACAAGACATATGTGGTTGACTGGCCTGATATTGATGTGAATGGTCCCTGTTCCTCCTGCTTTTTCTCCTTTACAACCACCTCATCCATCATTCATCACCTGAAGCTTTGTTTTAACGGGAGTCATAGAACTGGGATAGCAGCAGGTAAACATCCAGTAATCCTCGGAGGAGGTAGGATATGTGCCAAAACGCTGACCACCTCATGCCTAGCCGCTACTACATACATGCGCTTGCATTCCAAGGAACAGAAAGCTAAGGAGATGGATGGCCTCATGATCATGAATAATTTACTCGTTGTGTAGGAGGCCGACCACTGCTGCTGTCTACCTTATGATCTTTGTGCTGAAGCCTGATTTACCCAGGACCCGCAATCCTCTATGTCTAAAGGATGTGTTGCATCCTAGTGTCCAACTGTGTCCGGGCTTCCACAATATTAACCAAGTGTTAAGGCGTCAGTGAGTTGTACCATCCCTGGCCACATTCACTTGTCCACGTGTTTGTGGTTAGGCTGCCTTCAAATAGGGGTGGCTGGGGACCGTTTATGGACACGCGGCCGCCCCCAGGCGGCTGGGGACCGCGTGTGGGCACCCAGCCGCGGGGCGGCTGGGGACCGAGTGTGGACACCTGGCCGCCGGGCGGCTGGGGACTGAGTAGAGATACCAGGCCGTCGACTCATCCATGACATGGTGGCCAGCGTCTGCCTCCACATGCCTAAAAGGCCCAATTTCATGTGCAAGCAAGCTAGCAGTATGGTATTGCAGCCTGGGGGTGGGAGGGTGGCAGGCTGCATACTTGCGCTTGCATTGCAAGGAATGGGGGAGGTTCAATTGAACACTGCCCTGGGACAAGGACTTGCACGTGGATAGTTGCAAGTCTGCATCTTCTGATGCGGCAAGGATCACTTCTGATGGGCACACTTTTAGGCAGTGACCTGGGTGTCAGAGATGCTTCCAGGGGTCTTCCCCATGCTGTTCCCATGTCTTTTCAGCACTGTATGCATGTGTCACACAGCACATGGCCAGATAAGATTGTAAAATGTTAAAATGACATTTCCCGGTGAATTCATTTGTCATGGTTGAAAGCAATACAAAAGTGCAAAAACGCATAAATACTACTTGTGAACATAGCCCAAGGTGTGGAGGAGTATTTTTGTTTTGGGTTATTTATTTTACCTTATACACAAGTCTTTACCCTGGAAAGGAAGTTTCTTAACATATTTCACAGGAAAACCGTTTCAGTTTAGTTTTTGAACGTTTTATTTTGAGCCCGTAAAAGTGGTTTAATACCTCTGACCACGTTGTTGACAGCAGTGACCTGGGGGTCAGAAATGCTTCCTGGGGCGATCCCCATGCTGTCCCCATGTCATTTCAACACTGTCACTATCGTTTTGGGCACTTTTTAGGCTTTCAACAGACTGCCAGGGGTGCCTCCTCAAAAATGCTCGGGTCTCCCATAGACTAACATTGGGCTCGTTGCTTGGGTCAAGCACCCGAGTATCACGGAGAGCTCGGCCCGAGCTTCGAGCACCCGAGCATTTTAGTGCTAGCTCAAAAAAGACATATACATATACGCACAAACACATTTGAAACACAAAAATACATATAAACAGACATCACACAATGATATCTGCACACACACACACACTCACTCACATACACACACACACTCACCATCCCCCGGCTCCCGTCATCCAGCTCCTCTCCGGTGCAGCAGTGCAGGCCGGGCGCGCACTGCGTGACGTCACACTAGCAGACACGGCCGCACACAGGGCCGTGTCTCCTAGCAGTGACGCAGCCGGGCCAGCAAACAGGGAAGTTAACAGCAGCAGTGCTGACCCGGCCAAAGAAGAAGCAGGGGCCGTGCACCACTGCTGGTGGAGTGGTCCGGGGCCCCCCCGCCTCTGACTGTCGATATGTGCCGAGGCGCCGCACATATTATAATGAGGGCAATCTGGCCATGGACCCCCCGGAGCCACGGGCCCCCTGCAGCCCTATGGGGTGAATGAAGTATTACACCAATTCCATTTAAATTGGTAGGTTGTTCAGATATGCAAGGATGTTGCGGGGTCCTTCACCAGTATTACTGTTTTATGCTGCTCTCCATTCTATTATGAATGATGAACCCCTTTTTCTATTGTTCAGCATTCACTAATAAGTTATTTAGCAATATATACACTTTAGTTGGTGGAGTGTCTCTTAAAAAAATAACTCTAACAGGTATTTCTGACATTTGATTAAAGGGCTACTTTGGGGAGATAGAAATGCATTTCAGTCTCATTCTGGCAAAAACTATAAAGGCTTATATCTCTCTGCCTGGTCATACATGTAATTTCATATGATTGTATTACTTCTCACTGGGTCTCATGTCACTGCTCTTCTGCTGCACCTGAGTGCTCCCCCTTCCTTCTGGAATGCTACGTCAAGTATCATGGGGTCTGGATTTTGTCTTTCTGCTTATGCGAGCAAGCCCCCTGACTGACACTTTTGTTCAAATCATTTCCCTCTCCCTGCTTCTCCAGCTCTCAGAGAAAGCCTGAGGAGGCGAAACTGGTCAGGTTATGTGATGGGTTGGTTTTTACTGTATGTCCTGTAAGTATAACATTAAAGTGTTGAGATGTAACTTTTAAGCAGGATATATACCGCATATTATTTTATGTTTTCCTTATCGTTAGTATGATCTTCTTTTAATGGAGCTATTCAATATAAGGCTTTTTATAGTGCTTTGGAGTAGGATCATTACAGCTGTGAGAGCTGACCACTTTTGAACCAAAGGAACCTCCATAGAAGTAGTTAGGAGACAAGCATGTTTCCATTTGATGGTGCCAAGTTGAAGTAGAAGGGGAGGAAGTATTATTTTCAGTCCAAAACAACATGGAAATACGAAGACACAAGGCTAAAGTCAAAAGAACTGATCTTGACAAATGGTGAAAACAACTGGGGAGTAGAAAACAAAGACTGTTATCACGGGAAATGGACTATGGTTAACTACAGATAAATATATTTGCCAACCCTAGCTCCAAGTCTATAAAACTTAATATTGTTTCGTTTGTTCTGCGCTACCTTTTTGGAGAGTAGTGGGTGCTAGTTGGAAGTTAAGTTATATGTTTTATATGCAAATTTTTATGTTGTTTTTGTAGATCCTTCAAGTTGTGCAAAGCCATAAAATAGCACCCAAATAACTCTGTGGAGCCATTCAATACCTCCATTCCCTCCTGATTTTATAAGGAGTAATATTAGAGAGGTATTTTCCCTAGAAGTAGGAACTCTGGGTGTTCAATGCCCATGCACACAGTGCAAAGTATTTGCCATTCATTAAAAAAAATTGTCCCTCCAATAATTAAACGATTAAGATGGATTTACTCAGAATCCATAAAATGGCAATACTGTAAGATAAAAATCCTATTTCTGGACATAGCATAATATACTAGTCCTACATGAGTCAATGGGATGCTCTCTGTGGAATATAAAACAGCGGTTAATGTCTTTATGTCTTTATGCTCTGCGATCCCTCTGGAGTGTGTGTTGACTACCTCTGTTTACAGCTTCTTTGTTAGAATTGACTGTGTACTGTTCAACGGTTCAAGGTTATTTGTAATTACATCCTCTAGTCATTTTGTCTCTTCTTCAAACAGCGTTGTCCTGAGGATCATTCTTTGCCACAGTGTGACAAAGAGCTGCTGGTGCGGTGGATTCTGAAGCTGTCAGCCTCATAACAACTCAATGCACAATCACAGGACAAAGGTTAACTAACTGGTTATGGAGGAGCAAATAAAGGCTTTTCTGTTTCAGGGATTAAAAGAAGAAATATGCGCCAGAATGACATTTTCAATAAACATAATTTAATTTCATAAATTAAATCAGCAGCATTTCAATGTTTTGTACTGTGTTTCAACTTTGAGTTACCTTCTGGGCCTCCATCTGTCAATATGTGAGTGTTACTAGTAGTACTTCCCATGAGTTAAATATGATAGAATTATCATATGTAGTTGTGATAGCACTTTTCTCAGTAGATGTTTCAGAAAATATTACTCAAAACATAATGATTACATTGCCATCATATATAAAAAATAGCTTTCATATTTTACTATTATTGAAAATACATTGCTGAAATATTAATAAAAAAAATCATTGCAAGATATACACACACTATATTATTATTATTTATTATTATAGCGTCATTTATTCCATGGCGCTTTACATGTGAAAAAGTAGTATACATAGCAAAAACAATTACAATAATTTTAAACAAAAACGTGATTGCGACTGGTACAGGAGGAGAGAGGACCCTGCCCACGAGGGCTCACAATCTACAAGATATATATATGTGTGTGTGTGTATTGCAATACATGTTCCTTTCATATACAACCTCTTTGAAATGTAAGATTCTAATCAAAATCTTAGTTAAACCAAGAACAATTTCTAAAATTTCGACAAGGCTGAGCTTCAGAGAACAACAGCTTATATGTTATGCAATAAAACATGTTCTATAAATCTCAGTCTTGTCAGAATATTGGAAATTGTTCTTGTTCTGGGATTCAATGCGATATTGATCAAAATCTTTCTTTTCAAAGGGGGTGTATTCATTTATTCTGAGCACTATATAGCATTGTAATCTTGAATGTATCTTTATATATTTCTTAATGAAAAAAGTAAAATTGACAAAATCTATATATATAATCGTCTTATCCCATCTGTCTGTCTGTCTGTCTGTCTGTCTGTCCAGGAAATCCCACATCGCTCATTGGTCCGGCAGCGGCCAATCAGCGCCGGGGGATTTCTAAAAAAAGATGGCGGCCGTTAGCGGCTCATCTGCGGGACGGAGCTGAGCGGCGATGCAACCGGGAGATGAGCGCCGCGAGGCGCTCATCTCCCGGCCGGCAACAGCAGAAGGAACCCGACTGCCGGACCCATCTGCGGGACGGAGATGCAGCCGGGAGATGAGCGGCGCGAGGCGCTCATCTCCCGGCCGGTATCAGCGGAAGGACCGCCGGCGCCGCTGACCTCCATGGGGAAGGGAGGACCGGGGAGCGGCGCTGCGGGTCGGGATGCTTCTGCTGCGAGCGCCCGCGATGTCCCGGGTTCTCGCAGCGTAAGTAGCCGCACAGGCAGCGCCGCTCCCCGGTCCTCACCAAGACGATTCGATGATTGGTCGCGGTCTTCGGACCCGACCAATCACTGATCTTAGCGCAAAACTTAAACACCGCTGTGCTGATTGGTCGCCGACGCTGCCCGCGACCAATCAACGATTTGGGCGCCAAATTTAAATATCGGCCGCGACCAATCACCACAGCGGTGTTTAAATGTGGAGCCAAGATCGGTGATTGGTCGCGGCCGATATTTAAATTTGGCGCCCAAATCGGTGATTGGTCGCGGCCGATATTTAAATTTGGCGCCCAAATCGGTGATTGGTCGCCGTCAGCGTCCGCGACCAATCAGCACAATAGTGTTTAACTTTGGCGCCAAGATTAGTCATTGGTCGCAGGCCAAGACAGCGACCAATTACCGATTTGTGCGGCAATTTTAAATAGCGTCCGCGACCAATTGGATGTCGGCGCCACTGCCTGTGCGGATACTTCCGCTGCAAGAACCCGGGACATGAGCGGGCGCTCGCAGCAGAAGTATCCGGACTCGCAGCGCCGCTCCCCGGTCCTCCCTTCACACCCTAGCCGCTGATGTCCCCACTATATCCGCATGGTGTTACAAAGGTCCGGAAATTTGTGTTAAAAATCGCTGATTGGTCGCTGGCGCTGCCCGCGACCAATCACCTATTTGGGCGCCAAATTTAAATATCGGCCGCGACCAATCAGCACAGCGGTGTTTAAATGTGTAGCCAAGATCCGTGATTGGTCGCGGCCGATATTTAAATTTGGCGCCCAAATCGGTGATTGGTCGCGGGCAGCGCCATCGACCAATCAGCGATTTTTAACACAAATGTCCGGACCTTTGTAACACCATGCGGATACTGTGGGGACATCAGCGGCTAGGGTGTGAAGGGAAGACAGGGGAGCGGCGCTGCGGGTCGGGAAACTTCTGCTGCGAGCGCCCGCTCATGTCCCGGGTTCTCGCAGCGGAAGTATCCGCACAGGCAGCACCGCTGACATCCATGCAGCTAGGGTGTGAAGAGAGGACGGGGGAGCGGCGCTGACATCCAATTGGTCGCGGCCGCAATTTAAAATTGCCGCACAAATCGGTGATTGGTCGCGGTCTTGGCCCACGACCAATCACGGATCTTGCCGCAAAAGTTAAACGCTACGGTGCTGATTGGTCGCGGACGCTGCCCGCGACCAATCACCGATTTGGGCGCCACATTCAAATATCGACCGCGACCAATTACCGATCTTGGCTCCACATTTAAACACCGCTGTGCGGATTGGTCGCAGACGCTATTTAAATGTGGCGCCAAAATCGGTGATTGGTCGCGTCCAGCGTCGGCGACCAATCAGCACAGCGATGTTTAAATGTGGAGCCAAGATTGGTGATTGGTCGCGGCCGATATTTAAATTTGGCAACCAAATCGATGATTGGTCGCGGGCAGCGTCCGCAACCAATCAGCACAGTACTGTTTAACTTTGGCCGCAAGATCAGTGATTGGTCGCGGGCCAAGTCGGCGACCAATCACCGATTTGTACGGCACATTTAAATAGCGGCCGCGACCAATTGGATGTCAGCACCACTCCCCGGTCCTCCCTTCACGCCCTAGCCGCATGGATGTCAGCGCCGCTGCCTGTGCGGATACTTCCGCTCCGAGAACCCGGGACATGAGCGGGCGCTCGGAGCAGAAGTATCCCGACCCGCAGCGCCGCTCCCCGGTCCTCCCTTCACACCCTAGCCGCTGATGTCCCCACAGTATCCGCATGGTGTTACAAAGATCAGGACATTTGTGTTAAAAATCGCTGATTGGTCGCTGGCGCCAAATTTAAACCTCACTCTGCTGATTGGTCGCAACCACCGGCCGCAACCAATCTGCTTTTTTTGTGCCAAAATTAAACAACGCTCTGCTGATTGGTCACGGTCGTCGGCCGCGACCAATCAGCAGCATTGGGGCCAAATGTAAACCCCGCTCTGCTGATTGGTCGCGGTCGCCGGCCGCGACCCATCAGCATTATTGGTGCCATATAGAGATGAGCGTTGTTCGACTCGAACTGTTCGCCAATCTCAAATTCGAGCTGTTTTGGGCGGTGTTCGAGCCGTTCGGCGAACACGAACGATTTGAGAAAAATTCGGCTGTTCGAGGTTATGTTCGATAACTGTTCGTGCACCAAAATCATAACTGGATTTTTTCTCAGTGATGATGAAAATTAATGTTAATACGCAGTTTGAGTGTACAGCGGGGCGGGGGGAAGGGCAGGGGATGGATCTCTGCAGGAATAATGAAGATCTCCATTTTTTTTTCTCTTTCCCGCATTTACAGTGGGAAGGTACAATCTGTCAGCCTATCAGCAGCGCACACACGGAGCGAAGTGCTTTTTTTCACACAAGCAAGGGCATGTGTCATTAGCAGTGTATGTCACATGTCCTTGCTCTATAAGACCAAGCCATTTTCCCCGTCGCCACCATTTTCTCACTGCTGCAGCTGCGTGTTAGACGGCACCGCTGTTGCTGTGTGCGCTATACCTTGTTAATTTCAAGCCAATTTTCGCACAAATCTACAGATAGCTTGGGAGTAGGGAATAGTTGTGATTGCAGTCCTTTTAAGGACTAGGTTACAGCATTTCCTACGACTTTTATCAGGCAGGTCTGTGCTCTTAAATAGATAGGTTGTGGGAGTAAAGACTAATTGTAATTGCAGTCCTTTTCAGGACTAGGTTACATCAGTTCCTATCAGTTTTTGCCAGGCAGGTCTGTGCCAGTGCTGTGCAAGTTTTTTTCACAGCATTTGGCTGAATCTAGCAAAGCTAATCCTTTTTGGCCTATTGCAGAGTGTGTTAGTCAGTGGAGTAGCCTATCTGTGTTGCAAGATATACCACCTGTGTATAGAATACCAATTTTTTTACTGCACCTAGTGAAGTAAAATCTTTTGGGCATAGCATCATTCTATTAGTCCATCTATACTGACCTCCATCAGGTTGCAAACTGAATATATTTTTTTTCTGCATCTACCTCTGAAAAAATATTTGGGCTTCTAGCTGTGTGTGGGACTTGTTCTACTAGTCCATCTATACTGACCTCCATCAGGTTGCAAACTGAATATAATTTTTTTGTGCACCTACCTCTGAAAAAATATTTGGGCTTCTAGCTGTGTGTGGGACTTGTTCTATTAGTCCATCTATACTGACCTCCATCAGGTTGCAAACTGAATACAATTTTTTTCTGCATCTAGCTCTGAAAAAATATTTGGCCTTCTAGCAGTGTGTGGGACTTGTTCTATTAGTCCACCTATACTGACCTCCATCAGGTTGCAAATTCAAAATTATTTTTTGTCTGCATCTAGCTCTGAAAAAATGTTTGGCCTTCTAGCAGTGTGTGGGACTTTCTCTATTAGTCCATCTATACTGACCTCCATCAGGTTGCAAATTGAATATAATTTTTTTCTGCATCTAGCTCTGAAAAAATATTTGGGCTTCTAGCAGTGTGTGGGACTTGTTCTATTAGTCCATCTATACTGACCTCCATCAGGTTGCAAACTAAATATAATTTTTTTCTGCATCTAGCTCTGAAAAAATATTTGGCCTTCTAGCAGTGTGTGGGACTTTCTCTATTAGTCCATCTATACTGACCTCCATCAGGTTGCAAAATGAATTTAATTTTTTTCTGCATCTACCTCTGAAAAAATATTTGGGCTTCTAGCAGTGTGTGGGACTTGTTCTATTAGTCCATCTATACTGACCTCCATCAGGTTGCAAAATGAATATAATTTTTTTCTGCATCTAGCTCTGAAAAAATATTTTGCCTTCTAGCAGTGTGTGGGACTTTCTCTATTAGTCCATCTATACTGACCTCCATCAGGTTGCAAATTAAAAATAATTTTTATCTGCATCTACCTCTGAAAAAATATTTGGGCTTCCAGCTGTGTGTGGGACTTGTTCTATTAGTCCATCTATACTGACCTCCATCGGGTTGCAAATTAAAAATAATTTTTATCTGCATCTAGCTCTGAAAAAATATTTGGCCTTCTAGCAGTGTGTGGGACTTTCTCTATTAGTCCATCTATACTGACCTCCATCAGGTTGCAAATTAAAAATAATTTTTATCTGCATCTAGCTCTGAAAAAATATTTGGCCTTCTAGCAGTGTGTGGGACTTGTTCTATTAGTCCATCTATACTGACCTGCATCAGGTTGCAAACTGAATATAATTTTTTTCTGCATCTAGCTCTGAAAAAATATTTGGCCTTCTAGCAGTGTGTGGGACTTGTTCTATTAGTCCACCTATACTGACCTCCATCAGGTTGCAAATTCAAAATAATTTTTTGTCTGCATCTAGCTCTGAAAAAATATTTGGGCTTCTAGCAGTGTGTGGGACTTTCTCTATTAGTCCATCTATACTGACCTCCATCAGGTTGCAAATTAAAAATAATTTTTATCTGCATCTACCTCTGAAAAAATATTTGGGCTTCCAGCTGTGTGTGGGACTTGTTCTATTAGTCCATCTATACTGACCTCCATCGGGTTGCAAATTAAAAATAATTTTTATCTGCATCTAGCTCTGAAAAAATATTTGGCCTTCTAGCAGTGTGTGGGACTTTCTCTATTAGTCCATCTATACTGACCTCCATCAGGTTGCAAATTAAAAATAATTTTTATCTGCATCTAGCTCTGAAAAAATATTTGGCCTTCTAGCAGTGTGTGGGACTTGTTCTATTAGTCCATCTATACTGACCTGCATCAGGTTGCAAACTGAATATAATTTTTTTCTGCATCTAGCTCTGAAAAAATATTTGGCCTTCTAGCAGTGTGTGGGACTTGTTCTATTAGTCCACCTATACTGACCTCCATCAGGTTGCAAATTCAAAATAATTTTTTGTCTGCATCTAGCTCTGAAAAAATATTTGGCCTTCTAGCAGTGTGTGGGACTTTCTCTATTAGTCCATCTATACTGACCTCCATCAGGTTGCAAATTGAATATAATTTTTTTCTGCATCTAGCTCTGAAAAAATATTTGGGCTTCTAGCAGTGTGTGGGACTTGTTCTATTAGTCCATCTATACTGACCTCCATCAGGTTGCAAACTAAATATAATTTTTTTCTGCATCTAGCTCTGAAAAAATATTTGGCCTTCTAGCAGTGTGTGGGACTTTCTCTATTAGTCCATCTATACTGACCTCCATCAGGTTGCAAAATGAATATAATTTTTTTCTGCATCTAGCTCTGAAAAAATATTTGGGCTTCTAGCAGTGTGTGGGATTTGTTCTATTAGTCCATCTATACTGACCTCCATCAGGTTGCAAACTGAATATAATTTTTTTCTGCATCTAGCTCTGAAAAAATATTTGGCCTTCTAGCAGTGTGTGGGACTTGTTCTCTTAGTCCATCTATACTGACCTCCATCAGGTTGCAAATTCAAAATAATTTTTTGTCTGCATCTAGCTCTGAAAAAATATTTGGCCTTCTAGCAGTGTGTGGGACTTTCTCTATTAGTCCATCTATACTGACCTCCATCAGGTTGCAAATTAAAAATAATTTTTATCTGCATCTACCTCTGAAAAAATATTTGGGCTTCTAGCTGTGTGTGGGACTTGTTCTATTAGTCCATCTATACTGACCTCCATCAGGTTGCAAACTGAACATCATTTTTTTCTGCATCTAGCTCTGAAAAAATATTTGGCCTTCTAGCAGTGTGTGAGACTTTCTCTATTAGTCCATCTATACTGACCTTCATCAGGTTGCAAATTAAAAATAATTTTTATCTGCATGTACCTCTGAAAAAATATTTGGGCTTCTAGCTGTGTGTGGGACTTGTTGTATTAGTCCATCTATACTGACCTCCATCAGGTTGCAAACTGAATATAATTTTTTTCTACATCTAGCTCTGAAAAAATATTTGGCCTTCTAGCAGTGTGTGGGACTTTCTCTATTAGTCCATCTATACTGACCACCATCAGGTTGCAAATTCAAAATAATTTTTATCTGCATCTAGCTCTGAAAAAATATTTGGCCTTCTAGCAGTGTGTGGGACTTTCTCTATTAGTCCATCTATACTGCCCTCCATCAGGTTGCAAACTGAATATATTTTTTTTCTGCATCTACCTCTGAAAAAATATTTGAGCTTCTAGCTGTGTGTGGGACTTGTTCTATTAGTCCATCTATACTGACCTCCATCAGGTTGCAAATTGAATATAATTTTTTTCTGCATCTACCTCTGAAAAAATATTTGGGCTTCTAGCTGTGTGTGGGACTTGTTCTATTAGTCCATCTATACTGACCTCCATCAGGTTGCAAACTGAATATATTTTTTTTCTGCATCTACCTCTGAAAAAATATTTGGGCTTCTAGCTGTGTGTGGGACTTGTTCTATTAGTCCATCTATACGGACCTCCATCAGGTTGAAAACTGAATATAATTTTTTTCTGCATCTAGCTCTGAAAAAATATTTGGCCTTCTAGCAGTGTGTGGGACTTGTTCTATTAGTCCACCTATACTGACCTCCATCAGGTTGCAAATTCAAAATAATTTTTGTCTGCATCTAGCTCTGAAAAAATATTTGGGCTTCTAGCAGTGTGTGGGACTTGTTCTATTAGTCCATCTATACTGACCTCCATCAGGTTGCAAACTGAATATAATTTTTTTCTGCATCTAGCTCTGAAAAAATATTTGGCCTTCTAGCAGTGTGTGGGACTTTCTCTATTAGTCCATCTATACTGACCTCCATCAGGTTGCAAATTGAATATAATTTTTTTCTGCATCTAGCTCTGAAAAAATATTTGGGCTTCTAGCAGTGTGTGGGACTTGTTCTATTAGTCCATCTATACTGACCTCCATCAGGTTGCAAACTGAATACAATTTTTTTCTGCATCTAGCTCTGAAAAAATATTTGGCCTTCTAGCAGTGTGTGGGACTTGTTCTATTAGTCCATCTATACTGACCTCCATCACGTTGCAAATTCAAAATAATTTTTTGTCTGCATCTAGCTCTGAAAAAATATTTGGCCTTCTAGCAGTGTGTGGGACTTGTTCTATTAGTCCACCTATACTGACCTCCATCAGGTTGCAAATTCAAAATAATTTTTTGTCTGCATCTAGCTCTGAAAAAATATTTGGGCTTCTAGCAGTGTGTGGGACTTTCTCTATTAGTCCATCTATACTGACCTCCATCAGGTTGCAAATTAAAAATAATTTTTATCTGCATCTACCTCTGAAAAAATATTTGGGCTTCCAGCTGTGTGTGGGACTTGTTCTATTAGTCCATCTATACTGACCTCCATCGGGTTGCAAATTAAAAATAATTTTTATCTGCATCTAGCTCTGAAAAAATATTTGGCCTTCTAGCAGTGTGTGGGACTTTCTCTATTAGTCCATCTATACTGACCTCCATCAGGTTGCAAATTAAAAATAATTTTTATCTGCATCTAGCTCTGAAAAAATATTTGGCCTTCTAGCAGTGTGTGGGACTTGTTCTATTAGTCCATCTATACTGACCTGCATCAGGTTGCAAACTGAATATAATTTTTTTCTGCATCTAGCTCTGAAAAAATATTTGGCCTTCTAGCAGTGTGTGGGACTTGTTCTATTAGTCCACCTATACTGACCTCCATCAGGTTGCAAATTCAAAATAATTTTTTGTCTGCATCTAGCTCTGAAAAAATATTTGGCCTTCTAGCAGTGTGTGGGACTTTCTCTATTAGTCCATCTATACTGACCTCCATCAGGTTGCAAATTGAATATAATTTTTTTCTGCATCTAGCTCTGAAAAAATATTTGGGCTTCTAGCAGTGTGTGGGACTTGTTCTATTAGTCCATCTATACTGACCTCCATCAGGTTGCAAACTAAATATAATTTTTTTCTGCATCTAGCTCTGAAAAAATATTTGGCCTTCTAGCAGTGTGTGGGACTTTCTCTATTAGTCCATCTATACTGACCTCCATCAGGTTGCAAAATGAATATAATTTTTTTCTGCATCTAGCTCTGAAAAAATATTTGGGCTTCTAGCAGTGTGTGGGATTTGTTCTATTAGTCCATCTATACTGACCTCCATCAGGTTGCAAACTGAATATAATTTTTTTCTGCATCTAGCTCTGAAAAAATATTTGGCCTTCTAGCAGTGTGTGGGACTTGTTCTCTTAGTCCATCTATACTGACCTCCATCAGGTTGCAAATTCAAAATAATTTTTTGTCTGCATCTAGCTCTGAAAAAATATTTGGCCTTCTAGCAGTGTGTGGGACTTTCTCTATTAGTCCATCTATACTGACCTCCATCAGGTTGCAAATTAAAAATAATTTTTATCTGCATCTACCTCTGAAAAAATATTTGGGCTTCTAGCTGTGTGTGGGACTTGTTCTATTAGTCCATCTATACTGACCTCCATCAGGTTGCAAACTGAACATCATTTTTTTCTGCATCTAGCTCTGAAAAAATATTTGGCCTTCTAGCAGTGTGTGAGACTTTCTCTATTAGTCCATCTATACTGACCTTCATCAGGTTGCAAATTAAAAATAATTTTTATCTGCATCTACCTCTGAAAAAATATTTGGGCTTCTAGCTGTGTGTGGGACTTGTTGTATTAGTCCATCTATACTGACCTCCATCAGGTTGCAAACTGAATATAATTTTTTTCTACATCTAGCTCTGAAAAAATATTTGGCCTTCTAGCAGTGTGTGGGACTTTCTCTATTAGTCCATCTATACTGACCACCATCAGGTTGCAAATTCAAAATAATTTTTATCTGCATCTAGCTCTGAAAAAATATTTGGCCTTCTAGCAGTGTGTGGGACTTTCTCTATTAGTCCATCTATACTGCCCTCCATCAGGTTGCAAACTGAATATATTTTTTTTCTGCATCTACCTCTGAAAAAATATTTGAGCTTCTAGCTGTGTGTGGGACTTGTTCTATTAGTCCATCTATACTGACCTCCATCAGGTTGCAAATTGAATATAATTTTTTTCTGCATCTACCTCTGAAAAAATATTTGGGCTTCTAGCTGTGTGTGGGACTTGTTCTATTAGTCCATCTATACTGACCTCCATCAGGTTGCAAACTGAATATATTTTTTTTCTGCATCTACCTCTGAAAAAATATTTGGGCTTCTAGCTGTGTGTGGGACTTGTTCTATTAGTCCATCTATACGGACCTCCATCAGGTTGAAAACTGAATATAATTTTTTTCTGCATCTAGCTCTGAAAAAATATTTGGCCTTCTAGCAGTGTGTGGGACTTGTTCTATTAGTCCACCTATACTGACCTCCATCAGGTTGCAAATTCAAAATAATTTTTGTCTGCATCTAGCTCTGAAAAAATATTTGGGCTTCTAGCAGTGTGTGGGACTTGTTCTATTAGTCCATCTATACTGACCTCCATCAGGTTGCAAACTGAATATAATTTTTTTCTGCATCTAGCTCTGAAAAAATATTTGGCCTTCTAGCAGTGTGTGGGACTTTCTCTATTAGTCCATCTATACTGACCTCCATCAGGTTGCAAATTGAATATAATTTTTTTCTGCATCTAGCTCTGAAAAAATATTTGGGCTTCTAGCAGTGTGTGGGACTTGTTCTATTAGTCCATCTATACTGACCTCCATCAGGTTGCAAACTGAATACAATTTTTTTCTGCATCTAGCTCTGAAAAAATATTTGGCCTTCTAGCAGTGTGTGGGACTTGTTCTATTAGTCCATCTATACTGACCTCCATCACGTTGCAAATTCAAAATAATTTTTTGTCTGCATCTAGCTCTGAAAAAATATTTGGCCTTCTAGCAGTGTGTGGGACTTTCTCTATTAGTCCATCTATACTGACCTGCATCAGGTTGCAAATTAAAAATAATTTTTATCTGCATCTACCTCTGAAAAAATATTTGGGCTTCTAGCTGTGTGTGGGACTTGTTCTATTAGTCCATCTATACTGACCTCCATCAGGTTGCAAATTAAAAATAATTTTTATCTGCATCTAGCTCTGAAAAAATATTTGGCCTTCTAGCAGTGTGTGGGACTTTCTCTATTAGTCCATCTATACTGACCTCCATCAGGTTGCAAACTGAATATATTTTTTTTCTGCATCTACCTCTGAAAAAATATTTGAGCTTCTAGCTGTGTGTGGGACTTGTTCTATTAGTCCATCTATACTAACCTCCATCACGTTGCAAATTCAAAATAATTTTTTGTCTGCATCTAGCTCTGAAAAAATAATTGGCCTTCTAGCAGTGTGTGGGACTTTCTCTATTCGTCCATCTATACTGACCTCCATCAGGTTGCAAATTAAAAATAATTTTTACCTGCATCTACCTCTGAAAAAATATTTGGGCTTCTAGCTGTGTGTGGGACTTGTTCTATTAGTCCATCTATACTGACCTCCATCAGGTTGAAAATTCAAAATAATTTTTATCTGCATCTAGCTCTGAAAAAATATTTGGCCTTCTAGCAGTGTGTGGGACTTTCTCTATTAGTCCATCTATACTGACCTCCATCAGGTTGCAAACTGAATATATTTTTTTTCTGCATCTACCTCTGAAAAAATATTTGAGCTTCTAGCTGTGTGTGGGACTTGTTCTATTATTCCATCTATACTGACCTCCATCAAGTTGCAAATTGAATATAATTTTTTTCTGCATCTACCTCTGAAAAAATATTTGGGCTTCTAGCTGTGTGTGGGATTTGTTCTATTAGTCCATCTATACGGACCTCCGTCAGGTTGCAAACTGAATATAATTTTTTTCTGCATCTAGCTCTGAAAAAATATTTGGCCTTCTAGCAGTGTGTGGGACTTGTTCTATAAGTCCACCTATAATGACCTCCATCAGGTTGCAAATTCAAAATAATTTTTTGTCTGCATCTAGCTCTGAAAAAATATTTGGGCTTCTAGCAGTGTGTGGGACTTGTTCTATTAGTCCATCTATACTGACCTCCATCAGGTTGCAAACTGAATATAATTTTTTTCTGCATCTAGCTCTGAAAAAATATTTCGCCTTCTAGCAGTGTGTGGGACTTTCTCTATTAGTCCATCTATACTGACCTCCATCAGGTTGCAAATTGAATATAATTTTTTTCTGCATCTAGCTCTGAAAAATATTTGGGCTTCTAGCAGTGTGTGGGACTTGTTCTATTAGTCCATCTATACTGACCTCCATCAGGTAGCAAACTGAATACAATTTTTTTCTCCATCTAGCTCTGAAAAAATATTTGGCCTTCTAGCAGTGTGTGGGACTTGTTCTATTAGTCCATCTATACTGACCTCCATCACGTTGCAAATTCAAAATAATTTTTTGTCTGCATCTAACTCTGAAAAAATATTTGGCATTCTAGCAGTGTGTGGGACTTTCTCTATTAGTCCATCTATACTGACCTCCATCAGGTTGCAAATTAAAAATAATTTTTATCTGCATCTACCTCTGAAAAAATATTTGGGCTTCTAGCTGTGTGTGGGACTTGTTCTATTAGTCCATCTATACTGACCTCCATCAGGTTGCAAATTAAAAATAATTTTTATCTGCATCTAGCTCTGAAAAAATATTTGGCCTTCTAGCAGTGTGTGGGACTTGTTCTATTAGTCCATCTATACTGACCTCCATCAGGTTGCAAACTGAATATAATTTTTTTCTGCATCTAGCTCTGAAAAAAATATTTGGCCTTCTAGCAGTGTGTGGGACTTTCTCTATTAGTCCATCTATACTGACCTCCATCAGGTTGCAAATTGAATATAATTTTTTTCTGCATCTAGCTCTGAAAAAATATTTGGGCTTCTAGCAGTGTGTGAGACTTGTTCTACTAGTCCATGTATACTGACCTCCATCAGGTTGCAAACTGAATACAATTTTTTTCTGCATCTAGCTCTGAAAAAATATTTGGCCTTCTAGCAGTGTGTGGGACTTGTTCTATTAGTCCATCTATACTGACCTCCATCACGTTGCAAATTCAAAATAAGTTTTTGTCTGCATCTAGCTCTGAGAAAATATTTGGCCTTCTAGCAGTGTGTGGGACATTCTCTATTAGTCCATCTATACTGACCTCCATCAGGTTGCAAATTAAAAATAATTTTTATCTGCATCTACCTCTGAAAAAATATTTGGGCTTCTAGCTGTGTGTGGGACTTGTTCTATTAGTCCATCTATACTGACCTCCATCAGGTTGCAAATTAAAAATAATTTTTATCTGCATCTAGCTCTGAAAAAATATTTGGCCTTCTAGCAGTGTGTGGGACTTTCTCTATCAGAGCTAGATGCAGACAAAAAATTATTTTTTTTAATTTGCAACCTGATGGAGGTCAGTATAGATGGACTAATAAGATATACTTTATTTATACCGCAATTTCCTCCGGGATAAATAAAGTATATCTTATAAGTCCATCTATACTGACCTCCATCAGGTTGCAAATTCAAAATAATTTTTTGTCTGCATCTAGCTCTGAAAAAATAATTGGCCTTCTAGCAGTGTGTGGGACTTTCTCTTTTAGTCCATCTATACTGACCTCCATCAGGTTGCAAACTGAATATATTTTTTTTCTGCATCTACCTCTGAAAAAATATTTGGACTTCTAGCTGTCTGTGGGACTTGTTCTATTAGTCCATCTATACTGACCTCCATCAGGTTAGCAAATTGAATATAATTTTTTTCTGCATCTAACCAAGCCAATAGTTTTGGCCTAATACCACAGTTTGGCCACTCAGCTCTGCTCGGTTCCCATCCATTGTTTTTTTGAGCAAACAACTCCAGAGTTGTGAATTAGTTAACCACCAAAATGAGTGGAAAAAGGCCTGTTGCTGGTGGAAAGGGGAATAGGCGTGTTGGGAAAGGGAAAAAACGTTGTGTCCGTGGGGTAGGTGTTAAAGCAACAGTAACATCTGCAGAAGAAAGACCATCTTCCAGCCAAACTAAAATGTCTACTTCTTTTAGCGGACAATGTGATAAGATCCCTTTCTTACGGCCACGCCAATCGCTACAAATTCCAGATGAGGCATAAAAACAGCAGGTGCTTCAACGGATATCAAGTGTTCCTTTAAGTGGGCTCTCCTCCACATCAACTTCAACATCACAAATACTCCAGTCCTCAAAGGTGTCACCCCAATCGCACTTGCTTCCTCACAGCTCCCAAATCTCCAGCTGCCCGTCTGAGTATGAGGTAGAAGAGATGGTTGAGTCTGCAGAGCTGTTTACTCATACTATAGCCTGGGAATCAGAGGTCGACTCCAGCACTTCTGAGAATCCAGACGAGGAAATGATCTGCACTGATGCCCAGAATCTTTATGAGTCGGATCCAGGACCAGACGCAGAAGGTTCTGACCATAATGTAGACCCTCATTCCCAAACTGTAACTCCTGTTGGTGGAGACAATGAGGAAGACGATGATGAGACTCAAATACCTGATTGGAGCGACAACTTTAGTTTTTTGTCAGGGCAGGAACAGGTTGGCTCTGAGGACGACGGGTGTGATAACGCACAGGGTGATGATGATGAGGTTGGAGATCCCACTTACTGTCAACCCACAGTCAGCCAAGAGATGAGGTCAGCAGAGGAGGTGGAGGAGGATGCTAGTGACGACGAGGTCAGGTTGCGCCTTCCTGGACAGAGACGTAGTACTGGAAGCATGTCAAAAACTGCATCCTCAAACACAACTCTGCCTCTCACCACAAGTCGTGGTGGCTCTTGAGGTCGCATGGGTGCTAAGCCTTGCATAGCCTGGGCATTTTTTCAGATCGATAAAGATGACCCA
This sequence comes from Phyllobates terribilis, assembly GCF_046119375.1. Lineage (NCBI taxonomy): Eukaryota > Metazoa > Chordata > Amphibia > Anura > Dendrobatidae > Phyllobates > Phyllobates terribilis. Next base: position 376,535,806 of record NW_027362762.1, read on the forward strand.
ACTCGTGTTATCTGTAACATTTGTCAGCAAAGGCTAAGTAGAGGCCAAAAAATACATAGTTTGAGTACTTCATGCATGAACCGGCACATGGACATGAAGCATAAGTTGCAGTGGGAAGCTCACTGTGCTACAATGCCGCCTAGCCGGCCGGGCCAACCACCGTCTGCCATATCTTGTGCATCCACGGCCTCTTCATCCTCTGTGACTGGGGGGACAGCAGTCACACCTGTTTTGGGGCGCAGACCTGCCACCTCTTTACCCGCAACAGCCAGCGTGATTGGCAGGTCATCATTTTCTTTGGAGGTGGTAACACCAGCTGGTGTTGAGCGCTGTCCGACATCGATAGTACCACCTTTGGATCAAGGCAACCTAACATGTCCACCTGCATCTTCCTCACAGACCGGCAGTTTGCCGGGGACACCCTTATCAACCCCGTCTAAGCACAATAGCCAGCCCTTGGTCCCTCAGATGTGGACAAGTAAAAGACCATTTCCTCCTAGCCATGAGAAAGCTAAGAGGTTGAATTTCACCATCTGCAAGCTCTTGGCTACAGAAATGCTGCCTTTCTGCCTGGTGGACACAGAGGATTTTCGAGACCTTATGTCCGTCGCAGTGCCCTAGTACCAGATGCCCAGTCGGCACTACTTCTCAAAGAAAGGTGCGCCTGCGCTCCACCAGCATGTCGCACACAACATCACCGCTTCTTTGAGAAACTCTGTGTGTGACAGGGTGCATTTCACCACAGACACTTGGACGAGTAGGCATGGACAGGGGCGTTACATGTCGCTGACTGGCACTGGGTAACTATGGTGACAGCAGGACAAGGGGCTGCTGTCCAAGTCTTGCCATCCCCACGAGTTGTGCGTCAATCTTCTTTATCTCAAAGTTCCTCCACTGCTTCTGCCTCCTCAACCTCCTCTCAGTCCTCCACCTGCACCCAAAGCCTGTCTGGTCATGCCACAAGCTTTCTAACTGTGCAGAAGGGATCCTGCACACCTCCTTACTATGCTGGCAGTAGGGCTCAACGTCATCAGGCGGTTTTTACTTTGAAATGTCTGGGAAATGTGAGTCACACAGCTGAGGAGTTGTGGTCAGCTCTGGAGAACCAATTTCATGAATGGTTGTCTCCACTGGACCTGAAACCAGGGAAGGCCGTGTGCGACAATGCTGCAAACCTGGGTGCGGCCCTTCGCCGGGGCAATGTCACACACGTGCCTTGTATGGCTCACGTGTTGAACCTGGTTGTTCAGCAATTTTTAGCCCACTATCCTGGACTAGATGGCCTTCTGCAGAGGGCACGGTCGCTGTGTGCTCACTTCCGCCATTCGCATCCCGCAGCTCAGCGACTTACATCTCTACAGAAGTAGTTGAGCCTGCCACTTCACCGGCTAAAATGCGATGTGCCTACCCGGTGGAATTCAACTCTGCACATGTTGCAGCGACTGTAGCAGCACCGACAAGCCCTGGTGCAATACGTTCTGACGTATAGCCTGGGCCAATGAGATCCAGAGGTGGGGCAAATCACGCTGGAGGAGTGGTCTCAGATCAGGGACCTATGCACCCTTCTGCACAGTTTTGAAATGGCGACGAAGATGTTTAGTGCTGACGATGCCATTATCAGCATGACTATTCCGGTGATTTACATGCTGAAGCACATGTTAAACAGAATTCGGAGTCAGGTGGTGGCACAAGAGGAGGTGGAGGAAGTAGAGGAGGAGTTGTATACGCAAGGGCTAACATCTGCAAGGTCCAGACGGTCGGCAACATCAAGGCGGCAGGCATGTGAGGGTGGGGGAGATGGTTTTACCAGGGCGCATGGTAGCAGCCAAACTAGTGAGGAAGGTGCAGGAGTCCAGGAAGAAGTGGAGGACGAACTGATGGAAGACTCATCAGATGAGGGAGACCTTGATCACATTTCTGTTGTCCGAGGTTGGGGGGAGAGGACAGAGGAAGGAAGCATGATTGTTACCTTGCCACCAACACAACAGGGACTTGGTGCTCCTGGATGCGCAACACACATGAGTGCCTTCTTGCTGCACTACCTGCAACATGACCCTCGAATTGTGAGAATTAGAAATAATCCTGACTACTGGGTTGCCACACTGTTAGATCCCCGGTACAAAAGTAAATTTGCAGAAATTATTCCTGCCATAGAAAGGGATGCACGCATGCAGGAGTATCAGCAGAGACTGTTGCAGAATCTTACATGTGCTTTTCCACAAAACACCAGTGGTGCACGTAGTGAATCTCACAGTTCCAACTTGCCAACCGTGGGACCGTCGAGTGTTCAGCACTCAAACCGTAACAGAACCACAGTATCTGCTGGTAACATCAATTTTGCGGAATCATTTCACCACTTTTTTAGCCCATCCTTTGCAAGGCCACAGGAGACAAGAAGTCTAACACATAGTCAACGCCTAGAGACGATGGTACAGGAGTATCTCCAAGTAAACATTGAAGCCATGACTGTGTCACTGGACCCTTGCTCTTTTTGGGCTTCCAATCTGGATAAATGGCCGGAGCTAGCCACTTATGCCTTGGAGATCTTGTCATGCCCCGCAGCCAGCGTTCTGTTTGAACGTGTGTTCAGCACTGCTGGTGGTGTGCTGACAGATAAGCGCACGCGGCTCTTCACTGATAATGTAGACAGACTCACGTTCATAAAGATGAACAAATCATAGATCCGAAACGACTTTTCTACCCCTGTGTCATCCTGGGGAGAGTAAAAGCTTGATGATTGGTTAAAATCACCTCACCAACCGTTTAAACTTTCAAATTACTAATCATGTTTATCTGTATCTTGGCTGGAAAATAATTTGGGCTTTGTAGCAGTGTGCAGCACTCATTCTATTAGGCCATCTAGAACAAGCTCCACCAGATTTAAAATTGCTAATCATGTTTATCTGTATCTTGGCTGGAAAATAATTTGGGCTTTGTAGCAGTGTGCAGTACTGATTCTATTAGGCCATCTATACTAAGCTCCACCAGATTTAAAATTACTAATCATGTTTATCTGTACCTTGGCTGGAAAATAATTTGGGCTTTCTAGCAGTGTGCAGCACTGATTCTATTAGGCCATCTATACTAAGCTACACTAGATTTAAAATTAATAATAATTTTTAGCTGCATCTAGCCCGGAAAATAATTTTGGGGCTCCCAGATGCGCAAGACACATAAGTGCCTTCTTGCTACACTAACTGCAACATGACCCTCATATTGTCAGAATTCGAAGTAATCCTGACTACTGGGTTGCCACACTCTTAGATCCCCCAAACTTTTCGATCAACCTTTTCATTTTAATAAAGACCAAAAAAATGGTAATTTTTGAAATTATAAGCATTAGCAGGTTATTAGTAGTGTTGAGCCACCCCCGTAGTGTTCGAGTTCGGTTCGGTTCGTCGAACACCCGTGTGTTCGCCGAACTGTTCGTCGAACTGTTCGTCGAACACCTTCGAACACCGTTAAAACCAATGGCAGGCAAACAAAAACACATAGAAACACATAGAAAACACCTTCAAAGGTGTCCAAAAGCTGACAAACTGCTCAGAAGACATAACTAACACATGGAAAAGTGACAAGTACATATAGTCATGCGAAAATAAAAGAGGTGGAGGAGTAAAAGGAGGGGGAGACACAGATATAGGCATGTCATGCCCTTCTAAAATCCAAAAAGTGAGAAGCCGACACGGCCAGTCCGCTCCTGCCCGTGCCACCTCCGTGTCGCCGGGTTTGTGGCAGAGCTGCGGTGAATCCTGACGGCCAGCCCCCCTCTCCCAATACTGGTGCCTGTCCGCTGGTGGGTCGAGCGAGCCCCCCTGTGGTGGAGGCAGCTCTAAGCTTTTTAATTTAAATTGTCTCTCTAATTTGAATGAATACACTTTAAATCCATTTACAAGGATCTATTGGAGGGCAAGTCTCATGCCAGCAGTCGCGGTAATTCCAGCTCCAGTAGCGTCCACTAAAGCTGCTGCAGTTAAAAAGCTTTTATAAGGATCGAGCTCGGCTGTCCACCGCAAGGCATCCTACTGCCAGTCCCAGCCCCTATGCCTTGGCGTGCCTCCTGATGCTCTTCACTAAGTATCCCATGGTCCCGAAGCATTTCCTTTGAAAAAATTAAGTGTCTAAACTACAGGTGGTGCAGCTTGCTTAACAGCCGGGATAATCCGCTTACTAGCAGACACTGCTACTAGGCACAAAGTATTTCCTGGGCTAGATGCAGTTAAAAATTTGTAATTAGATACTCTCGTTGGATGCTGAGAAAGCATTCCATAGAGTCTCCTGGCACGCCATATATGATTCTCTTAAAAAGCTTGGGGTAGGGGTCTAGGGGACCCTTTTATAGCCAAAATCACGGCCCTGTATCGCAATACGTCACCTAGGCTGAAGATAAATGGAACTGTAGCACCCTGAGGGCTCGGTTGCTAAAGATGTATTGCACCTCACCCAGAGGTGTGATATCTCACTCTCAGGTAAGGATGGAGTGTGGATCAGGACCCGACACCTGCATGCATTACACCACATTGCCGTGGGGCAGGGCGACCAATATGCCCCTGAGATGGGCACGACAGTCCCTGTCCCTGGCTGGAGTGGGGGGAGGGAACACTGAGGAAGGGGAACCCTGTAGTGCAGGAGCAGGGAGGAAGCAGTTCCTGGGTGCATTGAGAAGGGAGTATAAAAGGTGGGCACCATCTTAGTTCAGTGCAGAGAAGTCTGAGCAGAAGTGGCAGGGAGCAGGGGCTCTGCATGAGCTCTGCTCCGGAGGCGGGCCTAGTAACAGAGGCCCAGGCCTGGAAGAGGGAGAAGGAAGGAAGAGGAGCGGAGAAGGCTCCAGGAACGAGGAATGAAGGGATCCCAGGGGTGCGGACGGGCGAGTCGCCACCGCACGCCCGAATCCACCTGCGTGGAGGGGTCAGGCCAAAGGGGGAGACCGGTCCACGAACTAGTGGAGGCAGGAAACGACCCTCAGCTAGAAACCGGAGGCTCTGACATTTTATGTGGCGCAGCCCCTCGCTACACCCGCTAGGAAGGCACCACATAGGGTCAGGGAAACTGGCGCCAAGTTTACCAAGAGGAGGCCCGAGGCAGCCGGACAGAAGTGTTGGTAAGAAAGGCCAGACAAAGGACACACAAAGGGGGTCCTGTGAAGTGCTCCAAAGTTATCTGAGAGTTGTCTGAGCCCCTCACCTGGTGAGCACAGTACGACGTGGGCAGCCGTTACCTGCAGACGTGGTCTGGATAATAAGAACTGTGAGTAAAGGCCCTGAACTGCATCACTGACTCCGTGTCGTTACTGCTGCTGCCCTGCACCATCACCCCCATCCTCCGCATACACTGCCCTGAGGCTATACTCCTCCCGTGGGGAGTTATGCTACGCTCTGCTGCACCCACAACACCAGCCTCAGTGGTCTGCCCTGTAGCGGCGGTTCACTCTGACCGCAATCCACGGGTGGCGTAGTCGGACATTTAAACATGAAAACCACATAAATAGTTCCGCCACTGGTTTGACCGCCCTGAGCCACGGAACTGGGTCGCCGCCACGAAGACTACAACCACCAGCATCCACCAAAAAGGGTCCGGCTCCGGGTGTCCCAAGGCCCAGGGGGTGCGTCAGAACATTTTCATCACCTTTCACAATCACCAATGGGACAAGGCAGTGATGTCCTCTGTCCCCTCTCTTATACATCCTAGTGACGGAGCACCTGCTCTCATCAATTCGCCATAACCCCAATAATAGGTGGATTGAGGTGGGAGGCACCGAGTACAAGTGCTCTCTATTTGCTGATGATGTCCTAGTATATATCACTCAATCACATATATCCATCCATGCTGTTATGGCTGAAATAGATCACTTTGTTACATGGTAAAATTTTAAAATCAATGCAGCGAAGTCTGAGGCCCTCGATGTCTCCCTCCCCAAATCCATATAGGATTCCATCCAGTCCAACTTTCCCTTTGCCTGGCCCTCACAGGGTATCAAATACTTAGGAATTCCTATTCATAGAGACCTCTCCCATCTATGTTATCTTAATTTTGGGCCCTTTATTGAACAACTCCATACAGACCACGGTTGGCAAGTTAGAACTGTAAGATTCACTACGTGAACCACTGGTGTTTTGTGGAAAAGCACATGTACACTGCGTTCCAAATTATTATACAAAAAGTGTTTAGGAGTGATAAGGGAAGAATTTGTTTGTTTGTCAGTTAAACTCATTGATGGTGATGTGTGTCAGGGCTCTTTATATCACTGTAAGCAATTGCAGACACCTGTGCTAATTAGTTTGGCAGGTGTGTCCAATGAAAGGCAAGACTACTTAAGAAGGCTCTCTCACATTATTAAGCAGCCTACATTTTCTGCCAAAATGGGAAAGAAAAAGGATGTGTCGGCTGCTGAGAAGCAACAAATTGTGGAGTGTTTAGGTCAAGGCATGACTACAATCAACATTGTGCGATGATCAGGATGAAGTGTCCTGGCAATCAAGAAGTATGTAGCTGATTCACAGTACACACGTGTGCGTGCTGATAAGGGCAAATTGAGGACTCTTTCCTACAGGCAATTACGTCAGGTTGAAAGAGCAGCGGCAAAAAAGCCTTGTCATAGCAGCAGACAAGTTTTTGAAGCTGCTTGTGCCTCCAACGTCCCCCGAACAACAAGATACAGGGTCCTTCAGAGGTTTGCAGCTGTGCATGCGCCATCCTGTCGACCTCCTCTATCCACTTCACACAAGCAGAAACGGCTCCAGTGGGCCAAACATTACATGAAGACTGATTTCAAAACTGTTTTGTTCACGGATGAGTGCCGTGCAGCGCTCGATGGTCCAGATGGATGGAGTGGAGGATGGCTGGTTGATGGACACCCCACGCAAACACGGCTACAGCGCCAACAAGGAGGAGGTGGAGTAATGTTTTGGGCTGGAATCATGGGGAGAGAGATTGTCGGCCCCTTTAGGATCCCTGAAGGCGCTAAAGATGAACTCCATAATGTATGTGGATTTTCTCAAACAGCACTTCCTGCCATGGTTCAAGAAGAAGAACCGTGTATTTCACAGCAAGATCATTTTTCTGCATGATAATGCACCATCTCATGCTGCACATAAAACATCTGCATCTCTGGCTGATATGGGCATAAAAGGGGACAAACTTATGGTGTGACCCCCTTGCTCCCCTGACCTCTACCCCATTCAGAACCTTTGGAGCATCATTAAAAGGAGTGTCTATGATGGCGGGAGGCAGTTCACATCTAAGCAACAGCTCTGGGAGGGTATTCTGTCCTCATGCAAAACAATTGAAGCAGAAACCATCCAAAACCTGACAAATTCAATGGACGAGAGAGTTCAGAAGCTCCTTTCGAACAAGGGGTCCTATGTGAAAATGTAACATCACCTAGAATAAAGTTTTGAGTTGAAAACTGTTTGATTTCAGTTTCTAACAACCTGCTAATGCTTATAATTTCAAAAATGACCATTTTTTTGGTCTTTATTAAAATGAAAAGGTTGATCGAAAAGTTTGGGGGATCTAAGAGTGTGGCAACCCAGTAGTCATGATTACTTCGAATTCTGACAATATGAGGGTCATGCTGCAGGTAGTGCAGCAAGAAGGCACTTATGTGCCTTGCGCATCTCGGAGCCCCAAAATTATTTTCCGGGCTAGATGCAGCTAAAAATTATTTTTAATTTTAAATCTGGTGAAGCTTTAGTATAGATGGCCTAATAGGATCAGTGCTGCACACTGCTACAAAGCCCAAATTATTTTCCAGTCAAGATACAGATAAACATGATTAGTAATTTGAAAGCTTAAAAAGGTTGGTAGGGTGATTTTAACCAATCATCAAGCTTTTACTCTCCCCAGGATGACACAGGGGTAGAAAAGTCGTTTCGGATCCATGATTTGTTCATCTTTATGAACGTGAGTCTGTCTACATTATCAGTGGAGAGCCGCGTGCGCTTATCTGTCAGCACACCACCAGCAGTGCTGAACACACGTTCAGACAGAACGCTGGCTGCGGGGCATGACAAGATCTCCAAGGCGTAAGTGGCTAGCTCCGGCCATTTATCCAGATTGGAAGCCCAAAAAGAGCAAGGGTCCAGTGACACAGTCGTGGCTTCAATGTTTACTTGGAGATACTCCTGTACCATCGTCTCTAGGCGTTGACTATGTGTCAGACTTCTTGTCTCCTGTGGCCTTGCAAAGGATGGGCTAAAAAAGTGGTGAAATGATTCCGCAAAATTGATGTTACCAGCAGATACTGTGGTTCTGTTACGGTTTGAGTGCTGAACACTCGACGGTCCCACGGTTGGCAAGTTGGAACTGTGAGATTCACTACGTGCACCACTGGTATTTTGTGGAAAAGCACATGTAAGATTCTGCAACAGTCTCTGCTGATACTCCTGCATGCGTGCATCCCTTTCTATGGCAGGAATAATTTCTGCAAATTTACTTTTGTACCGGGGATCTAACAGTGTGGCAACCCAGTAGTCAGGATTATTTCTAATTCTCACAATTCGAGGGTCATGTTGCAGGTAGTGCAGCAAGAAGGCACTCATGTGTGTTGCGCATCCAGGAGCACCAAGTCCCTGTTGTGTTGGTTGCGAGGTAACAATCATGCTTCCTTCCTCTGTCCTCTCCCCCCAACCTCGCACAACAGAAATGTGATCAAGGTCTCCCTCATCTGATGAGTCTTCCATCAGTTCGTCCTCCACTTCTTCCTGGGCTCCTGCACCTTCCTCACTAGTTTGGCTGCTACCATGCGCCCTGGTAAAACCATCTCCCCCACCCTCACATGCCTGCCGCCTTGGTGCTGCCGACCGTCTGGACCTTGCAGATGTTAGCCCTTCCGCATACAACTCCTCCTCCTCTACTTCCTCCACCTCCTCTTGTGCCACCACCTGACTCCGAATTCTGTTTAACATGTGCTCCAGCATGTAAATCACTGGAATAGTCATGCTGATAATGGCATCGTCAGCACTAAACATCTTCGTCGCCATTTCAAAACTGTGCAGAAGGGTGCATAGGTCCCTGATCTGAGACCACTCCTCCAGCGTGATTTGCCCCACCTCTGAATCTCGTTGGCCCAGGCTATACGTCAGAACGTATTGCACCAGGGCTTGTCGGTGCTGCCACAGTCGCTGCAACATGTGCAGAGTTGAATTCCACCGGGTAGGCACATCGCATTTTAGCCGGTGAAGTGGCAGTCCCAACGACTTCTGTAGAGATGTAAGTCGCTGAGCTGCGGGATGCGAACGGCGGAAGTGAGCACACAGCGACCGTGCCCTCTGCAGAAGGCCATCTAGTCTGGGATAGTGGGCTAAAAATTGCTGGACAACCAGGTTCAACACGTGAGCCATACAAGGCACGTGTGTGACATTGCCCCGGCGAAGGGCCGCACCCAGGTTTGCAGCATTGTCGCACACGGCCTTCCCTGGTTTCAGGTCCAGTGGAGACAACCATTCATGAAATTGGTTCTCCAGAGCTGACCACAACTCCTCAGCTGTGTGACTCACATTTCCCAGACATTTCAATGTAAAAACCGCCTGATGACGTTGAGCCCTACTGCCAGCATAGTAAGGAGGTGTGCAGGATCCCTTCTGCGCAGTTAGAAAGCTTGTGGCATGACCAGACAGGCTTTGGGTGCAGGTGGAAGACCGAGAGGAGGTTGAGGAGGCAGAAGCAGTGGAGGAACTTTGACATAAAGAGGATTGACGCACAACTCGTGGGGACGGCAAGACTTGGACAGCAGCCCCTTGTCCTGCTGTCACCATAGTTACCCAGTGCCCAGTCAGCGACATGTAACGCCCCTGTCCATGCCTACTCGTCCAAGTGTCTGTGGTGAAATGCACCCTGTCACACACAGAGTTTCTCAAAGAAGCGGTGATGTTGTGTGCGACATGCTGGTGGAGCGCAGGCACACCTTTCTTTGAGAAGTAGTGCCGACTGGGCATCTGGTACTGGGGCACTGCGACGGACATAAGGTCTCGAAAATCCTCTGTGTCCACCAGGCGGAAAGGCAGCATTTCTGTAGCCAAGAGCTTGCAGATGGTGAAATTCAACCTCTTAGCTTTCTCATGGCTAGGAGGAAATGGTCTTTTACTTGTCCACATCTGAGGGACCGAGGGCTGGCTATTGTGCTTAGACGGAGTTGATAAGGGTGTCCCCGGCAAACTGCCGGTCTGTGAGGAAGATGCAGGCGGACATGTTAGGTTGCCTTGATCCAAAGGTGGTGCTATCAATGTCGGACAGCGCTCAACACCAGCTGGTGTTACCACCTCCAAAGAAAATGATGACCTGCCAATCACGCTGGCTGTTGCGGGTAAAGAGGTGGCAGGTCTGCGCCCCAAAACAGGTGTGACTGCTGTCCCCCCAGTCACAGAGGATGAAGAGGCCGCGGATGCACAAGATATGGCAGACGGTGATTGGCCCGGCCGGCTAGGCCGCATTGTAGCACACTGAGCTTCCCACTGCAACTTATGCTTCATGTCCATGTGCCGGTTCATGCATGAAGTACTCAAACTATGTATTTTTTGGCCTCTACTTAGCTTTTGCTGACAAATGTTACAGATAACACGAGTTGGGTCTTCTTTATCGATCTGAAAAAATGCCCAGGCTATGCAAGGCTTAGCACCCATGCGACCTGAAGAGCCACCACGACTTGTGGTGAGAGGCAGAGTTGTGTTTGAGGATGCAGTTGTTGACGTGCTTCCAGTACTACGTCTCTGTCCAGGAAGGCGCAACCTGACCTCGTCGTCACTAGCATCTTCCTCCACCTCCTCTGCTGACCTCATCTCTTGGCTGACTGTGTGTTGACAGTAAGTGGGATCTCCGACCTCATCATCATCACCCTGTGCGTTATCACACCCGTCGTCCTCAGAGCCAACCTGTTCCTGCCCTGACAAAAAACTAAAGTTGTCGCTCCAATCAGGTATTTGAGTCTTATCATCGTCTTCCTCATTGTCTCCACCAACAGGAGTTACAGTTTGGGAATGAGGGTCTACATTATGGTCAGAACCTTCTGCGTCTGGTCCTGGATCCGACTCATAAAGATTCTGGGCATCAGTGCAGATCATTTCCTCGTCTGGATTCACAGAAGCGCTGGAGTCGACCTCTGATTCCCAGGCTATAGTATGAGTAAACAGCTCTGCAGACTCAACCATCTGTTCTACCTCACACTCAGACGGGCAGCTGGAGATTTGGGAGCTGTGAGGAAGCAAGTGCGATTTGGGTGACACCTTTGAGGACTGGAGTATTTGTGATGTTGAAGTTGATGTGGAGGAGAGCCCACTTAAAGGAGCACTTGATATCCGTTGAAGCACCTGCTGTTTTTGTGCCTCATCTGGAATTTGTAGCGATTGGCGTGGCCGTAAGAAAGGGATCTTATCACATTGTCCGCTAAAAGAAGTAGACATTTTAGTTTGGCTGGAAGATGGTCTTTCTTCTGCACCTACCCCACGGACACAACCTTTTTTCCCCTTCCCAACACGCCTATTCCCCTTTCCACCAGCAGCAGGCCTTTTTCCACTCATTTGGTGGTTAACTAATTCTCAACTCTGGAGTTGTTTGCACAAAAAAACAATGGATGGTAACCGAGCAGAGCTGAGTGGCCAAACTGTGGTATTAGGCCAAAACTATTGGCTGGGTTAGATGCAGAAAAAAATTATTTTTAATTTGCAACCTGATGGAGGTCAGTATAGATGGACTAATAGACCAAGTCCCACACACCGCTAGAAGCCCAAATATTTTTTCAGAGCTAGATGCAGAAAAAAATTATTTTTAATTTGCAACCTGATGTAGGTCAGTATAGATGGACTAATAGACCAAGTCCCACACACTGCTAGAAGCCCAAATATTTTTTCAGAGCTAGATGCAGAAAAAAATTATTTTTAATTTGCAACCTGATGGAGGTCAGTATAGATGGACTAATAGACCAAGTCCCACACACCGCTAGAAGCCCAAATATTTTTTCAGAGCTAGATGCAGAAAAAAATTATTTTTAATTTGCAACCTGATGGAGGTCAGTATAGATGGACTAATAGACCAAGTCCCACACACTGCTAGAAGCCCAAATATTTTTTCAGAGCTAGATGCAGAAAAAAATTATTTTTAATTTGCAACCTGATGGAGGTCAGTATAGATGGACTAATAGACCAAGTCCCACACACTGCTAGAAGCCCAAATATTTTTTCAGAGCTAGATGCAGAAAAAAATTATTTTTAATTTGCAACCTGATGGAGGTCAGTATAGATGGACTAATAGACCAAGTCCCACACACCGCTAGAAGCCCAAATATTTTTTCAGAGCTAGATGCAGAAAAAAATTATTTTTAATTTGCAACCTGATGGAGGTCAGTATAGATGGACTAATAGACCAAGTCCCACACACTGCTAGAAGCCCAAATATTTTTTCAGAGCTAGATGCAGAAAAAAATTATTTTTAATTTGCAACCTGATGGAGGTCAGTATAGATGGACTAATAGACCAAGTCCCACACACCGCTAGAAGCCCAAATATTTTTTCAGAGCTAGATGCAGAAAAAAATTATTTTTAATTTGCAACCTGATGGAGGTCAGTATAGATGGACTAATAGACCAAGTCCCACACACTGCTAGAAGCCCAAATATTTTTTCAGAGCTAGATGCAGAAAAAAATTATTTTTAATTTGCAACCTGATGGAGGTCAGTATAGATGGACTAATAGAATGATGCTATGCCCAAAAGATTTTACTTCACTAGGTGCAGTAAAAAAATTGGTATTCTATACACAGGTGTTATATCTTGCAACACAGATAGGCTACTCCACTGACTAACACACTCTGCAATAGGCCAAAAAGGATTAGCTTTGCTAGATTCAGCCAAATGCTGTGAAAAAAACTTGCACAGCACTGGCACAGACCTGCCTGGCAAAAACTGATAGGAACTCATGTAACCTAGTCCTGAAAAGGACTCCAATTACAATTAGTCTTTACTCCCACAACCTATCTATTTAAGAGCACAGACCTCCCTGATAAAAGTCGTAGGAAATGCTGTAACCTAGTCCTTAAAAGGACTGCAATCACAACTATTCCCTACTCCCAAGCTATCTGTATATTTGTGCGAAAATTGGCTTGAAATTAACAAGGTATAGCACACACAGCAACAGCGGTGCCGTCTAACACGCAGCTGCAGCAGTGAGAAAATGGTGGCGACGGGGAAAATGGCTTGGTCTTATAGGGCAAGGACATGTGACATACACTGCCAATGACACATGCCCTTGCTTGTGTGAAAAAAAGCACTTCGCTCCGTGTGTGCGCTGCTGATAGGCTGACAGATTGCACCTCCCCACTGCAAATGCGGGAAAGAGAAAAAAAAATGGAGATCTTCATTGTTCCTGCAGAGATCCATCCCCTGCCCCTCCCCCCGCCCCGCTGTACACTCAAACTGCGTATTAACATTAATTTTCATCATTACTGAGAAAAAATCCAGTTATAATTTTGGTGCACGAACAGTTATCGAACATAACCTAGAACAGCCGAATTTTTCTCAAATTGTTCGTGTTCGCCGACCGGCTCGAACACCGCCCAAAACAGCTCGAATTTGAGATTGGCGAACAGTTCGAGTAGAACAACGCTCATCTCTAGTTATTAGAAACTGAAATCAAACAGTTTTCAACTCAAAACTTTATTCTAGGTGATGTTACATTTTCACATAGGACCCCTTGTTCGAAAAGAGCTTCTGAACTCTCTCGTCCATTGAATTTGTCAGGTTTTGGATGGTTTCTGCTTCAATTGTTTTGCATGAGGACAGAATACCCTCCCAGAGCTGTTGCTTAGATGTGAACTGCCTCCCGCCATCATAGACACTCCTTTTGATGATGCTCCTGAGGTTCTGAATGGGGTAGAGGTCAGGGGAGCATGGGGGTCACACCATAAGTTTGTCCCCTTTAATGCCCATATCAGCCAGAGATGCAGATGTTTTATGTGCAGCATGACATGGTGCATTATCATGCATAAAAATGATCTTGCTGTGGAATACACGGTTCTTCTTCTTGAACCATGACAGGAAGTGCTGTTTGAGAAACTCCACATACATTATGGAGTTCATCTTTACCCCTTCAGGGATCCTAAAGGGGCCGACAATCTCTCTCCCCATGATTCCAGCCCAAAACATTACTCCACCTCCTCCTTGTTGGCGCTGTAGCCGTGTTTGCGTGGGGTGTCCATCAACCAGCCATCCTCCACTCCATCCATCTGGACCATCAAGTGTTGCACGGCACTCATCCGTGAACAAAACAGTTTTGAAATCAGTCATCATGTAATGTTTGGCCCACTGGAGCCGTTTCTGCTTGTGTGAAGTGGATAGAGGAGGTCGACAGGATGGCGTATGCACAGCTGCAAACCTCTGAAGGACCCTGCATCTTGTTGTTCGGGGGACGTTGGAGGCACCAGCAGCTTCAAAAACTTGTCTGCTGCTATGACACGGCTTTTTTGCCGCTGCTCTTTTAACCTGACGTAGTTGCCTGTAGGAAAGAGTCCTCAATTTTCCCTTATCAGCACGCACACGTGTGTACTGTGAATCAGCTACATACTTCTTGACTGCCAAGACACTTCATCCTGATCATCGCACAATGTTGATTGCAGTCATGCCTTGACCTAAACACTCCACAATTTATTACTTCTCAGCAGCCGACACATCCTTTTTCTTTCCCATTTTGGCAGAAAATGTAGGCTGCTTAATAATGTGGGACAGCCTTCTTAAGTAGTCTTGCCTTTCATTGGACACACCTGCCAAACTAATTAGCACAGGTGTCTGCAATTGCTTACAGTGATATAAAGAGCCCTGACACACATCACCATCAATGAGTTTAACTGACAAACAAACAAATTCTTCCCTTATCACTCCCAAACACTTTTTGCATAATAATTTGGAACACAGTGTACATGTGCTTTTCCACAAAACACCAGTAGTTCACGTAGTGAATCTTACAGTTCTAACTTGCCAACCGTGGTCTGTATGGAGTTGTTCAATAAAGGGCCCAAAATTAAGATAACATAGATGGGAGAGGTCTCTATGAATAGGAATTCCTAAGTATTTGATACCCTGTGAGGGCCAGGAAAAGGGAAAGTTGGACTGGATGGAATCCTGTATGGATTTGGGGAGGGAGACATCGAGGGCCTCAGACTTCGCTGCATTGATTTTAAAATTTGACCATGTAACAAAGTGATCTATTTCAGCCATAACAGCATGGATGGATATATGTGATTGAGTGATATATACTAGGACATCATCAGCAAATAGAGAGCACTTGTACTCGGTGCCTCCCACCTCAATCCACCTAATATTGGGGTTATGGCGAATTGATGAGAGCAGGTGCTCCGTCACTAGGATGTATAAGAAAGGGGACAGAGGACATCCCTGCCTTGTCCCATTGGTGATTGTGAAAGGTGATGAAAATGTCCTGATGCACCCCCTGGGCCTTGGGACACCCGGAGCCGGACCCTTTTTGGTGGATGCTGGTGGTTGTAGCCTCCGTGGCGGTGACCCGGTTCCGTGGCTCAGGGCGGTCAAACCAGTGGCGGAACTATTTATGTGGTTTTGATGTTTAAATGTCCGACTATGCCACCCGTGGATTGCGGTCAGAGTGAACCGCCGCTGCAGGGCAGACCGCTGAGGCTGGTGTTGTGGGTGCAGCAGAGCGTACCATAACTCCCCACGGGAGGAGTATAGCCTCAGGGCAGTGTATGTGGAGGAGGGGGTGATGGTGCAGGGCAGCAGCAGTAATGACACGGAGTCAGTGATGCAGTCCAGTGCCTTTACTCACAGTTCTTATTATCCAGACCACGTCTGCAGGTAACGGCTGCCCACGTCGTACTGTGCTCACCAGGTGAGGGGCTCAGACAACTCTCAGATAACTTTGGAGCGTTTCACAGGACCCCCTTTGTGTGTCCTTTGTCTGGCCTTTCTTACCAACCCTTCTGTCCGGCTGCCTCGGGCCTCCTCTTGGTAAACTTGGCGCCAGTTTCCCTGACCCTATGTGGTGCCTTCCTAGCGGGTGTAGCGAGGGGCTGCGCCACATAAAATGTCACAGCCTCCGGTTTCTAGCTGAGGGTCGTTTCCTGCCTCCACTAGTTTCGGGGACCGGTCTCCCCCTTTGGCCTGACCCCTCCACGCAGGTGGATTCGGGCGTGCGGTGGCGACTCGCCCGTCCGCACCCCTGGGATCCCTTCATTCCTCGTTCCTGGAGCCTTCTCCGCTCCTCTTCCTTCCTTCTCCCTCTTCCAGGCCTGGGCCTCTGTTACTAGGCTCGCCTCCGGAGTAGAGCTCATGCAGAGCCCCTGCTCCCTGTCACTTCTGCTCAGACTTCTCTGCACTGAACTAAGATGGTGCCCACCTTTTATACTCCCTTCTCAATGCACCCAGGAACTGCTTCCTCCCTGCTCCTGCACTACAGGGTTCCCCTTCCTCAGTGTTCCCTCCCCCCACTCCAGCCAGGGACAGGGACTGTCGTGCCCATCTCAGGGGCATATTGGTCGCCCTGCCCCACGGCAATGTGGTGTAATGCATGCAGGTGTCGGGTCCTGATCCACACTCCATCCTTACCTGAGAGTGAGATATCACACCTCTGGGTGAGGTGCAATACCTATGTGGCAACCGAGCCCTCAGGGTGCTACAGTTCCATTTATCTTCAGCCTAGGTGATGTATTGTGATACAGGGCCGTGATTTTGGCTATAAAAGGGTCCCCTAGACCCCTACCCCAAGCTTTTTAAGAGAATCATATATGGCGTGCCAGGAGACTCTATGGAATGCTTTCTCAGCATCCAACGAGAGTATCTAATTACAAATTTTTAACTGCATCTAGCCCAGGAAATACTTTGTGCCTAGTAGCAGTGTCTGCTAGTCAGCGGATTATCCCGGCTGTTAAGCAAGCTACACCACCTGTAGTTTGGACACTTAATTTTTTCAAAGGAAATGCTTCGGGACCACGGGATACTCAGTGAAGAGCATCAGGAGGCACCCCAAGGCATAGGGGCTGGGACTGGCAGTAGGATGCCTTGCGCTGGACAGCCGAGCTCGATCCTTATAAAAGCTTTTTAACTGCAGCAGCTTTAGTGGATGCTACTGGAGCTGGAATTACGCGGCTGCTGGCATGAGACTTGCCCTCCAATAGATCCTTGTAAATGGATTTAAAGTGTATTCATTCAAATTAGAGAGACAATTTAAATTAAAAAGCTTAGAGCTGCCTCCACCACAGGGGGGCTCGCTCGACCCACCAGCGGACAGGCACCAGTATTGGGAGAGGGGGGCTGGCTGTCAGGGTTCACCGCGGCTCTGGCACAAACCCGGCGACACGCAGGTGGCACGGGCAGGAGCGGACTGGCCGTGTCGGCTTCTCACTTTTTGGATTTTAGAAGGGCATGACATGCCTATATCTGTGTCTCCCCCTCCTTTTACTCCTCCACCTCTTTTCTTTTCGCATGAATATATGTACTTGTCACTTTTCCATGTGTTAGTTGTGTCTTCTGAGCAGTTTGTCAGCTTTTGGACACCTTTCAAGGTGTTTTCTATGTGTTTCTATGTGTTTTTGTTTGCCTGCCATTGGTTTTAACGGTGTTCGACGAACAGTTCGGCGAACACACGGGTGTTCGACGAACCGAACCGAACTCGAACACTACGGGGGTGGCTCAACACTAGTGCCAAATTTAAACCCTACTCTGCTGATTGGTCGCGTCCGCCAGCCGCGAACAATCAGCGAGATTGGCGCCAAATTTAAACACCTCTCTGCTGATTGGTCGCGGTTGTCGGCCGTGACCAATCAGCAGTATTGGCGCCAAATGTAAACCTCACTCTGCTGATTGGTCGCAACCACCGGCCGGCGACCAATCAGCGATTTTGGCGCCAAATTTAAACCCCGCTCTGCATCGCTCTGCTGATTGGTCGCGGTCGCCGGTCGCGACCAATCAGCACTATTGTCGCCAAATTTAAACACCTCTTTGCTGATTGGTCGCGGTCGCGACTAATCAGCGATTTTGGTGCCAAATTTAAACACCGCACTGCTGATTGGTCGTGGCCGCCATCCGCGACCAATCAGCGAGATTGGCGCCAAATTTAAACAACACTCTGCTGATTGGTCGCGGTCACCGGCCACGACCAATCAGCGATTTTGGCGCCAAATTTAAACAACACTCTGCTGTTTGGGCGCGGCCGTCGACCAATCAGCGATTTTGGCGCCAAATTTAAACCCCGCTCTGCATCGCCCTGCTGATTGGTCGCGGTCGGCGGCCGCGACCAGTCAGCAGTATTGGCGCCAAATTTAAACACCGCTCTGCTGATTGGTCGCGACCAATCAGCGATTTTGGCGCCAAATTTAAACCCCGCTCTGCATCGCTCTGCTGATTGGTCGCGGTCGCCGGTCGCGACCAATCAGCACTATTGTCGCCAAATTTAAACACCTCTTTGCTGATTGGTCGCGGTCGCGACTAATCAGCGATTTTGGTGCCAAATTTAAACACCGCACTGCTGATTGGTCGTGGCCGCCATCCGCGACCAATCAGCGAGATTGGCGCCAAATTTAAACAACACTCTGCTGATTGGTCGCGGTCACCGGCCACGACCAATCAGCGATTTTGGCGCCAAATTTAAACAACACTCTGCTGTTTGGGCGCGGCCGTCGACCAATCAGCGATTTTGGCACCAAATTTAAACCCCGCTCTGCATCGCCCTGCTGATTGGTCGCGGTCGGCGGCCGCGACCAGTCAGCAGTATTGGCGCCAAATTTAAACACCGCTCTGCTGATTGGTCGCGACTAATCAGCGATTTTGGTGCCAAATTTAAACACGCTCTCCAGTCCTCACTAGCACGGTTCGCTGATTGGTCGCGGCCGCCGCCCGCGACCAATCATCGATATTGCCGCCAAATTTAAACACCGCTTTGCTGATTGGTCGCGGTTGCTGAACGTGACCAATCAGCGATTTTGGCCCCAAATTTAAACACAGCTCTGCTGATTGCGCCCGGTCGGCCGCATACCTATTCTAGAATACCCGATGCATTAGAATCGGGCCACCATCTAGTATGTTAATATTTTTCTAATTAGTTTGACTTCAATAATTCAGTTCTACAATAAAACACTAATCTTGTGAACTCCACTTTGTAATTAATTAAATATAATGGTCGTATTTTTGTTCTCATTTTTATACTGGAATCTACTCCCAATTTCCACAAAAAATGGAATCTGAAGTATAGGTCTCAAATACAGATGAGAAAACCGATCCTAAGGCCAGTTCAATGAAGCAGAATTTTTGTCAGTACTTTGCTTCAGTATTTATAATCTATCCTAGATTGAATCAAGCATGTCAGAGAGATACAAATATTTCCATTACTGTTTTTACACTGAGTTCCACTCCTGTTTTTGTCTTACAAATCCAGTTTCCAATTATGCCAGATGAAATTGATCTAAGGCCTTTACATTAAAGTAATGGCTGACGTATTTGTTCCTATTATGTAAATGTTTTCTTTGTTCCACTATATGGATATTGGAGTCCAAAAAAAATTGAAGGCATAACAAATCATTCTGAAGTTTTAAATATTATTTGAAATTTAACATATTAGCATTTAATTGACAATATTTTAGGATTTCCTACAGCGTTTATATGAAAATCTTAAACTAAAATGTCTTATGCAAAAGTTTTGGTACCCTTTGAAAATGAAGTCAGTGACTATTTCGATTCCACGTGTGTTGTGCTTTGGGCTCCTCTAAGCACTCTAAACTGCTGATTGAAGATCTTAAAATAAGGATAATTGAATTTTACTTTTTTCATTAATAAAGCAAAGTTTCAAATTAGATAACTAGAATTTGAATTTGATGGGACCTACTAAGGTCCCCATACACATTACACGTCAGCCGATCTTGATGATATAGGCAGGCTGAGCGAACAGTCTAATGTGTATAGGACCTCCCAACCCTCATATGACAGATGATGTCAGGGAAGATAAGGATGCAATATATCCAATTTGCTTTTGTTCTCGGAGAGATAAGCCAACACTAGAGGAGTCTGGCTTTGGCTCTCTCATAGCAAAAAGTGATCTTGTGTATGGAGGCATTAGGAGAGCCGACAAACCATTCTTTGTTTGACAGCTATCTGTTGTGCATGGGCCCTTTAGGATAAGGGACTGACAGCTATCTATTGTGTATGGGGTCCCTTAGGATAAGACAGAATCTAGAAAACCAGCATGGTCAGTTATGCGAAGCAAACACCCAGGTTTCTACCAACCTAGAGGAATGGGTGACTCAGTCCCTGCAGCAAAAACATGCACCTAAACTGAGATCTGTGTCCACACAATCCAAAATCTCAAGTATGACACGCAACACTTTTAAAATTCAGAAGCATCTGATATCAATTGCTCATGTTTATCAAAAGCAGGTTGAACTATTGTAAGAAAAGAGCACCTTACCAGCTGTAAACATACAACTAGTTATGATATCCAATTGGGTATGTGGCTGCCAGTGGTCTTGGAAAACTGGCTAGATACTAAAGATGAGCGGATCAATCAGCGTAGGTTCAAATTAGAGTCGAATTTCCTGAAATCCGAGGTAATTTGAACAATCTGCGATTTGAGAAGATTGGCAAAACAGAAAACTCCAGGCACCATTTGACACATGCTGCACACAGAGTGAGTAGGCTAAGGTTATAAGGTGTGGCATTGCGAGCTTTCTAATAATGCCCTACACCAATCCAATCACATGATGTACCACAGCAATCAGGGGGCTATCACTGGCAGTATGAAACCTAAAGAACCACCAAGGAACACCATTTTATGCCTATACTATGCAGGGATCAAAGCATTTTGAGCACACAGCATAGGGATAGAAAAAGTCCTAATGAGATGGTGGTGTGCTACTTCATTGTTAATGTACCAGATTAAAAATGTGAAAGTTAATCTCTACACTGTGATTAGAAATCCACTATTAAAGAGTGAGATACAGTACAGTGAACTCTTGTAGCAGTCTCATCATCACCACTCAGGGTATGACTGTGAATTAATACATCTGTGACAAACTGCAGCAACAGTACCCTAATAAGTGTTTTTTTTATTATTTTTCATACTGTGCCTGAAAGCAAAACTAATATTAAACTGCTTATTGAAGATTTTGCAATGAAATCCAAATTTTGAATTCAAGACTTGTTTCTGTTTATTAATGAAAGTGTGATCCCTGATTCTTGGGACTTGTCATTTTTTGCTAAAGATAAATTTCTATGATTCTGAAACTTCTGAAAGACAAGTATTTACTGACCAAAGAGTGCGCGTTGTTCAAAATAATTTTTTGACCCCCACTTCATTGCTCCAGTAGCCTAATATTAGCCACATACACACTCCATATGACTACAGCAGCCAGCCGCACATGCTTGTTATTGGGATATTATTCTGCCTAGATTTTCTGGTTCTATTCTATTTTGGGGTGCTACGCCAGATGACCTGGCCTCCACAGTCATCAGACCTGAACCCAATTGAGATGGTTTGGGGTGAGCTGGACCGCAAAGTGAAGGCAAAAGGGCCAACAAGTGCTAAGTATCTCTGGGAACTGCTTCAAGATTGATGGTAGACCATTTCCGATGACTACCTCTTGAAGTTCATCAAGAGAATGCCAAGAGTGTGCAAAGCAGTCATCAAAGCAAAAGGTGGCTACTTTGAAGAACCTAGAATATAAGACATATTTTCAGCTGTTTCACACTTTTTTGTTAAGTATATAATTCCACATGTGTTAATTCATAGTTTTGATGCCTTCAGTGTGAATGTACAATTTTCATAGTCATGAAAATACAGAAAAATCTTTAAATGAGAAGGTGTGTCCAAACTTTTGGTCTGTACTGTATGTCCCATCCCTCATCTTAATCACAGCAGGTTGATGTAGCCAATTACAGCATCGCCATGAGTTGGAGTCAGAGTTCTTCTAAGTCCACCTCTCCTGCCAACAGCTAAAGCACCACTCCAGCATTTTTTTTAATGCAGCTCTGGAGTGGTGCTACTAAACTAAGTTCCCTGACCTTAGTCTTATACTTACCACTCTCTATCTTCAGCTATTACCAGAACAGTTCCAGACCAACTCCGCCATCTTGTGACCCCAACTTCTGACTGACTGGAAGTCAAAGGTAACGGTCACAAGCTCTCAATGCAAGTCTATGAGAGCCTCATTCTGGCTTCCTCCTGGCTCTCATAGAGTTATATTGAGTTGTGATTTCAGGATCGCTCCAGGAAACACTGGAGTTATCCGGTAGTTCACAAACTGCTGGAAACCGACCGGAGTGGTGCAAAGAACAGATGAAGATGGCACCTCTTAAGTATAAGAACAGGGCCAGGAAACTTAGTTTTGTAGCACCATTCGAGCTCAGCAATTAAATTAAAATGCTGGAATGGTGCTTTAATGTTGTACAGAGCAGAATTTCCAATCTATCAATGATGCCTGTTTCTATTCTGCCCCAAGGTCCCCAATCAAAAGCACCCTGAGAGCTAAAATAAGTACTACTTTAGAATAACTTCTTTCAGTTGATATTTTGGAACACAACCTTTGTTCTCAAAAGACAAGGTGCCAAAGGAGATAAACGACTCCATTTTAATGCTGATGATGATTTTGCATTGGACAAACCCTGGATATCTGACAGGGGTGATGAGGATTTGAGGTCATCAAAGTAGGAGATTGCTGGCATCATCAACACACAGTGCAGGCGACATGCGTCAAAAATATCCTCTTGGGAAAAAACAGCTTTTCTTGCTGTCAGCTCGGGAGCAAGTATTGACACACATGTTGGTAAAGATGGCTCTACAGTGCCTAAAAGGTCTGGTTGCGGTATTTGCAAGGCTTACATATGGGTTGTGTTGGAGTTCTTTTGCATGTTGCCACCAGATGATTCTTTGGCACTGTACAGGCTATGCAAATAGGCTATGCGGATATCCCAGGTCCTATAGGAACTACGGCTTTCCATCAACACATGAAGTAACTTCACCTTCTCTTCTGACAAAGTCAAGTTGGCTATATATCAGAGCAAACCTCCTTCCATGCTCGTCTTTCTGCCAGCCAAGATTTAGGACCTGTTCAGTGTCATCCTCACCACCATCATCATTGTCATTCTCACATCCTCCTTTTCCATTGAAATGACAAATATCCATTGCCAATTGTGTGTCAAGGAAACAACTGTATACTCAACTGTGTGTCAAGGAAACAACTGTACACTGTACACTTCCAGTCATCCATTTATATGCAAACTAAGTTTGCATCTTGTCAAGTTGCTGGTGATGCAGTCACTACCATACCAGCTTGTGGATTCTGCGCCTTTCAAGAAATTATGGCATGCGCTAAGTCTCACTGAAAGATACCAAGCTGGCATTATTTCTCACAGAAAAGGTTTCCAGCACTCTGTTTTCACATGCTGGAGAACATTGACAGCTCTCTCTCTTGTCTTTGAGCTCTAAAGTGCACTGCACTATACAGTAGATACTTGTAGCAGCAACTATGGCCAAGGACAATACATTAGTTTCACAGCTCAATGGGTGTATGTTTTTTGAGCAGTGAAGCACCACCGCTTCTAGGACAGTTGGTGAGGCCTCAACAACTGGAAGCCCTGTCTGTTTCACCAGCCAGGCAGCGGTCATCTTTCTCTTCCTAATCCTCAGGATCCATTTGATCCCCCAAATACTGCTCAATTGACATAGCCTCATCCCAATAAGCCCAAATTAAAATATTGATTCCACACAGAGCTTTCATTCTTTTCACTCATGCAATGCAAAGTGCTGCAAAACAGTTTAACAGATTGAAAGTCTGGGGAAGAAAAGCTTCAAGGCGGAAGAGTTGCTGCTGTGCATCAAAAGGCAACTAGTCTGCTGGCTAGCTCCCTACAAACTGCAAATTGGAATTGTCTGGAATAAACTGTCTGCCTTATGGTCAAGTAAAATAACTCATGCTCCATACATGGCCCACATCTTGAGTTTAATAGTACAAGATTTCTTATACAACTATACTTATTTGAGAAAGGTGGTCGTTATGGACAGAAAAGTGTTAGCCCATTTGAATAGGTTGTATGTGGCAAAGCACGATATATAAAAATGATATAAAACAAAGGCTGCCAGAACACCACCTGGTTTGTGATGTTGCAACTCGCTGGAATTTGATGCTGTATACGAGGGGCGATCCAAAAGTAATGATAATCGATTATTTCTATTGCACACAGAAATTAAAATAAAATGTTTTCTTCTCTCTTAGGTACCCACTAGTCCAGAAAAAAAAAATCACTTAAATAGGCCACGATTCCCGGGAGCTACATTCATTTGAATAGGAACTGCCGAGGAGTGAACATCAAAATGGAAAAAAACGAGCTCAGAGCTGTCATCAAATACCTCTGCTTGAAAAAAATGACTACCAAAGACATACACAGCGAATTGGTGGAAACATTGGGGGACTTTTCTCCTCCATATTCCACAGTTGCACGCTGGGCCAAGGAATTTAAGCTGGGAAGAACATCGACGGAAGATGAACATCGTGAAGGACGCCCATCCACGTCCCTCAATGAAGAAAACGTGAAAAAAGTTGAAGAAGTTGTATTGGCTGATCGAAGAGTGACTATCAGGCATGTAGCTGAGGTCACAGGGATCTCATATGGCAGTATTCAAAGAATCCTTGCAAAAGTATTGCATATGAGAAAGGTCTCGGCGCGTTGGGTGCCAAAAATGTTAACCGACGAGCAAAAGAAGAAACGAGTTGACATTTCAATAGCAAATCTCGAAAAGTTCCAAGCAGACAAGGAGAATTTTTTGTTATGTTTTTTGACCATGGACGAGACCTGAATCCACCACTTTGATCCCGAAACGAAACAACAATCGATGACATGGAAACGAGCCAACGAACCGACGCCGAAAAAATTCAAAGTGTCAAGCTCAGCAAGGAAGGTTATGGCGTCCGTTTTTTGGGACGCTGTAGGAATTATTATGGTGGACTATTTGGAGAAGGGAGCCACTATTACGGGCTCCTACTGCGCAGAACAAATAAGAAGATTGCAGGAGGCTATCAAGGAGAAAAGGCGCGGCAAACTGCAGGCTGGAGTACTGTTTCACCAAGATAATGCGCCGGCTCACAAAGCTGCAGTTGCCATGGCTACCATTCAAGAAGCGGGCTTTGAACTGGTGGAACACCCCCTCTATTCGCCAGATCTAGCCCCCAGTGACTTCTTTCTCTTTCCTCGGCTCAAGGAACACCTCCGGGGCAAGAAATTTGACGACAATAGCGACGTGATTACCGCTGTTGGGGATTTTTTTAAGGGTCAAGATCAAGAATTTTTTTTCGAAGGGAATTCTAAGTTTGGAAAAGAGATGGACTAAATGTATAGACTTGTTAGGAGACTATGTAGAAAAATAAAAAAAAAATTTGACTATATTCATTGTGTTTAGTATTGATTATCATTACTTGGAATTGTTCGTAAGGACAGCTTAAGCAGTGATGGACTATATCATGAAGCAGTCAAAGTAGGGCGTTGGTTACTTTGAGATTCATTATTGGCACCTAATGAGGGATGCTTGTTGCCTACTGAAAACCTTTGAAGAGACAACAAAATTTGTCAGTGTGGAATCAGCTATGTAATTCTGTTCATTTATATCCTGGAAAAAACTCTCACCAGGATCCAAAAAGGGATAGAGGAAGAAACACAATTTGCACCAGTTCAGCAAAGTGGAGTTCAGTTCAAGGAAGTGGAGGAGTACCTAGACTAGGCACTTACAGAGGATGAGGCAGGCAGTGAGAACAAAAATGATGATAACTACAACACTGGCCATGATAACCAACCATTGTGGTGGGATTTTGACAATAAAACAACAGTTCGCTCAGTTGTGCTGGTAGGCATGGCAAGATGTATGCTGCAATGCTAGGGGGAGAACAGCCTATTGTTAAAGCAAAGTGATGACTTTGGGGAATATTTTCAGCTTCTGCTATGAAGTCCAAATTAGATTACTATCAAGATAACCTCTGTTCCATGCTATCAAAAATGTTTGTCGAGCAAACGACTTCTTCCTGCACAACTGGCCAGCAGACCCCTCTGCTTTCCATGCAGACGCAACATTACCACATTTGTGACAGCATTAGGCAACAACAAATAGCCGAGGCAGCAGCAGCACCTACAGTATATCTGACATGGTGGACTAGCTGTTTTTTTTGCCTTTGCAGCAGCTAGGTACACTTCAGGAAACACAGATGCACTGTGTCTGAACAGCCAGGTTTAGACACCTAGGTTGTGTCCTTTTTCTGGCCCAGTTTACATTGGGAGTACAGTCATGTCTCATTTCCAATGTCACTTCAGAGAGGGTATTCAGTGCGGCCGGTGGATTTGTCAAACCAAAGTGGACTAGGTTATCTGCCACAAGCACGGGAAACCTAAAATTTGTGAAAATGAATCAGATATACTGTAGATCACTGTAGTCTATTAAGCACTGACTGTTGATGCCAATGATTAGCCAAATCATCTGCCTGACTGTCAAATGACTTTCGTCTGCACCATTCTGCTGCTGCCAGTGGTGATGGACTATATGCTTTTGGCCATCTGCTTCCACCATGTTATCTATGCTGTTGTAATGCAGCTGATGGGGCTGCTGTTGTTAGCCACTGCACAGCCACGCCAGTCGCCTTCTAACTGCCCACTGTGTTTCATAGTGCTAGACTGCAATGCTGATGCTAGTGCTGCCTTTGCTGCCCCTAATCTGCCCGATATCTCCTTGCCTGCCCCACCCAAACTTTCTATTATGCTGCTTCTCCAGCAGCTACTGCATAGACTTGCCATTCACATAACTCATGGCTGCCCACTGTGTGACATTAACAAGGCTGTGTTTGCATTACAGAGCTCAAAATGTGACTCTAAAGGGAATTCACAGTGTTCTACACATTTTCCAGACAATCAGTCTTTTAATTATGCAATTTAAGTGAATTTTTTTTTAATCAAATCTTTTGGGAAAATTTGGCAAAGCAGGCGCTATGCCATTCTTGATGTGTCACCCCCAAAATGTTTCATCTTTACTATGGCTAGCAAGAGAAATATCACTGTGTTGTTTAATTCACAATTTCTCCCAAATGCGACAATACCCCCATATGTTGTCATATACTTATATTTTATACACATGTCAAGGGTCAGAAGGGCCATTTTTCTTGCGAGGCATAGAGTTTCTTAGAGTAATAACAGCTATGATTTAGCTCTGTCAGCGGACTTTACTTGCGCTTTGCTCAAAATCATTGTGCTTTACCTGTACGGTGGTTTGCTGGAACAGCGGATATCTGAATGAGGTCAATGTTTAACAATTTAAAAAATAAACTAACTGAAAATAAAATCTGATTTGTCATCATTTTCTGAGAGCCATAACTTTTTATATTTTCAGTTGATAGAGTTGTAAAATGGCTTGATTATTGAAGGATGAGTGTGACGACACAGTATTTGTTCTTGATTAGGCCAGACGTGTTTCTTCGGTCGGTCAAGAGACATAGGCCATTGTTATATGAGCCTGAATATTTACTCTTGAGTTGATGTTTGTTGCTGCTTATTGTGTTGCTATCCTTCGAGGACCGGGATGCTGGGTAATTGAACAATAAATGTTTGCTAATATGTTGATTATCCATTGTTTAAGTCCATGTAGCTTGATGACCTGCAAACAATGAAGGGCAAGCTATGCAGATTGATTAAATATTCAAACAATGAGAGGCGATCTCATCCAACCTTCCCCCTGACCTGTGGATGATGGCCTGAAGGACAGTTGTGAACTAATGATGGGCGAGCACTAAAATGCTCGGGTGCTCGTTCCTCAGGTCGAGCAAATTGGAATGCTCGGGTGCTCGACTCGAGCAACAAGCCCAATGTAAGTCTATGGGAAACTCAAGCATTTTTATGGCGGCCCCCCAGCTGTCCGCGCAGGGCTTTGAAATTGTGGAAATCGATGGGAATAGTGCTCAAATGACATGGGAACAGCATGCGGAAGACCCCTGGAAGCAATTCTGACTTCCAGGTCACTGTTGTGAACAATGTTCTCCGAGTTATTATGCCACTTTTACGGACTCACAATAAAACATGCAAAAATGAAACCAAAATGGATTTTCCTGGGAAATATGTTAAAGAACATCCTGACCAGGGTAATGACTTGTATATAAGGCAAAATAAATAACCAAAAACAAAAATGCTCCTCCACACCTTGGGCTATGTTCACACGTAGCGTTTTTTATGCGTTTTTGCAGTTTTGCATTGCTTTCAACCAAGACAAATGCATTAACTGGGAAATGTCATTTTAACATTTTACAACCTTATCTGGCCATGTGGTGTGTGACACATCATCAGACACATGCATACAGTGCTGAAAAGACATAGGAACAGCATGGGGAAGACCCCTGGAAGCATCTCTAACTCCCAGATCACTGCCTAAAAGTGTGCCCATCATATGTGATCCTTGGCGCATGCGAAGATGCCTCCCGCCATGCACCTGTCATTGCAGACTTGCAACAATCACCGTCCACATCCTTGTCCCAACACAGCGTTCATTTATCCCTACCCCATTCCTTGGAATGCAAGCGCAAGTATGCAGCCAGCCACCCACCCACAGGCTGCAATACTATACTGCCACATTTTTGGACAGCTGCTTGCACTTGAAATGTGGCGTTTTAGGCTCATGGAGGCGGACGCTGTCCACAACCTCATGCCGGCGGAAGCCGGGTATCCACAGTCCTCAGCCGCCACTATTTCGTCTCCTCCTTCCACAAGCATGGGTCCCACAACATTATTCATTCCCTCCTCAGTGGACTTACTGGGAAGGACCGCCTAACCACAAACACGTGTTCAAGTGAATGTGGCCAGGGATGGTATGGAGCCAGTCCACATCTTTTTTTGCTAAGAGTTGTATTTCGCCAAAGCCATATTCTTTAGCTTGGTGAAAGGACTTGAGAAACCGTATCTACTCCAGCTGTCATTTCTCCCAGGAAGTCCTCTAAAACTGCTTGCACTTGAAATGTGGCCTTTTAGGCAGAAGCTGTCTACAACCTCATGCCGGCACCGGCCTGGTGTCCATACTCGGTCCCCAGCCGCCACTATTTCTCCCGGTATCATCTCCGCCTTCCACAAGCAAGGGTCCCTGAACATTACTGCTGGTAATTGGCTCAGTGGTTAGCACTGAAGCCTTGCAGCGCTGGGATCCTGGGTTCAAATCCCAGCAAGGACAACATCTGCAAGGATTTTGTATGTTCTCCTCGTGTTTGCGTGGGTCTCCACCTCAGTAAAAAAGGAGTCATAGAGTGTCCAGGAACCTTACCACACACTTTTCTTAGCCAGGACTGCTTCTCGGCAGGGTTGGACAGTCCCACCAGAGAATCCTCGGGTGGGCCCTGGCTTCTCCTTCAGGAGAGTTCATGATAGCATAAACTTTGCAGCAGCTATGGGGCTTTTGAGTGGGGAAGAAAGGTGAGCCCTCAGAATCAAATCCTCTGGTGGGCCCAATGTTTTTCAGTTTGAAACTGCTTCTCAGTGAGAGTTGTATTTCACCACAGTCATATTCTTTAGCTCAGTGAAAGGACCGTATCTACTCCGGCTGTTATTTCTCCGTCACCAGGTTCCGCCCATTGTCACACACGACCATGCCTGGCTGTATGTTCAGCGGTGAGAGCCACAGATCAGGCTTCTGTGTTACAGCTTTCAATAACTCTGTAGCGGTGGGCGGTGTGTCACCTAAGCATTAAGCATGTTATCTTCAGCACAGCCTGTTGCCGCTTGACCAAGGCAGAGCTGCAGTGGTGTCATCTTGTGACTGATGTGGTCGGAGATGGAGGCTGAACTGGAGGAGGAGGTGCAGGAGCTTAACAATGTGATTACATTGAGGTTACATTGACGACTCTGGTTTTTATACTAAAGAATGATCCTACTATGGTTTTTTTTACGTTATTTTTTAAGACAAATGCATTCACTGGGAAATGTCATTTTAACATTTTACAACCTTACCTGGCCATGTGGTGTGTGACACATAATCAGACACATCCTGTTTCATTTATGATGGAGAGACTCTGAAAGCCACAAAGCCTATTTTTATAGGGCCATCAGACCGCCCTTACTATTCTTAAAGGGCCAGCAGTTGGCCCTCACTATTGTTAGAGAGCCATCAGCCGATTATGCTTTGTTGTTCCCATTATTAATGAGTGGGTCTCCTATACTGTTAATGCATATACAATGACTGCAAGGGCTGCCAAAAATTTGGACGCAACCCAATATTCCTTTGAAGAGACATAGAGGAGGGTCTCAGTAAAAAAAATGTTCCCATTATAAAGGAGCGGGTCTTCTATAGTGGTAATGCCCATGCTGTGTCTCCAAGGGCTGAAAAAATTTGGGAAAAACCCCACTAGCAATTTAAAGACACATAGAGCAGGGCCACAGTAATGACATGTTTCCATTACAAAGGAGTGGATGTGCCATACTGTTATAGGGTATGCAGTTAGTCCAATGGCTGCCAAAATTTAGGAAAAACCCCACTATCAGATTAAAGACACATAGAACTGGGGCACAGTAACAACATGTTCCCATTAGAAAGGAGAGGGTCTGCTTTAACGTTATAGGGTATACAGTGAGTCCAACGGCTGCCAAAATTTAGGAAAAACTCCACTAACAATTTAAAGACACATAGAGCTGTACCACAGTAATGACATGTTCCCATTAAAAAGGAGTGTGTCAGAGGGCCTCCTGAAAGCAATGTTCCCATTATTTGGAAGTGTGTCTCCCATACTGTTTGCCTATGCAGTGAATGCAATGGCTGCCAAAAATTTGGAGGAACTCCAATGTCCCTTGCAAGAGACGTAGATATGATGATGTGGTAGATGTGGTGGTGATATGGTGGTGGAGGATGAGGATGAGGAGAAGGAGGATGACAAGAGCAAATAGACAAAATCAGGAAGCGTATATCCATGTCTGGGTGTGAAGATAGAGGTGCATTGGAATAGTTAGACCTCCCAAAAAAAGACACTGTATTTGAGTTTATGTTACGCTGCTATCATTCAGTGGTGTTGAGAAGTCTGGCCTAATCCAGCTCTTATTTATTTTTATAAGAGTCAGCCTGTCAGTATTTTCTGCTGACAGGCAAATGTGCCTATCGGTTATAATTCCACCAGCGGCACTAAAAACTCGCTCTGACAAAATGCTAGTGGCAGGGCAGGCCAGGACCTCCAAGGCGCAGAGAGCCAGTTCATGCCACATGTCCAGTTTGGATGCCCAGTAATTATAAGGCACAGAGGAATCACAGAGAACGTTGGTACGGTCAGCAAGTTACTCCCTCACCATCTTCCGAAATGTTTCGCTCCTTGTGAGAGTACCCGGCACCTCAGGGCCTGTGCGATGGGATGGTCTGAGAATACTGTCCCAGAACTTTGACAGTGTTCCCCTGCCTCTGCTTGATTGCATTTGTGTCTCTCTCACCTGTACTCCTTGGTTGTCCAACGAACTGTGACCTCTGCCGCCAGAGTTTTCTGATGGGAAATGGCTGATTTTGGAACGCTTTTATTTGTGATATGTCAGAGACAGAGAACCACGGTTTTAAATACTATTCTTCACAGAGACCTAGTGTGAATAGCTTGACCGACACACTACAATGAAATGGAAGGCAGAAAAGGCTGATTTTCAAATGCTATTATATGTGATATGTCTGACAGAGAACCATGGTTTTAAATAGTGGGCCTGTAACGTACTAATACTATTCTTCACAGAGACTTGGTATGAATAGCATGACTGACATACTGCAACGAAATGGAAGGCAGAAAAGGCTGATTTTGGAACGCTGTTATATGTGATATGTCTGACAGAGAACAACGGTTTTAAATAGCAGGCCTGTAATTTACTAATACTATTCTTCACAGAGACCTAGTGTGAATAGCTTGACTGACACACTGCAACAGAATGGAAAAGGAGACCAATATTTTCCACGTTCAGTTCAAATTTCTGGATTCTTTTTGCTGAACTATGGAATAGATCTGGCTGTATTCTGCAGTGTTAACAAGCAAATGGAGCAGAAAAATGGCGTACTGGATTGCTTTTTAAGCAAATAACCAGGATTAAGATAAAAAAAATGTTCCCTGGCCCCTGATAAATGGGGCTATGTCTACAAATATACATAAGAACAGCAGCAGCAGGAATGTGCTATGGACCCTCTTGCACTATATGCACTGCAATCTGCCATATACACTGCCTGCCGCCTGCCTAACTCCTGCTGTCACTACTGAATATATGCAGCTGGATTAGTCCTCAGAAGGACTGTTAGTTCAGATGGATATATACTGTAGGCATGCTGTGGAATACTTTTACTAACTAAAACAAGCAAATCTCTCCCTGATTCAGCAGCAGCTCTCCCTACTCTGCCTGGTTCCGGGGTAGACTGTGACGAGCATAGCAGCGCCTGGTCTTATATAGACCTGGTGACGCTGTGCGGCCAGCCAATCACTGTAATGCTCACAACCAACATGGCTACGGCATTACAGTGCGTGGCAAGCAATCCCTGCATGTTCATTGGCTCTCTAAATGACGCCAAACAGGCAGGGCGGGAACCCGAGCAACCCGGCAATACTCGCCGAGCGCCGAGCTTGTCGAGCACCATGATGCTTGGGTGAGTACAGAGTAGTGGTGAGCACGTTCACTCATCACTAATGACCTTACACAGATGTAAATATAAACAGGGATGTCTGTAGTGCTGCAAGCAGAATCAAGGAGCATCAGAAATACTTTACAAGGAGAATGAGAGACATCTTTCAGGAAAGTAGATGGATAGCATGGCATCCAAAGAGACACAGATCTGGATTTTACATGATTATAGCCTAAGGGTATCAGCCCCGACTGGAAAGATTCAGATATGCTCCATTGACCATCAGAGATACATGGATACATTTTGGTGAGACCAGGGTGGGTCGAGGAAGTCACCTGGCCCCATGAATATGTTGTTTGGGGTTGCCAGGAGGGACCCACCGGTCACCTGGAACTCATGGAGACATTCGGAGAAGCCAGATTGGGACCCACTGGTCATCTGGCCCCATGGAAACTCTCAGAGAGGCTAGGATGGGACCTTTGGGTCTCCTTGCCTTGTAACTCGATGGACTGCTAGCTTCCTAAGCTTGCCGCTACCTTCTCTCAGTGGGGGTCCGACAGAAGCGGGGGGCCACTGGTTGAGATAGTCAGCCCTGGAAGTCTCCAAAGTCACAGCTGTTCTATCCCTTGCAGGCGGAGAAGGACGGGTGAGACTGTGTAATGTTGTGCCATTTTGGGTATTTGTTGGGACTGTTCTGTGTGCTTATTGTCCGCTATATGGTTCAATAAAGTAATGCCACGCTGTTTTACCCTCTCCCTGTGTTGTCTGAGTAGCGTTATGCCAACAGAAGACCCCGAGTCTTCTCAGTAGGTAGTAGGCCTACCAACGGCCAAGACACCACCCGCACCCCATACAGTGTGGGGAAGGGGTGAGAATGACAGGTCACTGAAAGAAGGACCTCCCATATCAAAATACTTAATTTCAACCATTATTATTAAAACAAATTGGAGTTACAGAAATAGTGCACCACAGCAAGCTAGATGGAGTTATTTCCATCTTAGCCATTAAAGTCTAAAGAGGGAATAACCTTTTAAAGATTTATTTGTTTTAAACTTTTAAATAATATTAATAATATTTATTTATATATTACCATCATATGCAAAAGAAAAAGTAATTGTTTTGAACAATGGTCCAGACTATAGTAGAAAAGAAGAACTATGTGTCTCTTAACTAATTTTTCCAATTAATAATTATGATTTGTATCAACGTTGATCCATAAAAAGACAAAAAGCATCTCAAGAATATCAAACATTCCTTAAAATTCTAAATTTTGCAAAAAAATATATAAAGTCCTAGTCCTTCCTGAATTACTGTACTTAGGATATATACTACCGTGTTTATTAAGAAAATCAAGCAGTACATTTCATGGCCAATTAGCTTATCTGTCATCACTTTAATAGAGAATTGCCTAGCCTTTGTACTAAGTAGGATAGCAGTGCATCTGGCTTTCTTCCAGTTACTGTTCCACTGCCATATTCATAATTCTTTGTTTGAAAGTTTATTTAACCTTTACCTTAAATATGCAAATATCTGTAAAATGTAATTACACAATCTCTAAGATATTATTTTGTTGTGTACACAAATTAAGAATAAAATTTTTTACAATATATGGAAATTATTTACTGTTTTTCTTTTATGCTGTTGTGATTAATGCTACTGAATAACCTGTAATGTTGCAGGTGGATGGCAACAATAACACAGAGGCAACAATAATGTGGAGGCAACAAGGTGTGATTAACTGAAGTTTTCATAAAGCTGATATATAACAGGTAGAGAACTACAAAAAGAATATGAAATTAATCTATATGTAATTGAATGTAGTTCTTTAACATGCGCATAAAATTCTCCCAATGAAAACAAAAAAATATTGTTCTTCCACCATATCTACTGGAATTATTAAAAAATATAATTTGTTAGCTATTACTTAAAATTAATATGTTATACCCAACAGTTCAATCATTTAACATACAATATGCTTAATCATTAATCCGCTTAATAAGTAATATAGCCAGGAATTGGATTCATGTTTTTAACAACAGGATCCATGTTTGTGTTAGGAATCCACTCCCATTTAAAAGGCATGCCCATTTGAGTTCCACACCCATTTTGTTATCTACACCCATTTTCATGCACACTTTTCTCAAGCACAAAATACAAATATCAGGAGCTAAAAGTAAAAGCGCTTTCCCCTTCTTACCCCACCTCTACCTTCTTTTTTAGTCTCATTGCCTCCTGTCCAGTCCATGTTGTTCCAGTCACTATCAGTCACTTCTTGGTATGGTCACTTCACAGGTCACATGCTGCCTGTGAGAGGCGACCGACAGCGCCACTCACAGGCAGTATCAGCAGCGCAAGGTAATTAGAAAGAAGGTTGTATTTATCATTAATACACACTGGCATTTTTTTTAAAAGTACCGGACAACACCTTTAAAGGGTTTTCTACAAGTTTTGACCGAATAATACCACATACAAGGGACAAATACCACCACACCATGATTAGATCACATATTACCACCACATAGTGCCCAAATACTATAATACTGATCATTAAAAAAAACAGAATACTAATAACACTAATGATACCATCAGTGTCACTATACAAAGGATCTCTGCTTATAGTATATAGTGTATAGTGTGCAAGTAATACAGTGATTACCAGTGATATTATACACAGGAGCTCTGTATATAGTGTACAGTATACAGGTAATACAGTGATCACCAGTGAAATTATACACAGGAACGCTGTACATAGATAATAGCGTATAGTGTACAGATAATACAGTAATCCCCCATGACATTATACACAGGAGCTGTGTAGATAGTGCATAGGTAATACAGTGATCACTGATGACATTTTACAAGGGAGCTCTGTATACAGTGCTGCTCACTAGTGTTGAGCGAGCACTAAAATGCTCGGGTGCTCAAAGCTCAGGCCGAGCTCGCCGTGATACTCGGGTGCTCGACCTGAGCAATGAGCCCAATGTTAGTCTATGGGAGACCCGAGCATTTTTGCGGCGGCACCCCTGGCAGTCTGTAGAAAGCCTAAAAAGTACCCAAAACAATAGTGACAGTGCTCAAAAGACATGGGGACAGCATGGGCATCGCCCCAGGAAGCATTTCTGACCCCCAGGTCACTGCTGTCAACAACGTGGTCAGAGGTATTAAGCCACTTTAACGGGCTCACAATAAAACGTTCAAAAACGAAACTGAAACGGTTTTCCTGTGAAATATGTTAAGGAACTTCCTTTCCAGGGTAAAGACTTGTGTATAAGGTAAAATAAATAACCAAAAACAAAAATACTCCTCCACACCTTGGTCTATGTTCACAAGTAGCATTTTTTATGTGTTTTTGCACTTTTGTATTGCTTTCAACCGTGACAAATGCATTCACCGGGAAATGTCATATTAACATTTTACAATCTTATCTGGCCATGTGCTGTGTGACACATGCATACACTGCTGAAAAGACATGGGAACAGCATGGGGAAGACACCTGGAAGCATCTCTGACACCCAGGTCACTGCCTAAAAGTGTGCCCATCAGAAGTGATCCTTTCCGCATCAGAAGATGCAGACTTGCAACTATCCCCGTGCAAGTCCTTATCCCAGGGCAGTGTTCAATTGTACCTCCCCCATTCCTTGCAAAACAAGCGCAAGTATGCAGCCTGCCATCCACCCACCCCCAGGCTGCAATACCGTACTGCTAGCTTGCTTGCACTTGAAATGGGGCCTTTTAGTTTGGAGGAGGTCGAAGCTGGCCACTGCCTCATGGCTGCTTCAGCAGCGAGGTATCCATACTCAGTCCCCAGCAGCCCGGAGGCCGGGTGTCCATACTCGGGCCCCAGCCGCCTGGGGGTGGCCGGGTGTCCATAAACGGTTCCTAGCCGCCCCCATTTCTCCTTGGAATATCCCCCCACACACTTTTCTTAGCCCGGCCTGCTTTAGGGCAGCATTGGATGATCCCACCAGAGAACCAGACACCTCCAGTGGGCCCTGGCTTCTCCATCAGGGGAGTTGAGAGTGCCAAGGTGAGGAGCATGATGATGATGATAGAAGTTAGTGTCTGCTTTGTTTTCTTGGAATGCAAGCGCATTTATGTAGTAACGGCTAGGCCTGAGGTGGTCAGGGTTTTGGCGCACATCCTACCTCCTCCGAAGATTGCTGGATGTTTTCCTGCTACTATCCAAGTTCTATGACTCCTGTTAAAACAAAGCTTTAGGTGATGAATGATGGATGAGGTGGTGGCAAAGGAGAAAGAGCAGGAGGAACAGGGACCATTCACATCAATATCAGGCCAGTCAACCACACATGTCTTGTAGGATATGTTTCTGTACCAAAAGGAGCAGTTCAACTACACAGTTATAGGGCATGCAGTGAGTGCAATGCCTACCAAAAATTTTGAGGCACTCCAATGCGCCTTGGAAGTGACATGGAGGTCAGAGGGCCTTAACTAAACCGTTTTTCCATTTATAGCAACTAGGTCTCCTGTGCACTGTTGGCCTAAGCAGTGAATGTAAGGCTTTCCAAAAATTATGAGGAAATGCAATGCCCCTTGAAACAGACGTGGATTACAGCATACTAAAAACCTTATACCCTTTTTGGGGAGTGGGTCTCCCTTAGTGTTCGCCTACGCATTGAAAAGCAAAAGCTGACTAAAATTAGGAGGAAATGCTATGCCCGTTGGAAGAATGGTGGAGGTCGCAGTGGAATAAAAAGACAATATCAATGCCCCTTGGAAAAGTGGTGGAGGTCACAGTAGCTTAACAAGATGGTTTTAATGCCCCTTGGAGAAGTGGCGGAATCCGCAGTAGCTTAACAAGACGGTTTTACTGCCCCTTGGAAGAATGGTGGAGGTCGCAGTAGCTTAGCAAGATGGTTTTAATGCCCCTTGGAAGAGATGTGGAGGTCACAGTGGAATAAAAAGACAATATCAATGCCCCTTGGAGAAGTGGTGGAGGTCGCAGTAGCTTAACAAAACGGTTTTAATGCCCCTTGGATAAGTGGTGGAGACCACAGTAGCTTAAAAAACTGTTTAAATGCACCTTGGAAGAGACATGGAGGTTACAGTGGAATAAAAAGACAACATCAATGTCCCTTGGAAGAGTGGTGGAGGTCACAGTAGCTTAACAAGACGGTTTTAATGCCCCTTGGAAGAGACGTCGAGGTCGCAGTGGAATAAAAAGACAATATCAATGCCTCTTGGAAATGTGGTGGAGGTCGCAATAGCTTAACAAGACGATTTTAATGCCCCTTGGAAAAGTGGTGGAGGTCGCAATAGCTTAACAAGAGGGTTTTAATGCCCCTTGGAAGAGACGTGGAGGTTGCAGTAGCTTAACAAGATGGTTTAAATGCCCTTTGGAAGAGCCATGCAAAACAGCATCTTAAAAACATTATTTCCATTATTGGGGAGTGGGTCTCCCATAGTTTTTGCCTATGCCTTCCAAGAAAAAGCTGCCAAAAATTAGGACGGAGGAACTTGAAATTAGAGATGAGCGTTGTTCTACTCGAACTGTTCGCCAATCTCAAATTCGAGCTGTTTTGGGCGGTGTTCGAGCCGTTCGGCGAACACGAACGATTTGAGAAAAATTCGGCTGTTCGAGGTTATGTTCGATAACTGTTCATGCACCAAAATCATAACTGGATTTTTTCTCAGTAATGATGAAAATTAATGTTAATATGCAGTTTGAGTGTACATCGGGGTGGGGGGAGGGGCAGGGGATGGATCTCTGCAGGAATAATGAAGATCTCCATTTTTTTTTCTCTTTCCCGCATTTGCAGTGGGGAGGTGCAGTCAGTCAGCCTATCAGCAGCTCACACACGGAGCGAACTGCTGCTTTTCACACAAGCAAGGGCATGTGTCATTGGCAGTGTATATCACATGTCCTTGCCCTATAAGACCAAGCCATTTTCCCCGTCGCCACCATTTTCTCACTGCTGCAGCTGCGTGTTAGACGGCACCGCTGTTGCTGTGTGCGCTA
The DNA here is from genome assembly GCF_046119375.1 of Phyllobates terribilis. Lineage (NCBI taxonomy): Eukaryota > Metazoa > Chordata > Amphibia > Anura > Dendrobatidae > Phyllobates > Phyllobates terribilis. Next base: position 376,574,356 of record NW_027362762.1, read on the forward strand.
TACCCTGTTAATTTCAAGCCAATTTTCGCACAAATCTACAGATAGCTTGGGAGTAGGGAATAGTTGTGATTGCAGTCCTTTTAAGGACTAGGCTACAGCATTTCCTACGACTTTTATCAGGCAGGTCTGTGCTCTTAAATAGATAGATTGTGGGAGTAAAGACTAATTGTAATTGCAGTCCTTTTCAGGACTAGGTTACATCAGTTCCTATCAGTTTTTGCCAGGCAGGTCTGTGCCAGTGCTGTGCAAGTTTTTTTCACAGCATTTGGCTGAATCTAGCAAAGCTAATCCCTTTTGGCCTATTGCAGAGTGTGTTAGTCAGTGGAGTAGCCTATCTGTGTTGCAAGATATACCACCTGTGTATAGAATACCAATTTGTTTACTGCACCTAGTGAAGTTAAATCTTTTGGGCATAGCATCATTCTATTAGTCCATCTATACTGACCTCCATCAGGTTGCAAATTGAATATAATTTTTTTCTGCATCTAGCTCTGAAAAAATATTTGGCCTTCTAGCAGTGTGTGGGACTTGTTCTATTAGTCCATCTATACTGACCTCCATCAGGTTGCAAACTGAATATAATTTTTTTCTGCATCTAGCTCTGAAAAAATATTTGGCCTTCTAGCAGTGTGTGGGACTTTCTCTATTAGTCCATCTATAGTGACCTCCACCAGGTTGCAAATTAAAAATAATTTTTATCTGCATCTAGCTCTGAAAAAATATTTGGGCTTCTAGCTGTGTGTGGGACTTGTTCTATTAGTCCATCTATACTGACCTCCATCAGGTTGCAAACTGAATATAATTTTTTTCTGCATCTAGCTCTGAAAAAATATTTGGCCTTCTAGCAGCGTGTGGGACTTTCTCTATTAGTCCATCTATACTGACCTCCATCAGGTTGCAAACTGAATATATTTTTTTTCTGCATCTACCTCTGAAAAAATATTGGGCTTTTAGCTGTGTGTGGGACTTGTTCTATTAATCCATATATACAGACCTCCATCAGGTTGCAAACTGAATATATTTTTTTTCTGCATCTACCTCTGAAAAAATATTGGGCTTCTAGCTGTGTGTGGGACTTGTTCTATTAATCCATCTATACAGACCTCCATCAGGTTGCACACTGAATATAATTTTTTTCTACATCTAGCTCTGAAAAAATATTTGGCCTTCTAGCAGTGTGTGGGACTTTCTCTATTAGTCCATCTATACTGACCTCCATCAGGTTGCAAATTAAAAATAATTTTTATCTGCATCTAGCTCTGAAAAAATATTTGGCCTTCTAGCAGTGTGTGGGACTTTCTCTATTAGTCCATCTATACTGACCTCCATCAGATTGCAAATTAAAAATAATTTTTATCTGCATCTACCTCTGAAAAAATATTTGGGCTTCTAGCTGTGTGTGGGACTTGTTCTATTAGTCCATCTATACTGACCTCCATCAGGTTGCAAACTGAATATAATGTTTTTCTGCATCTAGCTCTGAAAAAATATTTGGCCTTCTAGCAGTGTGTGGGACTTTCTCTATTAGTCCATCTATACTGACCTCCATCAGGTTGCAAATTAAAAATAATTTTTATCTGCATCTAGCTCTGAAAAAATATTTGGCCTTCTAGCTGTGTGTGGGACTTGTTCTATTAGTCCATCTATACTGACCTCCATCAGGTTGCAAACTGAATTTAATTTTTTTCTGTATCTAGCTCTGAAAAAATATTTGGCCTTCTAGCAGTGTGTGGGACTTTCTCTATTAGTCCATCTATACTGACCTCCATCAGGTTGCAAATTAAAAATAATTTTTTTTCTGCATCTACCTCTGAAAAAATATTGGGCTTCTAGCTGTGTGTGGGACTTGTTCGATTAATCCATCTATACAGACCTCCATCTGGTTGCAAACTGAATATAATTTTTTTCTGCATCTACCTCTGAAAAAATATTTGGGCTTCTAGCTGTGTGTGGGACTTGTTCTATTAGTCCATCTATACTGACCTCCATCAGGTTGCAAACTGAATATAATTTTTTTCTGCATCTAGCTCTGAAAAAATATTTGGCCTTCTAGCAGTGTGTGGGACTTGTTCTATTAGTCCACCTATACTGACCTCCATCAGGTTGCAAATTCAAAATAATTTTTTGTCTGCATCTAGCTCTGAAAAAATATTTGGCCTTCTGGCAGTGTGTGGGACTTTCTCTATTAGTCCATCTATACTGACCTCCATCAGGTTGCAAACTGAATATATATTTTTTCTGCATCTACCTCTGAAAAAATATTTGGGCTTCTAGCTGTGTGTGGGACTTGTTCTATTAGTCCATCTATACTGACCTCCATCAGGTTGCAAATCGAATATAATTTGTTTCTGCATCTAACCCAGCCAATAGTTTTGGCCTAATTCCACAGTTTGGCCACTCAGCTCTGCTCGGTTCCCATCCATTGTGTTTTTGTGCAAACAACTCCAGAGTTGTGAATTAGTTAAACACCAAAATGAGTGGAAAAAGGCCTGCTGCTGGTGGAAAGGGGAATAGGCGTGTTGGGAAGGGGAAAAAAGGTTGTGTCCGTGGGGTAGGTGTTAAAGCAACAGTAACATCTGCAGAAGAAAGACCATCTTCCAGCCAAACTAAAATGTTTACTTCTTTTAGCGGACAATGTGATAAGATCCCTTTCTTACGGCCACGCCAATCGCTACAAATTCCAGATGAGGCACAAAAACAGCAGGTGCTTCAACGGATATCAAGTGCTCCTTTAAGTGGGCTCTCCTTCACATCAACTTCAACATCACAAATACTCCAGTCCTCAAAGGTGTCACCCCAATCGCACTTGCTTCCTCACAGCTCCCAAATCTCCAGCTGCCCGTCTGAGTATGAGGTAGAAGAGATGGTTGAGTCTGCAGAGCTGTTTACTCATACTATAGCCTGGGAATCAGAGGTCGACTCCAGCGCTTCTGTGAATCCAGATGAGGAAATGATCTGCACTGATGCCCAGAATCTTTATGAGTCGGATCCAGGACCAGACGCAGAAGGTTCTGACCATAATGTAGACCCTCATTCCCAAACTGTAACTCCTGTTGGTGGAGACAATGAGGAAGACGATGATGAGACTCAAATACCTGATTGGAGCGACAACTTTAGTTTTTTGTCAGGGCAGGAACAGTTTGGCTCTGAGGACGACGGGTGTGATAACGCACAGGGTGATGATGATGAGGTTGGAGATCCCAGTTACTGTCAACCCACAGTCAGCCAAGAGATGAGGTCAGCAGAGGAGGTGGAGGAAGATGCTAGTGACGACGAGGTCAGGTTGCGCCTTCCTGGACAGAGACGTAGTACTGGAAGCACGTCAACAACTGCATCCTCAAACACAACTCTGCCTCTCACCACAAGTCGTGGTGGCTCTTCAGGTCGCATGGGTGCTAAGCCTTGCATAGCCTGGGAATTTTTTCAGATCGATAAAGATGACCCAACTCGTGTTATCTGTAACATTTGTCAGCAAAAGCTAAGTAGAGGCCGAAAAATACATAGTTTGAGTACTTCATGCATGAACCGGCACATGGACATGAAGCATAAGTTGCAGTGGGAAGCTCAGTGTGCTACAATGCGGCCTAGCCGGCCGGGCCAACCGCCGTCTGCCATATCTTGTGCATCCGCGGCCTCTTCATCCTCTGTGACTGGGGGGACAGCAGTCACACCTGTTTTGGGGCGCAGACCTGCCTCCTCTTTACCCGCAACAGCCAGCGTGATTGGCAGGTCATCATTTTCTTTGGAGGTGGTAACACCAGCTGGTGTTGAGCGCTGTCCGACATCGATAGCACCACCTTTGGATCAAGGCAACCTAACATGTCCGCCTGCATCTTCCTCACAGACCGGCAGTTTGCCGGGGACACCCTTATCAACCCCGTCTAAGCACAATAGCCAGCCCTCGGTCCCTCAGATGTGGACAAGTAAAAGACCATTTCGAGACCTTATGTCCATCGCAGTGCCCCAGTACCAGATGCCCAGTCAGCAATACTTCTCAAAGAAAGGTGTGCCTGCGCTCCACCAGCATGTCGCACACAACATCACCGCTTCTTTGAGAAACTCTGTGTGTGACAGGGTGCATTTCACCACAGACACTTGGACGAGTAGGCATGGACAGGGGCGTTACATGTCGCTGACTGGGCACTGGGTAACTATGGTGACAGCAGGACAAGGGGCTGCTGTCCAAGTTTTGCCGTCCCCACGAGTTGTGCGTCAATCCTCTTTATGTCAAAGTTCCTCCACTGCTTCTGCCTCCTCAACCTCCTCTCGGTCTTCCACCTGCACCCAAAGCCTGTCTGGTCATGCCACAAGCTTTCTAACTGCGCAGAAGGGATCCTGCACACCTCCTTACTATGCTGGCAGTAGGGCTCAACGTCATCAGGCGGTTTTTACATTGAAATGTCTGGGAAATGTGAGTCACACAGCTGAGGAGTTGTGGTCAGCTCTGGAGAACCAATTTCATGAATGGTTGTCTCCACTGGACCTGAAACCAGGGAAGGACGTGTGCGACAATGCTGCAAACCTGGGTGCGGCCCTTCGCCGGGGCAATGTCACACACGTGCCTTGTATGGCTCACGTGTTGAACCTGGTTGTCCAGCAATTTTTAGCCCACTATCCCAGACTAGATGGCCTTCTGCAGAGGGCACGGGCGCTGTGTGCTCACTTCCGCCGTTCGCATCCCGCAGCTCAGCGACTTACATCTCTACAGAAGTCGTTGGGCCTGCCACTTCACCGGCTAAAATGCGATGTGCCTACCCGGTGGAATTCAACTCTGCACATGTTGCAGCGACTGTGGCAGCACCGACAAGCCCTGGTGCAATACGTTCTGACGTACAGCCTGGGCCAACGAGATCCAGAGGTGGGGCAAATCACGCTGAAGGAGTGGTCTCAGATCAGGGACCTATGCACCCTTCTGCACAGTTTTGAAATGGCGACGAAGATGTTTAGTGCTGACGATGCCATTATCAGCATGACTATTCCGGTGATTTACATGCTGGAGCACATGTTAAACAGAATTCGGAGTCAGGTGGTGGCACAAGAGGAGGTGGAGGAATTAGAGGAGGAGGAGTTGTATGCGGAAGGGCTAACATCTGCAAGGTCCAGACGGTCGGCAGCACCAAGGCGGCAGGCATGTGAGGGTGGGGGAGATGGTTTTACCAGGGCGCATGGTAGCAGCCAAACTAGTGAGAAGGTGCAGGAGCCCAGGAAGAAGTGGAGGACGAACTGATGGAAGACTCATCAGATGAGGGAGACCTTGATCACATTTCTGTTGTGCGAGGTTGGGGGGAGAGGACAGAGGAAGGAAGCATGATTGTTACCTCGCCACCAAGACAACAGGGACTTGGTGCTCCTGGATGCTCAACACACATGAGTGCCTTCTTGCTGCACTACCTGCAACATGACCCTCGAATTGTGAGAATTAGAAATAATCCTGACTACTGGGTTGCCACACTGTTAGATCCCCGGTACAAAAGTAAATTTGCCGAAATTATTCCTGCCATAGAAAGGGATGCACGCATGCAGGAGTATCAGCAGAGACTGTTGCAGAATCTTACTTGTGCTTTTCCACAAAACACCAGTGGTGCACGTAGTGAATCTCACAGTTCCAACTTGCCAACCGTGGGACCGTCAAGTGTTCAGCACTCAAACCGTAACAGAACCACAGTATCTGCTGGTAACATCAATTTTGCGGAATCATTTCACCACTTTTTTAGCCCATCCTTTGCAAGGCCACAGGAGACAAGAAGTCTGACACATAGTCAACGCCTAGAGATGATGGTACAGGAGTATCTCCAAGTAAACATTGAAGCCATGACTGTGTCACTGGACCCTTGCTCTTTTTGGGCTTCCAATCTGGATAAATGGCCGGAGCTAGCCACTTACGCCTTGGAGATCTTGTCATGCCCCGCAGCCAGCGTTCTGTCTGAACGTGTGTTCAGCGCTGCTGGTGGTGTGCTGACAGATAAGCACACGCGGCTCTCCACTGATAATGCAGACAGACTCACGTTCATAAAGATGAATAAATCATGGATCCGAAACGACTTTTCTACCCCTGTGTCATCCTGGGGAGAGTAAAAGCTTGATGATTGGTTAAAATCACCCTACCAACCGTTTTAAGCTTTCAAATTACTAATCATGTTTATCTGTATCTTGGCTGGAAAATAATTTGGGCTTTGTAGCAGTGTGCAGCACTGATTCTATTAGGCCATCTATAATAAGCTCCACCAGATTTAAAACTACTAATCATGTTTATCTGTATCTTGGCTGGAAAATAATTTGGGCTTTGTAGCAGTGTGCAGCACTGATCCTATTAGGCCATCTATACTAAGCTCCACCAGATTTAAAATTAATAATAATTTTTAGCTGCATCTAGCCCGGAAAATAATTTTGGGGCTCCGAGATGCGCAAGACACATAAGTGCCTTCTTGCTGCACTACCTGCAACATGACCCTCATATTGTCAGAATTCGACGTAATCATGACTACTGGGTTGCCACACTCTTAGATCCCCCAAACTTTTCGATCAACCTTTTCATTTTAATAAAGACCAAAAAAATTGTCATTTTTGAAATTATAAGCATTAGCAGGTTATTAGAAACTTAAATCAAACAGTTTTCAACTCAAAACTTTATTCTAGGTGATGTTACATTTTCACATAGGACCCCTTGTTCGAAAGGAGCTTCTGAACTCTCTCGTCCATTGAATTTGTCAGGTTTTGGATGGTTTCTGCTTCAATTGTTTTGCATGAGGACAGAATACCCTCCCAGAGCTGTTGCTTAGATGTGAACTGCCTCTCGCCATCATAGACACTCCTTTTGATGATGCTCCAGAGGTTCTGAATGGGGTAGAGGTCAGGGGAGCATGGGGGTCACACCATAAGTTTGTCCCCTTTTATGCCCATATAAGCCAGAGATGCAGATGTTTTATGTGCAGCATGAGATGGTGCATTATCATGCAAAAAAATGATCTTGCTGTGAAATACACGGTTCTTCTTCTTGAACCATGGCAGGAAGTGCTGTTTGAGAAAATCCACATACATTATGGAGTTCATCTTTAGCGCCTTCAGGGATCCTAAAGGGGCCGACAATCTCTCTCCCCATGATTCCAGCCCAAAACATTACTCCACCTCCTCCTTGTTGGCGCTGTAGCCGTGTTTGCGTGGGGTGTCCATCAACCAGCCATCCTCCACTCCATCCATCTGGACCATCGAGCGCTGCACGGCACTCATCCGTGAACAAAACAGTTTTGAAATCAGTCTTCATGTAATGTTTAGCCCACTGGAGCCGTTTCTGCTTGTGTGAAGTGGATAGAGGAGGTCGACAGGATGGCGTATGCACAGCTGCAAACCTCTGAAGGACCCTGCATCTTGTTGTTCGGGGGACGTTGGAGGCACCAGCAGCTTCAAAAACTTGTCTGCTGCTATGACAAGGCTTTTTTGCCGCTGCTCTTTTAACCTGACGTAATTGCCTGTAGGAAAGAGTCCTCAATTTGCCCTTATCAGCACGCACATGTGTGTACTGTGAATCAGCTACATACTTCTTAATTGCCAAGACACTTCATCCTGATCATCGCACAATGTTGATTGTAGTCATGCCTTGACCTAAACACTCCACAATTTGTTGCTTCTCAGCAGCCGACACATCCTTTTTCTTTCCCATTTTGGCAGAAAATGTAGGCTGCTTAATAATGTGAGACAGCCTTCTTAAGTAGTCGTGCCTTTCATTGGACACACCTGCCAAACTAATTAGCACAGGTGTCTGCAATTGCTTACAGTGATATAAAGAGCCCTGACACACATCACCATCAATGAGTTTAACTGACAAACAAACAAATTCTTCCCTTATCACTCCCAAACACTTTTTGCATAATAATTTGGAACACAGTGTACATGTGCTTTTCCACAAGACACCAGTGGTTCACGTAGTGAATCTTACAGTTCTAACTTGCCAACCGTGGTCTGTATGGAGTTGTTCAATAAAGGGCCCAAAATTAAGATAACATAGATGGGAGAGGTCTCTATGAATAGGAATTCCTAAGTATTTGATACCCTGTGAGGGCCAGGCAAAGGGAAAGTTGGACTGGATGGAATCCTATATGGATTTGGAGAGGGAGACATCGAGGGCCTCAGACTTCGCTGCATTGATTTTAAAATTTGACCATGTAACAAAGTGATCTATTTCAGCCATAACAGCATGGATGGATATATGTGATTGAGTGATATATACTAGGACATCATCAGCAAATAGAGAGCACTTGTACTCGGTGCCTCCCTCCTCAATCCACCTAAAATTGGGGTTATGGCGAATTGATGAGAGCAGGTGCTCCGTCACTAGTATGTATAAGAGAGGGGACAGAGGACATCCCTGCCTTGTCCCATTGGTGATTGTGAAAGGTGATGAAAATGTTCTGATGCACCCCCTGGGCCTTGGGACACCCGGAGCCGGACCCTTTTTGGTGGATGCTGGTGGTTGTAGTCTTCGTGGTGGCGACCCGGTTCCGTGGCTCAGGGTGGTCAAACCAGTGGCGGAACTATTTATGTGGTTTTGATGTATAAATGTCCGACTACGCCACCCGTGGATTGCGGTCAGAGTGAACCGCCGCTGCAGGGCAGACCGCTGAGGCTGGTGTTGTGGGTGCAGCAGAGCGTAGCATAACTCCCCACGGGAGGAGTATAGCCTCAGGGCAGTGTATGCAGAGGATGGGGGTGATGGTGCAGGGCAGCAGCAGTAATGACACGGAGTCAGTGATGCAGTCCAGGGCCTTTACTCACAGTTCTTATTATCCAGACCACGTCTGCAGGTAACTGCTGCCCACGTCGTACTGTGCTCACCAGGTGAGGGGCTCAGACAACTCCCAGATAACTTTGGAGTGCTTCACAGGACCCCCTTTGTGTGTCCTTTGTCTGGCCTTTCTTACCAACCCTTCTGTCCGGCTGCCTCGGGCCTCCTCTTGGTAAACTTGTCGCCAGTTTCCCTGACCCTATGTGGTGCCTTCCTAGCGGGTGTAGCGAGGGGCTGCGCCACATAAAATGTCACAGCCTCCGGTTTCTAGCTGAGGGTCATTTCCTGCCTCCACTAGTTTCGGGGACCGGTCTCCCCCTTTGGCCTGACCCCTCCACGCAGGTGGATTCGGGCGTGCGGTGGCGACTCGCCCGTCCGCACCCCTGGGATCCCTTCATTCCTCTTTACTGGAGCTTTCTCCGCTCCTCTTCCTTCCTTCTCCCTCTTCCTGGCCTGGGCCTCTGTTACTAGGCCCGCCTCCGGAGCAGAGCTCATGCAGAGCCCCTGCTCCCTACCACTTCTGCTCAGACTTCTCTGCACTGAACTAAGATGGTGCCCACCTTTTATACTCCCTTCTCAATGCACCCAGGAACTGCTTCCTCCCTGCTCCTGCACTACAAGGTTCCCCTTCCTCAGTGTTCCCTCCCCCCACTCCAGCCAGGGACAGGGACTGTCGTGCCCATCTCAGAGGCATATTGGTCGCCCTGCCCCACGGCAATGTGGTGTAATGCATGCAGGTGTCGGGTCCTGATCCACACTCCATCCTTACCTGAGAGTGAGATATCACACCTCTGGGTGAGGTGCAATACCTCTGTAGCAACCGAGCCCTCAGGGTGCTACAGTTCCATTTATCTTCAGCCTAGGTGACGTATTGTGATACAGGGCCGTGATTTTGGCTATAAAAGGGTCCCCTAGACCCCTACCCCAAGCTTTTTAAGAGAATCATATATGGCATGCCAGGAGACTCTATGGAATGCTTTCTCAGCATCCAACGAGAGTATCTAATTACAAATTTTTAACTGCATCTAGCCCAGGAAATACTTTGTGCCTAGTAGCAGTGTCTGCTAGTCAGCGGATTATCCCGGCTGTTAAGCAAGCTACACCACCTGTAGTTTGGACACTTAATTTTTTCAAAGGAAATGCTTCGGGACCACGGGATACTCAGTGAAGAGCATCAGGAGGCACCCCAAGGCATAGGGGCTGGGACTGGCAGTAGGATGCCTTGCGGTGGACAGCCGAGCTCGATCCTTATAAAAGCTTTTTAACTGCAGAAGCTTTAGTGGAAGCTACTGGAGCTGGAATTACGCGGCTGCTTGCATGAGACTTGCCCTCCAATAGATCCTTGTAAATGGATTTAAAGTGTATTCATTCAAATTAGAGGGACAATTTAAATTAAAAAGCTTAGAGCTGCCTCCACCACAGGGGGGCTCGCTCGACCCACCAGCGGACAGGCACCAGTATTGGGAGAGGGGGGCTGGCCGTCAGGGTTCACCGCGGCTCTGGCACAAATCCGGCGACACGGAGGTGGCACGGGCAGGAGCGGACTGAACGTGTCGGCTTCTCACTTTTTGGATTTTAGAAGGGCATGACATGCCTATATCTGTGTCTCCCCCTCCTTTTACTCCTCCACCTCTTTTCTTTTTGCATGACTATATGTACTTGTCACTTTTCCATGTGTTAGTTGTGTCTTCTGAGCAGTTTGTCAGCTTTTGGACACCTTTGAAGGTGTTTTCTATGTGTTTCTATGTGTTTTTGTTTGCCTGCCATTGGTTTTAATGGTGTTCGAAGGTGTTCGACGAACAGTTCGACGAACAGTTCGGCGAATACACGGGTGTTCGACGAACCAAACCGAACTCGAACACTACGGGGGTGGCTCAACACTACTTGCAATGCTGGCAACATGTACCATGGTCACCCTTGTGGTATAGTGGAGGTGGAGGCTGAGGATAAGGAGAAGAGCAAAATACAGCCGAAATGAGGAAGCGTATACCCATGTGTGGGTGTGAAGCGGTGCATGGGAATACACCCCCCGAAATAACACAATGGATTTGACTTTATGTTACTCTGCTGTCATTTGGTGGTGACGAGAAGTCTGGCCCAATCCAGCCCTTGTTCATTTTGATAAGGGTCAGCTTGTCAGCATCTTCAGTTGACAGGCGAGTGCGCTTATCAGTTATAATTCCCGCAGCGGCACTAAAAACAAGCTCCGATAACACGCTAGCGGCAGGGCAGGCCAGGACCTCCAAGGCATACAGAGCGAGTTCATTCCAAGTGTCCAGCTTGGATACCCAATAATTAAAATGCACAGAGGAATCACGGAGGACGCTGATATGGTCGGCAAGTTACTCCCTCACCATCTTTTGAAACTTTCCACTCCTTGTGAGAGTACCCCGCGCCTCAGGGTCTGTAAGCTGGGCGAGTCTCAGAAAACTGTCCCAGAACGTTGACAGTGTTCCCCTGCCTCTGCTGGATTAGAGTTGCCTCTCTCTCGCTTGTACGCCTTGGTTGGTCAACGAACTGTGACCTCTGCCGCTAGCGTGTTCAGATGGGAACTTTTTTAACAGTTCTGCAGCAAAGGCTTTCTGGTATTGCCCCATTTTGTAGAGTGAAAGTTCTCCTTGTAGCGGGGGTCTAAAAGTGTCACCAACCAGTAATGACTGTCCCCCCACAATTTGACAATGCGAGGGTCACGGTTAAGGCAGTGTAACATAAAGTCAGCCATGCGTGCCAGACTGGTAACGGGCAAGACTTCCGTGTACTCACCAAGATGACGACTGACCAGTTGTACAGGTACTACCGTCTACAGCGCATGATACCAGCTCCTGTTCTTCCTCCTCCTCCTCTTCTCCCTCATTGTCCCCAATGCACGTTGGGATGAGATGAGGCTGGGCTGTTTGTAATCTCCCGCTACGGCTTTTTGATCCATCTTATCATACTCTGGCTGCAATGCCTCTCTGCAGAGAACATTGCTAAAGACAGACAAGTGGGATGCTGACGCTAATGATGGCGTCATCGTCACTCACCATCTTGGTGGACTCCTCAAAGTTTGTAAGGATGGTACATATGTCAGACATCCATGTCCACTCCTGAGGTCTTATGTGTGGAGTCTGACCTGAATATCGACGGTCTTGTTGCAGCTGGTACTCCACAACTGCTCTCTTCTGCTCACAAATCCTTTGCAACATGTGGAGGGTAGAGTTCCCACGTGTGGTGACATCACACACCAGTCGATGTGCCGGAAGCTGCAAAAGCTGCTGCAACATAGCAAGGGCGGCGGAAGCTGTAGTTGACTTCCGAAAATGAGCTGACAGGCGGCGTACTTTGATGAGCAGATCTAGCAACTTGGGGTACGATTTAAGAAACCGCTGAACCATGAGGTTAAGCACATGAGCCAGGCATTGTACGTGTGTGATCTCGCCTCGCCTCTGAGCCGCCACCAGGTTACGGCCATTGTCACACACGACCATGCCTGGATGTAGGTTCAGCGGTCTCAGCCACAGATCTGCCTGCTCTTTCACAGCTGTCCACAACTCACAAGCAGTGTGAGGTTTATCACCGAAGCTTATGAGTTTCAGCACAGCCTGTTGCCACTTGGCTGAGGCAGTACTGCAGTGCTTCCAGCTTGTAACTGATGTGGTGATATCTGAGATGGAGGCTGAACATGAGGAGGAGGAGGAGGATGATGCGCAGGAGCTGTACACTGTGGGGGCAACTCTGACTGACAAAGGGCTCGCAATCCTCAGTTTGGGGAGGATGTGTTCTGTCCCAAGGTCCGACTGGATCTCGGCTTCCACTATGTTGACCCAATGTGCCGTCAGGGAGATGTACCATCCCTGGCCACAAGCACTTGTCCACGTGTCCGTTGTCAGGTGGACTCTCCCAGAAACTGCGTTGTTGAGGGCACGGCAGATGTTTTGGGACACGCGCTTTTGTAGTGCGGGGATGGCATGACGCACCCCCTGGGCCGTGTGTGAAAGGGGAGTACCCGGGAATGGGCCTCTGTATAACGCTGAGGGTTGTAGTCTCCGTGGCGGCGACCCGGTCCCGTGGCTCAGGGTGGTCAAACCAGTGGCAGTCTATTTATGTGGTTTTTACGATTAAATGTCCGACTACGCCACCCGTGGATTGCGGTCACTGAGAACCGCCGCTGCAGGCAGACCGCTGAGGCTGATGTTGTGTGCGCAGCAGGAGGTAGTATAACTCCCCACGGGAGAAGTATAGCCTCTGGGCAGTGAGTGTAGATGATGGGGGTGATGGTGCGCGGGAGCAGCAGTATTGACTCAGAGTCCAGTGATGCAGTTCAGGGTCTTTACTAGAGATGAGCGGTGTTCGACTAGAACTGTTCGCCAATCTCAAATTCGAGCTGTTTTGGGCGGTGTTCGAGTTGTTCGACGAACCCGAACGATTTGCAAAACATTCGGCTGTTCGAGGTTATGTTCGATAACTGTTCGTGCACCAAAAGCGTGTCCTGCATGTCTGGCGCTATTTAGAGCACCAATCATGCAGGGATTGTCTGCCACTCACTGTAATGCCACAGCCATGGTGGTTGTGGCATTACAGTGATTGCCCAAATCGATGGGAACAGTGCCAACAGTGAAACATGAAAAGCCGGCAATTCAGCAGCGGCATACACCGGTACCCGACAATTTAGAACCGAAAGAATAGAGAATCACACATAGATTAGATAGATATAAACATGTCAGCCACATATATACGAAGTACAGTGAAAGTGCTGCTTACTGTACTTGTCATTTAGCGTAAAGGATTTATCAAAAAAAATAATAGTGTTTTCGTGCACCGTCTCTTTAAAAAAGCCGGCCGGCAATTCAGCATCTGTACCCGACAATTTAGAATAGAAAGAATAGAGAATCACACATAGATTAGATAGATAGAAACATGTCAGTCACATATATATGAAGTACAGTGACAGTGCTGCTTACTGTACTTGTCATTTAGCGTAAAGGATTTATCAAAAAAAATAATAGTGTTTTCATGCACCGTCTCTTTAAAAAAGCCGGCCGGCAATTCAGCAGCGGTACCCGACAATTTAGAATAGAAAGAATAGAGAATCACACATAGATTAGATAGATAGAAACATGTCAGTCACATATATATGAAGTACAGTGACAGTGCTGCTTACTGTACTTGTCATTTAGCGTAAAGGATTTATCAAAAAAAATAACAGTGTTTTCATGCACCGTCTCTTTAAAAAAGCCGGCCGGCAATTCAGCAGCGGTACCCGACAATTTATAACAGACAGAATAGAGCTTCACAAATAGATTAGATAGATAGAAACATGTCAGTCACATATATATGAAGTACAGTGATAGTGTTGGTTACTGTACTTGTCATTTAGTATTAAAATAAAGGATTTATTATTAAAAAAATTGGCGTGGGGTTCCCCTTAATTTTAGGCTCTAGCGGAGGTTAAGCAGACGGCTGGGGCAGATGTTTGAAGCCTGGGAAGGGGGTAATACCCACGGAGCTTCCCAGGCTACTAATATCAGCCCCCAGCTGAATACATAGCCTTTACTAGCTATTAAAATGGGGGACCCCCCAAAAAAAATGACGTGGGGTCCCCCCTAATTTAATAGCTAGCAAAGGCTAGGCAGACAGCTGGGGGCTGATATTAATAGCCCAGGAAGGGAGCCATGAATATTGGCCCCCTCCCAGGCTAGAAACACCAGCCGTCAGCCGCCCCAGAAATGGCGCATTCATAGGATGCGCCAATTCTGGCACTTAGCCTCGCTCTTCCACGCTGCCCTGGTGCGGTGGCAGGGGGTAATAGGGTTGGGGTTGATGTCAGCTTATAATGCCAGCTGACATCAAGCCCAGGTTAGTAATGGAGAGGCGTCTATAAGACACCCCCATTACTAACCCCATAGTCAAAGTTAAAAAAAACACAAACACCCAGAATAAAGTCCTTTAATTGAAATAAAGACACAATCCTTTATTGTTCTAAATTAAACCATACTTACCGTCACGCCCATTCCAGCTGAAGCCAACGATCTCCTGCAATAAAAGAAAAATAATAAAGCAACATCATCCTTACCTTTCCATGGTTCCCACGACAGCTTCAGCTCTGCTACATCGAGATGACAGGCTGGACCGCAGCAGAACGCTGCCATCCAGCCTCTCATCCCGCAGACACTGAGAAGCGCAGGCTTGCTTGCGCTGCTCAGCGTCTCTCTGTGACGACATCCAGATGAGCCGAGTTCATGTCCAATGAACTCGGCTCACCTCATGCACGTCACTGACAGCGTGGGAAAATTCTCACGCTGAAGCGGTGAGTGCAGGAGAATTCTCCCACGCTGTCAGTGACGTGCATAAGGTGAGCTCATGTCCAATGAACTCAGCTCACCTCCTGCACGTCACTGACAGCGTGGGAGAATTCTCCGGCACTCAGCGCTTCAGTGTGAGAATTCTCCCACGCTGAAGCGCTGAGTGCAGGAGAATTTTCCCACGCTGTCAGTGACGTGCATGAGGTGAGCCGAGTTCATTGGACAATAACTCGGCTCATCTGGATGCCCTCACAGAGAGACACTGTGGAGCGCAAGCAAGCCTGCGCTTCTCAGTGTCTGCGGGATGACAGGCTGGATGGCAGCGTTCTGCTGCGGTCCAGCCTGTCATCTCAATGTAGCAGAGCTGAAGCTGTCATGGGAACCATGGAAAGGTAAGGATGATGTTGCTTTATTATTTTTCTTTTATTTCAGGAGATCGTTGGCTTCAGCTGGAATGGGCGTGATGGTAAGTATGGTTTAATTTAGAACAATAAAGAATTGTGTGTTTATTTCAATTAAAGGACTTTCGCCCTATTTTTGTGTCCAGCCAGGTACAACTAGGCAGCTGGGGGCTAGAATCTGCTGCGCAGGGAGGCACAAGCTTTATGGACCCCCCCCCCGCTACAAATTGCAGTCCGCAGCCACCCCGGAAAATGGCGCGTTCATAGAAGCGCCATCTTCTGGCGCTGTACCCAACTCATCCAGGGCCCTGGTGCGGTGGCTCACTGGGTAATAAAGGGGTTAGGGCCAGCTTGGTATTATCAGCTGGCCCCAAGCCCAAAATTCATGGGGTCACGCCAGTATTAGACATGACCGCCATGAATTTCTAGTAAAGTATTTAAAAAAAACACAACACCCAGAATAAAGTCCTTTAATTGAAATAAAGACACAATTCTTTATTGTTCTAAATTAAACCATACTTAACATCACGCCCATTCCAGCTGAAGCCAACGATCTCCTGCAATAAAAGAAAAATAATAAACCAACCTCATCCTTACCTTTCCATGGTTCCCACGACAGCTCCAGCTCTGCTACATCGAGATGACAGGCTGGACCGCAGCAGAACGCTGCCATCCAGTCTGTCATCCCGCAGACACTGAGAAGCGCAGGCATGCTTGCGCTCCTCACTGTCTCGCTGTGACGGCATCCAGATGAGCCGAGGTCATGTCCAATGAACTCGGCTCACCTCATGCACGTCACTGACAGCGTGGGAAAATTCTCACGCTGAAGCGCTGAGTGCAGGAGAATTCTCCCACGCTGTCAGTGACGTGCAGGAGGTGAGCTGAGTTCATTGGACATGAGCTCACCTTATGCACGTCACTGACAGCGTGGGAGAATTCTCCTGCACTCACCGCTTCAGCGTGAGAATTTTCCCACGCTGTCAGTGACGTGCATGAGGTGAGCCGAGTTCATTGGACATGAACTCGGCTCATCTGGATGTCGTCACAGAGAGACGCTGAGCAGCGCAAGCAAGCCTGCGCTTCTCAGTGTCTGCGGGATGAGAGGCTGGATGGCAGCGTTCTGCTGCGGTCCAGCCTGTCATCTCGATGTAGCAGAGCTGAAGCTGTCGTGGGAACCATGGAAAGGTAAGGATGAGGTTGCTTTATTATTTTTCTTTTATTGCAGGAGATCGTTGGCTTCAGCTGGAATGGGCGTGATGGTAAGTATGGTTTAATTTAGAACAATAAAGGATTGTGTCTTTATTTCAATTAAAGGACTTTATTCTGGGTGTTTGTGTTTTTTTTAACTTTGACTATGGGGTTAGTAATGGGGGTGTCTTATAGACGCCTCTCCATTACTAACCTGGGCTTGATGTCAGCTGGCATTATAAGCTGACATCAACCCCAACCCTATTACCCCCTGCCACCGCACCAGGGCAGCGTGGAAGAGCGAGGCTAAGTGCCAGAATTGGCGCATCCTATGAATGCGCCATTTCTGGGGCGGCTGACGGCTGGTGTTTCTAGCCTGGGAGGGGGCCAATATTCATGGCTCCCTTCCTGGGCTATTAATATCAGCCCCCAGCTGTCTGCCTAGCCTTTGCTAGCTATTAAATTAGGGGGGACCCCACGTCATTTTTTTTGGGGGGTCCCCCATTTTAATAGCTAGTAAAGGCTATGTATTCAGCTGGGGGCTGATATTAGTAGCCTGGGAAGCTCCGTGGGTATTACCCCCTTCCCAGGCTTCAAACATCTGCCCCAGCCGTCTGCTTAACCTCCGCTAGAGCCTAAAATTAAGGGGAACCCCACGCCAATTTTTTTAATAATAAATCCTTTATTTTAATACTAAATGACAAGTACAGTAACCAACACTATCACTGTACTTCATATATATGTGACTGACATGTTTCTATCTATCTAATCTATGTGTGATGCTCTATCTTTCTGTTCTAAATTGTCGGGTACCGCTGCTGAATTGCCGGCCGGCTTTTTTAAAGAGACAGTGCATGAAAACACTATTATTTTTTTAAATAAATCCTTTACACTAAATGACAAGTACAGTAAGCAACACTATCACTGTACTTCATATATATGTGACTGACATGTTTCTATCTATCTAATCTATGTGTGAAGCTCTATTCTTTCTGTTCTAAATTGTCGGGTACAGATGCTGAATTGCCGGCCGGCTTTTTTAAAGAGACGGTGCATGAAAACACTAATATTTTTTTTAATAAATCCTTTACACTAAATGACAAGTGCAGTAACCAACACTGTCACTGTGCTTCTTATATGTGTGACTGACATGTTTCTATCTATCTAATCTATGTGTGATGCTCTATTCCTTCTTGTCTAAATTGTCGGGTACCGGTGTATGCCGCTGCTGAATTTGCCGGCCGGCTTTTTTAAAGAGAGTGTCTTCTGAGCAGTTTGTCAGCTTTTGGACACCTTTGCAGGTGTTTTCTATGTGTTTCTATGTGTTTTTGTTTGCCTGCCATTGGTTTTAACGGTGTTCGACGGTGTTCTAAGGTGTTCGACGAACAGTTCGACGACGAACCGAACCGAACCCGAACACTACGGGGGTGGCTCAACACTAGTCTTTACTCACAGTTTTACACTCCAAGCCACTTCTGCAGATGATGGCTGCCCACATCGCACTGTGCTCACCAGGTGAGGGGCTAGGCCAACTCCCAGGCACCTTTGTAGTGCTTTTCAGGACCCCCTTTGTGTGTCCTTTCTCTGGCCTGTCGTACCCCAAAATTGACCATGTTTCTGTCCAGCTGACTCGGGCCTTGGCGGGCAAACGTATGTTCCGTTTCCCTGGGTCCTATGTGGTGCCTTCCTAATGGGTGTAGTGAGGGGCCGTGCATGTACAATGCCACGGCCTCCGGTTGCTAGCTGAGGGTAGATGCTCTCCTCCACTAGATGAGGGATCCGGTTCCCTTTTCTTGGCCTGACCCCCCTACTCTGGTAGCAGTGGGCGTGAGGTGGCGGCTGGCCGGTCCACACCTCTGGGGTCCCTTCAGTCTCCTCTTAGAGCTTCCTCCATTCTTCTCCTCACCGTTCCTCTCCTCCAGGACCAGGCCTTAAGACTTGGCCTGCCTGCGGAGCAGAGCCCATGCAGAGCCTCTGCTCCCAGCCTCCTTCTCTCTCTGCTTTCCACTTCTTTCTCACTGACTCTAAGATGGTGCCCACCATATATACTCCCCTATACAGTGCACCCTGGATCTACTCTCCCCACCCACACACTACCGGGTTCCCCCTTTCTAGGTGTTGCCTCCCCCCACTCCAGCCAGGGACAGGGACAGTTGTGCTCACTCTTGGGAGAATTGTCGCCTTGTCCCCCGGAAATGTGGTGTAGTGCATGTGGGTGTTAGGTTCCTGAGCCACACTCCATCCTTAACTGGAAGTGAGACATCACACCTTTGGGTGAGATGCAATACGTCTGTAGTGACCGAACCCTCGGGGCACTACAGACACTCCGGGCAAAATAGTGTCGGCTGGGGACCGAGTACCGAGGGACCGCCACCGCCATAAGGTTGAGGAAGGATTCCGTTTCCACCAGCCTAAAAGGCAGCATTTCCAATGCAAGCAGTCGTGAAATGTGCGCATTTAGAACTGTGGCCTGTGGGGCGTTGGCTGCGAATTTGCGCTTTCGTTCAGAGCTCTGGGATATGGACAATTGAACGCTACGGTGGGACGTGGACGTTGATGCTGTTTCTTGAGAAACTGCCATAACAAGTGAAGACTGAGAGGAGGGGGCATCTTTGCATGCAGTATGGACAGGGGATTGCCTTGAACGCACAACAGGGGGTTCTATTACACGCACAACAGCGGAAGAAGCAGTAGTGACACCCGCTGACACTGGTCGTGGACCCTGGGGTTCGCCCCACAAAGTTGGGTGCTTTGCTGACATGTGCCTGATCATGCTGGTGGTGGTCAGGCTGGTAGTTTTGTCACCTCTGCTGATGCTGGCATGGCAGGTGGTACAAATGGCCTTTTTGGGGTTATCAGCAGAGTCTTTAAAAAAATTCCAGACTCTGGAAGACCTACAGGTTGTACTGGCAACTTCCCTCGTGTTGGTGTTTCGGGGAACTATTGCCCGCCTTCTGTGTGCGGCCACCACACTGCTTCTTCCTGCCTGCTGGGGTACTCTGCCTCCCTCCCCCTGTGTGCTGCTGGCCTCACTCTGCGTGTCCTCCAGCCACATTGGGTCAGTTACTAGATCATCCACCACCTTCTCCTCTTCCACTTGCGCACCACGATCCTCCTCCTCACTTCGTGGCAATTGTGTCTCATCATCGTCCACCTCTTGTGACAAATTGCCAGCGTCGACTTCCTGTGGCCGTGGCTGTTCAAATATTTGGGCATCGCTACATGGGATCTCCTCTTCCACCACTTCAAGCGGAGCAGGCGAGGTGCACAAATATAGAAATGGACCAGTGAACAGCTCTTCAGAGTGTCCAAGTATGGGATCAGTTGCTGTCTGACGACACTCGGCATGGTGGGAGGAAGGAGCATCAGGGTGAGGAGGAGTATGCGGTCGAGACTCACGGCTACTAAAACTTGACTGTGTGGAAGACAGACCAGAGGTGGTGGTGCCCAGGTAACTGGAAGTATTATCTGCTATCCAATTAATAACCTGTTCACACTGATCAGTTCGCAATACTGGAGTTGTAGTGTGGTTCCCTAGTAATTCGGTCAAGAATTGGGAGCGATAAGATGTGGCTGTTGGTTGTGGCACATTTTCACCTTGGCCACGGCCCCGTCCTCTGCACGCACCATCACCAGAACATCCAGTTCCACGTTCCTTGCCACACGCCTAGCCCATTGTAAATGAAGTAAAATAGCTTACACTCGCACTATCAATGGAAAAAGGGTAATAAAAAGGAGATTAGAACCGTGGAAGAGGAAAACCACAGTTTTAGATCTCTGGCCTACACCAGACTCTTTTAAACAGATATATTGGTTTCTGAACAGTGAGGGAGACACTATTACTGTTTTTTTTTACGGAAAAAATGGCAAAAGCAGGATAATACAGAGATTTGACCCGTGGAACTGCAAAACCACAGTTCTAGTTATCTGGCCTACACCAGACTCTTTTAAACAGATATATTGGTGTCTGGCCAGTCAGGGAGACACTATTACTGTTTTTTTTTACGGCAAAAAATGCCAAAAACAGGATAATACAGAGATTTGTCTTGTGGAACTGCAAAACCACAGTTCTATTCCTCTGGCCTACACCAGACTCTTTTAAACAGATATATTGGTGTCTGACCAGTCAGGGAGACATTATTACAGTTTTTTTTTACGAAAAAAATGCCAAAAACAGGATAATACAGAGATTTGACCCGTGGAACTGCAAAACCACAATTATATTTTTCTGGCCTACACCAGACTCTTTCAAACAGATATACTGGTGTCTGACAAGTCAGGGAGACACTATTACTGTTTTTTTTATGGCAAAAAATGGCAATAAAGGATAATACAGAGATTTGACCCGTGGAACTGCAAAACCACAGTTATATTTTTCTGGCCTACACCAGACTCTTTTAAACAGATATATTGGTGTCTGACCAGTCAGGGAGACACTATTATGGGGGGTTTTTATGGCAAAAAATGCCCAAAACAGGATAATACAGAGATTTGACCCATGGAACTGCAAAATCACAGTCATATTTCTCTGGCCTACACCAGACTCTTTTAAACAGATATATTGGTGTTTGTCTGACTAGTCAGGGAGACACTATTACAGTTTTTTTTAAGGCAAAAAATGCCAAAAACAGGATAATACAGAGATTTGACCCTTCGAACTGCAAAACCACAGTTCTATTTTTCTGGCCTACAACAGACTCTTTTAAACAGATATATTGGTGTCTAAACAGTCACAGACACACTCAATTTTTTTTTTTGGGGGGGGGGGGAATACCAAAAGGTTAATAAGACGAGTATTTGGTCAGTCTGACTGAGGGAAAAAAAAAAATACAGGATTTAGATGAAAAAAAAAATGTTTTCCTGGCCCCTGAGACCGGGGTGATAAGTCTAGCAAATTGACCAACAGGAGCACACAGGACTGTAAAGCAGCGTTTGCTGGTATAACCACTGCGTCTCCTATACAGCCTGCCTGCCTGCCTGCCTGATATCTGGGTTGCATATTAGTCCTGAGAAGGACTGTTTGTTTGATTTGGCAGGCTTTAGAGACCCTACACTAACTATTTTGGAGTATAAATCTCTCCCTAGTTCAGCAGCACTGACCCTACACTGGCTGATCCAGAGCGACTGTGTCCAAGATGGCGGCGCCCGGTTTTAAATACTCGAGGTGACGCTGTGCGGCCAGCCAATCACTGTAATGCCCACAAACAACATGGCTGCGGCATTCCAGTGACTGGCTGGCAATCCCTGCATGTTTATTGGCTCTGTAAAGAGCGCCAAACGTGCAGGGCGGAGACCCGAGCTCCCGCTCGAGTAACCCGGAAATGCTCGGTGCTCGCCGAACATCCCGAGTAGTGAGATGCTCGGGCGAGTACCGAGCAGTGTCGAGCATGCTCGCTCAACACTACTGCTCACCATTATTTGCACCCCTTCATTTTTTTCATAGACTGTACAATATCTTCAGAAATAAATGGAAATATACCAAAGTTATATCCTCAGGATTTTTTAATTAGTGGTGCAAAGTAATACAACAATAAAATATTGTTTTTCAACTTCCATATTGCAATTTCAAAGACGACACAGAATAAACAGTATGTACAACAATAAAGGCACCCCTAATTAATACTTAGCTGCACGCCTTCTGGCATTGATAACAGCCTCCAAATGTTATGTCTTTTCTTCAGCAATGGTTTCTTCCTTGGCCTTGCTCTACTTGGTTTAGTGTGTGGAATATGGTACTTGTTGAAACCATGACACCAGACTGTTCCAGGTTGGCCTTCAGGTCTTTGGATGTTTGTTGTGGTATTTTTGCGACCATTCGCACCAATCTTCGAAGACATCTCTTGTCAATTTTCATCTTTCCCCACATCCAGGGAGGTTCTTGACAGTTCAGTGCTTGGCAAACTTCTTAATAACATTGTGCACTGTTGAAACTCGGATGCCAAAGTCTTTGGAGATGGCCTTATATCCTTTGGAAGTCTTATGTTTGCTAATAATAGCAGTTCTGTTGTCCTCAGACAGCTCCTTCATTGTCTTTGCCATTGTGACAAAGGAACAGGGCCTGCCATGTGGCTTTTTAAGACACTGAAGACATCCTTCATTGGCTAATTCATGTCACATGGGCACAGGAGCTCTGTGTATAATGTCAGTGCACAATAATACAGTGATCACCAGTAACATTACACAGCGGCGCTCTGTATATAATGTAGTGTAAGTGTACAGGTAATACAGTGACCACATTATACTCAGGAGCTCTGTGTATACTATATAGTGTAAGGGTACCTGTAATATAACTACTTACCAGTAGCATCTCTAGTTGAAGTCATTCATCCTCTCTTTTCTTCTTCATCCGGCGCAGACCACTATCACTTCTTCCAGCCAGGACTCGTCTCTGCAGAAAGTGACAAACAGTTATCTATAGCTGATCATTTCTAGAACATATTCCCCCCTTTTTCCTTCACTTTTACACTTCACCAGATGGAGAAAAAAAGTAACACAGTGCCGCCCTGCACAGTAACAGTACCTCCTTTTTTCCACCCGAATTGAAAACAGAATCCTCAAAAGTAAAATACACTGCTCAAAAAAATAAAGGGAACACTTACACAACAGAATATAACTCCAAGTAAATCAAACTTCTGTGAAATCAAACTGTCCACTTAGGAAGCAACACTGATTGAAAATCAATTTCACATGCTGTTGTGCAAATGGAATAGACCAGTGTTTCCCAAACCCTATCCTCACGGCCCCCCACAGGTCATGTTTTTAGGATCTCCAGACACACTCAATAAAGGAGTGGTTCTGTAGGTGGGGACCACAGACCACATCTCAGTACCAATGCTTTCTGGCTGATGTTTTGGTCACTTTTGAATGTTGGTTGTGCTTTCACTCTCGTGGTAGCATGAGACGGACTCTACAACCCACAGAAGTTGTTCAGGTAGTGCAGCTAATCCAGGATGGCACATCAATGCGAGCTGTGACAAGAAGGTTTGCTGTGTCTGTCAGCGTAGTGTTCAGAGGCGCTACCAGGAGACAGGCCAGTACACCAGGAGACGTAGAGGGGGCCCTAGGAGGGCAACAACCCAGCGGCAGGACTGCTACCTCCGCCTTTGTGCAATGAGGAACAGGGGGAGAACTGCCAGAGCCCTGCAAAATGACCTCCAGCAGACCACAAACGTGCATGTGTCTGCACAAACGGTTGGAAACCGACTCAATGAAGGTAGTATGAGGGCCCAACGTCCACAGATGGGGGTTGTGCTCATAGCACAACGCCATGCAGGATGCTTGGCATTTTCCACAGAACACCAGAATTGGCAAAGTCGCCACTGGCGCCCTGTGCTCTTCACAGATGAAAGCAGGTTCACACTGAGCACATGTGATAGACGTGACAGAGTCTGGAGACGCCATGGAGAGCGATCTGCTGCCTGCAACATCCTTCAGCATGACCAGTTTGTCAGTGGGTCAGTAATGGTGTGGGGTGGCATTTCTTTGCAGGGCCACACAGCCCTCCATGTGCTCGCGAGAGGTAGCCTGACTGCCATTAGGTACCGAGATGAGATCCACAGACCCCTTGTGAGACCATATGCTGGTGCGGTTAGCCCAGGGTTCCTCCTAATGCAGGACAATGCCAGACCTCATGTGGCTGGAGTGTGTCAGTAGTTCCTGCAAGATGAAGGCATTGAACCTATGGACTGGCCCGCCTATTCCCCAGACCTGAATCCGATTGAGCACATCTGGAACATCATGTCTCGCTCCATCCACCAACGTCACGTTGCACCACAGACTGTCCAGGAGTTGGTGGATGCTTTAATCCAGGTCTGGGAGGAGATCCCACAGAAGACCATCCACAACCTCATCAGGAGCATGCCCAGGCATTGTATGGAGGTCATAAAGGCACGTGGAGGCCACACACAATACTGAGTCTCATTTTGACTTGTTTTAAGGACATTATATCAAAGTTGGATCAGCCTGTAGGGTGTTTTTCCACTTTAATTTTGGGGGTGACTCCAAATCCAGGCCTCCATTGATTAATAAATTTGATTTCCATTGATGATTTTT
This sequence comes from Phyllobates terribilis, assembly GCF_046119375.1. Taxonomy (NCBI): domain Eukaryota; kingdom Metazoa; phylum Chordata; class Amphibia; order Anura; family Dendrobatidae; genus Phyllobates; species Phyllobates terribilis. The sequence goes on from NW_027362762.1 coordinate 376,599,057, forward strand.
GTGTGATTTTGTTGTCAGCACATTCAACTTTGTACAGAACAAAGTATTCAATGAGAATATTTAATTCATTCAGATCTAGGATGTGTTATTTGAGTGTTCCCTTTTTTTTGAGCAGTGTATATTACAGCAGTAATAATGTCCCTTTATTGGCCCATACAGTAATTATGTCCCCCACCCCACGTACCAACATAAGCTAATAATCGTTACTCATTCTGCCCCCCATACAGTAATTATGTCACTCATCATGGCTCCTTCCTGTACTCTGTCCTATCCCTTATTGTAATAATGTCCTCTATCCTAGTCTCCCATGCTGGTCCTCAAATGTAACCTATATATCCCCCATCTGGGTCACCAAATGTCCACCATTCTGGTCCTCATATGTTCTCCATTTTGGTCCCCCATCCTTGTCTTATATGCCCTCCATCCTGGTCCCATATGTCTCCCATTATAGTTTCCATACGCTCTGCATCTTGATCCTCAAATGTCCTCCATCCTGGTCCCCTTATGTCCTCCATTCTGGTCCCCATATGTCCTCCATTCTGGTCCCCATATGTCTTTCATCCTGGTCTCCATATATTCCTATATGTCTTCCATCTTGTTCCCCATATGTCCCCCATATGTCCTTCATCCTGGTCTCCATATTTCCCCCATATGTCTCCAATATGTCTTCCATAATCATGGACAGCCAACTTTTTTTACAGACACGTTACATGACCACAATAAATTATAAAAAAATATAAGTGATATGTGTCTACAAACCATAAATTCTATATTAAGACATTAGCTGTATTCACTGTGGACTGTAAATGGGTGATATTCAGTGTTATAATAATCTGTAAAAGTCTTTCCAGCTTAAAAAAAAGGGGAAAAAGTACCCTATTTTTATGGACTGTCCAGGAATTTTAGGACGGTTGGCAACCCTGCTACCTTTATTCCAGGATCTGAGTCCTGCTGATTTAGTCCTATAACAGAATGTATCACTTGGCTTTTAGGACAACTAAATCAGTTCAATATAGTCTTGAGTCACATCTGGTGCCCTATTTATTGTCTGATGAATACTCTCTATCAATGGGAACATGAACCCGCATTTATACTTCACAATTAAATTGAAATAGGTAAAAGAAAGTCTTTCTAACACAAAAAAAATCTGGAAACATTTTCATCATGGATAAAAACTTGTTATAAGATTAATTATTATGTAAAGGAATATTATAAAGTTTTACATCCAACTAGAGGTGAGCAATTTCATGAAATTCATGAAAATTGTAGCATTTTGAGATTTAATTAGTGGTTCTCAAAATACAAAAAATACTTAAACTACACCATTTCACACACTGCCAAAGCATCAGAGAGTGGGTTAATGTAATTTTACGTTGTTGCATAGACGTCCCCATAATGCCTTGCAGCTATGACATCTTATGGATTATCATACCTTGTACAGTGGTGTCAGTACTTGGGCCAGCAGAGATCAGCGGTTCCCAGTGGAGCACAGATTGCCCAGCAGAGTCGTTCTCTATGTCCAGAGCAACTGGGTAAGTCTCTGTCTCCTGTAGAGTGTAAGCTCTTATGATCAGCAGGGTCCTAACTCTTTCTCACTCTTAGAGCGTAAGCTGTTATGATCAGCATAGTCTCTCTCTCTCCTATAGAGTGTAAGCTCTTATGATCAGCAGGTTCCTCTCTATCTTCTGTAGCGTTTAAGTGCTTAGGGTCAACCCCGTCTTCTCTCTCTTCTGTAGAGTGTAAAACTCCTACTATCAGTGGGGTGGCTTTTCTATCATCAATATACTGTAGTAAGAAGCTTTTAACAGTTTGTGAGATCAAATACCAGAGTAGTACTCTCCATAGTTAGTTGACTATTGTGTATTATAGGCTTAATACTAAAGAAAAGCAACACCAGTTTTTTCTGACTCTCCTTTTCTCTACAAAATTTGTACACTTTTTCAGAAATTTTTTTAGTAAAGTCTGTGTAGAGAAGCTATTAACAAAATTATTGTATGTTATGATGTTCACCGGCTTAACAGGTATTTAATAACATCAAATAAAAGGTGTTAGGAAATGTATATAATGTCTAATGATACTAGTATTTAATAGAAATGAGTGGAACCCTTCGCTTCAAATTGACTTTGAGTCAAATTCCCTGAAATTTGCAAGTCACAATGAATTTGAACAATTTGTGACTCAATCTGCAAACATCGAAGTGGGGGGACTATCACTGGCACTAGTAAAGATGATGTATTAACCTACAAAACACTAACCCAAAATATATATTTAACCAAAAAAGGGAACGGAAAATTGGTAACTGTCAGTACCAGAGATGGCGTATACATAGTGATATCTATATATAGTACAATGTAAAGGAGACCCATAGAAACTAAGGGATATAGAAACATCATCAATATTTATTAGGTCAATTATTTTACATAATAATATGAAAAACAATCACAAAGTGGAAATAAGAGAGAAAAAACTGCTAAAAAGTAGCAGGAGATGGAACTAAATCCTGATAGAGAGACAATACCTCCCAATACACTGGTGTCCCATGGAGATCTACAGTATCTGACCCTACAAATATTTGTTAACAGAGGTGAAATTGTTATGAAGGAATATGTATAAATGCCTAAATATGCACTCATAGATAAATAAAGTAAAAATTGGTTAGATGCATATACAGTAGTGCATGTGCTCAAGGGCTGCATATATATATATATATATATATATATATATATATATATACTGTATATACAGTGGGTACGGAAAGTATTCAGACCCCTTTAAATTTTTCACTCTTTGTTTCATTGCAGCCATTTGGTAAATTCTAAAAAGTTCACTTTTTTTTCTCATTAAAATACACTCTGCAACCTATCTTGACTGAAAAATACAGAAATGTAGAAATTTTTGCAAATTTATTAAAAAAGAAAAACTAAAATATCACATGGTCATAAGTATTCAGACCCTTTGCTCAGTATTGAGTAGAAGCATCTTTTTGAGCTAGTACAACCATGAGTCTTCTTGGGAATGATGCAACAAGTTTTTCACACCTCAATTTAGGGATCCTCTGACATTCTTCCTTGCAGATTCTCTCCAGTTCCATCAGGTTGGATGGTGAACATTGGTGAATAGCCTTTCTCAGGCCTCTCCAGAGAAGCTCAATTGGGTTTAGGTCAGGGCTCTGGCTGGGCCAGTCAAGAATGGTCACAGATTTGTTCTGAAGCCACTCTTTTGTTATTTTAGCTGTGTGCTTAGGGTCATTGTCTTGTTGGAAGGTAAAGCTTTGGCTAAGTCTGAGGTCCAGAGGACTCTGGAAGAGGTTTTCATCCAGGATATCTCTGTACTTGGCTGCATTCATGTTTACTTCAGTTGCAACCAGTCATCCTGTCCCTGCGTCTGTAAAACACCCCCCATAGCATGACGCTGCCATCACCATGTTTCACTGTTGGGATTGTACTGGGCAGGTGATGAGCAGTGCCTGTTTTTTTCAACACATACCGCTTAGATTTATCACCAATAAGTTCTATCTTCGTCTCATCAGACCAGAGAATCTTATTTCTCATAGTCTGGGAGTCCATCATGTGTTTTTGAGCAAACTCTAAGCGGGCTTTCATATGTCTTGCACTGAGGAGAGGCTTCCACCGGGCCACTCTGCCATAAAGGCCCGACTGGTGGTGGGCTTGCATTGATAGCTGACTTTATGGAATTTTCACCCATCTCCCTACTGCATTTTGTTACGAATTCGGGTGGTGGAACCTCAATGCTGCGGTGCAAGGAGAGACCAGAAAGGCGTAACTAGGTATCAACTCGCACCGACCAAGGTCGTACGGCGGCTCAATCGACTCCGTGACCAGGGAAGGACCGAGCAGAGGAACCAGGTGCTACTCTGGTTACCAACCTTGTATGAGAGCAGGTGACTCCCACAGGTCAGAAGGCAGGGACTGACCAGTACAGCAGATGAGCACGGCAGGCAGGCTGACGGGTGATCTGGGCAGACGGACTGGTAGGCACGGCAGGTAACAAGCAGGAGCCTCCAGGTATGCGGGCTGGTAGGCACGGCAGGTAGCAGGCAGGTGCTTCTAGGTAAACGGGCTGGCAGGCACGGCAGGTAACAGGCAGGAGCCTCCAGGTAGGCTAGCTGGTAGGCACGGCAGGTAACAGGCAGGAGCCTCCAGGTAGGCTGACTGGTAGGCATGGCAGGTAACAGGCAGGTGCTTCTAGGTAAGCGAGCTGGCAGGCACGGCAGGTAACAGGCAGGAGCCTCCAGGCAGGCTGGCTGGTAGGCACGGCAGGTAACAGGCAGGTGCTTCTAGGTAAGCGAGCTGGCAGGCACGGCAGGTAACAGGCAGGAGCCTCCAGGCAGGCTGGCTGGTAGGCACGGCAGGTAACAGGCAGGTGCTTCTAGGTAAGCGAGCTGGCAGGCACGGCAGGTAACAGGCAGGAGCCTCCAGGCAGGCTGGCTGGTAGGCACGGCAGGTAACAGGCAGGTGCTTCTAGGTAAACGAGCTGGCAGGCACGGCAGGTAACAGGCAGGAGCCTCCAGGCAGGCTGGCTGGTAGGCACGGCAGGTAACAGGCAGGTGCTTCTAGGTAAGCGAGCAGGCAGGCATGGCAGGTAATGGGCAGGTGCTTCCAGGTAAGCAGGCGGACAGAGCCCATAGACAGACTGGTGGACTGGACTGTAGACAGACTGTTGGGCTGGAGAGTAGACAAGCAGGCGGACTGGACTTGTAGTCAGGCTGGCGGACTGGACTTGTAGTCAGGCTGGCGGACTGGACTTGAAGTCAGGCTGGCGGACTGGACTTGTAGTCAGGCTGGCGGACTGGACTTGTAGTCAAGCTGGCAGGCTGGACTTGTAGTCAGGCTGGCGTGCTGGACTTGTAGTCAGGCTGGCTGGCTGGACTTGTAGTCAGGCTGGTGGGCTCATCCACCTCTTGTGACACTTCCCCACCGTCTCCTTCATATGACCGTGGCTGCTAAAATATTTGGGCATCGCTACATGCAATCTCCTCTTGCCCCGCTTCAAGTGGACCAGACGAGTGGCCCAAATCTATAAATGGAAAAGTGAACAGCTCTTCGGAATGTCCAAGTGTATTATCAGTTGTCTCTGGGCACTTGGCATGGTGGGAGGAAGGAGGATCAGGGTAAGGAATATGCGGTCCAGACTTACGACTACTGAGACTTGACCGTGTGGAAGACAGGGTGGTGGTGGCTAAGTGACTGGAAGCATTATCTGTATCCAACCAATAACCTTTTCACACTGCTCTGTGCTCAATAGTGGTGTTCTGCGGTCCCCTATTAATTGGAACAGGAAGGTCGAGCGAGAAGATGTGGGTGTTTGTTGTGGCACAATTACAGCTTGCCCATGGCCTCAGCCTCTGCATGCACCATCACCATCACGTCCAGTTCCTCGTCCCTTGCCACGTGCCTTGCCCATTATAAATGGAGGACAATATCTTCCACGCTCACTACAAATGGCTGAATTTGGAGCGAACTTATATGTGATCCGTGTGACAGAGAAACCACAGTTTTAAATAGCTAGCCTGTAGGTAACTGTTTTTAACAGCAAACTGGTGTCAATAATTTCGCTGACACACTGAAACAAAATTTTAATGGAGGCCGGAAATGGCAGAATTTTCAGCGCAATTATATGTGATCTGTGTGACTAACAAGCCCCAGTTTTAAATAGCTGGCCTCTAGGTAACTAATTTTAACAGCGCCGACCTCGCGTCAATAAGTTCACTGACACTCTGCAACAAAATTTCAATGGAAGCCAGAAATGGCAATATTTTTAGCACAATTATATGTGATCCGTGTGACAGACAAACCACAGTTTTAAATAGCTGGATTTTTAGCGCTGTAATATGGAAAGGACCTGGCTGTATTCTGCAGTGCCAGCAAGCAAATGGCGCAGGAAAATGGTGTTCTCTGGATTGCTTTTTAAGCAAATAATCAGGATTAAGATAAAAGAAAAATTATTCCTAGCCCTTGATACCTGGGGCTATTTCTACAAATATCTGTAAAAGCACCAGCAGACAGAACTGGAGTGGACCCTCTTGCTATGTGCACTGAAGTCTGCTATATACCCTGCCTGCCTAACTAGCACTGATATCTCTGGAGCTCGATTAGTTCTCAGAAGGACTGTTAGTTGTGATGGATATGTGGAGAATCTTGTAGAATACCTACACTAACTAATAAACAGCGGAATCTCTCCCTAGCTCAGCAGCACCTCTCCCTACACTGCCTGATTGCGGAGTAGACGGTGACCAGCATGGCAGCACCAGGTCTGATATAGACCTGATGATGCTGAGCTGCCAGCCAATCACTGAAATGCTACAACTAACATGGCGGCGGCATTACAGTGTGTGGCAGACAATCCCTGCATATGTATTGGTGCTCTAAAGAGCGCCAACCATGCAGGGAGGGAACCAAAACTTTCGCTGAGCAACCCCGGAAATAGTCGGCGAGCGCCAAGCATCTTGAGCAGTGAGAGCAATAGCGAGCATGCTCGCTCATCACTAATTCAGACCCTTTGCTCAGACACTCATATTTAAGTCACATGCTGTCCATTTCCTTGTGATCCTCCTTTAGATTGTTCTACTCCTTCATTGAAGTCCAGCTGGGTTTAATTAAACTGATAGGACTTGATTTGGAAAGGCACACACCTGTCTATATAAGACTAGTGTTGAGCCACCCCCGTAGTGTTCGAGTTCGGTTCGGTTCGTCGAACACCCGTATGTTCGCCGAACACCGTTAAAACCAATGGCAGGCAAACAAAAACACATAGGAACACATAGAAAACACTTCAAAGGTGTTCAAAAGCTGACAAACTGCTCAGAAGACACAACTAACACATGGAAAAGTGACAAGTACATATAGTCATGCGAAAAGAAAAGAGGCGGAGGAGTAAAAGGAGGGGGAGACACAGATATAGGCACCAAAAAAGTGCGAAGCCGACATGGCCAGTCCGTTCCTGCCCGTGTGACCTCCGTGTCGCCAGGTTTGTGCCAGAGCTGCAGTGGACCCTGACGGCCAGCCCCCCTCTCCCAATACTGGTGCCTGTCCGCTGGTGGGTCGAACGAGCCCCCCTGGGGCAATTTGAATGAGTACACTTTAAATCCTTTTACAATGATCTATTGGAGGGCAAGTCTGATGCCAGCAGCCGCGGGAATTCCAGCTCCAGTAGCGTCCACTAAAGCTGCTGCAGTTAAAAAGCTTTTATAAGGATCGAGCTTGGCGGTTCACCGCAAGGAGTCCTAACGCCAGTCCCAGCCCCTGTGCCTTGGGGTGCCTCCCGATGCTCTTCACTGAGTGTCCCGGGGGCCCGAAGCATTTCCTTTGAAAAAATTAAGTGTCCAAACTACAGGTGGTGTAGCTTGCTTAACAGCTGGGATAATCCGCTGACTAGCAGACACTGCTACTACGCACAAAGTATTTCCTGGGCTAGATGCAGTTAAAAATTTGTAATTCGATACTCTCGTTGGATGCTGAGAAAGCATTCCATAGAGTCTCCTGGCATGCCATATATTATTCTCTTAAAAAGCTTGGGGTAGGGGTCTAGGGGACCCTTTTATAGCCAAAATCATGGCCCTGTATCGCAATACGTCACCTAGGCTGAAGATAAATGGAACATTTTCATCACCTTTCATAATCACCAATGGGACAAGGCAGGGATGTCCTCTGTCCCCTCTCTTATACATCCTAGTGACGGGGCACCTGCTCTCATCAATTCGCCATAACCCCAATATTAGGTGGATTGAGGTGGGAGGCACCGAGTACAAGTGCTCTGCATTTGCTGATGATGTCCTAGTATATATCACTCAATCACATATATCCATCCCTGCTGTTATGGCTGAAATAGATCACTTTGTTACATGGTCAAATTTTAAAATCAATGCAGCGAAGTCTGAGGCCCTCGATGTCTCCATCCCCAAATCCATACAGGATTCCATCCAGTCCAACTTTCCCTTTGCCTGGCCCTCACAGGGTATCAAATACTGAGGAATTTGCATTCATAGAGACCTCTCCCGTCTATGTTATCTTAATTTTGGGCCCTTTATTGAACAACTCCATACAGACCACGGTTGGCAAGTTAGAACTGTAAGATTCACTTCGTGAACCACTGGTGTTTTGTGGAAAAGCACATGTACACTGTGTTCCAAATTATTATGCAAAAAGTGTTTAGGAGTGATACGGTAAGAATATTTTTGTTTGTCAGTTAAGCTCATTGATGGTGATGTATGTCAGGGCTCTTTATATCACTGTAAGCAATTGCAGACACCTGTGCTAATTAGTTTGGCAGGTGTGTCCAATGAAAGGCAAGACTACTTAAGAAGGCTGTCCCACATTATTAAGCAGCCTACATTTTCTGCCAAAATGGGAAAGAAAAAGGATGTGTCGGCTGCTGATAAGCAACAAATTGTGGAGTGTTTAGGTCAAGGCATGACTACAATCAACATTGCCAAGACACTTCATCCTGATCATCGCACAATCAAGAAATATGTAGCTGATTCACAGTACACACGTATGCGTGCTGAAAAGGGAAAATTGAGGACTCTTTCCTACAGGCAATTACATCAGGTTAAAAAAGCAGCGGCAAAAAGCCTTGTCATAGCAGCAGACAAGCTTTTGAAGCTGCTGGTGACTCCAACGTCCCCCGAACAACAAGATGCAGGGTCCTTCAGAGGTTTGCAGCTGTGCGTAAGCCATCCTGTCGACCTCCTCTATCCACTGTACACAAGCAGAAATGGCTCCAGTGGGCCAAACAATACATGAAGACTGACTTTAAAACTGTTTTGTTCACCAATGAGTGCCGTGCAACGCTCGATGGTCCAGAAGGATGGAGTGGAGGATGGCTGGTTGATGGACACCCCATGCAAACACGGCTACGGCGCCAGCAAGGAGGATGTGGAGTTTTGGGCTGGAATCATGGGGAGAGAGATTGTTGGCCCCTTTAGGATCCCTGAAGGGGTAAAGATGAACTCAATAATGTATGTGGAGTTTCTCAAACAGCACTTCCTGCCATGGTTCAAGAAGAAGAACCGTGTATTCCGCAACAAGATCATTTCATTGCATGAAAATGCACTGTCTCATGCTGCACATAACACATCTGCATCTCTGGCTGATATGGGCATAAAAGGCGACAAACTTATGGTGTGACCCCCATGCTCCCCTGACCTCAACCCCATTCAGAACCTCTGGAGCATCATCAAAAGGAGTGTCTATGATGGCGGGAGGCAGTTCACATCTAAGCAACAGCTCTGGGAGGGTATTCTGTCCTCATGCAAAACAATTGAAGCAGAAACCATCCAAAACTTGACAAATTCAATGGACGAGAGAGTTCAGAAGCTCCATTCGAACAAGAGGTCCTATGTGCAAATGTAACATCACCTAAAATAAAGTTTTGAGTTGAAAACTGTTTGATTTCAGTTTCTAATAACCTGCTAATGCTTATAAATTCAAAAATGACCATTTTGTTGTTCTTTATTAAAATGAAAAGGTCGATCGAAGAGTGTGGGGGATCTAAGAGTGTGGCCACCCAGTAGTCAGGATTATTTTGAATTCTGACAATCTGAGGGTCATGTTGCAGGTACTGCAGCAAGAAGGCACTCATGTGTCTTGCGCATCTAGGAGCCCCAAAATTATTTTCCGGGCTAGATGCAGCTAAAAATTATCATTAATTTGAAAGCTGGTGGAGCTTAGCATAGATGGCCTAATAGAATCAGTACTGCAAACTGCTACAAGGTCCAAATTATTTTCAAGCCAAGATACAGATAAACGTGATTAGTAATTTTAAATCTGGTGGAGTTTAGTATAGATGGCCTAATAGAATCAGTACTGCAAACTGCTACAAGGCCCAAATTATTTTCCAGCCAAGATACAGATAAACATGATTAGTAATTTTAAATCTGGTGGAGTTTAGCATAGATGGCCTAATATTATCAGTACTGCAAACTGCTACAAGGCCCAAATTATTTTCCAGCCAAGATACAGATAAACATGATTAGTAATTTTAAATCTGGTGGAGTTTAGTATAGATGGCCTAATAGAATCAGTACTGCACACTGCTACAAGGCCCAAATTATTTTCCAGCCAAGATACAGATAAACATGATTAGTAATTTGAAAGCTTAAATCGATTGGTGAGGTGATTTTAACAAATCATCAAGCTTTTACTCTTCCCAGGATGACACAGAGGAAGAAAAGTCCTTTCGGATCTATGATTTGTTTATCTTTATGAACGTGAGTCTGTCTACATTATCAGTGGAGAGCCGCGCGCGCTTATCTGTCAGTACACCACCAGCAGCGCTGAACACACGTTCAGACAGAACGCTGGCTGCGGGGAATGACAAGATCTCCAAGGCGTAAGTGGCGAACTCCGGCCATTTATCCAGATTGGAAGCCCAAAAAGAGCAAGGGTCCAGTGACACAGTCATGGCTTCAATGTTTACTTGGAGATACTCTTGTACCATCGTCTCTAGGGGTTGACTATGTGTCAGACTTCTTGTCTCCTGTGGCCTTGCAAAGAATGATCTAAAAAAGTGGTGAAATGATTCCGCAAAATTGATGTTACCAGCAGATACTGTGCTTCTGTTACGTTTTGAGTGCTGAACACTCGACGGTCCCACGGTTGGCAAGTGGGAACTGTGAGATTCACTACGTGCACCACTGGTGTTTTGTGGAAAAGCACAAGTAAGATTCTGCAACAGTCTCTGCTGATTCTCCTGCATGTATGCATCCAATTCTATGGCAGGAATAATTTCTGCAAATTTACTTTTGTACCGGGGATCTAACAGTGTGGCAACCCAGTAGTCAGGATTATTTCTAATTCTCACAATTCGAGGGTTATATTGCAGGTAGTGCAGCAAGAAGGCACTCATGTGTCTTGCACATCCAGGAGCACCAAGTCCCTGTTGTGTTGGTAGCGAGGTAACAATCATGCTTCCTTCTTCTGCCCTCTCCCGCCAACCTCGCACAACAGAAATGTGATCAAGGTCTCCCTCATCTGATGAGTCTTCCATCAGTTCGTCCTCCACTTCTTCCTGGGCTCCTGCACCTTCCTCACTAGTTTGGCTTCTACCATGCGCCCTGGTAAAACCATATCCCCCACCCTCACATGCCTGCCGCCTTGGTGCTGCCGACCATCTGGACCTTGCAGATGTTAGCCCTTCCGCATACAACTCCTCCTCCTCTACTTCCTCCACCTCCTCTTGTGCCACCACCTGACTCCGAATTCTGTTTAACATGTGCTCCAGCATGAAAATCACCAAAATAGTCATGCTGATAATGGCATCGTCAGCACTAAACATCTTCGTCACCATTTCAAAACTGTGCAGAAGGGTGCATAGGTCCCTGATCTGAGACCACTCCTCCAGCGTGATTTGCCCCACCTCTGGATCTCGTTGGCCCAGGCTATACGTCAGAACATATTGCACCAGGGCTTGCTGGTGCTGTCACAGTCGCTGCAACATGTGCAGAGTTGAATTCCACCGGGTAGGCACATCGCATTTTAGCCAGTGAAGTGGCAGGCCCAACGACTTCTGTAGAGATGTAAGTCGCTGATCTGCGGGATGCGAACGGCGGAAGTGAGCACACAGCGACCGTGCCCTCTGCAGAAGGCCATATAGCCCGGGATAGTGGGCTAAAAATTGCTGGACAAGCAGGTTCAACACGTGAGCCATACAAGGCACGTGTGTGACATTGCCCCGGCGAAGGGCCGCACCGAGGATTGCAGCATTGTTGCACACGGCCTACCCTGGTTTCAGGTCAAGTGGAGACAACCATTCATGAAACTGGTTCTCCAGAGCTGACCACAACTCCTCTGTCACACACAGAGTTTCTCAAAGAAGCGGTGATGTTGTGTGCGACATGCTGGTGGAGCACAGGCACACCTTTCTTTGAGAAGTAGTGCCGACTGGGCATCTGGTACTGGGGCACTGCGACGGACATAAGGTCTCGAAAGTCCTCTGTGTCCACCAGGCGGAAAGGCAGCATTTCTGTAGCCAAGAGCTTGCAGATGGTGAAATTCAGCTTCTTAGCTTTCTCATGGCTAGGAGGAAATGGTCTTTTACTTGTCCACATCTGAGGGACCGAGGGCTGGCTGCTGTGCTTAAACGGGGTTGAGAAGGGTGTCCCCGGCAAACTGCCGGTCTGTGAGGAAGATGCAGGGAGACACGTTAGGTTGCCTTGATCCAAAGTTAGTGCTATCGATGTCGGACAGCGCTGAACACCAGCTGGTGTTTCCACCTCCAAAGAAAATGATGACCTGCCAATCACGCTGGCTGTTGCGGGTAAAGAGGTGGCAGGTCTGTGTCCCAAAACAGATGTGACTGCTGTACCCCCAGTCACAGAGGATGAAGAGGCCGCGGATGCACAAGATGTGGCAGACGGTGGTTGGCCCGGCCGGCTAGGCCGCATTGTAGCACAGTGAGCTTCCCACTTCAACTTATGCTTCATATCCATGTGCCGGTTCATGCATGAAGTACTCAAACTATGTATTTTTTGGCCTCTACTTAGCTTTTGCTGACAAATGTTACAGATAACACGAGTTGGGTCATCCTTATCGATCTGAAAAAATGCCCAGGCTATGCAACGCTTAGCACCAATGCGACCTCAAGAGCCACCACGACTTGTGGTCAGAGGCAGAGTTGTGTTTGAGGATGCGGTTGTTGACGTGCTTTCAGTACTACATCTCTGTCCAGGAAGGCGCAATCTGACCTCGTCGTCACTAGCATCCTCCTCCACCTCATCTGCTGACCTCATCGACTGGCTGACTGTGGGTTGACAGTAAGTGGGATCTCCAACCTCGTCATCATCACCCTGTGTGTTATCACACCCGTCGTCCTCAGAGCCAACCTGTTCCTGCCCTGACAAAAAACTAAAGTTGTCGCTCCAATCAGGTATTTGAGTCTCATCATCGTCTTCCTCATTGTCTCCACCAACAGGAGTTACAGTTTGGGAACGAGGGTCTACATTATGGTCAGAACCTTCTGCGTCTGGTCCTTGATCCGACTCATAAAAATTCTGGTCATCAGTGCAGATCATTTCCTCGTCTGGATTCACAGAAGCTCTGGAGCCGACCTCTGATTCCCAGGCTATAGTATGAGTAAACAGCTCTGCAGACTCAACCATCTGTTCTACCCCATACTCAGACGGGCAGCTGGAGACTTGGGAGCTGTGAGGAAGCAAGTGCGATTCGGGTGACACCTCTAAGGACTGGAGTATTTGTCATGTTGAAGTTGAGGTGAAGGAGAGCCCACTTAAAGGAGCACTTGATATCCGTTGAAGCACCTGCTGTTTTGTGACTCATCTGGAATTTGCAGCGATTGGCGTGGCCATAAGAAATGGATCGTATCACATTGTCCACTAAATGAAGTAGACATCTTAGTTTGGCTGGAAGATGGTCTTTCTTCTGCAGATGTTACTGTTGCTTTAACACCTACCCCACGGACACAACCTTTTTTTCCCTTCCCAACATGCCTATTCCAATTTCCACCAGCAGCAGGCCTTTTTCCACTCATTTTGGTGGTTAACTAATTGACAACTCTGGAGTTCTTTGCACAGAAAACAATAGATGGGAAACGAGCAGAGCTGAGTGGCCAAAGTGTGGTATTGGCCCAAAAATATTGGCTGGGTTAGATGCAGTAAAACAATTTTATTACATACACAGGTGGTGGAGGTTAGTATAGATGGACTAATAGAACAAGTCCCACACACTGCTACAAGCCCAAATATTTTTTCAGAGCTATATGCAGATAAAAATTATTTTTGATTTGCAACCTGGTGGAGGTTAGTATAGATGGACTAATAGAACAAGTAACACACACTGCTACAAGCCCAAATATTTTTTCAGAGCTAGATGCAGATAAAAAATATTTTTAATTTGCAACCTGGTGGAGGTTAGTATAGATGGACTAATAGAACAAGTCTCACACACTGCTACAAGCAGAAAAAATTTTCTGAGCTAGATGCAGTTAAAAATTATTTTTAATTTGCAACCTAGTGAAGGTTAGTATAGATGGACTAACAGAACAAGTCCCACAAACTGCTACAGGCCCAAATATTTTTTCAGAGCTAGATGCCGATAAAAATTATTTTTAATTTGCAACCAGGTGGAGGTTAGTATAGATGGACTAATAGAACAAGTCTCACACACTGCTACAAGCCCAAACATTTTTTCAGAGCTAGATGCAGATAAAAATTATTTTTAATTTGCAATCTGGTGGAGGTTAGTATAGATGGACTAATAGAGCAATCCCACACATGGCTACAAGTCCAAATATTTTTTCAGAGCTAGATGCAGATAAAAGTTATTTTTAATTTACAACCTGGTGGAGGTTAGTATTAGAGATGAGCGGTGTTCGACTAGAACTGTTCGCCAATCTCAAATTCGAGCTGTTTTGGGCGGTGTTCGAGTTGTTCGACGAACCCGAACGATTTGCAAAAAATTCGGCTGTTCGAGGTTATGTTCGATAACTGTTCGTGCACCAAAAGCGTGTCCTGCATGTCTGGCGCTATTTAGAGCACCAATCATGCAGGGATTGTCTGCCACTCACTGTAATGCCACAGCCATGGTGGTTGTGGCATTACAGTGATTGCCCAAATCGATGGGAACAGTGCCAACAGTGAAACATGAAAAGCCGGCAATTCAGCAGCGGCATACACCTGTACCCGACAATTTAGAACCGAAAGAATAGAGCTTCACACATAGATTAGATAGATATAAACATGTCAGTCACATATATATGAAGTACAGTGACAGTGTTGCTTACTGTACTTGTCATTTAGCGTAAAGGATTTATCAAAAAAAATAATAGTGTTTTCGTGCACCGTCTCTTTAAAAAAGCCGGCCGGCAATTCAGCAGCGGTACCCGACAATTTATAACAGACAGAATAGAGCTTCACACATAGATTAGATAGATAGAAACATGTCAGTCACATATATAAGAAGTACAGTGATAGTGTTGGTTACTGTACTTGTCATTTAGTATTAAAATAAAGGATTTATTATTAAAAAAATTGGCGTGGGGTTCCCCTTAATTTTAGGCTCTAGCGGAGGTTAAGCAGACGGCTGGGGCCGATGTTTGAAGCCTGGGAAGGGGGTAATACCCACGGAGCTTCCCAGGCTACTAATATCAGCCCCCAGCTGAATACATAGCCTTTACTAGCTATTAAAATGGGGGACCCCCCCAAAAAAATGACGTGGGGTCCCCCCTAATTTAATAGCTAGCAAAGGCTAGGCAGACAGCTGGGGGCTGATATTAATAGCCCAGGAAGGGAGCCATGAATATTGGCCCCCTCCCAGGCTAGAAACACCAGCCGTCAGCCGCCCCAGAAATGGCGCATTCATAGGATGCGCCAATTCTGGCACTTAGCCTCGCTCTTCCACGCTGCCCTGGTGCGGTGGCAGGGGGTAATAGGGTTGGGGTTGATGTCAGCTTATAATGCCAGCTGACATCAAGCCCAGGTTAGTAATGGAGAGGCGTCTATAAGACACCCCCATTACTAACCCCATAGTCAAAGTTAAAAAAAACACAAACACCCAGAATAAAGTCCTTTAATTGAAATAAAGACACAATCCTTTATTGTTCTAAATTAAACCATACTTACCGTCACGCCCATTCCAGCTGAAGCCAACGATCTCCTGCAATAAAAGAAAAATAATAAAGCAACCTCATCCTTACCTTTCCATGGTTCCCACGACAGCTTCAGCTCTGCTACATCGAGATGACAGGCTGGACCGCAGCAGAACGCTGCCATCCAGCCTCTCATCCCGCAGACACTGAGAAGCGCAGGCTTGCTTGCGCTGCTCAGCGTCTCTCTGTGACGACATCCAGATGAGCCGAGTTCATGTCCAATGAACTCGGCTCACCTCATGCACGTCACTGACAGCGTGGGAAAATTCTCACGCTGAAGCGGTGAGTGCAGGAGAATTCTCCCACGCTGTCAGTGACGTGCATAAGGTGAGCTCATGTCCAATGAACTCAGCTCACCTCCTGCACGTCACTGACAGCGTGGGAGAATTCTCCGGCACTCAGCGCTTCAGTGTGAGAATTCTCCCACGCTGAAGCGCTGAGTGCAGGAGAATTTTCCCACGCTGTCAGTGACGTGCATGAGGTGAGCCGAGTTCATTGGACAATAACTCGGCTCATCTGGATGCCCTCACAGAGAGACACTGTGGAGCGCAAGCAAGCCTGCGCTTCTCAGTGTCTGCGGGATGACAGGCTGGATGGCAGCGTTCTGCTGCGGTCCAGCCTGTCATCTCGATGTAGCAGAGCTGAAGCTGTCATGGGAACCATGGAAAGGTAAGGATGATGTTGCTTTATTATTTTTCTTTTATTTCAGGAGATCGTTGGCTTCAGCTGGAATGGGCGTGATGGTAAGTATGGTTTAATTTAGAACAATAAAGAATTGTGTGTTTATTTCAATTAAAGGACTTTTTTCTGGGTGTTGTGTTTTTTTTAAATACTTTACTAGAAATTCATGGTGGTCATGTCTAATATTGGCGTGACCCCATGAATTTCGGGCTTAGGGCCAGCTGATAATGCCAAGATGGCCCTAACCCCTTTATTACCCAGTGAGCCACCGCATCAGGGCCCTGGATGAGTTGGGTACAGCGCCAGAAGATGGCGCTTCTATGAACGCGCCATTTTCCGGGGTGGCTGCAGACTGCAATTTGCAGCGGGGGTGGCCCAGAAAGCTTGGGCCTCCCTGCGCTGCGGATTCCAGCCCCCAGCTGCCTAGTTGTACCTGGCTGGACACAAAAACAGGGCGAAGCCCCACGTCAATTTTCTTTAAATTATTTCATGAAATAATTAAGAAAAAAAGGGCTTCCCTATATTGTTGTGTCCGGCCAGGTACAAATAGGCAGCTGGTGGTTGGGGGCAGCCCGTTCCTGCCTGCTGTACCTGGCTGGACACAAATATAGTGCGAAGTCCCACGTCAATTTTTTTTAAATTATTTCATGAATTTCCTGAAATAATTTAAAAAAATTGAAGTGGGGCTTCGCACTATATTAGTGTCCAGCCAGGTACAGCAGGCAGGAACGGGCTGCCCCCATCCACCAGCTGCCTATTTGTACCTGGCCGGACACAACAATATAGGGAAGCCCTTTTTTTCTTAATTATTTCATGAATTTCATGAAATAATTAAAAAAAATTGAAGTGGGGCTTCGCACTATATTTGTGTCCAGCCAGGTACAGCAGGCAGGAACGGGCTGCCCCCAACCACCAGCTGCCTATTTGTACCTGGCCGGACACAACAATATAGGGAAGGCCTTTTTTTCTTAATTATTTCATGAATTTCATGAAATAATTTAAAAAAAAGTACGTGGGGCTTCGCCCTATTTTTGTGTCCAGCCAGGTACAACTAGGCAGCTGGGGGCTGGAATCTGCAGCGCAGGGAGGCCCAAGCTTTCTGGGCCCCCCCCCGCTACAAATTGCAGTCCGCAGCCACCCCGGAAAATGGCGCGTTCATAGAAGCGCCATCTTCTGGCGCTGTACCCAACTCATCCAGGGCCCTGGTGCGGTGGCTCACTGGGTAATAAAGGGGTTAGGGCCAGCTTGGTATTATCAGCTGGCCCCAAGCCCAAAATTCATGGGGTCACGCCAGTATTAGACATGACCGCCATGAATTTCTAGTAAAGTATTTAAAAAAAACACAACACCCAGAATAAAGTCCTTTAATTGAAATAAAGACACAATTCTTTATTGTTCTAAATTAAACCATACTTACCATCACACCCATTCCAGCTGAAGCCAACGATCTCCTGCAATAAAAGAAAAATAATAAACCAACCTCACCCTTACCTTTCCATGGTTCCCATGACAGTTTCAGCTCTGCTACATCGAGATGACTGGCTGGACCGCAGCAGAACGCTGCCATCCAGTCTGTCATCCCGCAGACACTGAGAAGCGCAGGCATGCTTGCGCTCCTCACTGTCTCGCTGTGACGGCATCCAGATGAGCCGAGGTCATGTCCAAAGAACTCGGCTCACCTCATGCACGTCACTGACAGCGTGGGAAAATTCTCACGCTGAAGCGCTGAGTGCAGGAGAATTCTCCCACGCTGTCAGTGACGTGCAGGAGGTGAGCTGAGTTCATTGGACATGAGCTCACCTTATGCACGTCACTGACAGCGTGGGAGAATTCTCCTGCACTCACCGCTTCAGCGTGAGAATTTTCCCACGCTGTCAGTGACGTGCATGAGGTGAGCCGAGTTCATTGGACATGAACTCGGCTCATCTGGATGTCGTCACAGAGAGACGCTGAGCAGCGCAAGCAAGCCTGCGCTTCTCAGTGTCTGCGGGATGACAGGCTGGATGGCGGCGTTCTGCTGCGGTCCAGCCTGTCATCTCGATGTAGCAGAGCTGAAGCTGTCGTGGGAACCATGGAAAGGTAAGGATGAGGTTGCTTTATTATTTTTCTTTTATTGCAGGAGATCGTTGGCTTCAGCTGGAATGGGCGTGATGGTAAGTATGGTTTAATTTAGAACAATAAAGGATTGTGTCTTTATTTCAATTAAAGGACTTTATTCTGGGTGTTTGTGTTTTTTTTAACTTTGACTATGGGGTTAGTAATGGGGGTGTCTTATAGACGCCTCTCCATTACTAACCTGATCTTGATGTCAGCTGGCATTATAAGCTGACATCAACCCCAACCCTATTACCCCCTGCCACCGCACCAGGGCAGCGTGGAAGAGCGAGGCTAAGTGCCAGAATTGGCGCATCCTATGAATGCGCCATTTCTGGGGCGGCTGACGGCTGGTGTTTCTAGCCTGGGAGGGGGCCAATATTCATGGCTCCCTTCCTGGGCTATTAATATCAGCCCCCAGCTGTCTGCCTAGCCTTTGCTAGCTATTAAATTAGGGGGGACCCCACGTCATTTTTTTTGGGGGGTCCCCATTTTAATAGCTAGTAAAGGCTATGTATTCAGCTGGGGGCTGATATTAGTAGCCTGGGAAGCTCCGTGGGTATTACCCCCTTCCCAGGCTTCAAACATCTGCCCCAGCCGTCTGCTTAACCTCCGCTAGAGCCTAAAATTAAGGGGAACCCCACGCCAATTTTTTTAATAATAAATCCTTTATTTTAATACTAAATGACAAGTACAGTAACCAACACTATCACTGTACTTCATATATATGTGACTGACATGTTTCTATCTATCTAATCTATGTGTGATGCTCTATCTTTCTGTTCTAAATTGTCGGGTACCGCTGCTGAATTGCCGGCCGGCTTTTTTAAAGAGACAGTGCATGAAAACACTATTATTTTTTTAAATAAATCCTTTACACTAAATGACAAGTACAGTAAGCAACACTATCACTGTACTTCATATATATGTGACTGACATGTTTCTATCTATCTAATCTATGTGTGAAGCTCTATTCTTTCTGTTCTAAATTGTCGGGTACAGATGCTGAATTGCCGGCCGGCTTTTTTAAAGAGACGGTGCATGAAAACACTAATATTTTTTTTAATAAATCCTTTACACTAAATGACAAGTGCAGTAACCAACACTGTCACTGTGCTTCTTATATGTGTGACTGACATGTTTCTATCTATCTAATCTATGTGTGATGCTCTATTCCTTCTTGTCTAAATTGTCGGGTACCGGTGTATGCCGCTGCTGAATTTGCCGGCCGGCTTTTTTAAAGAGAGTGTCTTCTGAGCAGTTTGTCAGCTTTTAGACACCTTTGCAGGTGTTTTCTATGTGTTTCTATGTGTTTTTGTTTGCCTGCCATTGGTTTTAACGGTGTTCGACGGTGTTCTAAGGTGTTCGACGAACAGTTCGACGAACAGTTCCTCGAACATCCCGGTGTTCGACGAACCGAACCGAACCCGAACACTACGGGGGTGGCTCAACACTAGTTAGTATAGATGGACTAGTAGAACAAGTCCCACACACTGCTACAAGCCCAAATATTTTTTTCAGAGCAAGATGCAGATAAAAATTATTTTTAATTTGCAACCTGGTGGAGGTTAGTATAGATGGACTAATAGAACAAGTCCCACACACTGATACAAACCCAAATATTTTTTCAGAGCTAGATGCATATAAAAATTATTTTTAATTTGCAACCTGGTGGAGGTTAGTATAAATGGACTAATAGAACAAGTCCCACACACTGCTACAAGCCCAAATATTTTTTCAGAGCTAGATGCAGATAAAAATTATTTTGATTTTGCAACCTGGTGGAGGTTAGTATAGATGGACTAATAGAACAAGTCTCACACACTGCTACAAGTCCAAATATTTTTTCAGAGCTAGATGCAGGTAAAAATTATTTTTAATTTGCAAACTGGTGGAGGTTAGTACAGATGGACTAATAGAGAAGCCCACACACTGCTACAAGTCCAAATATTTTTTCAGAGCTACATGCAGATAAAAATTATTTTTAATTTGCAACCTTGGGGAGGTTAGTTTAGATGGACTAATAGAACAAGTCCCACACACTGCTAGAAGGCCAAATATTTTTTCAGAGCTAGATGTAGATAAAAATTATTTTTAATTTGCAACCTTGTGGAGGTTAGTATAGATAGACTAATAGAACAAGTCCCACACACTGCTACAAGCCCAAATATTTTTTCAGAGCTAGATGCAGCTAAACATTATTTTTAATTTGCAACCTGGTGTAGGTTAGTATAGATGGACTAATAGAACAAGTCCCACAAACTGCTACAAGCCCAAATATTTTTTCAGAGCTAGATGCAGATAAAAATTATTTTTAATTTGCAACCTGGTGGAGGTTAGTAAAGATGGACTAACAGAACAAGTCCCACACACTGCTACAAGTCCAAGTATTTTTTCAGAGCTAGTTGCAGAAAAAAGTTATTTTTAATTTACAACCTGGTGGAGGTTAGTATAGATGGACTAGTAGAACAAGTCCCACACACTGCTACAAGCCCAAATATTTTTTCAGAGCTATATGCAGATAAAAATTATTTTTGATTTGAAATCTGGTGGAGGTTAGTAGTGATGGACTAATAGAACAAGTCCAACACACTGCTACAAGCCCAAATATTTTTTCAGAGCTAGATGCAGATAAAAATAATTTTTAATTTGCAACCTGGTGGAGGTTAGTATATTTGGACTAATAGAACAAGTCCCACACACTGCTGCAAGCCCAAATATTTTTTCAGAGCTAGATGCAGATAAAAATTATTTTTAATTTGCAACCTGGTGGAGGTTAGTATAGATGGACTAATAGAACAAATCCCACACACTGCTTCAAGCCAAAATATTTTTTCAGAGCTGGATGCAGATAAAAAATATTTTTAATTTGCAACCTGGTGTAGCTTAGTATAGATGGACTAATAGAACAAGTCCCACACACTGCTACAAGCCCAAATATTTTTTCAGAGCTATATGCAGATAAAAATTATTTTTAATTTGCAGCCTGGAGGAGGTTAGTATAGATGGACTAGGAGAACAAGTCCCACACACTGCTACAAGCCCTAATATTTTTTTCAGAGCTAGATGCAGATAAAAATTATTTTTAATTTGCAACCTGGAGGAGGTTAGTATAGATGGACTAGGAGAACAAGTCCCACACACTGCTACAAGCCCAAATATTTTTTTCAGAGCAAGATGCAGATAAAAATTATTTTTAATTTGCAACCTGGTGGAGGTTAGTATAGATGGACTAATAGAACAAGTCCCACACACTTATACAAACCCAAATATTTTTTCAGAGCTAGATGCAGATAAAAATTATTTTTAATTTGCAATCTGGTGGAGGTTAGTATAAATGGACTAGTAGAACAAGTCCCACACACTGCTACAAGCCCAAATATTTTTTCAGAGCTATATGCAGATAAAAATTATTTTTGATTTGAAATCTGGTGGAGGTTAGTAGTTATGGACTAATAGAACAAGTCCAACACACTGCTACAAGCCCAAATAATTTTTCAGAGCTAGATGCAGATAAAAATTATTTTTAATTTGCAACCTGGTGGAGGTTAGTATAAATGGACTAATAGAACAAGTCCCACACACTGCTACAAGTCTAAATATTTTTTCAGAGCTAGATGCAGGTAAAAAATATTTTTAATTTGCAACCTGGTGTAGGTTAGTATCGATGGGCTAATAGAACAAGTCCCACACACTGCTACAAGTCCAAATATTTTTTCAGAGCTAGATGCAGATAAAAATTATTTTTAATTTGCAACCTGATGGAGGTTAGTATAGATGGACTAACAGAACAAGTCCCACACACTGCTACAAGTCCAAATATTTTTTCAGAGCTAGATGCAGATCAAAATTATTTTTAATTTGCAACCTGGTGGAGGTTAGTATAGATCGACTAATAGAACAAGTCCCACACACTGCTACAAGTCCAAATATTTTTTCAGAGCTAGATGCAGATCAAAATTATTTTTAATTTGCAACCTGATGGAGGTTAGTATAGATGGACTAACAGAACAAGTCCCACACACTGCTACAAGTCCAAATATTTTTTCAGAGCTAGATGCAGATCAAAATTATTTTTAATTTGCAACCTAGTGGAGGTTAGTATAGATGGACAAACAGAACAAGTCCCACACACTGCTACAAGCCCAAATATTTTTTCAGAGCTAGATGCAGATAAAAATTATTTTTAATTTGCAACCTGATGGAGGTTAGTATAGATGGACTAATAGAACAATTCCCACACACTGCTACAAGCCCAAACATTTTTTCAGAGCCAGATGCAGGTAAAAATTATTTTTAATTTGCAACCTGGTGGAGGTTAGTATAGATGGACTAATAGAACAAGTCCCAAACACTGCTACAAGCCCAAATATTTTTCAGATCTAGATGCAGATAAAAATTATTTTTAATTTGCAACCTGGTGGAGGTTTGTATAGATGGACTAATAGAACAAGTCCCACACACTGCTACAAGCCCAAATATTTTTTCAGAGCTATATACAGATGAAAAATATTTTTGATTTGCAACCTGGTGGAGGTTAGTATAGATGGACTAATAGAACACGTCCCACACACTGCTACAAGCCAAATTTTTTTTCAGAGCTAGGTGCAGATAAAAAATATTTTTAATTTGCAACCTGGTGGAGGTTAGTATAGATGGACTAATAGAACAATTCCCACACACTGCTACAAGCCCAAATATTTTTTCAGAGCTAGATGCAGATAAAAATTATTTTTAATTTGCAACCTGGTGGAGGTTAGTATAGATGGACTAATAGAACAAGTCCCACACACTGTTACAAGCCCAAATATTTTTTCAGAGCTAGATGCAGATAAAAATTATTTTTAATTTGCAACCTGGTGGAGGTTAGTATAGATGGAATGAAAGAACTAGTCCCACACTGCTACAAGCCCAAATATTTTTTCAGAGCTAGATGCAGATAAAAATTATTTTTGATTTGCAACCTGGTGAAGGTTAGTATAGATGGACTAATAGAACTAGTCCCACACACTGCTACAAGCCCAAATATTTTTTCAGAGCTAGATGCAGATAAAAATTATTTTTAATTTGCAACCTAGTGGAGGTTAGTATGGATGAACTAGTAGAACAAGTCCCACAAACTGCTACAAGCCCAAATATTTTTTCAGAGCTAGATGCAGATAAAAAATATTTTTAATTTGCAACCTGGTGGAGGTTAATATCGACGGACTAAAAGAACAAGTCCCACACACTGCAACAAGCCCAAATATTTTTTTCAGAGCTAGATGCAGGTAAAAAATATTTTTAATTTGCAAACTGGTGGAGGTTAGTACAGATAGACTAATAGAGCAATCCAACACACTGCTACAAGTCTAAATATTTTTTCAGAGCTAGATGCAGATAAAAATTATTTTTAATTTGCAACCTTGTGGAGGTTAGTATAGATGGACTAATAGAACAAGTCCCACACACTGCTACAAGCCCAAATATTTTTTCAGAGCTAGATGCAGGTAAAAAATATGTTTAATTTGCAACCTTGTGGAGGTTAGTATAGATGGACTAATAGAACAAGTCCCACACACTGCTACAAGCCCAAATATTTTTTCAGAGCTAGATGCAGATAAAAATTATTTTTCATTTGCAACCTGGTGGAGGTTAGTATAGATGGACAATTAGAACAAGTCCCACACACTGCTACAAGCCCAAATATTTTTTCAGAGCTATATGCAGATAAAAATTATTTTTAATTTGCAACCTGGTGGAGGTTAGTATAGATGGACTAATAGAACAAGTCCCACACACTGCTACAAGCCCAAATATTTTTTCAGAGCTAGATGCAGATAAAAAATATTTTTAATTTGCAACCTGGTGGAGGTTAGTATAGATGGACTAATAGAACAAGTCCCACACACTGCTACAAGCCCAAATATTTTTTCAGAGCTAGATGCAGGTAAAAAATATGTTTAATTTGCAACCTTGTGGAGGTTAGTATAGATGGACTAATAGAACAAGTCCCACACACTGCTACAAGCCCAAATATTTTTCAGAGCTAGATGCAGATAAAAATTATCTTTAACTTGCATCCTGGGGGAGGTTAGTATAGATGGACAAATAGAACAAGTCCCACACACTGCTACAAGCCCAAATATTTTTTCAGAGCTAGATGCAGATAAAAAATATTTTTATTATGCAACTTGGTGGAGGTTAGTATAGAAGAACTAATAGTGCAATCCCACACACTGCTACAAGTCCACATATTTTTTAAGAGCTAGATGCAGATAAAAATTATTTTTAATTTGCAACCTGGTGGAGGTTAGTATAGATGGACTAATAGAACTAGTCCCATATATTGCTACAAGCCCAAATATTTTTTTCAGAGCTAGATGCAGATATAAATTATTTTTAATTTGCAACCTAGTGGAGGTTAGTGTAGATGGACTAACAGAACAAGTCCCCCACACTGCTACCAGCCCAAATATTTTTTCAGAGCTAGATGCAGATATAAATTATTTTTAATTTGCAACCTGGTAGAAGTTAGTATAGATGGACTAATAGAACAAGTCCCATACATTGCTACAAGCCCAAATATTTTTTCAGAGCTAGATGCAGATATAAATTATTTTTAATTTGCAACCTAGTGGAGGTTAGTGTAGATGGACTAACAGAACAAGTCCCCCAAACTGCTACAAGCCCAAATATTTTTTCAGAGCTAGATGCAGATAAAAATTATTTTTGATTTGCAACCTGGTGGAGGTTAGTATAGATTGACTAATAGAACAAGTCCCACACACTGCTGCCAGCCCAAATATTTTTTCAGAGCTAGATGCAGGTAAAAAATATGTTTAATTTGCAACCTTTTGGAGGTTATTATAGAAGGGAATAATAGAACAAGTCCCACACACTGCTACAAGCCCAAATATTTTTCAGAGCTATATGCAGATAAAAATTATTTTTAATTTGTAACCTGGTGGAGGTTTGTATAGATGGACTAATAGAACAAGTCCCACACACTGCTACAAGCCCAAATATTTTTTCAGAGCTATATGCAGATAAAAAATATTTTTAATTTGCAACCTGGTGGAGGTTAGTATAGATGGACTAATAGAACAAGTCCCACACACTGCTACAAGCCCAAATATTTTTCAGAGCTATATGCAGATAAAAATTATTTTTAATTTGCAACCTGGTGGAGGTTTGTATAGATGGACTAATAGAACAAGTCCCACACACTGCTACAAGCCCAAATATTTTTTCAGAGCTAGATGCAGATAAAAATTATTTTTATTATTCAACTTGGTGGAGGTTAGTATAGATGGACAAATAGAACAAGTCCCACACACTGCTGCCAGCCCAAATATTTTTTCAGAGCTAGATGCAGGTAAAAAATATGTTTAATTTGCAACCTTTTGGAGGTTATTATAGAAGGGAATAATGGAACAAGTCCCACACACTGCTACAAGCCCAAATATTTTTCAGAGCTATATGCAGATAAAAATTATTTTTAATTTGCAACCTGGTGGAGGTTTGTATAGATGGACTAATAGAACAAGTCCCACACACTGCTACAAGCCCAAATATTTTTTCAGAGCTATATGCAGATAAAAAATATTTTTAATTTGCAACCTGGTGGAGGTTAGTATAGATGGACTAATAGAACAAGTCCCACACACTGCTACAAGCCCAAATATTTTTTCAGAGCTATATGCAGATAAAAATTATTTTTGATTTGCAACCTGGTGGAGGTTAGTATAGATGGACTAATAGAACAAGTCCAACACACTGTTACAAGCCCAAATAATTTTTCAGAGCTAGATGCAGATAAAAAATATTTTTAATTTGCAACCTGGTGGAGGTTAGTATAGATGGACTAATAGAACTAGTCCCATATATTGCTACAAGCCCAAATATTTTTTCAGAGCAAGATGCAGATATAAATTATTTTTAATTTGCAAAATAGTGGAGGTTAGTGTATATGGACTAACAGAACAAGTCCTGCACACTGCTACCAGCCCAAATATTTTTTCAGAGCTAGATGCAGATAAAAATTATTTTTAATTTGCAACCTAGTGGAGGTTAGTATAGATGAACAAGTAGAACAAGTCCCACAAACTGCTACAAGCCCAAATATTTTTTCAGAGCTAGAAGCAGATAAAAAATATTTTTAATTTGCAACCTGGTGGAGGTTAATATCGATGGACTAATCGAACAAGTTCCACACACTGCAAAAAGCCCAAATATTTTTTCAGAGCTAGATGCAGTTAAAAATTATTTTTAATTTGCAAACTGGTGGAGGTTAGTACAGATAGACTAATAGAGCAATCTAACACACTGCTACAAGTCCAAATATTTTTTCAGAGCTAGATGCAGTTAAAAATTATTTTTAATTTGCATCCTTGTGGAGGTTAGTATAGATGGACTAATAGAACAAGTCCCACACACTGCTACAAGCCCAAATATTTTTTCAGAGCTAGATGCAGGTAAAAAATATGTTTAATTTGCAACCTTGTGGAGGTTAGTATAGATGGTCTAATAGAACAAGTCCCACACATTGCTACATGCCCAAATATTTTTTCAGAGCTAGATGCAGATAAAAATTATTTTAATTTGCAACCTGGTGGAGGTTAGTATAGATGGACAAATAGAACAAATCCCACACAATGCTACAAGCCCAAATATTTTTTCAGAGCTAGATGCAGATAAAAATTATTTTTAATTTGCAACCTGGTGGAGGTTAGTATAGATGGACTAATAGAACAAGTCCCAAACACTGCTACAAGCCCAAATATTTTTCAGAGCTAGATGCAGATAAAAATTATTTTTAATTTGCAACCTGGTGGAGGTTTGTATAGATGGACTAATAGAACAAGTCCCACACACTGCTACAAGCCCAAATATTTTTTCAGAGCTAGATGCAGATAAAAATTATTTTTGGCTTGCAACCTGGTGGAGGTTAGTATAGATGGACTAATAGAACAAGTCCCACACACTGCTACAAGCCCAAATATTTTTTCACAGCTAGATGCAGATAAAAAATATTTTTAATTTGCAACCTGGTGGAGGTTCGTATAGATGGACTAATAGAACAAGTCCCACACACTGCTACAAGCCCAAATATTTTTTCAGAGCTAGATGCAGGTAAAAAATATGTTTAATTTGCAACCTTGTGGAGGTTAGTATAGATGGACAAATAGAACAAGTCCCGCACACTGCTACAAGCCCAAATATTTTTCAGAACTAGATGCAGATAAAAATTATTTTTAATTTGCATCCTGGGGGAGGTTAGTATAGATGGACTAATAGAACAAGTCCCACACACTGCTACAAGCCCAAATATTTTTTCAGAGCTAGATGCAGATAAAAATTATTTTTATTATGCAACTTGGTGGAGGTTAGTATAGATGGACAAATAGAACAAGTCCCACACACTGCTGCCAGCCCAAATATTTTTTCAGAGCTAGATGCAGATAAAAATTATTTTTAATTTGCAACCTGGTGGAGGTTAGTATAGATGGACTAATAGAACTAGTCCCATATATTGCTACAAGCCCAAATATTTTTTCAGAGCAAGATGCAGATATAAATTATTTTTAATTTGCAAAATAGTGGAGGTTAGTGTAGATGGACTAACAGAACAAGTCCTGCACACTGCTACCAGCCCAAATATTTTTTCAGAGCTAGATGCAGATAAAAATTATTTTTAATTTGCAACCTAGTGGAGGTTAGTATAGATGAACAAGTAGAACAAGTCCCACAAACTGCTACAAGCCCAAATATTTTTTCAGAGCTAGATGCAGATAAAAAATATTTTTAATTTGCAACCTGGTGGAGGTTAATATCGATGGACTAATCGAACAAGTTCCACACACTGCAACAAGCCCAAATATTTTTTCAGATCTAGATGCAGTTAAAAATTATTTTCAATTTGCAAACTGGTGGAGGTTAGTACAGATAGACTAACAGAGCAATCTAACACACTGCTACAAGCCCAAATATTTTTTCAGAGCTAGATGCAGATAAAAATTATTTTTAATTTGCAACCTAGTGGAGGTTAGTATGGATGAACTAGTAGAACAAGTCCCACAAACTGCTACAAGCCCAAATATTTTTTCAGAGCTAGATGCAGATAAAAAATATTTTTAATTTGCAACCTGGTGGAGGTTAATATCGACGGACTAAAAGAACAAGTCCCACACACTGCAACAAGCCCAAATATTTTTTTCAGAGCTAGATGCAGGTAAAAAATATTTTTAATTTGCAAACTGGTGGAGGTTAGTACAGATAGACTAATAGAGCAATCCAACACACTGCTACAAGTCTAAATATTTTTTCAGAGCTAGATGCAGATAAAAATTATTTTTAATTTGCAACCTTGTGGAGGTTAGTATAGATGGACTAATAGAACAAGTCCCACACACTGCTACAAGCCCAAATATTTTTTCAGAGCTAGATGCAGGTAAAAAATATGTTTAATTTGCAACCTTGTGGAGGTTAGTATAGATGGACTAATAGAACAAGTCCCACACACTGCTACAAGCCCAAATATTTTTTCAGAGCTAGATGCAGATAAAAATTATTTTTCATTTGCAACCTGGTGGAGGTTAGTATAGATGGACAATTAGAACAAGTCCCACACACTGCTACAAGCCCAAATATTTTTTCAGAGCTATATGCAGATAAAAATTATTTTTAATTTGCAACCTGGTGGAGGTTAGTATAGATGGACTAATAGAACAAGTCCCACACACTGCTACAAGCCCAAATATTTTTTCAGAGCTAGATGCAGATAAAAAATATTTTTAATTTGCAACCTGGTGGAGGTTAGTATAGATGGACTAATAGAACAAGTCCCACACACTGCTACAAGCCCAAATATTTTTTCAGAGCTAGATGCAGGTAAAAAATATGTTTAATTTGCAACCTTGTGGAGGTTAGTATAGATGGACTAATAGAACAAGTCCCACACACTGCTACAAGCCCAAATATTTTTCAGAGCTAGATGCAGATAAAAATTATCTTTAACTTGCATCCTGGGGGAGGTTAGTATAGATGGACAAATAGAACAAGTCCCACACACTGCTACAAGCCCAAATATTTTTTCAGAGCTAGATGCAGATAAAAAATATTTTTATTATGCAACTTGGTGGAGGTTAGTATAGAAGAACTAATAGAGCAATCCCACACACTGCTACAAGTCCACATATTTTTTAAGAGCTAGATGCAGATAAAAATTATTTTTAATTTGCAACCTGGTGGAGGTTAGTATAGATGGACTAATAGAACTAGTCCCATATATTGCTACAAGCCCAAATATTTTTTTCAGAGCTAGATGCAGATATAAATTATTTTTAATTTGCAACCTAGTGGAGGTTAGTGTAGATGGACTAATAGAACAAGTCCCCCACACTGCTACCAGCCCAAATATTTTTTCAGAGCTAGATGCAGATATAAATTATTTTTAATTTGCAACCTGGTGGAAGTTAGTATAGATGGACTAATAGAACAAGTCCCATACATTGCTACAAGCCCAAATATTTTTTCAGAGCTAGATGCAGATATAAATTATTTTTAATTTGCAACCTAGTGGAGGTTAGTGTAGATGGACTAACAGAACAAGTCCCCCAAACTGCTACAAGCCCAAATATTTTTTCAGAGCTAGATGCAGATAAAAATTATTTTTGATTTGCAACCTGGTGGAGGTTAGTATAGATTGACTAATAGAACAAGTCCCACACACTGCTGCCAGCCCAAATATTTTTTCAGAGCTAGATGCAGGTAAAAAATATGTTTAATTTGCAACCTTTTGGAGGTTATTATAGAAGGGAATAATAGAACAAGTCCCACACACTGCTACAAGCCCAAATATTTTTCAGAGCTATATGCAGATAAAAATTATTTTTAATTTGTAACCTGGTGGAGGTTTGTATAGATGGACTAATAGAACAAGTCCCACACACTGCTACAAGCCCAAATATTTTTTCAGAGCTATATGCAGATAAAAAATATTTTTAATTTGCAACCTGGTGGAGGTTAGTATAGATGGACTAATAGAACAAGTCCCACACACTGCTACAAGCCCAAATATTTTTCAGAGCTATATGCAGATAAAAATTATTTTTAATTTGCAACCTGGTGGAGGTTTGTATAGATGGACTAATAGAACAAGTCCCACACACTGCTACAAGCCCAAATATTTTTTCAGAGCTAGATGCAGATAAAAATTATTTTTATTATTCAACTTGGTGGAGGTTAGTATAGATGGACAAATAGAACAAGTCCCACACACTGCTGCCAGCCCAAATATTTTTTCAGAGCTAGATGCAGGTAAAAAATATGTTTAATTTGCAACCTTTTGGAGGTTATTATAGAAGGGAATAATAGAACAAGTCCCACACACTGCTACAAGCCCAAATATTTTTCAGAGCTATATGCAGATAAAAATTATTTTTAATTTGCAACCTGGTGGAGGTTTGTATAGATGGACTAATAGAACAAGTCCCACACACTGCTACAAGCCCAAATATTTTTTCAGAGCTATATGCAGATAAAAAATATTTTTAATTTGCAACCTGGTGGAGGTTAGTATAGATGGACTAATAGAACAAGTCCCACACACTGCTACAAGCCCAAATATTTTTTCAGAGCTATATGCAGATAAAAATTATTTTTGATTTGCAACCTGGTGGAGGTTAGTATAGATGGACTAATAGAACAAGTCCAACACACTGGTACAAGCCCAAATAATTTTTCAGAGCTAGATGCAGATAAAAAATATTTTTAATTTGCAACCTGGTGGAGGTTTGTATAGATGGAATGAAAGAACAAGTCCCACACACTGCTACAAGCCCAAATATTTTTTCAGAGCTAGATGCAGATAAAAATTATTTTTAATTTGCAACCTGGTGGAGGTTAGTATAGATGGACTAATAGAACTAGTCCCATATATTGCTACAAGCCCAAATATTTTTTCAGAGCAAGATGCAGATATAAATTATTTTTAATTTGCAAAATAGTGGAGGTTAGTGTAGATGGACTAACAGAACAAGTCCTGCACACTGCTACCAGCCCAAATATTTTTTCAGAGCTAGATGCAGATAAAAATTATTTTTAATTTGCAACCTAGTGGAGGTTAGTATAGATGAACAAGTAGAACAAGTCCCACAAACTGCTACAAGCCCAAATATTTTTTCAGAGCTAGAAGCAGATAAAAAATATTTTTAATTTGCAACCTGGTGGAGGTTAATATCGATGGACTAATCGAACAAGTTCCACACACTGCAAAAAGCCCAAATATTTTTTCAGAGCTAGATGCAGTTAAAAATTATTTTTAATTTGCAAACTGGTGGAGGTTAGTACAGATAGACTAATAGAGCAATCTAACACACTGCTACAAGTCCAAATATTTTTTCAGAGCTAGATGCAGTTAAAAATTATTTTTAATTTGCATCCTTGTGGAGGTTAGTATAGATGGACTAATAGAACAAGTCCCACACACTGCTACAAGCCCAAATATTTTTTCAGAGCTAGATGCAGGTAAAAAATATGTTTAATTTGCAACCTTGTGGAGGTTAGTATAGATGGTCTAATAGAACAAGTCCCACACATTGCTACATGCCCAAATATTTTTTCAGAGCTAGATGCAGATAAAAATTATTTTAATTTGCAACCTGGTGGAGGTTAGTATAGATGGACAAATAGAACAAATCCCACACAATGCTACAAGCCCAAATATTTTTTCAGAGCTAGATGCAGATAAAAATTATTTTTAATTTGCAACCTGGTGGAGGTTAGTATAGATGGACTAATAGAACAAGTCCCAAACACTGCTACAAGCCCAAATATTTTTCAGAGCTAGATGCAGATAAAAATTATTTTTAATTTGCAACCTGGTGGAGGTTTGTATAGATGGACTAATAGAACAAGTCCCACACACTGCTACAAGCCCAAATATTTTTTCAGAGCTAGATGCAGATAAAAATTATTTTTGGCTTGCAACCTGGTGGAGGTTAGTATAGATGGACTAATAGAACAAGTCCCACACACTGCTACAAGCCCAAATATTTTTTCACAGCTAGATGCAGATAAAAAATATTTTTAATTTGCAACCTGGTGGAGGTTCGTATAGATGGACTAATAGAACAAGTCCCACACACTGCTACAAGCCCAAATATTTTTTCAGAGCTAGATGCAGGTAAAAAATATGTTTAATTTGCAACCTTGTGGAGGTTAGTATAGATGGACAAATAGAACAAGTCCCGCACACTGCTACAAGCCCAAATATTTTTCAGAACTAGATGCAGATAAAAATTATTTTTAATTTGCATCCTGGGGGAGGTTAGTATAGATGGACTAATAGAACAAGTCCCACACACTGCTACAAGCCCAAATATTTTTTCAGAGCTAGATGCAGATAAAAATTATTTTTATTATGCAACTTGGTGGAGGTTAGTATAGATGGACAAATAGAACAAGTCCCACACACTGCTGCCAGCCCAAATATTTTTTCAGAGCTAGATGCAGATAAAAATTATTTTTAATTTGCAACCTGGTGGAGGTTAGTATAGATGGACTAATAGAACTAGTCCCATATATTGCTACAAGCCCAAATATTTTTTCAGAGCAAGATGCAGATATAAATTATTTTTAATTTGCAAAATAGTGGAGGTTAGTGTAGATGGACTAACAGAACAAGTCCTGCACACTGCTACCAGCCCAAATATTTTTTCAGAGCTAGATGCAGATAAAAATTATTTTTAATTTGCAACCTACTGGAGGTTAGTATAGATGAACAAGTAGAACAAGTCCCACAAACTGCTACAAGCCCAAATATTTTTTCAGAGCTAGATGCAGATAAAAAATATTTTTAATTTGCAACCTGGTGGAGGTTAATATCGATGGACTAATCGAACAAGTTCCACACACTGCAACAAGCCCAAATATTTTTTCAGATCTAGATGCAGTTAAAAATTATTTTCAATTTGCAAACTGGTGGAGGTTAGTACAGATAGACTAACAGAGCAATCTAACACACTGCTACAAGTCCAAATATTTTTTCAGAGCTAGATGCAGTTAAAAATTATTTTTAATTTGCATCCTTGTGGAGGTTAGTATAGATGGACTAATAGAACAAGTCCCACACACTGCTACAAGCCCAAATATTTTTTCAGAGCTAGATGCAGGTAAAAAATATGTTTAATTTGCAACCTTGTGGAGGTTAGTATAGATGGTCTAAAAGAACAAGTCCCACACATTGCTACATGCCCAAATATTTTTTCAGAGCTAGATGCAGATAAAAATTATTTTAATTTGCAACCTGGTGGAGGTTAGTATAGATGGACAAATAGAACAAATCCCACACAATGCTACAAGCCCAAATATTTTTTCAGAGCTAGATGCAGATAAAAATTATTTTTAATTTGCAACCTGGTGGAGGTTAGTATAGATGGACTAATAGAACAAGTCCCAAACACTGCTACAAGCCCAAATATTTTTCAGAGCTACATGCAGATAAAAATTATTTTTAATGTGCAACCTGGTGGAGGTTTGTATAGATGGACTAATAGAACAAGTCCCACACACTGCTACAAGCCCAAATATTTTTTCAGAGCTAGATGCAGATAAAAATTATTTTTGGCTTGCAACCTGGTGGAGGTTAGTATAGATGGACTAATAGAACAAGTCCCACACACTGCTACAAGCCCAAATATTTTTTCACAGCTAGATGCAGATAAAAAATATTTTTAATTTGCAACCTGGTGGAGGTTCGTATAGATGGACTAATAGAACAAGTCCCACACACTGCTACAAGCCCAAATATTTTTTCAGAGCTAGATGCAGGTAAAAAATATGTTTAATTTGCAACCTTGTGGAGGTTAGTATAGATGGACAAATAGAACAAGTCCCGCACACTGCTACAAGCCCAAATATTTTTCAGAACTAGATGCAGATAAAAAATATTTTTAATTTGCATCCTGGGGGAGGTTAGTATAGATGGACTAATAGAACAAGTCCCACACACTGCTAGAAGCCCAAATATTTTTTCAGAGCTAGATGCAGATAAAAATTATTTTTATTATGCAACTTGGTGGAGGTTAGTATAGATGGACAAATAGAACAAGTCCCACACACTGCTGCCAGCCCAAATATATTTTCAGAGCTAGATGCAGGTAAAAAATATGTTTAATTTGCAACCTTGTGGACGTTAGCATAGAAGGGAATAATAGAACAAGTCCCACACACTGCTACAAGCCCAAATATTTTTTCAGAGCTAGATGCTGATAAAAATTATTTTTAATTTGCAACCTAGTGGAGGTTAGTATAGATGAACAAGTAGAACAAGTCCCACAAACTGCTACAAGCCCAAATATTTTTTCAGAGCTAGATGCAGATAAAAAATATTTTTAATTTGCAACCTGGTGGAGGTTAATATCGATGGTCTAATCGAACAAGTTCCACACACTGCAACAAGCCCAAATATTTTTTCAGAGCTAGATGCAGTTAAAAATTATTTTTAATTTGCAAACTGGTGGAGGTTAGTACAGATAGACTAATAGAGCAATCTAACACACTGCTACAAGTCCAAATATTTTTTCAGAGCTAGATGCAGTTAAAAATTATTTTTAATTTGCATCCTTGTGGAGGTTAGTATAGATGGACTAATAGAACAAGTCCCACACACTGCTACAAGCCCAAATATTTTTTCAGAGCTAGATGCAGGTAAAAAATATGTTTAATTTGCAACCTTGTGGAGGTTAGTATAGATGGTCTAATAGAACAAGTCCCACACATTGCTACATGCCCAAATATTTTTTCAGAGCTAGATGCAGATAAAAATTATTTTAATTTGCAACCTGGTGGAGGTTTGTATAGATGGACTAATAGAACAAGTCCCACACACTGCTACAAGCCCAAATATTTTTTCAGAGCTAGATGCAGATAAAAATTATTTTTGGCTTGCAACCTGGTGGAGGTTAGTATAGATGGACTAATAGAACAAGTCCCACACACTGCTACAAGCCCAAATATTTTTTCACAGCTAGATGCAGATAAAAAATATTTTTAATTTGCAACCTGGTGGAGGTTCGTATAGATGGACTAATAGAACAAGTCCCACACACTGCTACAAGCCCAAATATTTTTTCAGAGCTAGATGCAGGTAAAAAATATGTTTAATTTGCAACCTTGTGGAGGTTAGTATAGATGGACAAATAGAACAAGTCCCGCACACTGCTACAAGCCCAAATATTTTTCAGAACTAGATGCAGATAAAAAATATTTTTAATTTGCATCCTGGGGGAGGTTAGTATAGATGGACTAATAGAACAAGTCCCACACACTGCTAGAAGCCCAAATATTTTTTCAGAGCTAGATGCAGATAAAAATTATTTTTATTATGCAACTTGGTGGAGGTTAGTATAGATGGACAAATAGAACAAGTCCCACACACTGCTGCCAGCCCAAATATTTTTTCAGAGCTAGATGCAGGTAAAAAATATGTTTAATTTGCAACCTTGTGGACGTTAGTATAGAAGGGAATAATAGAACAAGTCCCACACACTGCTACAAGCCCAAATATTTTTTCAGAGCTAGATGCAGATAAAAATTATTTTTAATTTGCAACCTTGTGGAGGTTAGTATAGATGGACAAATAGAACAAGTCCCACACACTGCTACAAGCCCAAATATTTTTCAGAGCTAGATGCAGATAAAAATTATTTTTCATTTGCATCCTGGGGGAGGTTAGTATAGATGGACTAATAGAACAAGTCCCACACACTGCTACAAGCCCAAATATTTTTTCAGAGCTAGATGCAGATAAAAATTATTTTTATTATGCAACTTGGTGGAGGTTAGTATAGAAGGACTAATAGAGCAATCCCACACACTGCTACAAGTCCAAATATTTTTTCAGAGCTAGATGCAGATAAAAAATATTTTTAATTTGCAACCTGGTGGAGGTTAGTATAGATGGACTAATAGAACAAGTCCCACACACTGCTACAAGCCCAAATATTTTTTCAGAGCTAGATGCAGGTAAAAAATATGTTTAATTTGCAACCTGGTGGAGGTTAGTATAGATGGACTAAAAGAACAAATCCCACACACTGCTACAAGCCCAAATATTTTTTCAGAGCTAGATGCAGATAAAAAATATTTTTAATTTGCAACCTGGTGGAGGTTAGTATAGATGGACTAATGGAACAAGTCCCACACACTGCTACAAGCCCAAATATTTTTTCAGAGCTAGATGCAGATAAAAATTATTTTTAATTTGCAACCTGGTGGAGGTTAGTATAGATGGACTAATAGAACTAGTCCCATATATTGCTACAAGCCCAAATATTTTTTCAGAGCTAGATGCAGATATAAATTATTTTTAATTTGCAACCTAGTGGAGGTTAGTGTAGATGGACTAACAGAACAAGTCCCCCACACTGCTACCAGCCCAAATATTTTTTCAGAGCTAGATGCAGATAAAAATTATTTTTAATTTGCAACCTGGTGGAGGTTAGTATAGATGGACTAATAGAACTAGTCCCATACATTGCTACAAGCCCAAATATTTTTTCAGAGCTAGATGCAGATATAAATTATTTTTAATTTGCAACCTAGTGGAGGTTAGTGTAGATGGACTAACAGAACAAGTCCCCCAAACTGCTACAAGCTCAAATATTTTTTCAGAGCTAGATGCAGATAAAAATTATTTTTGATTTGCAACCTGGTGGAGGTTAGTATAGATTGACTAATATAACAAGTCCCACACACTGCTACCATCCCAAATATTTTTTCAGAGCTAGATGCAGATAAAAATTATTTTTAATTTGCAACCTGGTGGAGGTTAGTATAGATGGACTAATAGAACTAGTCCCATACATTGCTACAAGCCCAAATATTTTTTCAGAGCTAGATGCAGATATAAATTATTTTTAATTTGCAACCTTGTGGATGTTATTATAGAAGGGAATAATAGAACAAGTCCCACACACTGCTACAAGCCCAAATATTTTTTCAGAGCTAGATGCAGATAAAAAATATTTTTAATTTGCAACCTTGTGGAGGTTAGTATAGATGGACAAATAGAACAAGTCCCACACACTGCTACAAGCCCAAATATTTTTTCAGCGCTATATGCAGATAAAAATTATTTTTAATTTGCAACCAGGTGGAGGTTTGTATAGATGGACAAATAGAACAAGTCTCACACAATGCTACAAGCCCAAATATTTTTTCAGAGCTAGATGCAGATATAAATTATTTTTAATTTGCAACCTAGTGGAGGTTAGTGTAGATGGACTAACAGAACAAGTCCCCCACACTGCTACCAGCCCAAATATTTTTTCAGAGCTAGATGCAGATAAAAATTATTTTTAATTTGCAACCTGGTGGAGGTTAGTATAGATGGACTAATAGAACTAGTCCCATACATTGCTACAAGCCCAAATATTTTTTCAGAGCTAGATGCAGATATAAATTATTTTTAATTTGCAACCTAGTGGAGGTTAGTGTAGATGGACTAACAGAACAAGTCCCCCAAACTGCTACAAGCTCAAATATTTTTTCAGAGCTAGATGCAGATAAAAATTATTTTTGATTTGCAACCTGGTGGAGGTTAGTATAGATTGACTAATATAACAAGTCCCACACACTGCTACCATCCCAAATATTTTTTCAGAGCTAGATGCAGATAAAAATTATTTTTAATTTGCAACCTGGTGGAGGTTAGTATAGATGGACTAATAGAACTAGTCCCATACATTGCTACAAGCCCAAATATTTTTTCAGAGCTAGATGCAGATATAAATTATTTTTAATTTGCAACCTTGTGGATGTTATTATAGAAGGGAATAATAGAACAAGTCCCACACACTGCTACAAGCCCAAATATTTTTTCAGAGCTAGATGCAGATAAAAAATATTTTTAATTTGCAACCTTGTGGAGGTTAGTATAGATGGACAAATAGAACAAGTCCCACACACTGCTACAAGCCCAAATATTTTTTCAGCGCTATATGCAGATAAAAATTATTTTTAATTTGCAACCAGGTGGAGGTTTGTATAGATGGACAAATAGAACAAGTCTCACACAATGCTACAAGCCCAAATATTTTTTCAGAGCTATATGCAGATAAAAATTATTTTTGATTTGCAACGTGGTGGAGGTTAGTATAGATGGACTAATAGAACAAGTCGAACACACTGCTACAAGCCCAAATATTTTTTCAGAGCTATATGCAGATAAAAATTATTTTTGATTTGCAACCTGGTGGAGGTTAGTATAGATGGACTAATAGAACAAGTCCAACACACTGTTACAAGCCCAAATATTTTTTCAGAGCTAGATGCAGATAAAAAATATTTTTAATTTGCAACCTGGTGGAGGTTTGTATAGATGGAATGAAAGAACAAGTCCCACACACTGCTGCAAGCCCAAAAATTTTTTCAGAGCTAGATGCAGATAAAAATTATTTTTGATTTGCAACCTGGTGAAGGTTAGTATAGATGGACTAATAGAACTAGTCCCACACACTGATACAAGCCCAAATATTTTTCAGAGCTAGATGCAGATAAAAATTATTTTTAATTTGCAACCTAGTGGAGGTTAGTATAGATGAACAAGTAGAACAAGTCCCACAAACTGCTACAAGCCCAAATATTTTTTCAGAGCTAGACGCAGATAAAAAATATTTTTAATTTGCAACCTGGTGGAGGTTAATATCGATGGACTAATAGAACAAGTCCCACACACTGCAACAAGCCCAAATATTTTTTCAGAGCTAGATGCAGTTAAAAATTATTTTTAATTTGCAAACTGGTGGAGGTTAGTACAGATAGACTAATAGAGCAATCCAACACACTGCTACAAGTCCAAATATTTTTTCAGAGCTAGATGCAGTTAAAAATTATTTTTAATTTGCATCCTTGTGGAGGTTAGTATAGATGGACTAATAGAACAAGTCCCACACACTGCTACATGCCCAAATATTTTTTCAGAGCTAGATGGAGGTAAAAAATATGTTTAATTTGCAACCTTGTGGAGGTTAGTATAGATGGTCTAATAGAACAAGTCCCACACACTGCTACAAGCCCAAATATTTTTTCAGAGCTAGGTGCAGATAAAAATTATTTTAATTTGCAACCTGGTGGAGGTTAGTATAGATGGACTAATAGAACAAGTCCCAAACACTGCTACATGCCCAAATATTTTTCAGAGCTAGATGCAGATAAAAATTATTTTTAATTTGCAACCTGGTGGAGGTTTGTATAGATGGACTAATAGAACAAGTCCCACACACTGCTACAAGCCCAAATATTTTTTCAGAGCTAGATGCAGATAAAAAATATTTTTAATTTGCAACCTGGTGGAGGTTAGTATAGATGGACTAATAGAACAAGTCCCACACACTGCTACAAGCCCAAATATTTTTTCACAGCTAGATGCAGACAAAAAATATTTTTAATTTGCAACCTGGTGGAGGTTAGTATAGATGGACTAATAGAACAAGTCCCACACACTGCTACAAGCCCAAATATTTTTCACAGCTAGATGCAGATAAAAAATATTTTTAATTTGCAACCTGGTGGAGGTTAGTATAGATGGACTAATAGAACAAGTCCCACACACTGCTACAAGTCCAAATATTTTTTCACAGCTAGATGCAGATAAAAAATATTTTTAATTTGCAACCTGGTGGAGGTTAGTATAGATGGACT
This sequence comes from Phyllobates terribilis, assembly GCF_046119375.1. Lineage (NCBI taxonomy): Eukaryota > Metazoa > Chordata > Amphibia > Anura > Dendrobatidae > Phyllobates > Phyllobates terribilis. The sequence goes on from NW_027362762.1 coordinate 376,639,140, forward strand.
AATAGAACAAGTCCCACACACTGCTACAAGCCCAAATATTTTTTCAGAGCTAGATGCAGGTAAAAAATATGTTTCATTTGCAACCTTGTGGAGGTTAGTATAGATGGACTAATAGAACAAGTCCCACACACTGCTACAAGCCCAAATATTTTTTCAGAGCTAGATGCAGATAAAAATTATTTTTATTATGCAACTTGGTGGAGGTTAGTATAGATGGACAAATAGAACAAGTCCCACACACTGCTGCCAGCCCAAATAATTTTTCAGAGCTAGATGCAGGTAAAAAATATGTTTAATTTGCAACCTTGTGGACGTTAGTATAGAAGGGAATAATAGAACAAGTCCCACACACTGCTACAAGCCCAAATATTTTTTCAGAGCTATATGCAGATAAAAATTATTTTTAATTTGCAACCTTGTGGAGGTTAGTATAGATGGACAAATAGAACAAGTCCCACACACTGCTACAAGCCCAAATATTTTTCAGAGCTAGATGCAGATAAAAATTATTTTTCATTTGCATCCTGGGGGAGGTTAGTACAGATGGGCTAATAGAACAAGTCCCACACACTGCTACAAGCCCAAATATTTTTTCAGAGCTAGATGCAGATAAAAATTATTTTTATTATGCAACTTGGTGGAGGTTAGTATAGAAGGACTTATAGAGCAATCCCACACACTGCTACAAGTCCAAATATTTTTTCAGAGCTAGATGCAGATAAAAAATATTTTTAATTTGCAACCTGGTGGAGGTTAGTATAGATGGACTAATAGAACAAGTCCCACACACTGCTACAAGCCCAAATATTTTTTCAGAGCTAGATGCAGGTAAAAAATATGTTTAATTTGCAACCTGGTGGAGGTTAGTATAGATGGACTAATAGAACAAGTCCCACACACTGCTACAAGCCCAAATATTTTTTCAGAGCTAGATGCAGAAAAAAATATTTTTAATTTGCAACCTGGTGGAGGTTAGTATAGATGGACTAATAGAACAAGTCCCACACACTGCTACAAGCCCAAATATTTTTTCAGAGCTAGATGCAGATTAAAATTATTTTTGGTTTGCAACCTGGTGGAGGTTAGTATAGATGGACTAATAGAACAAGTCCCACACACTGCTACAAGCCCAAATATTTTTTCAGAGCTAGATGCAGATAAAAAATATTTTTAATTTGCAACCTGGTGGAGGTTAGTATAGATGGACTAATAGAACAAGTCCCACACACTGCTACAAGCCCAAATATTTTTTCAGAGCTAGATGCAGGTAAAAAATATGTTTAATTTGCAACCTTGTGGTGGTTAGTATAGATGGGCTAATAGAACAAGTCCCACACACTGCTACAAACCCAAATATTTTTTCAAAGCTAGATGCAGATAAAAATTATTTTTAATTTGCAACCTTGTGCAGGTTAGTATAGATGGACAAATAGAACAATTTCCGCACACTGCTACAAGCCCAAATATTTTTCAGAACTAGATGCAGATAAAAATTATTTTTAATTTGCAACCTGGGGGAGGTTAGTATAGATGGACTAATAGAACAAGTCCCACACACTGCTACAAGCCCAAATATTTTTCAGAGCTAGATGCAGATAAAAATTATTTTTCATTTGCATCCTGGGGGAGGTTAGTATAGATGGACTAATAGAACAAGTCCCACACACTGCTACAAGCCCAAATATTTTTTCAGAGCTAGATGCAGATAAAAATTATTTTTATTATGCAACTTGGTGGAGGTTAGAATAGAATGAATAATAGAGCAATCCCACACACTGCTACAAGTCCAAATATTTTTTCAGAGCTAGATGCAGATAAAAAATATTTTTAATTTGCAACCTGGTGGAGGTTAGTATAGATGGACTAATAGAACAAGTCCCACACACTGCTACAAGCCCAAATATTTTTTCAGAGCTAGATGCAGGTAAAAAATATGTTTAATTTGCAACCTGGTGGAGGTTAGTATAGATGGACTAATAGAACAAGTCCCACACACTGCTACAAGGCCAAATATTTTTTCAGAGCTAGATGCAGATAAAAAATATTTTTAATTTGCAACCTGGTGGAGGTTAGTATAGATGGACTAATAGAACAAGTCCCACACACTGCTACAAGCCCAAATATTTTTTCAGAGCTAGATGCAGATAAAAATTATTTTTGGTTTGCAACCTGGTGGAGGTTAGTATAGATGGACTAATAGAAAAAGTCCCACACACTGCTACAAGCCCAAATATTTTTTCAGAGCTAGATGCAGATAAAAAATATTTTTAATTTGCAACCTGGTGGAGGTTAGTATAGATGGACTAATAGAACAAGTCCCACACACTGCTACAAGCCCAAATATTTTTCAGAGCTAGATGCAGATAAAAATTATTTTTAATTTGCATCCTGGGGGAGGTTAGTATAGATGGACTAATAGAACAAGTCCCACACACTGCTAAAAGCCCAAATATTTTTTCAGAGCTAGAGGCAGATAAAAATTATTTTTATTATGCAACTTGGTGGAGGTTATTATAGAAGGACTAATATAGCAATCCCACACACTGCTACAAGTCCAAATATTTTTTCAGAGCTAGATGCAGATAAAAATTATTTTTAATTTGCAACCTGGTGAAGGTTAGTATAGATGGACTAATAGAACTAGTCCCACACACTGCTACAAGCCCAAATAGTTTTTTCAGAGCTAGATGCAGATAAAAATTATTTTTAATTTGCAACCTTATGGAGGTTAGTATAGATGAACTAATAGAACAAGTCCCATACATTGCTACAAGCCCAAATATTTTTTCAGAGCTAGATGCAGATATAAATTATTTTTAATTTGCAACCTAGTGGAGGTTAGTGTAGATGGACTAACAGAACAAGTCCCCCACACTGCTACAAGCCCAAATATTTTTTCAGAGCTAGATGCAGATAAAAATTATTTTTAATTTGCAACCTGGTGGAGGTTTGTATAGATGGACAAATAGAACAAGTCCCACACACTGCTACAAGCCCAAATATTTTTTCAGAGCTAGATGCAGATAAATATTATCTTTAATTTGCAACCTGGTGGAGGTTAGTATAGATGGACTAATAGAACAAGTCCCACACACTGCAACAAGCCCAAATATTTTTTCAGAGCTAGATGCAGGTAAAAATTATTTTTAATTTGCAAACTGGTGGAGGTTAGTATAGATGGACTAACAGAACAAGTCCCGCACACTGCTACAAGCCCAAATATTTTTTTCAGAGCTAGATGCAGATAAAAATTTTTTTAATATGCAACCTGGTGAAGGTTAGTATAGATGGACTAATAGAACTAGTCCCACACACTGCTACAAGCCCACATATTTTTTCAGAGCTAGATGCAGATAAAAATTATTTTTAATTTGCAACCTAGTGGAGGTTAGTTTAGATGGACTAATAGAACAAGTCCCACACACTCCTTCAAGAACAAATATTTTTTCAGAGCTAGATGCAGATAAAAATTATTTTTAATTTGCAACCTGGTGTAGGTTAGTATAGATGGACTAGTAGAACAAGTCCCACACACTGCTACAAGCCCAAATATTTTTTCAGAGCTAGATGCAGACAAAAATTATTTTTAATTTGCAACCTGGTGGAGGATAGTATAGATGGACTAGGAGAACAAGTCCCTCACACTGCTATAAGCCCAAATATTTTTTCAGAGCTAGGTGCAGATAAAAATTATTTTTAATTTGCAACCTGGTGGAGGTTAGTATAGATGGACTAGGAGAACAAGTCCCTCACACTGCTACAAGCCCAAATATTTTTTCAGAGCTAGATGCAGATAAAAATTATTTTTAATTTGCAACCAGGTGGAGGTTAGTATAGATGGACTAATAGAACAAGTCCCACACACTGCTACAGGCCCAAACATTTTTTTCAGAGCTAGATGCAGATAAAAATTATTTTTAATTTGCAACCTGGTGGAGGTTAGTATAGATGGACTAATAGAACAAGTCCCACACACTGCTACAAGCCCAAATATTTTTTCAGAGTTAGATGCAGATAAAAATTATTTTTAATTTGCAACCTGGTGGAGGTTAGTATAGATGGACTAATAGAACAAGTCCCACACACTGCTACAAGCAAAATATTTTTTCTGAGCTAGATGCAGATAAAAATTATTTTTAATTTGCAACCTAGTGGAGGTTAGTTTAGATGGACTAATAGAACAAGTCCCACACACTGCTTCAGGAACAAATATTTTTTCAGAGCTAGATGCAGATAAAAATTATTTTTAATGTGCAACCTGGTGTAGGTTAGTATAGATGGACTAGTAGAACAAGTCCCACACACTGCTACAAGCCCAAATATTTTTTCAGAGCTAGATGCAGATAAAAATTATTTTTAATTTGCAACCTGGTGGAGGATAGTATAGATGGACTAGGAGAACAAGTCCCTCACACTGCTATAAGCCCAAATATTTTTTCAGAGCTAGGTGCAGATAAAAATTATTGTCAATTTGCAACCTGGTGGAGGTTAGTATAGATGGACTAGGAGAACAAGTCCCTCACACTGCTACAAGCCCAAATATTTTTTCAGAGCTAGGTGCAGATAAAAATTATTTTTAATTTGCAACCTGGTGGAGGTTAGTATAGATGGACTAATAGAACAAGTCCCACACACTGCTACAAGCCCAAATATTTTTTCAGAGCTAGATGCAGATAAAAATTATTTTTAATTTGCAACCTAGTGGAGGTTAGTATAGATGGACTAACAGAACAAGTCCCACACACTGCTACAAGCCCAAATATTTTTTCAGCGCTACATGCAGATAAAAATTATTTTTAATTTGCAACCTGGTGGAGGTTAGTATAGATGGACTAATAGAACAAGTCCCACACACTGTTACAAGCCCAAATATTTTTTTCAGAGCTAGATGCAGATATAAATTATTTTTAATTTGCAACCTGGTGGAGGTTAGTATAGATGGACTAACAGAACAAGTCCCGCACACTGCTACAAGCCCAAATATTTTTTTCAGAGGTAGATGAGATAAAAATTATTTTCAATTTGCAACCTGGTGGAGGTTATTATAGATGGACTAATAGAACAAGTCCCACACACTGCTACAAGCCCAAATATTTTTTCAGAGCTAGATGCAGATAAAAAATATTTTTAATTTGCAACCTGGTGGAGGTTATTATAGATGGACTAATAGAACAAGTCCCACACACTGCTACCAGCAAAATATTTTTTCCTCAGCTAGATACAGATAAAAATTATTTTTAATTTGCAACCTAGTGGAGGTTAGTACAGATGGACTAATAGAACAAGTCCCACACACTGCTTAAAGAACAAATATTTTTTCAGAGCTAGATGCAGAGAAAAATTATTTTTAATTTGCAACCTAGTGGAGGTTAGTATAGATGGACTAATAGAACAAGTCCCACACACTGCTACAAGCCCAAATATTTTTTCAGAGCTAGATGCAGATAAAAATTATTTTTAATTTGCAACCTAGTGGAGGTTAGTATAGATGGACTAATAGAACAAGTCCCACACACTGCTTCAAGAACAAATATTTTTTCAAAGCTAGATGCAGATAAAAATTATTTTTAATTTGCAACCTGGTGTAGGTTATTATAGATGGACAAGTAGAACAAGACCCACACACTGCTACAAGCCCAAATATTTTTTCAGAGCTAGATGCAAATAAAAATTATTTTTAATTTGCAACCTGGTGGAGGTTAGTAAAGATGGACTAGGAGTACAAGTCCCTCACACTGCTACAAGCCCAAATATTTTTTCAGAGCTAGGTGCAGATAAAAATTATTTTTAATTTGCAACCTGGTGGAGGTTAGTATAGATGGACTAATAGAACAAGTCCCACACACTGCTACAAGCCCAAATATTTTTTCAGAGCTAGATGCAGATAAAAAGTATTTTTAATTTGCAACCTAGTGGAGGTTAGTATAGATGGACTAACAGAACAAGTCCCACACACTGCTACAAGCCCAAATATTTTTTCAGAGCTAGATGCAGATAAAAATTATTTTTAATTTGCAACCAGGTGGAGGTTAGTATAGATGCACTAATAGAACAAGTCCCACACACTGCTATAAGTCCAAATATTTTTTCAGAGCTACATTGAGATAAAAATTAATTTAATTTACAACCTGTGGAGGTTAGTTTAGATTGACTAATAGAACAAGTCCCACACACTGCTACAAGCCCAAATATTTTTTCAGAGCTAGATGCAGATAAAAAATATTTTTAATTTGCAACCTGGTGGAGGTTAGTATAGATGGACTAATAGAACAAGTCGCACACACTGCTACAAGCCCAAATATTTTTTCAGAGCTAGGTGCAGATAAAAATTATCTTTAATTTGCAACCTGGTGGAGGTTAGTATAGATGGAATAAAAGAACAAGTCCCACACACTGCTACAAGCCCAAATATTTTTTCAGAGCTAGATGCAGATAAAAATTATTTTTAATTTGCAACCAGGTGGAGGTTAGTATAGATGAACGAGTAGAACAAGTCCCACAAACTGCTACAAGCCCAAATATTTTTTCAGAGCTAGATGCAGATAAAAAATATTTTTAATTTGCAACCTGGTGGAGGTTAGTATAGATGGACTAATAGAACAAGTCCCACACACTGCTACAAGCCCAAATAATTTTTTCAGAGCTAGATGCAGATAAAAAATATTTTTAATTTGCAACCTGGTGGAGGTTAGTATAGATGGACTAATAGAACAAGTCCCACACACTGCTACAAGCCCAAATATTTTTTCAGAGCTAGATGCAGATAAAAATTATTTTTAATTTGCAACCTGGTGGAGGTTAGTATAGATGGACTAATAGAACAAGACCCACACGCTGCAACAAGCCCAAATATTTTTTCAGAGCTAGATGCAGAAAAAATTATTTTTAATTTGCAAACTGGTGGAGGTTAGTATAGATGGACTAACAGAACAAGTCCCGCACACTGCTACAAGCCCAAATATTTTTTTCAGAGCTAGATGCAGATAAAAATTATTTTTAATTTGCAACCTGGTGGAGGTTAGTATAGATGGACTAGTAGAACAAGTCCCACACACTGCTACAAGCCCAAATATTTTTTCAGAGCTAGATGCAGATAAAAATTATTTTTAATTTGCAACCTGGTGGAGGTTAGAATAGATGGAATAGGAGAACAAGTCCCACACACTACTACAAGCCCAAATATTTTTTCAGAGCTAGGTGCAGATAAAAATTATTTTTAACTTGCAACCTGGTGGAGGTTAGTATAGATGGACTAATAGAACATGTCCCACACACTGCTACAAGCCCAAATATTTTTTCAGAGCTAGATGCAGATAAAAATTATTTTTAATTTGCAACCTAGTGGAGGTTAGTATAGATGGACTAACAGAACTAGTCCCACACACTGCTACAAGCCCAAAGATTTTTACAGAGCTAGATGCAGATAAAAATTATTTTTAATTTGCAACCAGGTGGAGGTTAGTATAGATGGACTAATAGAACAAGTCCCACACACTGCTACAAGCCCAATCATTTTTTCAGAGCTAGATGCAGGTAAAAATTATTTTTAATTTGCAACCTGGTGGAGGTTAGTATAGATGGACTAATAGAAGAAGTCCCACACACTGCTACAAGTCCAAATATTTTTTCAGAGCTAGATGGAGATAAAAATAATTTTTAATTTACAACCTGGTGGAGGTTAGTATAGATGGACTAACAGAACAAGTCCCACACACTGCTACAAGCCCAAATATTTTTTCAGAGCTAGATGCAGATAAAATTTATTTTTAATTTGCAACCTGGTGGAGGTTAGTATAGATGGACTAATAGAACAAGTCCCACACACTGCTACAAGCCCAAATATTTTTTCAGAGCTAGATGCAGATAAAAAATATTTTTGGCTTGCAACCTGGTGGAGGTTAGTATAGATGGACTAATAGAACAAGTCCCACACACTGCAACAAGCAAAATATTTTTTCTGAGCTAGATGCAGATAAAAATTATTTTTAATTTGCAACCTAGTGGAGGTTAGTATAGATGGACTAATAGAACAAGTCCCACACACTGCTTCAAGAACAAATATTTTTTCAGAGCTAGATGCAGATAAAAATTATTTTTAATTTGCAACCTGGTGGAGGCTAGTATAGATGGACTAATAGAACAAGTCCCACACACTGCAACAAGCCCAAATATTTTATCAGAGCTAGATGCAGATAAAAATTATTTTTAATTTGCAAACTGGTGGAGGTTAGTATAGATGGACTAACAGAACAAGTCCCGCACAATGCTACAAGCCCAAATATTTTTTTCAGAGCTAGATGCAGATAAAAATTATTTTTAATTTGCAACCTGGTGGAGGTTAGTATAGATGGACTAATAGAGCAATCCCACACACTGCTACAAGTCCAAATATTTTTTCAGAGCTAGATGCAGATAAAAATAATTTTTAATTTACAACCTGGTGGAGGCTAGTATAGATTGACTAATAGAACAAGTCCCACACAATGCTACAAGCCCAAATATTTTTTCAGAGCTAGATGCAAATAAAAATTATTTTTAATTTGCAACCTGGTGGAGGTTAGTAAAGATGGACTAGGAGTACAAGTCCCTCACACTGCTACAAGCCCAAGTATTTTTTCAGAGCTAGGTGCAGATAAAAATTATTTTTAATTTGCAACCTGGTGGAGGTTAGTATAGATGGACTAATAGAACAAGTCCCACACACTGCTACAAGCCCAAATATTTTTTCAGAGCTAGATGCAGATAAAAAGTATTTTTAATTTGCAACCTAGTGGAGGTTAGTATAGATGGACTAACAGAACAAGTCCCACACACTGCTACAAGCCCAAATATTTTTTCAGAGCTAGATGCAGATAAAAATTATTTTTAATTTGCAACCAGGTGGAGGTTAGTATAGATGGACTAATAGAACAAGTCCCACACACTGCTATAAGTCCAAATATTTTTTCAGAGATACATGGAGATAAAAATTAATTTAATTTACAACCTGTGGAGGTTAGTTTAGATGGACTAATAGAACAAGTCCCACACACTGCTACAAGCCCAAATATTTTTTCAGAGCTAGATGCAGATAAAAATTATTTTTAATTTGCAACCTGGTGGAGGTTAGTATAGATGGACTAATAGAACAAGACCCACACGCTGCAACAAGCCCAAATATTTTTTCAGAGCTAGATGCAGATAAAATTATTTTTAATTTGCAAACTGGTGGAGGTTAGTATAGATGGACTAGTAGAACAAGTCCCACACACTACTACAAGCCCAAATATTTTTTCAGAGCTAGATGCAGATAAAAATTATTTTTAATTTGCAACCTGGTGGAGGTTAGAATAGATGGAATAGGAGAACAAGTCCCACACACTGCTACAAGTCCAAATATTTTTTCAGAGCTAGGTGCAGATAAAAATTATTTTTAATTTGCAACCTGGTGGAGGTTAGTATAGATGGACTAATAGAACAAGTCCCACACACTGCTACAAGCCCAAATATTTTTTCAGAGCTAGATGCAGATAAAAATTATTTTTAATTTGCAACCTAGTGGAGGTTAGTATAGATGGACTAACAGAACTAGTCCCACACACTGCTACAAGCCCAAAGATTTTTACAGAGCTAGATGCAGATAAAAATTATTTTTAATTTGCAACCAGGTGGAGGTTAGTATAGATGGACTAATAGAACAAGTCCCACACACTGCTACAAGCCCAAACATTTTTTCAGAGCTAGATGCAGATAAAAATTATTTTTAATTTGCAACCTGGTGGAGGTTAGTATAGATGGACTAATAAAAGAAGTCCCACACACTGCTACAAGTCCAAATATTTTTTCAGAGCTAGATGGAGTTAAAAATAATTTTTAATTTACAACCTGGTGGAGGTTAGTATAGATGGACTAACAGAACAAGTCCCACACACTGCTACAAGCCCAAATATTTTTTCAGAGCTAGATGCAGATAAAAATTATTTTTAATTTGCAACCAGGTGGAGGTTAGTATAGATGGACTAATAGAACAAGTCCCACACACTGCTATAAGTCCAAATATTTTTTCAGAGATACATGGAGATAAAAATTAATTTAATTTACAACCTGTGGAGGTTAGTATAGATGGACTAATAGAACAAGTCCCACACACTGCTACAAGCCCAAATATTTTTTCAGAGCTAGATGCAGATAAAAATTATTTTTAATTTGCAACCTAGTGGAGGTTAGTATAGATGGACTAACAGAACTAGTCCCACACACTGCTACAAGCCCAAAGATTTTTACAGAGCTAGATGCAGATAAAAATTATTTTTAATTTGCAACCAGGTGGAGGTTAGTATAGATGGACTAATAGAACAAGTCCCACACACTGCTACAAGCCCAAACATTTTTTCAGAGCTAGATGCAGATAAAAATTATTTTTAATTTGCAACCTGGTGGAGGTTAGTATAGATGGACTAATAAAAGAAGTCCCACACACTGCTACAAGTCCAAATATTTTTTCAGAGCTAGATGGAGTTAAAAATAATTTTTAATTTACAACCTGGTGGAGGTTAGTATAGATGGACTAACAGAACAAGTCCCACACACTGCTACAAGCCCAAATATTTTTTCAGAGCTAGATGCAGATAAAAATTATTTTTAATTTGCAACCAGGTGGAGGTTAGTATAGATGGACTAATAGAACAAGTCCCACACACTGCTATAAGTCCAAATATTTTTTCAGAGATACATGGAGATAAAAATTAATTTAATTTACAACCTGTGGAGGTTAGTTTAGATGGACTAATAGAACAAGTCCCACACACTGCTACAAGCCCAAATATTTTTTCAGAGCTAGATGCAGATAAAAATTATTTTTAATTTGCAACCTGGTGGAGGTTAGTATAGATGGACTAATAGAACAAGACCCACACGCTGCAACAAGCCCAAATATTTTTTCAGAGCTAGATGCAGATAAAATTATTTTTAATTTGCAAACTGGTGGAGGTTAGTATAGATGGACTAGTAGAACAAGTCCCACACACTACTACAAGCCCAAATATTTTTTCAGAGCTAGATGCAGATAAAAATTATTTTTAATTTGCAACCTGGTGGAGGTTAGAATAGATGGAATAGGAGAACAAGTCCCACACACTGCTACAAGTCCAAATATTTTTTCAGAGCTAGGTGCAGATAAAAATTATTTTTAATTTGCAACCTGGTGGAGGTTAGTATAGATGGACTAATAGAACAAGTCCCACACACTGCTACAAGCCCAAATATTTTTTCAGAGCTAGATGCAGATAAAAATTATTTTTAATTTGCAACCTAGTGGAGGTTAGTATAGATGGACTAACAGAACTAGTCCCACACACTGCTACAAGCCCAAAGATTTTTACAGAGCTAGATGCAGATAAAAATTATTTTTAATTTGCAACCAGGTGGAGGTTAGTATAGATGGACTAATAGAACAAGTCCCACACACTGCTACAAGCCCAAACATTTTTTCAGAGCTAGATGCAGATAAAAATTATTTTTAATTTGCAACCTGGTGGAGGTTAGTATAGATGGACTAATAAAAGAAGTCCCACACACTGCTACAAGTCCAAATATTTTTTCAGAGCTAGATGGAGTTAAAAATAATTTTTAATTTACAACCTGGTGGAGGTTAGTATAGATGGACTAACAGAACAAGTCCCACACACTGCTACAAGCCCAAATATTTTTTCAGAGCTAGATGCAGATAAAATTTATTTTTAATTTGCAACCTGGTGGAGGTTAGTATAGATGGACTAATAGAACAAGTCCCACACACTGCTACAAGCCCAAATATTTTTTCAGAGCTAGATGCAGATAAAAAATATTTTTGGCTTGCAACCTGGTGGAGGTTAGTATAGATGGACTAATAGAACAAGTCCCACACACTGCTACAAGCAAAATATTTTTTCTGAGCTAGATGCAGATTAAAATTATTTTTAATTTGCAACCTAGTGGAGGTTAGTATAGATGGACTAATAGAACAAGTCCCACACACTGCTTCAAGAACAAATATTTTTTCAGAGCTAGATGCAGATAAAAATTATTTTTAATTTGCAACCTGGTGGAGGTTAGTATAGATGGACTAATAGAACAAGTCCCACACACTGCAACAAGCCCAAATATTTTATCAGAGCTAGATGCAGATAAAAATTATTTTTAATTTGCAAACTGGTGGAGGTTAGTATAGATGGACTAACAGAACAAGTCCCGCACAATGCTACAAGCCCAAATATTTTTTTCAGAGCTAGATGCAGATAAAAATTATTTTTAAATTGCAACCTGGTGGAGGTTAGTATAGATGGACTAATAGAGCAATCCCACACACTGCTACAAGTCCAAATATTTTTTCAGAGCTAGATGCAGATAAAAATAATTTTTAATTTACAACCTGGTGGAGGCTAGTATAGATTTACTAATAGAACAAGTCCCACACACTGCTACAAGTCCAAATATTTTTTCAGAGCTAGTTGCAGATAAAAATTATTTTTGATTTGCAACCTGGTGGAGGTTAGTATAGATGGACTAATAGAACAAGTCCCAAACACTGCTACAAGCAAAATATTTTTTCTGCGCTAGATGCAGATAAAAATTATTTTTAATTTGCAACCTGGTGGAGGTTAGTATAGATGGACTAATAGAACAAGTCCCACACACTGCTTCAAGAACAAATATTTTTTCAGAGCTAGATGCAGATAAAAATTATTTTTAATTTGCAACCTGGTGGAGGTTAGTATAGATGGACTAGGAGAACAAGTCCCACACACTGCTAGAAGCCCAAATATTTTTTCAGAGCTAGGTGCAGATAAAAATTATTTTTAATTTGCAACCTGGTGGAGGTTAGTATAGATGGACTAATAGAACAAGTCCCACACACTGCTACAAGCCCAAATATTTTTTCAGAGCTAGACGCAGATAAAAATTATTTTTAATTTGCAACCTAGTGGAGGTTAGTATAGATGGACTAACAGAACAAGTCCCACACACTGCTACAAGCCCAAATATTTTTACAGAGCTAGATGCAGATAAAAATTATTTTTAATTTGCAACCAGGTATAGGTTAGTATAGATGGACTAATAGAACAAGTCCCACACACTGCTGCAAGCCCAAACATTTTTTCAGAGCTAGATGCAGATAAAAATTATTTTTAATTTGCAACCTGGTGTAGGTTAGTATAGATGTACTAATAGAACAAGTCCCACACACTGCTACAAGTCCAAATATTTTTTCAGAGCTAGATGGAGATAAAAATTATTTTTAATTTACAACCTGGTGGAGGTTAGTATAGATGGACTAATAGAACAAGTCCCACACACTGCTACAAGCCCAAATATTTTTTCAGAGCTAGATGCAGATGGAATTTATTTTTAATTTGCAACCTGGTGGAGGTTAGTATAGATGGACTAATAGAACAAGTCCCACACACTGCTACAAGCCCAAATATTTTTTCAGAGCTAGATGCAGATAAAATATATTTTTAATTTGCAACCTGGTGGAGGTTAGTATAGATGGACTAATAGAACAAGTCCCACACACTGCTACAAGCAAAATATTTTTTCTGAGCTAGATGCAGATAAAAATTATTTTTAATTTGCAACCTAGTGGAGGTTAGTTTAGATGGACTAATAGAACAAGTCCCACACACTGCTTCAAGAACAAATATTTTTTCAGAGCTAGATGCAGATAAAAAATATTTTTAATTTGCAACCTGGTGGAGGTTAGTATAGATGGACTAATAGAACAAGTCCCACACACTGCTACAAGCCCAAATATTTTTTTCAGAGCTAGATGCAAATAAAAAATATTTTTAATTTGCAACCTGGTGGAGGTTAGTATAGATGGACTAATAGAACAAGTCCCACACACTGCTACAAGCCCAAATATTTTTTCAGAGCTAGATGCAGATAAAAATTATTTTTAATTTGCAACCTGGTGGAGGTTAGTATAGATGGACTAATAGAACAAGACCCACACGCTGCAACAAGCCCAAATATTTTTTCAGAGCTAGATGCAGATAAAATTATTTTTAATTTGCAAACTGGTGGAGGTTAGTATAGATGGACTAACAGAACAAGTCCCGCACACTGCTACAAGCCCAAATATTTTTTTCAGAGCTAGATGCAGATAAAAATTATTTTTAATTTGCAACCTGGTGGAGGTTAGTATAGATGGACTAGTAGAACAAGTCCCACACACTACTACAAGCCCAAATATTTTTTCAGAGCTAGATGCAGATAAAAATTATTTTTAATTTGCAACCTGGTGGAGGTTAGAATAGATGGAATAGGAGAACATGTCCCACACACTGCTACAAGCCCAAATATTTTTTCAGAGCTAGGTGCAGATAAAAATTATTTTTAATTTGCAACCTGGTGGAGGTTAGTATAGATGGACTAATAGAACAAGTCCCACACACTGCTACAAGCCCAAATATTTTTTCAGAGCTAGATGCAGATAAAAATTATTTTTAATTTGCAACCTAGTGGAGGTTAGTATAGATGGACTAACAGAACTAGTCCCACACACTGCTACAAGCCCAAAGATTTTTACAGAGCTAGATGCAGATAAAAATTATTTTTAATTTGCAACCTGGTGGAGGTTAGTATAGATGGACTAATAGAACAAGTCCCACACACTGCTACAAGCCCAAACATTTTTTCAGAGCTAGATGCAGATAAAAATTATTTTTAATTTGCAACCTGGTGGAGGTTAGTATAGATGGACTAATAAAAGAAGTCCCACACACTGCTACAAGTCCAAATATTTTTTCAGAGCTAGATGGAGATAAAAATAATTTTTAATTTACAACCTGGTGGAGGTTAGTATAGATGGACTAACAGAACAAGTCCCACACACTGCTACAAGCCCAAATATTTTTTCAGAGCTAGATGCAGATAAAATTTATTTTTAATTTGCAACCTGGTGGAGGTTAGTATAGATGGACTAATAGAACAAGTCCCACACACTGCTACAAGCCCAAATATTTTTTCAGAGCTAGATGCAGATAAAAAATATTTTTGGCTTGCAACCTGGTGGAGGTTAGTATAGATGGACTAATAGAACAAGTCCCACACACTGCTACAAGCAAAATATTTTTTCTGAGCTAGATGCAGATTAAAATTATTTTTAATTTGCAACCTAGTGGAGGTTAGTATAGATGGACTAATAGAACAAGTCCCACACACTGCTTCAAGAACAAATATTTTTTCAGAGCTAGATGCAGATTAAAATTATTTTTAATTTGCAACCTGGTGGAGGTTAGTATAGATGGACTAATAGAACAAGTCCCACACACTGCAACAAGCCCAAATATTTTATCAGAGCTAGATGCAGATAAAAATTATTTTTAATTTGCAAACTGGTGGAGGTTAGTATAGATGGACTAACAGAACAAGTCCCGCACAATGCTACAAGCCCAAATATTTTTTTCAGAGCTAGATGCAGATAAAAATTATTTTTAATTTGCAACCTGGTGGAGGTTAGTATAGATGGACTAATAGAGCAATCCCACACACTGCTACAAGTCCAAATATTTTTTCAGAGCTAGATGCAGATAAAAATAATTTTTAATTTACAACCTGGTGGAGGCTAGTATAGATTTACTAATAGAACAAGTCCCACACACTGCTACAAGTCCAAATATTTTTTCAGCGCTAGTTGCAGATAAAAATTATTTTTGATTTGCAACCTGGTGTAGGTTAGTATAGATGGACTAATAGAACAAGTCCCACACACTGCTACAAGCAAAATATTTTTTCTGCGCTAGATGCAGATAAAAATTATTTTTAATTTGCAACCTGGTGGAGGTTAGTATAGATGGACTAATAGAACAAGTCCCAGACACTGCTTCAAGAACAAATATTTTTTCAGAGCTAGATGCAGATAAAAATTATTTTTAATTTGCAACCTGGTGTAGGTTAGTATAGATGGACTAGTAGAACAAGTCCCACACACTGCTACAAGCCCAAATATTTTTTCAGAGCTAGATGCAGATAAAAATTATTTTTAATTTGCAACCTGGTGGAGGTTAGTATAGATGGACTAGGAGAACAAGTCCCACACACTGCTAGAAGCCCAAATATTTTTTCAGAGCTAGGTGCAGATAAAAATTATTTTTAATTTGCAACCTGGTGGAGGTTAGTATAGATGGACTAATAGAACAAGTCCCACACACTGCTACAAGCCCAAATATTTTTTCAGAGCTAGATGCAGATAAAAATTATTTTTAATTTGCAACCTAGTGGAGGTTAGTATAGATGGACTAACATAACAAGTCCCACACACTGCTACAAGCCCAAATATTTTTACAGAGCTAGATGCAGATAAAAATTATTTTTAATTTGCAACCAGGTATAGGTTAGTATAGATGGACTAATAGAACAAGTCCCACACACTGCTGCAAGCCCAAACATTTTTTCAGAGCTAGATGCAGATAAAAATTATTTTTAATTTGCAACCTGGTGTAGGTTAGTATAGATGTACTAATAGAACAAGTCCCACACACTGCTACAAGTCCAAATATTTTTTCAGAGCTAGATGGAGATAAAAATTATTTTTAATTTACAACCTGGTGGAGGTTAGTATAGATGGACTAATAGAACAAGTCCCACACACTGCTACAAGCCCAAATATTTTTTCAGAGCTAGATGCAGATGGAATTTATTTTTAATTTGCAACCTGGTGGAGGTTAGTATAGATGGACTAATAGAACAAGTCCCACACACTGCTACAAGCCCAAATATTTTTTCAGAGCTAGATGCAGATAAAATATATTTTTAATTTGCAACCTGGTGGAGGTTAGTATAGATGGACTAATAGAACAAGTCCCACACACTGCTACAAGCAAAATATTTTTTCTGAGCTAGATGCAGATAAAAATTATTTTTAATTTGCAACCTAGTGGAGGTTAGTTTAGATGGACTAATAGAACAAGTCCCACACACTGCTTCAAGAACAAATATTTTTTCAGAGCTAGATGCAGATAAAAATTATTTTTAATTTGCAACCTGGTGGAAGTTAGTATAGATGGACTAATAGAACAAGTCCCACACACTGCAACAAGCCCAAATATTTTTTCAGAGCTAGATGCAGATAAAAATTATTTTTAATTTGCAAACTGGTGGAGGTTAGTATAGATGGACTTACAGAACAAGTCCCGCACACTGCTACAAGCCCAAATATTTTTTTCAGAGCTAGATGCAGATAAAAATTATTTTTAATTTGCAACCTGGTGGAGGTTAGTATAGATGGACTAATAGAGCAATCCCACACACTGCTACAAGTCCAAATATTTTTTCAGAGCTAGTTGCAGATAAAAATTATTTTTGATTTGCAACCTGGTGGAGGTTAGTATAGATGGACTAATAGAACAAGTCCCACACACTGCTACAAGCAAAATATTTTTTCTGCGCTAGATGCAGATAAAAATTATTTTTAATTTGCAACCTGGTGGAGGTTAGTATAGATGGACTAATAGAACAAGTCCCACACACTGCATCAAGGACAAATATTTTTTCAGAGCTAGATGCAGATAAAAATTATTTTTAATTTGCAACCTGGTGTAGGTTAGTATAGATGGACTAGGAGAACAAGTCCCACACACTGCTACAAGCCCAAATATTTTTTCAGAGCTAGGTGCTGATAAAAATTATTTTTAGTTTGCAACCTGGTGGAGGTTAGTATAGATGGACTAATAGAACAAGTCCCACACACTGCTACAAGCCCAAATATTTTTTCAGAGCTAGATGCAGATAAAAATTATTTTTAATTTGCAACCTAGTGGAGGTTAGTATAGATGGACTAACAGAACAAGTCCCACACACTGCTACAAGCCCAAATAATTTTACAGAGCTAGATGCAGATAAAAATTATTTTTAATTTGCAACCAGGTGGAGTTTAGTATAGATGGACTAATAGAACAAGTCCCACACACTGCTGCAAGCCCAAACATTTTTTCAGAGCTAGATGCAGATAAATATTATTTTTAATTTGCAACCTGGTGTAGGTTAGTATAGATGGACTAGTAGACCAAGTCCCACACACTGCTACAAGCCCAAATATTTTTTCAGAGCTAGATGCAGATAAAAATTATTTTTAATTTGCAACCTGGTGGAGGTTAGTATAGATGGACTAGGAGAACAAGTCCCACACACTGCTACAAGCCCAAATATTTTTTCAGAGCTATATGCAGATAAAAATTATTTTTGATTTGCAACCTTGTGGAGGTTAGTATAGATGGACTAATAGAACAAGTTCCACACACTGCTACAAGCCCAAATATTTTTTCAGAGCTAGATGCAGATAAAAATTATTTTTAATTTGCAACCTGGTGGAGGTTAGTATAGATGGACTAATAGAGCAATCCCACACACTGCTACAAGTCCAAATATTTTTTCAGAGCTAGATGCAGATAAAAATAATTTTTAATTAACAACCTGGTGGAGGCTAGTATAGATGGACTAATAGAACAAGTCCCACACACTGCTACAAGTCCAAATATTTTTTCAGAGCTAGTTGCAGATAAAAATTATTTTTGATTTGCAACCTGGTGGAGGTTAGTATAGATGGACTAATAGAACAAGTCCCACACACTGCTACAAGCAAAATATTTTTTCTGCGCTAGATGCAGATAAAAATTATTTTTAATTTGCAACCTGGTGGAGGTTAGTATAGATGGACTAATAGCACAAGTCTCACACACTGCTTCAAGGACAAATATTTTTTCAGAGCTAGATGCAGATAAAAATTATTTTTAATTTGCAACCTGGTGTAGGTTAGTATAGATGGACTAGGAGAACAAGTCCCACACACTGCTACAAGCCCAAATATTTTTTCAGAGCTAGGTGCAGATAAAAATTATTTTTAATTTGCAACCTGGTGGAGGTTAGTATAGATGGACTAATAGAACAAGTCCCACACACTGCTACAAGCCCAAATATTTTTTCAGAGCTAGATGCAGATAAAAATTATTTTTAATTTGCAACCTAGTGGAGGTTAGTATGGATGGACTAACAGAACAAGTCCCACACACTGCTACAAGCCCAAATAATTTTACAGAGCTAGATGCAGATAAAAATTATTTTTAATTTGCAACCAGGTGGAGTTTAGTATAGATGGACTAATAGAACAAGTCCCACACACTGCTGCAAGCCCAAACATTTTTTCAGAGCTAGATGCAGATAAAAATTATTTTTAATTTGCAACCTGGTGTAGGTTAGTATAGATGGACTAGTAGACCAAGTCCCACACACTGCTACAAGCCCAAATATTTTTTCAGAGCTAGATGCAGATAAAAATTATTTTTAATTTGCAACCTGGTGGAGGTTAGTATAGATGGACTAGGAGAACAAGTCCCACACACTGCTACAAGCCCAAATATTTTTTCAGAGCTATATGCAGATAAAAATTATTTTTGATTTGCAACCTTGTGGAGGTTAGTATAGATGGACTAATAGAACAAGTTCCACACACTGCTACAAGCCCAAATATTTTTTCAGAGCTAGATGCAGATAAAAATTATTTTTAATTTGCAACCTAGTGGAGGTTAGTATAGATGGACTAACAGAACAAGTCCCA
The DNA here is from genome assembly GCF_046119375.1 of Phyllobates terribilis. Taxonomy (NCBI): domain Eukaryota; kingdom Metazoa; phylum Chordata; class Amphibia; order Anura; family Dendrobatidae; genus Phyllobates; species Phyllobates terribilis. Next base: position 376,658,713 of record NW_027362762.1, read on the forward strand.
CACACTGCTACAAGCCCAAATATTTTTTCAGAGCTAGATGCAGATAAAAATTATTTTTAATTTGCAACCAGGTGCAGGTTAGTATAGATGGACTAATACAACAAGTCCCACACACTGCTACAAGCCCAAATATTTTTTCAGAGCTAGATGCAGATAAAAAATATTTTTAATTTGCAACCTGGTGTAGGTTAGTATAGATGGACTAACAGAACAAGTCCCACACACTGCTACAAGCCCAAATATTTTTTCAGAGCTAGATGCAGGTAAAAATTATTTTATTTGCAACCTGGTGGAGGTTAGTATAGATGGACTAGGAGAACATGTTCCACACACTGCTACAAGCCCAAATATTTTTTCAGAGCTAGATGCAGATAAAAATTATTTTTGATTTGCAACCTGGTGGAGGTTAGAATAAATGAAGTAATAGAACAAGTCCCACACACTGCTACAAGCCCAAATATTTTTTCAGAGCTAGATGCAGATAAAAATTATTTTTAATTTGCAACCTGGTGGAGGTTAATATAGATGGACTAATAGAGCAATCCCACACACTGCTACAAGCCCAAATATTTTTTCAGAGCTAGATGCAGATAAAAATTATTTTTAATTTACAACCTGGTGGAGGTTAGTATAGATGGACTAATAGAACAAGTCCCACACACTGCTACAAGCCCAAATATATTTTCAGAGCTAGATGCAGATAAAAAATATTTTTAATTTGCAACCTGATGGAGGTTAGTATAGATGGACTAACAGAACAAGTCCCACACACTGCTTCAAGCCCAAATATTTTTTCAGAGCTAGATGCAGATAAAAATTATTTTTAATTTGCAACCTGGTGGAGGTTAGTATAGATGGACTAGGAGAACAAGTCCCACACACTGCTACAAGCCCAAATATTTTTTCAGAGTTAGATGCAGATAAAAAATATTTTTAATGTGCAACCTGGTGGAGGTTAGTATAGATGGACTAACAGAACACGTCCCACACATTGCTTAAAGCACATATATTTTTTCAGAGCTACATGCAGCTAAACATTATTTTTAATTTGCAACCTGTTGTAGGTTAGCATAGATGGACTAATAGAACAAGTCCCACACACTGCTACAAGCCCAAATATTTTTTCAGAGCCAGATGCAGATAAAAATTATTTTTAATTTGCAACCTGGTGGAGGTTAGCATAGATGGACTAACAGAACAAGCCCCACACACTGCTACAAGCCCAAATATTTTTTCAGAGCTAGATGCAGATATAAATTATTTTTAATTTGCAACCTGGTGGAGGTTAGTATAGATGGACTAATAGAACAAGTCCCACACACTGCTACAAGCCCAAATATTTTTTCAGAGCTAGATGCAGATAAAAATTATTTTTAATTTGCAACCTAGTGGAGGTTAGTATAGATGGACTAACAGAACAAGTCCCACACACTGCTACAAGCCCAAATATTTTTTCAGAGCTAGATGCAGATATAAATTATTTTTAATTTGCAACCTGGTGGAGGTTAGTATAGATGGACTAATAGAACAAGTCCCACACACTGCTACAAGCCCAAATATTTTTTCAGAGCTAGATGCAGATAAAAATTATTTTTAATTTGCAACCTAGTGGAGGTTAGTATAGATGGACTAACAGAACAAGTCCCACACACTGCTAGAAGCCCAGATATTTTTACAGAGCTAGATGCAGATAAAAATTATTTTTAAGTTGCAACCTGGTGGAGGTTAGTATAGATGGACTAAAAAAACAAGTCCCACACACTGCTACAAGCCCAAATATTATTTCAGAGCTAGATGCAGATAAAAATTGTTTTTAATTTGCAACCTTGTGGAGGTTAGTATAGATGGACAAATAGAACAAGTCCCACACACTGCTACAAGCCCAAATATTTTTTCAGAGCTAGATGCAGATAAAAATTATTTTTAATTTGCAACCTGGTGGAGGTTAGTATAGATGGACTAGGAGAACAAGTCCCACACACTGCTACAAGCCCAAATATTTTTTCAGAGTTAGATGCAGATAAAAATTATTTTTAATGTGCAACCTGGTGGAGGTTAGTATAGATGGACTAACAGAACACGTCCCACACATTGCTTAAAGCACATATATTTTTTCAGAGCTACATGCAGCTAAACATTATTTTTAATTTGCAACCTGTTGTAGGTTAGCATATATGGACTAATAGAACAAGTCCCACACACTGCTACAAGCCCAAATATTTTTTAAGAGCTAGATGCAGATAAAAATTAATTTTAATTTCTAACCTGGTGGAGGTTAGTATAGATGGACTAACAGAACAAGTCCCACACACTGCTACAAGCCCAAATATTTTTTGAGAGCTAGATGCAGATAAAAATTATTTTTAAGTTGCAACCTGGTGGAGGTTAGTATAGATGGACTAATAGAACAAGTCCCACACACTGCTACAAGCCCAAACATTTTTTCAGAGCTAGATGCAGATAAAAATTATTTTTAATTTGCAACCTGGTGGAGGTTAGTATAGATGGACTAATAGAACAAGTCCCACACACTGCTACAAGTCCAAATATTTTTTCAGAGCTAGATGGAGATAAAAATTATTTTTAATTTACAACCTGGTGGAGGTTAGTATAGATGGACTAATAGAACAATTCCCACACACTGCTACAAGCCCAAATATTTTTTCAGAGCTAGATACAGATAAAATTTATTTTTAATTTGCAACCTGGTGTAGGTTAGTATAGATGGACTAATAGAACAAGTCCCACACACTGCTACAAGCCCAAATATTTTTTCAGAGATAGATGCAGATAAAAAATATTTTTAATTTGCAACCTGGTGGAGGTTAGTATAGATGGACTAATAGAACAAGTTCCACACACTGCTACAAGCAAAATATTTTTTCTGAGCTAGATGCAGGTAAAAATTATTTTATTTGCAACCTGGTGGAGGTTAGTATAGATGGACTAGGAGAACAAGTTCCACACACTGCTACAAGCCCAAATATTTTTTCAGAGCTAGATGCAGATAAAAATTATTTTTGATTTGCAACCTGGTGGAGGTTAGTATAGATGAAGTAATAGAACAAGTCCCACACACTGCTACAAGCCCAAATATTTTTTCAGAGCTAGATGCAGATAAAAATTATTTTTAATTTGCAACCTGGTGGAGGTTAATATAGATGGACTAATAGAGCAATCCCACACACTGCTACAAGCCCAAATATTTTTTCAGAGCTAGATGCAGATAAAAATTATTTTTAATTTACAACCTGGTGGAGGTTAGTATAGATGGACTAATAGAACAAGTCCCACACACTGCTACAAGCCCAAATATTTTTTCAGAGCTAGATGCAGATAAAAAATATTTTTAATTTTCAACCTGATGGAGGTTAGTATAGATGGACTAACAGAACAAGTCCCACACACTGCTTCAAGCCCAAATATTTTTTCAGAGCTAGATGCAGATAAAAATTATTTTTAATTTGCAACCTGGTGGAGGTTAGTATAGATGGACTAGGAGAACAAGTCCCACACACTGCTACAAGCCCAAATATTTTTTCAGAGTTAGATGCAGATAAAAATTATTTTTAATGTGCAACCTGGTGGAGGTTAGTATAGATGGACTAACAGAACACGTCCCACACATTGCTTAAAGCACATATATTTTTTCAGAGCTACATGCAGCTAAACATTATTTTTAATTTGCAACCTGTTGTAGGTTAGCATAGATGGACTAATAGAACAAGTCCCACACACTGCTACAAGCCCAAATATTTTTTCAGAGCTAGATGCAGATAAAAATTATTTTTAATTTGCAACCTGGTGGAGGTTAGTATAGATGGACTAACAGAACAAGTCCCACACACTGCTACAAGCCCAAATATTTTTTCAGAGCTAGATGCAGATAAAAATTATTTTTAATTGCAACCTGGTGGAGGTTAGTATAGATGGACTAATAGAACAAGTCCCACACACTGCTACAAGCAAAAAAATATTATTTCAGAGCTAGATGCAGATAAAAATTGTTTTTAATTTGCAACCTGGTGGAGGTTAGTATAGATGGACAAATAGAACAAGTCCCACACACTGCTACAAGCCCAAATATTTTTTCAGAGCTAGATGCAGATAAAAATTATTTTTAATTTGCAACCTGGTGGAGGTTAGTATAGATGGACTAGGAGAACAAGTCCCACACACTGCTACAAGCCCAAATATTTTTTCAGAGCTAGGTGCAGATAAAAATTATTTTTAATTTGCAACCTGGTGGAGGTTAGTATAGATGGACTAATAGAACAAGTCCCACACACTGCTACAAGCCCAAATATTTTTTCAGAGCTAGATGCAGATAAAAATTATTTTTAATTTGCAACCTAGTGGAGGTTAGTATAGATGGACTAACAGAACAAGTCCCACACACTGCTACAAGCCCAAATATTTTTACAGAGCTAGATGCAGATAAAAATTATTTTTAATTTGCAACCAGGTGGAGGTTAGTATAGATGGACTAATAGAACAAGTCCCACACACTGCTACAAGCCCAAACATTTTTTCAGAGCTAGATGCAGATAAAAATTATTTTTAATTTGCAACCTGGTGGAGGTTAGTATAGATGGACTAATAGAACAAGGCCCACACACTGCTACAAGTCCAAATATTTTTTCAGAGCTAGATGGAGATAAAAATTATTTTTAATTTACAACCTGGTGGAGGTTAGTATAGATGGACTAATAGAACAAGTCCCACACACTGCTACAAGCCCAAATATTTTTTCAGAGCTAGATACAGATAAAATTTATTTTTAATTTGCAACCTGGTGTAGGTTAGTATAGATGGACTAATAGAACAAGTCCCACACACTGCTACAAGCCCAAATATTTTTTCAGAGATAGATGCAGATAAAAAATATTTTTAATTTGCAACCTGGTGGAGGTTAGTATAGATGGACTAATAGAACAAGTTCCACACACTGCTACAAGCAAAATATTTTTTCTGAGCTAGATGCAGATAAAAATTATTTTTAATTTGCAACCTAGTGGAGGTTAGTTTAGATGGACTAATAGAACAAGTCCCACACACTGATTCAAGAACAAATATTTTTTCAGAGCTAGATGCAGATAAAAATTATTTTTAATTTGCAACCTTGTGGAGGTTAGTATAGATGGACTAATAGAACAAGTCCCACACACTGCAACAAGCCCAAATATTTTTTCAGAGCTAGATGCAGATAAAAATTATTTTTAATTTGCAAACTGGTGGAGGTTAGTATAGATGGACTAACAGAACAAGTCCCGCACACTACTACAAGCCCAAATATTTTTTTCAGATCTAGATGCAGATAAAAATTATTTTTAATTTGAAACCTGGTGGAGGTTAGTATAGATGGACTAATAGAGCAATCCCACACACTGCTACAACTCCAAATAATTTTTCAGAGCTAGATGCAGATAAAAATAATTTTTAATTTACAACCTGGTGGAGGCTAGTATAGATGGACTAATAGAACAAGTCCCACACACTGCTACAAGCAAAATATTTTTCTGCGCTAGATGCAGATAAAAATTATTTTTAATTTGCAACCTGGTGGAGGTTAGTATAGATGGACTAATAGAACAAGTCCCACACACTGCTTCAAGGACAAATATTTTTTCAGAGCTAGATGCAGATAAAAATTATTTTTAATTTGCAACCTGGTATAGGTTAGTATAGATGGACTAGGAGAACAAGTCCCACACACTGCTACAAGCCCAAATATTTTTTCAGAGCTAGGTGTAGATAAAAATTATTTTTAATTTGCAACCTGGTGGAGGTTAGTATAGATGGACTAATAGAACAAGTCCCACACACTGCTACAAGCCCAAATATTTTTTCAGAGATAGATGCAGATAAAAAATATTTTTAATTTTCAACCTGATGGAGGTTAGTATAGATGGACTAACAGAACAAGTCCCACACACTGCTTCAAGCCCAAATATTTTTTCAGAGCTAGATGCAGATAAAAATTATTTTTAATTTGCAACCTGGTGGAGGTTAGTATAGATGGACTAGGAGAACAAGTCCCACACACTGCTACAAGCCCAAATATTTTTTCAGAGTTAGATGCAGATAAAAATTATTTTTAATGTGCAACCTGGTGGAGGTTAGTATAGATGGACTAACAGAACACGTCCCACACATTGCTTAAAGCACATATATTTTTTCAGAGCTACATGCAGCTAAACATTATTTTTAATTTGCAACCTGTTGTAGGTTAGCATAGATGGACTAATAGAACAAGTCCCACACACTGCTACAAGCCCAAATATTTTTTCAGAGCTAGATGCAGATAAAAATTATTTTTAATTTGCAACCTGGTGGAGGTTAGTATAGATGGACTAACAGAACAAGTCCCACACACTGCTACAAGCCCAAATATTTTTTCAGAGCTAGATGCAGATAAAAATTATTTTTAAGTTGCAACCTGGTGGAGGTTAGTATAGATGGACTAATAGAACAAGTCCCACACACTGCTACAACCCCAAATATTATTTCAGAGCTAGATGCAGATAAAAATTGTTTTTAATTTGCAACCTGGTGGAGGTTAGTATAGATGGACAAATAGAACAAGTCCCACACACTGCTACAAGCCCAAATATTTTTTCAGAGCTAGATGCAGATAAAAATTATTTTTAATTTGCAACCTAGTGGAGGTTAGTATAGATGGACTAACAGAACAAGTCCCACACACTGCTACAAGCCCAAATAATTTTACAGAGCTAGATGCAGATAAAAATTATTTTTAATTTGCAACCAGGTGGAGTTTAGTATAGATGGACTAATAGAACAAGTCCCACACACTGCTGCAAGCCCAAACATTTTTTCAGAGCTAGATGCAGATAAATATTATTTTTAATTTGCAACCTGGTGTAGGTTAGTATAGATGGACTAGTAGACCAAGTCCCACACACTGCTACAAGCCCAAATATTTTTTCAGAGCTAGATGCAGATAAAAATTATTTTTAATTTGCAACCTGGTGGAGGTTAGTATAGATGGACTAGGAGAACAAGTCCCACACACTGCTACAAGCCCAAATATTTTTTCAGAGCTATATGCAGATAAAAATTATTTTTGATTTGCAACCTTGTGGAGGTTAGTATAGATGGACTAATAGAACAAGTTCCAAACACTGCTACAAGCCCAAATATTTTTTCAGAGCTAGATGAAGATAAAAATTATTTTTAATTTGCAACTTGGTGGAGGTTAGTATAGATGGACTAATAGAGCAATCCCACACACTGCTACAAGTCCAAATATTTTTTCAGAGCTAGATGCAGATAAAAATAATTTTTAATTAACAACCTGGTGGAGGCTAGTATAGATGGACTAATAGAACAAGTCCCACACACTGCTACAAGTCCAAATATTTTTTCAGAGCTAGATGCAGATAAAAATTATTTTTGATTTGCAACCTGGTGGAGGTTAGTATAGATGGACTAATAGATCAAGTCCCACACACTGCTACAAGCAAAATATTTTTTCTGCGCTAGATGCAGATAAAAATTATTTTTAATTTGCAACCTGGTGGAGGTTAGTATAGATGGACTAATAGAACAAGTCTCACACACTGCTTCAAGGACAAATATTTTTTCAGAGCTAGATGCAGATAAAAATTATTTTTAATTTGCAACCTGGTGTAGGTTAGTATAGATGGACTAGGAGAACAAGTCCCACACACTGCTACAAGCCCAAATATTTTTTCAGAGCTAGGTGCAGATAAAAATTATTTTTAATTTGCAACCTGGTGGAGGTTAGTATAGATGGACTAATAGAACAAGTCCCACACACTGCTACAAGCCCAAATATTTTTTCAGAGCCAGATGCAGATAAAAATTATTTTTAATTTGCAACCTAGTGGAGGTTAGTATAGATGGACTAACAGAACAAGTCCCACACACTGCTACAAGCCCAAATAATTTTACAGAGCTAGATGCAGATAAAAATTATTTTTAATTTGCAACCAGGTGGAGTTTAGTATAGATGGACTAATAGAACAAGTCCCACACACTGCTGCAAGCCCAAACATTTTTTCAGAGCTAGATGCAGATAAAAATTATTTTTAATTTGCAACCTGGTGTAGGTTAGTATAGATGGACTAGTAGACCAAGTCCCACACACTGCTAAAAGCCCAAATATTTTTTCAGAGCTAGATGCAGATAAAAATTATTTTTAATTTGCAACCTGGTGGAGGTTAGTATAGATGGACTAGGAGAACAAGTCCCACACACTGCTACAAGCCCAAATATTTTTTCAGAGCTATATGCAGATAAAAATTATTTTTGATTTGCAACCTTGTGGAGGTTAGTATAGATGGACTAATAGAACAAGTTCCACACACTGCTACAAGCCCAAATATTTTTTCAGAGCTAGATGCAGATAAAAATTATTTTTAATTTGCAACCTAGTGGAGGTTAGTATAGATGGACTAACAGAACAAGTCCCACACACTGCTACAAGCCCAAATATTTTTTCAGAGCTAGATGCAGATAAAAATTATTTTTAATTTGCAACCAGGTGCAGGTTAGTATAGATGGACTAATACAACAAGTCCCACACACTGCTACAAGCCCAAATATTTTTTCAGAGCTAGATGCAGATAAAAAATATTTTTAATTTGCAACCTGGTGTAGGTTAGTATAGATGGACTAACAGAACAAGTCCCACACACTGCTACAAGCCCAAATATTTTTTCAGAGCTAGATGCAGGTAAAAATTATTTTATTTGCAACCTGGTGGAGGTTAGTATAGATGGACTAGGAGAACAAGTTCCACACACTGCTACAAGCCCAAATATTTTTTCAGAGCTAGATGCAGATAAAAATTATTTTTGATTTGCAACCTGGTGGAGGTTAGAATAAATGAAGTAATAGAACAAGTCCCACACACTGCTACAAGCCCAAATATTTTTTCAGAGCTAGATGCAGATAAAAATTATTTTTAATTTGCAACCTGGTGGAGGTTAATATAGATGGACTAATAGAGCAATCCCACACACTGCTACAAGCCCAAATATTTTTTCAGAGCTAGATGCAGATAAAAATTATTTTTAATTTACAACCTGGTGGAGGTTAGTATAGATGGACTAATAGAACAAGTCCCACACACTGCTACAAGCCCAAATATTTTTTCAGAGCTAGATGCAGATAAAAAATATTTTTAATTTGCAACCTGATGGAGGTTAGTATAGATGGACTAACAGAACAAGTCCCACACACTGCTTCAAGCCCAAATATTTTTTCAGAGCTAGATGCAGATAAAAATTATTTTTAATTTGCAACCTGGTGGAGGTTAGTATAGATGGACTAGGAGAACAAGTCCCACACACTGCTACAAGCCCAAATATTTTTTCAGAGTTAGATGCAGATATAAATTATTTTTAATTTGCAACCTGGTGGAGGTTAGTATAGATGGACTAATAGAACAAGTCCCACACACTGCTACAAGCCCAAATATTTTTTCAGAGCTAGATGCAGATAAAAATTATTTTTAATTTGCAACCTAGTGGAGGTTAGTATAGATGGACTAACAGAACAAGTCCCACACACTGCTAGAAGCCCAGATATTTTTACAGAGCTAGATGCAGATAAAAATTATTTTTAAGTTGCAACCTGGTGGAGGCTAGTATAGATGGACTAATAGAACAAGTCCCACACACTGCTACAAGCCCAAATATTATTTCAGAGCTAGATGCAGATAAAAATTGTTTTTAATTTGCAACCTTGTGGAGGTTAGTATAGATGGACAAATAGAACAAGTCCCACACACTGCTACAAGCCCAAATATTTTTTCAGAGCTAGATGCAGATAAAAATTATTTTTAATTTGCAACCTGGTGGAGGTTAGTATAGATGGACTAGGAGAACAAGTCCCACACACTGCTACAAGCCCAAATATTTTTTCAGAGTTAGATGCAGATAAAAATTATTTTTAATGTGCAACCTGGTGGAGGTTAGTATAGATGGACTAACAGAACACGTCCCACACATTGCTTAAAGCACATATATTTTTTCAGAGCTACATGCAGCTAAACATTATTTTTAATTTGCAACCTGTTGTAGGTTAGCATATATGGACTAATAGAACAAGTCCCACACACTGCTACAAGCCCAAATATTTTTTAAGAGCTAGATGCAGATTAAAATTAATTTTAATTTCCAACCTGGTGGAGGTTAGTATAGATGGACTAACAGAACAAGTCCCACACACTGCTACAAGCCCAAATATTTTTTGAGAGCTAGATGTAGATAAAAATTATTTTTAAGTTGCAACCTGGTGGAGGTTAGTATAGATGGACTAATAGAACAAGTCCCACACACTGCTACAAGCCCAAACATTTTTTCAGAGCTAGATGCAGATAAAAATTATTTTTAATTTGCAACCTGGTGGAGGTTAGTATAGATGGACTAATAGAACAAGTCCCACACACTGCTACAAGTCCAAATATTTTTTCAGAGCTAGATGGAGATAAAAATTATTTTTAATTTACAACCTGGTGGAGGTTAGTATAGATGGACTAATAGAACAATTCCCACACACTGCTACAAGCCCAAATATTTTTTCAGAGCTAGATGCAGATAAAATTTATTTTTAATTTGCAACCTGGTGTAGGTTAGTATAGATGGACTAATAGAACAAGTCCCACACACTGCTACAAGCCCAAATATTTTTTCAGAGATAGATGCAGATAAAAAATATTTTTAATTTGCAACCTGGTGGAGGTTAGTATAGATGGACTAATAGAACAAGTTCCACACACTGCTACAAGCAAAATATTTTTTCTGAGCTAGATGCAGGTAAAAATTATTTTATTAGCAACCTGGTGGAGGTTAGTATAGATGGACTAGGAGAACAAGTTCCACACACTGCTACAAGCCCAAATATTTTTTCAGAGCTAGATGCAGATAAAAATTATTTTTGATTTGCAACCTGGTGGAGGTTAGTATAGATGAAGTAATAGAACAAGTCCCACACACTGCTACAAGCCCAAATATTTTTTCAGAGCTAGATGCAGATAAAAATTATTTTTAATTTGCAACCTGGTGGAGGTTAATATAGATGGACTAATAGAGCAATCCCACACACTGCTACAAGCCCAAATATTTTTTCAGAGCTAGATGCAGATAAAAATTATTTTTAATTTACAACCTGGTGGAGGTTAGTATAGATGGACTAATAGAACAAGTCCCACACACTGCTACAAGCCCAAATATTTTTTCAGAGCTAGATGCAGATAAAAAATATTTTTAATTTTCAACCTGATGGAGGTTAGTATAGATGGACTAACAGAACAAGTCCCACACACTGCTTCAAGCCCAAATATTTTTTCAGAGCTAGATGCAGATAAAAATTATTTTTAATTTGCAACCTGGTGGAGGTTAGTATAGATGGACTAGGAGAACAAGTCCCACACACTGCTACAAGCCCAAATATTTTTTCAGAGTTAGATGCAGATAAAAATTATTTTTAATGTGCAACCTGGTGGAGGTTAGTATAGATGGACTAACAGAACACGTCCCACACATTGCTTAAAGCACATATATTTTTTCAGAGCTACATGCAGCTAAACATTATTTTTAATTTGCAACCTGTTGTAGGTTAGCATAGATGGACTAATAGAACAAGTCCCACACACTGCTACAAGCCCAAATATTTTTTCAGAGCTAGATGCAGATAAAAATTATTTTTAATTTGCAACCTGGTGGAGGTTAGTATAGATGGACTAACAGAACAAGTCCCACACACTGCTACAAGCCCAAATATTTTTTCAGAGCTAGATGCAGATAAAAATTATTTTTAATTGCAACCTGGTGGAGGTTAGTATAGATGGACTAATAGAACAAGTCCCACACACTGCTACAAGCAAAAAAATATTATTTCAGAGCTAGATGCAGATAAAAATTGTTTTTAATTTGCAACCTGGTGGAGGTTAGTATAGATGGACAAATAGAACAAGTCCCACACACTGCTACAAGCCCAAATATTTTTTCAGAGCTAGATGCAGATAAAAATTATTTTTAATTTGCAACCTGGTGGAGGTTAGTATAGATGGACTAGGAGAACAAGTCCCACACACTGCTACAAGCCCAAATATTTTTTCAGAGCTAGGTGCAGATAAAAATTATTTTTAATTTGCAACCTGGTGGAGGTTAGTATAGATGGACTAATAGAACAAGTCCCACACACTGCTACAAGCCCAAATATTTTTTCAGAGCTAGATGCAGATAAAAATTATTTTTAATTTGCAACCTAGTGGAGGTTAGTATAGATGGACTAACAGAACAAGTCCCACACACTGCTACAAGCCCAAATATTTTTACAGAGCTAGATGCAGATAAAAATTATTTTTAATTTGCAACCAGGTGGAGGTTAGTATAGATGGACTAATAGAACAAGTCCCACACACTGCTACAAGCCCAAACATTTTTTCAGAGCTAGATGCAGATAAAAATTATTTTTAATTTGCAACCTGGTGGAGGTTAGTATAGATGGACTAATAGAACAAGGCCCACACACTGCTACAAGTCCAAATATTTTTTCAGAGCTAGATGGAGATAAAAATTATTTTTAATTTACAACCTGGTGGAGGTTAGTATAGATGGACTAATAGAACAAGTCCCACACACTGCTACAAGCCCAAATATTTTTTCAGAGCTAGATACAGATAAAATTTATTTTTAATTTGCAACCTGGTGTAGGTTAGTATAGATGGACTAATAGAACAAGTCCCACACACTGCTACAAGCCCAAATATTTTTTCAGAGATAGATGCAGATAAAAAATATTTTTAATTTGCAACCTGGTGGAGGTTAGTATAGATGGACTAATAGAACAAGTTCCACACACTGCTACAAGCAAAATATTTTTTCTGAGCTAGATGCAGATAAAAATTATTTTTAATTTGCAACCTAGTGGAGGTTAGTTTAGATGGACTAAAAGAACAAGTCCCACACACTGATTCAAGAACAAATATTTTTTCAGAGCTAGATGTAGATAAAAATTATTTTTAATTTGCAACCTTGTGGAGGTTAGTATAGATGGACTAATAGAACAAGTCCCACACACTGCAACAAGCCCAAATATTTTTTCAGAGCTAGATGCAGATAAAAATTATTTTTAATTTGCAAACTGGTGGAGGTTAGTATAGATGGACTAACAGAACAAGTCCCGCACACTACTACAAGCCCAAATATTTTTTTCAGATCTAGATGCAGATAAAAATTATTTTTAATTTGAAACCTGGTGGAGGTTAGTATAGATGGACTAATAGAGCAATCCCACACACTGCTACAACTCCAAATAATTTTTCAGAGCTAGATGCAGATAAAAATAATTTTTAATTTACAACCTGGAGGAGGCTAGTATAGATGGACTAATAGAACAAGTCCCACACACTGCTACAAGCAAAATATTTTTCTGCGCTAGATGCAGATAAAAATTATTTTTAATTTGCAACCTGGTGTAGGTTAGTATAGATGGACTAATAGAACAAGTCCCACACACTGCTTCAAGGACAAATATTTTTTCAGAGCTAGATGTAGATAAAAATTATTTTTAATTTGCAACCTGGTATAGGTTAGTATAGATGGACTAGGAGAACAAGTCCCACACACTGCTACAAGCCCAAATATTTTTTCAGAGCTAGGTGTAGATAAAAATTATTTTTAATTTGCAACCTGGTGGAGGTTAGTATAGATGGACTAATAGAACAAGTCCCACACACTGCTACAAGCCCAAATATTTTTTCAGAGATAGATGCAGATAAAAAATATTTTTAATTTTCAACCTGATGGAGGTTAGTATAGATGGACTAACAGAACAAGTCCCACACACTGCTTCAAGCCCAAATATTTTTTCAGAGCTAGATGCAGATAAAAATTATTTTTAATTTGCAACCTGGTGGAGGTTAGTATAGATGGACTAGGAGAACAAGTCCCACACACTGCTACAAGCCCAAATATTTTTTCAGAGTTAGATGCAGATAAAAATTATTTTTAATGTGCAACCTGGTGGAGGTTAGTATAGATGGACTAACAGAACACGTCCCACACATTGCTTAAAGCACATATATTTTTTCAGAGCTACATGCAGCTAAACATTATTTTTAATTTGCAACCTGTTGTAGGTTAGCATAGATGGACTAATAGAACAAGTCCCACACACTGCTACAAGCCCAAATATTTTTTCAGAGCTAGATGCAGATAAAAATTATTTTTAATGTGCAACCTGGTGGAGGTTAGTATAGATGGACTAACAGAACAAGTCCCACACACTGCTACAAGCCCAAATATTTTTTCAGAGCTAGATGCAGATAAAAATTATTTTTAAGTTGCAACCTGGTGGAGGTTAGTATAGATGGACTAATAGAACAAGTCCCACACACTGTTACAAGCCCAAATATTATTTCAGAGCTAGATGCAGATAAAAATTGTTTTTAATTTGCAACCTGGTGGAGGTTAGTATAGATGGACAAATAGAACAAGTCCCACACACTGCTACAAGCCCAAATATTTTTTCAGAGCTAGATGCAGATAAAAATTATTTTTAATTTGCAACCTGGTGGAGGTTAGTATAGATGGACTAGGAGAACAAGTCCCACACACTGCTACAAGCCCAAAATATTTTTTCAGAGCTAGGTGCAGATAAAAATTATTTTTAATTTGCAACCTGGTGGAGGTTAGTATAGATGGACTAATAGAACAAGTCCCACACACTGCTACAAGCCCAAATATTTTTTCAGAGCTAGATGCAGATAAAAATTATTTTTAATTTGCAACCTAGTGGAGGTTAGTATAGATGGACTAACAGAACAAGTCCCACACACTGCTACAAGCCCAAATATTTTTACAGAGCTAGATGCAGATAAAAATTATTTTTAATTTGCAACCAGGTGGAGGTTAGTATAGATGGACTAATAGAACAAGTCCCACACACTGCTACAAGCCCAAACATTTTTTCAGAGATAGATGCAGATAAAAATTATTTTTAATTTGCAACCTGGTGGAGGTTAGTATAGATGGACTAATAGAACAAGGCCCACACACTGCTACAAGTCCAAATATTTTTTCAGAGCTAGATGGAGATAAAAATTATTTTTAATTTACAACCTGGTGGAGGTTAGTATAGATGGACTAATAGAACAAGTCCCACACACTGCTACAAGCCCAAATATTTTTTCAGAGCTAGATGCAGATAAAATTTATTTTTAATTTGCAACCTGGTGTAGGTTAGTATAGATGGACTAATAGAACAAGTCCCACACACTGCTACAAGCCCAAATATTTTTTCAGAGATAGATGCAGATAAAAAATATTTTTAATTTGCAACCTGGTGGAGGTTAGTATAGATGGACTAATAGAACAAGTTCCACACACTGCTACAAGCAAAATATTTTTTCTGAGCTAGATGCAGATAAAAATTATTTTTAATTTGCAACCTAGTGGAGGTTAGTTTAGATGGACTAATAGAACAAGTCCCACACACTGATTCAAGAACAAATATTTTTTCAGAGCTAGATGCAGATAAAAATTATTTTTAATTTGCAACCTTGTGGAGGTTAGTATAGATGGACTAATAGAACAAGTCCCACACACTGCAACAAGCCCAAATATTTTTTCAGAGCTAGATGCAGATAAAAATTATTTTTAATTTGCAAACTGGTGGAGGTTAGTATAGATGGACTAACAGAACAAGTCCCGCACACTACTACAAGCCCAAATATTTTTTTCAGATCTAGATGCAGATAAAAATTATTTTTAATTTGAAACCTGGTGGAGGTTAGTATAGATGGACTAATAGAGCAATCCCACACACTGCTACAAGTCCAAATAATTTTTCAGAGCTAGATGCAGATAAAAATAATTTTTAATTTACAACCTGGTGGAGGCTAGTATAGATGGACTAATAGAACAAGTCCCACACACTGCTACAAACAAAATATTTTTCTGCGCTAGATGCAGATAAAAATTATTTTTAATTTGCAACCTGGTGGAGGTTAGTATAGATGGACTAATAGAACAAGTCCCACACACTGCTTCAAGGACAAATATTTTTTCAGAGCTAGATGCAGATAAAAATTATTTTTAATTTGCAACCTGGTATAGGTTAGTATAGATGGACTAGGAGAACAAGTCCCACACACTGCTACAAGCCCAAATATTTTTTCAGAGCTAGGTGTAGATAAAAATTATTTTTAATTTGCAACCTGGTGGAGGTTAGTATAGATGGACTAATAGAAAAAGTCCCACACACTGCTACAAGCCCAAATATTTTTTCAGAGCTAGATGCAGATAAAAATTATTTTTAATTTGCAACCTAGTGGAGGTTAGTATAGATGGACTAACAGAACAAGTCCCACACACTGCTACAAGCCCAAATATTTTTACAGAGCTAGATGCAGATAAAAATTATTTTTAATTTGCAACCTGGTGGAGGTTAGTATAGATGGACTAATAGAACAAGTCCCACACACTGCTACAAGTCCAAATATTTTTTCAGAGCTAGATGGAGATAAACATTATTTTTAATTTACAACCTGGTGGAGGTTAGTATAGATGGTCTAATAGAACAAGTCCCACACACTGCTACCAGCCCAAATATTTTTTCAGAGCTAGATGCAGATGGAATTTATTTTTAATTTGCAACCTGGTGGAGGTTAGTATAGATGGACTAATAGAACAAGTCCCACACACTGCTACAAGCAAAATATTTTTTCTGAGCTAGATGCAGATAAAAATTATTTTTAATTTGCAACCTAGTGGAGGTTAGTATAGATGGACTAATAGAACAAGTCCCACACACTGCTTCAAGAACAAATATTTTTTCAGAGCTAGATGCAGATAAAAATTATTTTTAATTTGCAAACTGGTGGAGGTTAGTATAGATGGACTAACAGAACAAGTCCCGCACACTGCTACAAGCCCAAATATTTTTTTCAGAGCTAGATGCAGATAAAAATTATTTTTAATTTGCAATCTGGTGGAGGTTAGTATAGATGGACTAATAGAGCAATCCCACACACTGCTACAAGTCCAAATATTTTTTCAGAGCTAGATGCAGATAAAAATAATTTTTAATTTACAACCTGGTGGAGGCTAATATAGATGGACTAATAGAACAAGTCCCACACACTGCTACAAGTCCAAATATTTTTTCAGAGCTAGTTGCAGATAAAAATTATTTTTGATTTGCAACCTGGTGGAGGTTAGTATAAATGGACTAATAGAACAAGTCCCACACACTGCTACAAGCAAAATATTTTTTCTGCGCTAGATGCAGATAAAAATTATTTTTAATTTGCAACCTGGTGTAGGTTAGTATAGATGGACTAATAGAACAAGTCCCACACATTGCTTCAAGAACAAATATTTTTTCAGAGCTAGATGCAGATAAAAATTATTTTTAATTTGCAACCTGGTGTAGGTTAGTATAGTTGGACTATTAGAACAAGTCCCACACACTGCTACAAGCCCAAATATTTTTTCAGAGCTAGATGCAGATAAAAATTATTTTTAATTTGCAACCTGGTGGAGGTTAGTTTAGATGGACAAGGAGAACAAGTCCCACACACTGCTACAAGCCCAAATATTTTTTCAGAGCTAGGTGCAGATAAAAATTATTTTTAAATTGCAACCTGGTGGAGGTTAGTATAGATGGACTAATAGAACAAGTCCCACACACTGCTACAAGCCCAAATATTTTTTCAGAGCTAGATGCAGATAAAAATTATTTTTAATTTGCAACCTAGTGGAGGTTAGTATAGATGGACTAACAGAACAAGTCCCACACACTGCTACAAGCCCAAATATTTTTACAGAGCTAGATGCAGATAAAAATTATTTTTAATTTTCAAACAGGTGGAGGTTAGTATAGATGGACTAATAGAACAAGTCCCACACACTGCTACTAGCCCAAACATTTTTTCAGAGCTAGATGCAGATAAAAAATATTTTTAATTTGCAACCTGGTGGAGGTTAGTATAGATGGACTAATAGAACAAGTCCCACACACTGCTACAAGCAAAATATTTTTTCTGAGCTAGATGCAGATAAAAATTATTTTTAATTTGCAACCTAGTGGAGGTTAGTATAGATGGACTAATAGAACAAGTCCCACACACTGCTACAAGCCCAAACATTTTTTCAGAGCTAGATGCAGATAAAAATTATTTTTAATTTGCAACATGGTGTAGGTTAGTATAGATGGACTAATAGAACAAGTCCCACACACTGCTACAAGCCCAAATATTTTTTCAGAGCTATATGCCGATAAAAATTATTTTTGTTTTGCAACCTGATGGAGGTTAGCATAGATGGACTAATAGAACAAGTCCCACACACTGCTACAAGTCCAAATATTTTTTCAGAGCTAGATGCAGATGAAAATAATTTTTAATTTACAACCTGGTGGAGGTTAGTATAGATGGACTAATAGAACAAGTCCCACACACTGCTACAAGCCCAAATATTTTTTCAGAGCTAGATGCAGATAAAAAATATTTTTAATTTGCAACCTGGTGGAGGTTAGTATAGATGGACTAATAGAACAAGTCCCACACACTGCTACAAGCCAAATATTTTTTCTGAGCTAGATGCAGATAAAAATTATTTTTAATTTGCAACCTGGTGGAGGTTAGTATAGATGGACTAATAGAACAAGTCCCACACACTGCTTCAAGCCCAAATATTTTTTCAGAGCTAGATGCAGATAAAAAATATTTTTAATTTGCAACCTGGTGTAGGTTAGTATAGATGGACTAATAGAACAAGTCCCACACACTGCTACAAGCCAAATATTTTTTCAGAGCTAGATGCAGGTAAAAATTATTTTATTTGCAACCTGGTGGTTAGTATAGATGGACTAGGAGAACAAGTTCCACACACTGCTACAAGCCCAAATATTTTTTCAGAGCTAGATGCAGATAAAAATTATTTTTGATTTGCAACCTGGTTTAGGTTAGTATAGATGAAGTAATAGAACAAGTCCCACACACTGCTACAAGCCCAAATATTTTTTCAGAGCTAGATGCATATAAAAATTATTTTTAATTTGCAACCTGGTGGAGGTTAGTATAGATGGTCTAATAGAACAAGTCCCACACACTGCTACCAGCCCAAATATTTTTTCAGAGCTAGATGCAGATGGAATTTATTTTTAATTTGCAACCTGGTGGAGGTTAGTATAGATGGACTAATAGAACAAGTCCCACACACTGCTACAAGCAAAATATTTTTTCTGAGCTAGATGCAGATAAAAATTATTTTTAATTTGCAACCTAGTGGAGGTTAGTATAGATGGACTAATAGAACAAGTCCCACACACTGCTTCAAGAACAAATATTTTTTCAGAGCTAGATGCAGATAAAAATTATTTTTAATTTGCAAACTGGTGGAGGTTAGTATAGATGGACTAACAGAACAAGTCCCGCACACTGCTACAAGCCCAAATATTTTTTTCAGAGCTAGATGCAGATAAAAATTATTTTTAATTTGCAATCTGGTGGAGGTTAGTATAGATGGACTAATAGAGCAATCCCACACACTGCTACAAGTCCAAATATTTTTTCAGAGCTAGATGCAGATAAAAATAATTTTTAATTTACAACCTGCTGGAGGCTAATATAGATGGACTAATAGAACAAGTCCCACACACTGCTACAAGTCCAAATATTTTTTCAGAGCTAGTTGCAGATAAAAATTATTTTTGATTTGCAACCTGGTGGAGGTTAGTATAAATGGACTAATAGAACAAGTCCCACACACTGCTACAAGCAAAATATTTTTTCTGCGCTAGATGCAGATAAAAATTATTTTTAATTTGCAACCTGGTGGAGGTTAGTATAGATGGACTAATAGAACAAGTCCCACACACTGCTTCAAGAACAAATATTTTTTCAGAGCTAGATGCAGATAAAAATTATTTTTAATTTGCAACCTGGTGTAGGTTAGTATAGTTGGACTAGTAGAACAAGTCCCACACACTGCTAAAAGCCCAAATATTTTTTCAGAGCTAGATGCAGATAAAAATTATTTTTAATTTGCAACCTGGTGGAGGTTAGTTTAGATGGACAAGGAGAACAAGTCCCACACACTGCTACAAGCCCAAATATTTTTTCAGAGCTAGGTGCAGATAAAAATTATTTTTAAATTGCAACCTGGTGGAGGTTAGTATAGATGGACTAATAGAACAAGTCCCACACACTGCTACAAGCCCAAATATTTTTTCTGAGCTAGATGCAGATAAAAAATTTTTTTAATTTGCAACCTAGTGGAGGTTAGTATAGATGGACTAATAGAACAAGTCCCACACACTGCTTCAAGAACAAATATTTTTTCAGAGCTAGATGCAGATAAAAATTATTTTTAATTTGCAACATGGTGTAGGTTAGTATAGATGGACTAGTAGACCAAGTCCCACACACTGCTACAAGCCCAAATATTTTTTCAGAGCTAGATGCAGATAAAAATTATTTTTAATTTGCAACCTGGTGGAGGTTAGTATAGATGGACGAGGAGAACAAGTTCCACACACTGCTACAAGCCCAAATATTTTTTCAGAGCTAGATGCAGATAAAAATTTTTTTTGATTTGCAACCTGGTGGAGGTTAGTATAGATGAAGTAATAGAACAAGTTCCACACACTGCTACAAGCCCAAATATTTTTTCAGAGCTAGATGCAGATAAAAATTATTTTTGATTTGCAACCTAGTGGAGGTTAGTATAGATGGACTAACAGAACAAGTCCCACACACTGCTACAAGCCCAAATATTTTTTCAGAGCTAGATGCAGATAAAAATTATTTTTAATTTGCAACCAGGTGCAGGTTAGTATAGATGGACTAATAGAACAAGTCCCACACACTGCTACAAGCCCAAACATTTTTTCAGAGCTAGATGCAGATAAAAATAATTTTTAATTTGCAACCTGGTGGAGGTTAGTATAGATGGACTAATAGAACAAGTCCCACACACTGCTACAAGCCCAAATATTTTTTCAGAGCTATATGCCGATAAAAATTATTTTTGTTTTGCAACCTGATGGAGGTTAGCATAGATGGACTAATAGAACAAGTCCCACACACTGCTACAAGTCCAAATATTTTTTCAGAGCTAGATGCAGATGAAAATAATTTTTAATTTACAACCTGGTGGAGGTTAGTATAGATGGACTAATAGAACAAGTCCCACACACTGCTACAAGCCCAAATATTTTTTCAGAGCTAGATGCAGATAAAAAATATTTTTAATTTGCAACCTGGTGGAGGTTAGTATAGATGGACTAATAGAACAAGTCCCACACACTGCTACAAGCCAAATATTTTTTCTGAGCTAGATGCAGATAAAAATTATTTTTAATTTGCAACCTGGTGGAGGTTAGTATAGATGGACTAATAGAACAAGTCCCACACACTGCTTCAAGCCCAAATATTTTTTCAGAGCTAGATGCAGATAAAAAATATTTTTAATTTGCAACCTGGTGTAGGTTAGTATAGATGGACTAATAGAACAAGTCCCACACACTGCTACAAGCCAAATATTTTTTCAGAGCTAGATGCAGGTAAAAATTATTTTATTTGCAACCTGGTGGTTAGTATAGATGGACTAGGAGAACAAGTTCCACACACTGCTACAAGCCCAAATATTTTTTCAGAGCTAGATGCAGATAAAAATTATTTTTGATTTGCAACCTGGTTTAGGTTAGTATAGATGAAGTAATAAAACAAGTCCCACACACTGCTACAAGCCCAAATATTTTTTCAGAGCTAGATGCATATAAAAATTATTTTTAATTTGCAACCTGGTGGAGGTTAGTATAGATGAATTAGTAGAACAAGTCCCGCAAACTGCTACAAGCCCAAATATTTTTTCAGAGCTAGATGCAGATAAAAATTATTTTTAATTTGCAACCTGGTGGAGGTTAATATAGATGGACTAATAGAGCAATCCCACACACTGCTACAAGCCCAAATATTTTTTCAAAGCTAGATGCAGATAAAAATTATTTTTAATTTACAACCTGGTGGAGGTTAGTATAGATGGACTAATAGAACAAGTCCCACACACTGCTACAAGCCCAAATATTTTTTCAGAGCTAGATGCAGATAAAAAATATTTTTAATTTGCAACCTGGTGGAGGTTAGTATAGATGGACTAACAGAACAAGTCCCACACACTGCTTCAAGCCCAAATATTTTTTCAGAGCTAGATGCAGATAAAAAATATTTTTAATTTGCAACCTGGTGGAGGTTAGTATAGATGGACTATGAGAACAAGTCCCACACACTGCTACAAGCCCAAATATTTTTTCAGAGTTAGATGCAGATAAAAATTATTTTTAATGTGCAACCTGGTGGAGGTTAGTATAGATGGACTAACAGAACACGTCCCACACATTGCTTCAAGCACATATATTTTTTCAGAGCTACATGCAGCTAAACATTATTTTTAATTTGCAACCTGTTGTAGGTTAGCATAGATGGACTAATAGAACAAGTCCCACACACTGCTACAAGCCCAAATATTTTTTCAGAGCTAGATGCAGATAAAAATTATTTTTAAGTTGCAACCTGGTGGAGGTTAGTATAGATGGACTAATAGAACAAGTCCCACACACTGCTACAAGCCCAAATATTTTTTAAGAGCTAGATGCAGATAAAAATTATCTTTGATTTGCAACCTGGTGGAGGTTAGTATAGATGGACTAATAGAACAAGTCGCACACACTGCTACAAGCCAAAATATTTTTTCAGAGCTAGATGCAGATAAAAATTATGTTTAAATTGCAACCTGATGGAGGTTAGTATAGATGGAATAAAAGAACAAGTCCCACACACTGCTACAAGCCCAAATATTTTTTCAGAGCTAGATGCAGATAAAAATTATTTTTAATTTGCAACCTGGTGGAGGTTAGTATAGATGGAGTAATAGAACAAGTCCCACACACTGCTACAAGCCCAAATATTTTTTCAGAGCTAGATGCAGATAAAAATTATTTTTAATTTGCAACCTGGTGGAGGTTAGTATAGATGAACTAGTATAACAAGTCCCGCAAACTGCTACAAGCCCATATATTTTTTCAGAGCTAGATGCAGATAAAAAATATTTTTAATTTGCAACCTGGGGGAGGTTAGTATAGATGGACTAATAGAACAAGTCCCACACACTGCTACAAGCCCAAATATTTTTTTCATAGCTAGATGCAGATAAAAATTATTTTTAATTTGCAACCTGGTGGAGGTTAATATAGATGCACTAATAGAAAAAGTCCCACACACTGTTTCAAGCCCAAATATTTTTTCTGAGCAAGATGCAGATAAAAAATATTTTTAATTTGTAACCTGGTGTAGGTTAGTATAGATGGACTAATAGAACAAGTCCCACACACTGCTACAAGCCCAAATATTTTTTCAGAGCTAGATGCAGATAAAAATTATTTTTAATTTGCAACCTGGTGGAGGTTAGTATAGATAGACTAGGAGAACAAGTCCCACACACTGCTACAAGCCCAAATATTTTTTCAGAGCTAGATGCAGATAAAAATTATTTTAATTTGCAACCTGGTGGAGGTTAGTATAAATGGACGAGGAGAACAAGTTCCACATACTGCTACAAGCCCAAATATTTTTTCAGAGTTAGGTGCAGATAAAAATTAATTTTAATTTGCAACCTGGTGGACGTTAGTATAGATGGACTAATAGAACAAGTCCCACACACTGCTACAAGCCCAAATATTTTTTAAGAGCTAGATGCAGATAAAAATTATCTTTGATTTGCAACCTGTTGGAGGTTAGTATAGATGGACTAAGAGAACAAGTCGCACACACTGCTACAAGCCCAAATATTTTTTCAGAGCTAGATGCAGATAAAAATTATTTTTAATTTGCAACCTGGTGGAGGTTAGTATAGATGGAATAAAAGAACAAGTCCCACACACTGCTACAAGCCCAAATATTTTTTCAGAGCCAGATGCAGATAAAAATTATTTTTGATTTTCAACCTGGTGGAGCTTAGTATAGATGGAGTAATAGAACAAGTCCCACACACTGCTACAAGCCCAAATATTTTTTCAGAGCTAGATGCAGATAAAAATTATTTTTAATTTGCAACCTGGTGGAGGTTAATATAGATGAACTAGTAGAACAAGTCCCGCAAACTGCTACAAGCCCAAATATTTTTTCAGAGTTAGATGCAGATAAAAAATATTTTTAATTTGCAACCTAGGGGAGGTTAGTATAGATGGACTAATAGAACAAGTCCCACACACTGCTACAAGCCCAAATATTTTTTTCAGAGCTAGATGCAGATAAAAATTATTTTTAATTTGCAACCTGGTGGAGGTTAATATAGATGGACTAATAGAGCAATCCCACACACTGCTACAGGCCCAAATATTTTTTCAGAGCTAGATGCAGATAAAAATTATTTTTAATTTGCAACCTGGTGGAGGTTAGTATAGATGGAATAAAAGAACAAGTCCCACACAATGCTACAAGCCCAAATATTTTTTCAGAGCTAGATGCAGATAAAAATTATTTTTAATGTGCAACCTGGTGGAGGTTAGTATAGATGGACTAACAGAACACGTCCCACACATTGCTTCAAGCACATATATTTTTTCAGAGCTACATGCAGCTAAACATTATTTTTAATTTGAAACCTGTTTTAGGTTAGCATAGATGGACTAATAGAACAAGTCCCACACACTGCTACAAGCCCAAATATTTTTTCAGAGCTAGATGCAGATAAAAATTATTTTTAAGTTGCAACCTGGTGGAGGTTAGTATAGATGGACTAATAGAACAAGTCCCACACACTGCTACAAGCCCAAATATTTTTTAAGAGCTAGATGCAGATAAAAATTATCTTTGATTTGCAACCTGGTGGAGGTTAGTATAGATGGACTAATAGAACAAGTCGCACACACTGCTACAAGCCAAAATATTTTTTCAGAGCTAGATGCAGATAAAAATTATGTTTAAATTGCAACCTGATGGAGGTTAGTATAGATGGAATAAAAGAACAAGTCCCACACACTGCTACAAGCCCAAATATTTTTTCAGAGCTAGATGCAGATAAAAATTATTTTTAATTTGCAACCTGGTGGAGGTTAGTATAGATGGAGTAATAGAACAAGTCCCACACACTGCTACAAGCCCAAATATTTTTTCAGAGCTAGATGCAGATAAAAATTATTTTTAATTTGCAACCTGGTGGAGGTTAGTATAGATGAACTAGTAGAACAAGTCCCGCAAACTGCTACAAGCCCATATATTTTTTCAGAGCTAGATGCAGATAAAAAATATTTTTAATTTGCAACCTGGGGGAGGTTAGTATAGATGGACTAATAGAAAAAGTCCCACACACTGCTACAAGCCCAAATATTTTTTTCATAGCTAGATGCAGATAAAAATTATTTTTAATTTGCAACCTGGTGGAGGTTAATATAGATGCACTAATAGAAAAAGTCCCACACACTGTTTCAAGCCCAAATATTTTTTCTGAGCAAGATGCAGATAAAAAATATTTTTAATTTGCAACCTGGTGTAGGTTAGTATAGATGGACTAATAGAACAAGTCCCACACACTGCTACAAGCCCAAATATTTTTTCAGAGCTAGATGCAGATAAAAATTATTTTTAATTTGCAACCTGGTGGAGGTTAGTTTAGATGGACTAGGAGAACAAGTCCCACACACTGCTACAAGCCCAAATATTTTTTCAGAGCTAGATGCAGATAAAAATTATTTTAATTTTCAACCTGGTGGAGGTTAGTATAAATGGACGAGGAGAACAAGTTCCACATACTGCTACAAGCCCAAATATTTTTTCAGAGTTAGGTGCAGATAAAAATTAATTTTAATTTGCAACCTGGTGGACGTTAGTATAGATGGACTAATAGAACAAGTCCCACACACTGCTACAAGCCCAAATATTTTTTAAGAGCTAGATGCAGATAAAAATTATCTTTGATTTGCAACCTGTTGGAGGTTAGTATAGATGGACTAAGAGAACAAGTCGCACACACTGCTACAAGCCCAAATATTTTTTCAGAGCTAGATGCAGATAAAAATTATTTTTAATTTGCAACCTGGTGGAGGTTAGTATAGATGGAATAAAAGAACAAGTCCCACACACTGCTACAAGCCCAAATATTTTTTCAGAGCTAGATGCAGATAAAAATTATTTTTGATTTTCAACCTGGTGGAGCTTAGTATAGATGGAGTAATAGAACAAGTCCCACACACTGCTACAAGCCCAAATATTTTTTCAGAGCTAGATGCAGATAAAAATTATTTTTAATTTGCAACCTGGTGGAGGTTAGTATAGATGAACTAGTAGAACAAGCTCCGCAAACTGCTACAAGCCCAAATATTTTTTCAGAGCTAGATGCAGATAAAAAATATTTTTAATTTGCAACCTAGGGGAGGTTAGTATAGATGGACTAATAGAACAAGTCCCACACACTGCTACAAGCCCAAATATTTTTTTCAGAGCTAGATGCAGATAAAAATTATTTTTAATTTGCAACCTGGTGGAGGTTAATATAGATGGACTAATAGAGCAATCCCACACACTGCTACAAGCCCAAATATTTTTTCAGAGCTAGATGCAGATAAAAATTATTTTTAATTTGCAACCTGGTGGAGGTTAGTATAGATGGAATAAAAGAACAAGTCCCACACAATGCTACAAGCCCAAATATTTTTTCAGAGCTAGATGCAGA
Organism: Phyllobates terribilis; assembly: GCF_046119375.1. Lineage (NCBI taxonomy): Eukaryota > Metazoa > Chordata > Amphibia > Anura > Dendrobatidae > Phyllobates > Phyllobates terribilis. The sequence goes on from NW_027362762.1 coordinate 376,685,445, forward strand.
TAAAAATTATTTTTGATTTGCAACCTGGTGGAGCTTAGTATAGATGGAGTAATAGAACAAGTCTCACACACTGCTTCAAGCCCAAATATTTTTTCAGAGCTAGGTGCAGATAAAAATAATTTTTAATTTGCAACCTGGTGGAGGTTAGTATAGATGGACTAATAGAACAAGTCCCACACACTGCTGCAGGCCCAAATATTTTTTCAGAGTTAGATGCAGATAAAAATTATTTTTAATATGCAACCTGGTGGAGGTTAGCATAGATGGACTAACAGAACACGTCCCACACATTGCTACAAGCCCATATATTTTTTCAGATCTACATGCAGCTAAACATTATTTTTAATTTGCAACCTGTTGTAGGTTAGTATAGATGGACTAATAGAACAAGTCCCACACACTGCTACAAGCCCAAATATTTTTTTCAGAGCTAGATGCAGATAAAAATTATTTTTAATTTGCAACCTGGTGGAGGTTAATATAGATGGACTAATAGAGCAATCCCACACACTGCTACAAGCCCAAATATTTTTTCAGAGCTAGATGCAGATAAAAATTATTTTTAATTTGCAACCTGGTGGAGGTTAGTATAGATGGAATAAAAGAACAAGTCCCACACAATGCTACAAGCCCAAATATTTTTTCAGAGCTAGATGCAGATAAAAATTATTTTTGATTTGCAACCTGGTGGAGCTTAGTATAGATGGAGTAATAGAACAAGTCTCACACACTGCTTCAAGCCCAAATATTTTTTCAGAGCTAGGTGCAGATAAAAATAATTTTTAATTTGCAACCTGGTGGAGGTTAGTATAGATGGACTAATAGAACAAGTCCCACACACTGCTGCAGGCCCAAATATTTTTTCAGAGTTAGATGCAGATAAAAATTATTTTTAATATGCAACCTGGTGGAGGTTAGCATAGATGGACTAACAGAACACGTCCCACACATTGCTACAAGCCCATATATTTTTTCAGATCTACATGCAGCTAAACATTATTTTTAATTTGCAACCTGTTGTAGGTTAGTATAGATGGACTAATAGAACAAGTCCCACACACTGCTACAAGCCCAAATATTTTTTCAGAGCTAGATGCAGATAAAAATTATTTTTAATTTGCAACCTGGTGGAGGTTAGTATAGATGGACTAACAGAAAAAGTCCCACACACTGCTACAAGCCCAAATATTTTTTCAGAGCTAGATGCAGATAAAAATTATTTTTAAGTTGCAACCTGGTGGAGGTTAGTATTGATGGACTAATAGAACAAGTCCCACACACTGCTACAAGCCAAATATTTTTTTCTGAGCTAGATGCTGATAAAAATTATTTTTAATTTGCAACCTGGTGGAGGTTATTATAGATGGACTAATAGAACAAGTCCCACACACTGCTTCAAGCCCTAATATTTTTTCAGAGCTAGATGCAGATAAAAATTATTTTTAATTTGCAACCTGGTGTAGGTTAGCATAGACGGACTAATAGAACAAGTCCCACACACTTCTACAAGCCCAAATATTTTTTCAGAGCTAGATGCAGATAAAAAATTATTTTTAATTTGCAACCTGGTGGAGGTTAGTATAGATGGAGTAATAGAACAAGTCCCACACACTGCTACAAGCCCAAATATTTTTTCAGAGCTAGATGCAGATAAAAATTATTTTTAATTTGCAACCTGGTGGAGGTTAGTATAGATGAACTAGTAGAACAAGTCCCGCAAACTGCTACAAGCCCATATATTTTTTCAGAGCTAGATGCAGATAAAAAATATTTTTAATTTGCAACCTGGGGGAGGTTAGTATAGATGGACTAATAGAAAAAGTCCCACACACTGCTACAAGCCCAAATATTTTTTTCATAGCTAGATGCAGATAAAAATTATTTTTAATTTGCAACCTGGTGGAGGTTAATATAGATGCACTAATAGAAAAAGTCCCACACACTGTTTCAAGCCCAAATATTTTTTCTGAGCAAGATGCAGATAAAAAATATTTTTAATTTGCAACCTGGTGTAGGTTAGTATAGATGGACTAATAGAACAAGTCCCACACACTGCTACAAGCCCAAATATTTTTTCAGAGCTAGATGCAGATAAAAATTATTTTTAATTTGCAACCTGGTGGAGGTTAGTTTAGATGGACTAGGAGAACAAGTCCCACACACTGCTACAAGCCCAAATATTTTTTCAGAGCTAGATGCAGATAAAAATTATTTTAATTTTCAACCTGGTGGAGGTTAGTATAAATGGACGAGGAGAACAAGTTCCACATACTGCTACAAGCCCAAATATTTTTTCAGAGTTAGGTGCAGATAAAAATTAATTTTAATTTGCAACCTGGTGGACGTTAGTATAGATGGACTAATAGAACAAGTCCCACACACTGCTACAAGCCCAAATATTTTTTAAGAGCTAGATGCAGATAAAAATTATCTTTGATTTGCAACCTGTTGGAGGTTAGTATAGATGGACTAAGAGAACAAGTCGCACACACTGCTACAAGCCCAAATATTTTTTCAGAGCTAGATGCAGATAAAAATTATTTTTAATTTGCAACCTGGTGGAGGTTAGTATAGATGGAATAAAAGAACAAGTCCCACACACTGCTACAAGCCCAAATATTTTTTCAGAGCTAGATGCAGATAAAAATTATTTTTGATTTTCAACCTGGTGGAGCTTAGTATAGATGGAGTAATAGAACAAGTCCCACACACTGCTACAAGCCCAAATATTTTTTCAGAGCTAGATGCAGATAAAAATTATTTTTAATTTGCAACCTGGTGGAGGTTAGTATAGATGAACTAGTAGAACAAGCTCCGCAAACTGCTACAAGCCCAAATATTTTTTCAGAGCTAGATGCAGATAAAAAATATTTTTAATTTGCAACCTAGGGGAGGTTAGTATAGATGGACTAATAGAACAAGTCCCACACACTGCTACAAGCCCAAATATTTTTTTCAGAGCTAGATGCAGATAAAAATTATTTTTAATTTGCAACCTGGTGGAGGTTAATATAGATGGACTAATAGAGCAATCCCACACACTGCTACAAGCCCAAATATTTTTTCAGAGCTAGATGCAGATAAAAATTATTTTTAATTTGCAACCTGGTGGAGGTTAGTATAGATGGAATAAAAGAACAAGTCCCACACAATGCTACAAGCCCAAATATTTTTTCAGAGCTAGATGCAGATAAAAATTATTTTTGATTTGCAACCTGGTGGAGCTTAGTATAGATGGAGTAATAGAACAAGTCTCACACACTGCTTCAAGCCCAAATATTTTTTCAGAGCTAGGTGCAGATAAAAATAATTTTTAATTTGCAACCTGGTGGAGGTTAGTATAGATGGACTAATAGAACAAGTCCCACACACTGCTGCAGGCCCAAATATTTTTTCAGAGTTAGATGCAGATAAAAATTATTTTTAATATGCAACCTGGTGGAGGTTAGCATAGATGGACTAACAGAACACGTCCCACACATTGCTACAAGCCCATATATTTTTTCAGATCTACATGCAGCTAAACATTATTTTTAATTTGCAACCTGTTGTAGGTTAGTATAGATGGACTAATAGAACAAGTCCCACACACTGCTACAAGCCCAAATATTTTTTCAGAGCTAGATGCAGATAAAAATTATTTTTAATTTGCAACCTGGTGGAGGTTAGTATAGATGGACTAACAGAAAAAGTCCCACACACTGCTACAAGCCCAAATATTTTTTCAGAGCTAGATGCAGATAAAAATTATTTTTAAGTTGCAACCTGGTGGAGGTTAGTATTGATGGACTAATAGAACAAGTCCCACACACTGCTACAAGCCAAATATTTTTTTCTGAGCTAGATGCTGATAAAAATTATTTTTAATTTGCAACCTGGTGGAGGTTATTATAGATGGACTAATAGAACAAGTCCCACACACTGCTTCAAGCCCTAATATTTTTTCAGAGCTAGATGCAGATAAAAATTATTTTTAATTTGCAACCTGGTGTAGGTTAGCATAGACGGACTAATAGAACAAGTCCCACACACTTCTACAAGCCCAAATATTTTTTCAGAGCTAGATGCAGATAAAAAATTATTTTTAATTTGCAACCTGGTGGAGGTTAGTATAGATAGACTAGTAGAACAAGTCCCACACACTGCTACAAGCCCAAATATTTTTTCAGAGCTAGGTGCAGATAAAAATTAATTTTAATTTGCAACCTGGTGGAGGTTAGTATAGATGGACTAATAGAAAAAGTCCCACACACTGCTACAAGCCCAAATATTTTTTCAGAGCTAGATGCAGATAAAAATTATTTTTAATTTGCAACCTGGTGGAGGTTAGTATAGATGGACAAATAGAACAAGTCCCACACACTGCTACAAGCCCAAATATTTTTTCAGACCTAGATGTAGAGAAAAATTATTTTTAATTTGCAACCTGGTGGAGGTTAGTATAGATGGACTAATAGAACAAGTCCCACACACTGCTACAAGCCCAAATATTTTTTCATAGCTAGATGCAGATAAAAATTATTTTTAATGTGCAACCTGGTGGAGGTTAGTATAGATGGACTAACAGAGCAAGTCCAACACACTGCTACAAGCCCAAATATTATTTCAGAGCTAGATGCAGATAAAAATTGTTTTTAATTTGCAACCTGGTGGAGGTTAGTATAGATGGACTAATAAAAAAAGTCCCACACACTGCTACAAGCCCAAATATTTTTTCAGAGCTAGATGCAGATAAAAATTATTTTTGATTTGCAGCCTGGTGGAGGTTAGTATAGATGGACTAATAGAACAAGTCTCACACACTGCTACAAGCCGAAATATTTTTTCAGAGCTAGATGCAGGTAAAAAATATTTTTAATTTGCAACCTGGTGCAGGTTAGTATAGATGGACTAACAGAACAAGTCCCACACACTGCTACAAGCCCAAATATTTTTTCAGAGCTAGATGCAGATAAAAAATATTTTTAATTTGCAACCTGGTGGAGATTAGTATAGATGGACTAATAGAACAAGTCCCACACACTGCTACAAGCCAAATATTTTTTCTGAGCTAGATGCAGATAAAAATTATTTTTAATTTGCATCCTGGTGGAAATTAGTATAGATGCACTAATAGAACAAGTTCCACACACTGCTTCAAGCCAAATATTTTTTCTGAGCTAGATGCAGATAAAAAATATTTTTAATTTGCAACCTGGTGTAGGTTAGTATAGATGGACTAATAGAACAAGTCCCACACACTGCTACAAGCCCAAATATTTTTTCAGAGCTAGATGCAGATAAAAATTATTTTTAATTTGCAACCTGGTGGAGGTTAGTATAGATGGACTAGGAGAACAAGTCCCACACACTGCTACAAGCCCAAATATTTTTTCAGAGCTAGGTGCAGATAAAAATTAATTTTAATTTGCAACCTGGTGGAGGTTAGTATAGATGGACTAATAGAACAAGTCCCACACACTGCTACAAGCCCAAATATTTTTTCAGAGCTAGATGCAGATAAAAATTATTTATGATTTGCAGCCTGGTGGAGGTTAGTATAGATGGACTAATAGAACAAGTCGAACACACTGCTACAAGCCCAAATATTTTTTCAGAGCTAGATGCAGATAAAAATTATTTTTAATTTGCAACCTGGTGGAGGTTAGTATAGATGGAATAAAAGAACAAGTCCCACACAATGCTACAAGCCCAAATATTTTTTCAGAGCTAGATGCAGATAAAAATTATTTTGGATTTGCAACCTGGTGGAGCTTAGTATAGATGGAGTAATAGAACAAGTCCCACACACTGCTTCAAGCCCAAATATTTTTTCAGAGCTAGGTGCAGATAAAAATAATTTTTAATTTGCAACCTGGTGGAGGTTAGTATAGATGGACTAATAGAACAAGTCCCACACACTGCTGCAGGCCCAAATATTTTTTCAGAGTTAGATGCAGATAAAAATTATTTTTAATATGCAACCTGGTGGAGGTTAGCATAGATGGACTAACAGAACACGTCCCACACATTACTACAAGCCCATATATTTTTTCAGATCTACATGCAGCTAAACATTATTTTTAATTTGCAACCTGTTGTAGGTTAGTATAGATGGACTAATAGAACAAGTCCCACACACTGCTACAAGCCCAAATATTTTTTCAGAGCTAGATGCAGATAAAAATTATTTTTAATTTGCAACCTGGTGGAGGTTAGTATAGATGGACTAACAGAAAAAGTCCCACACACTGCTACAAGCCCAAATATTTTTTCAGAGCTAGATGCAGATAAAAATTATTTTTAAGTTGCAACCTGGTGGAGGTTAGTATAGATGGACTAATAGAACAAGTCCCACACACTGCTACAAGCCAAATATTTTTTCTGAGCTAGATGCTGATAAAAATTATTTTTAATTTGCAACCTGGTGGAGGTTATTATAGATGGACTAATAGAACAAGTCCCACACACTGCTTCAAGCCCTAATATTTTTTCAGAGCTAGATGCAGATAAAAATTATTTTTAATTTGCAACCTGGTGTAGGTTAGCATAGATGGACTAATAGAAAAAGTCCCACACACTTCTACAAGCCCAAATATTTTTTCAGAGCTAGATGCAGATAAAAAATTATTTTTAATTTGCAACCTGGTGGAGGTTAGTATAGATAGACTAGTAGAACACGTCCCACACACTGCTACAAGCCCAAATATTTTTTCAGAGCTAGGTGCAGATAAAAATTAATTTTAATTTGCAACCTGGTGGAGGTTAGTATAGATGGACTAATAGAAAAAGTCCCACACACTGCTACAAGCCCAAATATTTTTTCAGAGCTAGATGCAGATAAAAATTATTTTTAATTTGCAACCTGGTGGAGGTTAGTATAGATGGACAAATAGAACAAGTCCCACACACTGCTACAAGCCCAAATATTTTTTCAGAGCTAGATGTAGAGAAAAATTATTTTTAATTTGCAACCTGGTGGAGGTTAGTATAGATGGACTAATAGAACAAGTCCCACACACTGCTACAAGCCCAAATATTTTTTCATAGCTAGATGCAGATAAAAATTATTTTTAATTTGCAACCTGGTGGAGGTTAGTATAGATGGACTAACAGAGCAAGTCCAACACACTGCTACAAGCCCAAATATTATTTCAGAGCTAGATGCAGATAAAAATTGTTTTTAATTTGCAACCTGGTGGAGGTTAGTATAGATGGACTAATAAAAAAAGTCCCACACACTGCTACAAGCCCAAATATTTTTTCAGAGCTAGATGCAGATAAAAATTATTTTTGATTTGCAGCCTGGTGGAGGTTAGTATAGATGGACTAATAGAACAAGTCTCACACACTGCTACAAGCCTAAATATGTTTTCAGAGCTAGTTGCAGGTAAAAAATATTTTTAATTTGCAACCTGGTGCAGGTTAGTATAGATGGACTAACAGAACAAGTCCCACACACTGCTACAAGCCCAAATATTTTTTCAGAGCTAGATGCAGATAAAAAATATTTTTAATTTGCAACCTGGTGGAGATTAGTATAGATGGACTAATAGAACAAGTCCCACACACTGCTACAAGCCAAATATTTTTTCTGAGCTAGATGCAGATAAAAATTATTTTTAATTTGCATCCTGGTGGAAATTAGTATAGATGCACTAATAGAACAAGTCCCACACACTGCTTCAAGCCCAAATATTTTTTCTGAGCTAGATGCAGATAAAAAATATTTTTAATTTGCAACCTGGTGTAGGTTAGTATAGATGGACTAATAGAACAAGTCCCACACACTGCTACAAGCCCAAATATTTTTTCAGAGCTAGATGCTGATAAAAATTATTTTTAATTTGCAACCTGGTGGAGGTTAGTATAGATGGACTAGGAGAACAAGTCCCACACACTGCTACAAGCCCAAATATTTTTTCAGAGCTAGGTGCAGATAAAAATTAATTTTAATTTGCAACCTGGTGGAGGTTAGTATAGATGGACTAATAGAACAAGTCCCACACACTGCTACAAGCCCAAATATTTTTTCAGAGCTAGATGCAGATAAAAATTATTTATGATTTGCAACCTGGTGGAGGTTAGTATAGATGGACTAGTAGTACAAGTCCCACACATTGCTACAAGCCCAAATATTTTTTCAGAGTTAGATGCAGATAAAAATTATTTTTAATATGCAACCTGGTGGAGGTTAGTATAGATGGACTAACAGAACACGTCCCACACATTGCTACAAGCCCAAATATTTTTTCAGAACTAGATGCAGATAAAAAATATTTTTAATTTGCAACCTGGTGGAGGTTAGTATAGATGGACTAATAGAACAAGTCCCACACACTGCTACAAGCCAAATATTTTGTCTGAGCTAGATGCAGATAAAAATTATTTTTAATTTGCAACCTGGTGGAGGTTAGTATAGATGGACTAATAGAACAATTCCCACACACTGCTTCAAGCCCAAATATTTTTTCAGAGCTAGATGCAGATAAAAAATATTTTTAATTTGCAACCTGGTGTAGGTTGGTATAGATGGACTAATAGAACAAGTCCCACACACTGCTACAAGCCCAAATATTTTTTCAGAGCTAGATGCAGGTAAAAATTATTTTAATTTGCAACCTGGTGGAGGTTAGTATAAATGGACTAAGAGAACAAGTTCCACACACTGCTACAAGCCCAAATATTTTTTCAGAGCTAGGTGCAGATAAAAATTAATTTTAATTTGCAACCTGGTGGAGGTTAGTATAGATAGACTAATAGAACAAGTCCCACACACTGCTACAAGCCCAAATATTTTTTAAGAGCTAGATGCAGATAAAAATTATCTTTGATTTGCAACCTGGTGGAGGTTAGTATAGATGGACTAATAGAACAAGTTGCACACACTGCTACAAGCCAAAATATTTTTTCAGAGCTAGATGCAGATAAAAATTATGTTTAAATTGCAACCTGGTGGAGGTTAGTATAGATGGAATAAAAGAACAAGTCCCACACACTGCTACAAGCCCAAATATTTTTTCAGAGCTAGATGCAGATAAAAATTATTTTTGATTTGCAACCTGGTGGAGGTTAGTATAGATGGAGTAATAGAACAAGTCCCACACACTGCTACAAGCCCAAATATTTTTTCAGAGCTAGATGCAGATAAAAATTATTTTTAATTTGCAACCTGGTGGAGGTTAGTATAGATGAACTAGTAGAACAAGTCCCGCAAACTGCTACAAGCCCATATATTTTTTCAGAGCTAGATGCAGATAAAAAATATTTTTAATTTGCAACCTGGGGGAGGTTAGTATAGATGGACTAATAGAATAAGTCCCACACACTGCTACAAGCCCAAATATTTTTTTCATAGCTAGATGCAGATAAAAATTATTTTTAATTTGCAACCTGGTGGAGGTTAATATAGATGGAGTAATAGAGCAATCCCACACACTGCTACAAGCCCAAATATTTTTTCAGAGCTAGATGTAGATAAAAATTATTTTTAATTTACAACCTGGTGGAGGTTAGTATAGATGGACTAAGAGAACAAGTCCCACACACTGCTACAAGCCCAAATATTTTTTCAGAGCTAGATGCAGATAAAAAATATTTTTAATTTGCAACCTGGTGGAGGTTAGTATAGATGGACTATTAGAACAAGTCCCACACACTGCTTCAAGCCCAAATATTTTTTCAGAGCTAGATGCAGATAAAAATTATTTTTAATTTGCAACCTGGTGGAGGTTAGTATAGATGGACTAGGAGAACAAGTCCCACACACTGCTACAAGCCCAAATATTTTTTCAGAGCTAGGTGCAGATAAAAATAATTTTTAATTTGCAACCTGGTGGAGGTTAGTATAGATGGACTAAGAGAACAAGTCCCACACACTGCTACAAGCCCAAATATTTTTTCAGAGCTAGATGCAGATAAAAAATATTTTTAATTTGCAACCTGGTGGAGGTTAGTATAGATGGACTATTAGAACAAGTCCCACACACTGCTTCAAGCCCAAATATTTTTTCAGAGCTAGATGCAGATAAAAATTATTTTTAATTTGCAACCTGGTGGAGGTTAGTATAGATGGACTAATAGAACAATTCCCACACACTGCTTCAAGCCCAAATATTTTTTCAGAGCTAGATGCAGATAAAAAATATTTTTAATTTGCAACCTGGGGGAGGTTAGTATAGATGGACTAATAGAACAAGTACCACACACTGCTACAAGCCCAAATATTTTTTTCATAGCTAGATGCAGATAAAAATTATTTTTAATTTGCAACCTGGTGGAGGTTAATATATATGGAGTAATAGAGCAATCCCACACACTGCTAGAAGGCCAAACATTTTTTCAGAGCTAGATGCAGATAAAAATTATTTTTAATTTACAACCTGGTGGAGGTTAGTATAGATGGACTAAGAGAACAAGTCCCACACACTGCTACAAGCCCAAATATTTTTTCAGAGCTAGATGCAGATAAAAAATATTTTTAATTTGCAACCTGGTGGAGGTTAGTATAGCTGGACTATTAGAACAAGACCCACACACTGCTTCAAGCCCAAATATTTTTTCAGAGCTAGATGCAGATAAAAAATATTTTTAATTTGCAACCTGGTGTAGGTTAGTATAGATGGACTAATAGAACAAGTCCCACACACTGCTACAAGCCCAAAAATTTTTTCAGAGCTAGATGCAGATAAAAATTATTTTTAATTTGCAACCTGGTGGAGGTTAGTATAGATGGACTAGGAGAACAAGTCCCACACACTGCTACAAGCCCGAATATTTTTTCAGAGCTAGGTGCAGATAAAAATAATTTTTAATTTGAAACCTGGTGGAGGTTAGTATAGATGGACTAATAGAACAAGTCCCACACACTGCTACAAGCCAAATATTTTGTCTGAGCTAGATGCAGATAAAAATTATTTTTAATTTGCAACCTGGTGGAGGTTAGTATAGATGGACTAATAGAACAATTCCCTCACACTGCTTCAAGCCCAAATATTTTTTCAGAGCTAGATGCAGATAAAAAATATTTTTAATTTGCAACCTGGTGTAGGTTGGTATAGATGGACTAATAGAACAAATCCCACACACTGCTACAAGCCCAAATATTTTTTCAGAGCTAGATGCAGATAAAAATTATTTTTAATTTGCAACCTGGTGGAGGTTAGTATAGATGAACTAGTAGAACAAGTCCCGCAAACTGCTACAAGCCCATATATTTTTTCAGAGCTAGATGCAGATAAAAAATATTTTTAATTTGCAACCTGGGGGAGGTTAGTATAGATGGACTAATAGAATAAGTCCCACACACTGCTACAAGCCCAAATATTTTTTTCATAGCTAGATGCAGATAAAAATTATTTTTAATTTGCAACCTGGTGGAGGTTAATATAGATGGAGTAATAGAGCAATCCCACACACTGCTACAAGCCCAAATATTTTTTCAGAGCTAGATGTAGATAAAAATTATTTTTAATTTACAACCTGGTGGAGGTTAGTATAGATGGACTAAGAGAACAAGTCCCACACACTGCTACAAGCCCAAATATTTTTTCAGAGCTAGATGCAGATAAAAAATATTTTTAATTTGCAACCTGGTGGAGGTTAGTATAGATGGACTATTAGAACAAGTCCCACACACTGCTTCAAGCCCAAATATTTTTTCAGAGCTAGATGCAGATAAAAATTATTTTTAATTTGCAACCTGGTGGAGGTTAGTATAGATGGACTAGGAGAACAAGTCCCACACACTGCTACAAGCCCAAATATTTTTTCAGAGCTAGGTGCAGATAAAAATAATTTTTAATTTGCAACCTGGTGGAGGTTAGTATAGATGGACTAAGAGAACAAGTCCCACACACTGCTACAAGCCCAAATATTTTTTCAGAGCTAGATGCAGATAAAAAATATTTTTAATTTGCAACCTGGTGGAGGTTAGTATAGATGGACTATTAGAACAAGTCCCACACACTGCTTCAAGCCCAAATATTTTTTCAGAGCTAGATGCAGATAAAAATTATTTTTAATTTGCAACCTGGTGGAGGTTAGTATAGATGGACTAATAGAACAATTCCCACACACTGCTTCAAGCCCAAATATTTTTTCAGAGCTAGATGCAGATAAAAAATATTTTTAGTTTGCAACCTGGGGGAGGTTAGTATAGATGGACTAATAGAACAAGTACCACACACTGCTACAAGCCCAAATATTTTTTTCATAGCTAGATGCAGATAAAAATTATTTTTAATTTGCAACCTGGTGGAGGTTAATATATATGGAGTAATAGAGCAATCCCACACACTGCTAGAAGGCCAAACATTTTTTCAGAGCTAGATGCAGATAAAAATTATTTTTAATTTACAACCTGGTGGAGGTTAGTATAGATGGACTAAGAGAACAAGTCCCACACACTGCTACAAGCCCAAATATTTTTTCAGAGCTAGATGCAGATAAAAAATATTTTTAATTTGCAACCTGGTGGAGGTTAGTATAGCTGGACTATTAGAACAAGACCCACACACTGCTTCAAGCCCAAATATTTTTTCAGAGCTAGATGCAGATAAAAAATATTTTTAATTTGCAACCTGGTGTAGGTTAGTATAGATGGACTAATAGAACAAGTCCCACACACTGCTACAAGCCCAAATATTTTTTCAGAGTTAGGTGCAGATAAAAATTAATTTTAATTTGCAACCTGGTGGAGGTTAGTATAGATGGACTAATAGAACAAGTCCCACACACTGCTACAAGCCCAAATATTTTTTAAGAGCTAGATGCAGATAAAAATTATCTTTGATTTGCAACCTGGCGGAGGTTAGTATAGATGGACTAATAGAACAAGTCGAACACACTGCTACAAGCCCAAATATTTTTTCAGAGCTAGATGCAGATAAAAATTATTTTTAATTTGCAACCTGGTGGAGCTTAGTATAGATGGAGTAATAGAACAAGTCCCACACACTGCTTCAAGCCCAAATATTTTTTCAGAGCTAGATGCAGATAAAAATTATTTTTGATTTGCAACCTGGTGGAGCTTAGTATAGGTGGAGTAATAGAACAAGTCCCACACACTGCTTCAAGCCCAAATATTTTTTCAGAGCTAGGTGCAGATAAAAATAATTTTTAATTTGCAACGTGGTGGAGGTTAGAATAGATGGACTAATAGAACAAGTCCCACACACTGCTACAGGCCCAAATATTTTTTCAGAGTTAGATGCAGATAAAAATTATTTTTAATATGCAACCTGGTGGAGGTTAGTATAGATGGACTAACAGAACACGTCCCACACATTGCTACAAGCCCATATATTTTTTCAGAGCTACATGCAGCTAAACATTATTTTTAATTTGCAACCTGTTGTAGGTTAGTATAGATGGACTAATAGAACAAGTCCCACACACTGCTACAAGCCCAAATATTTTTTCAGAGCTAGATGCAGATAAAAAATATTTTTAATTTGCAACCTGGGGGAGGTTAGTATAGATGGACTAATAGAATAAGTCCCACACACTGCTACAAGCCCAAATATTTTTTTCATAGCTAGATGCAGATAAAAATTATTTTTAATTTGCAACCTGGTGGAGGTTAATATAGATGGAGTAATAGAGCAATCCCACACACTGCTACAAGCCCAAATATTTTTTCAGAGCTAGATGTAGATAAAAATTATTTTTAATTTACAACCTGGTGGAGGTTAGTATAGATGGACTAAGAGAACAAGTCCCACACACTGCTACAAGCCCAAATATTTTTTCAGAGCTAGATGCAGATAAAAAATATTTTTAATTTGCAACCTGGTGGAGGTTAGTATAGATGGACTATTAGAACAAGTCCCACACACTGCTTCAAGCCCAAATATTTTTTCAGAGCTAGATGCAGATAAAAATTATTTTTAATTTGCAACCTGGTGGAGGTTAGTATAGATGGACTAGGAGAACAAGTCCCACACACTGCTACAAGCCCAAATATTTTTTCAGAGCTAGGTGCAGATAAAAATAATTTTTAATTTGCAACCTGGTGGAGGTTAGTATAGATGGACTAAGAGAACAAGTCCCACACACTGCTACAAGCCCAAATATTTTTTCAGAGCTAGATGCAGATAAAAAATATTTTTAATTTGCAACCTGGTGGAGGTTAGTATAGATGGACTATTAGAACAAGTCCCACACACTGCTTCAAGCCCAAATATTTTTTCAGAGCTAGATGCAGATAAAAATTATTTTTAATTTGCAACCTGGTGGAGGTTAGTATAGATGGACTAATAGAACAATTCCCACACACTGCTTCAAGCCCAAATATTTTTTCAGAGCTAGATGCAGATAAAAAATATTTTTAATTTGCAACCTGGGGGAGGTTAGTATAGATGGACTAATAGAACAAGTACCACACACTGCTACAAGCCCAAATATTTTTTTCATAGCTAGATGCAGATAAAAATTATTTTTAATTTGCAACCTGGTGGAGGTTAATATATATGGAGTAATAGAGCAATCCCACACACTGCTAGAAGGCCAAACATTTTTTCAGAGCTAGATGCAGATAAAAATTATTTTTAATTTACAACCTGGTGGAGGTTAGTATAGATGGACTAAGAGAACAAGTCCCACACACTGCTACAAGCCCAAATATTTTTTCAGAGCTAGATGCAGATAAAAAATATTTTTAATTTGCAACCTGGTGGAGGTTAGTATAGCTGGACTATTAGAACAAGACCCACACACTGCTTCAAGCCCAAATATTTTTTCAGAGCTAGATGCAGATAAAAAATATTTTTAATTTGCAACCTGGTGTAGGTTAGTATAGATGGACTAATAGAACAAGTCCCACACACTGCTACAAGCCCAAAAATTTTTTCAGAGCTAGATGCAGATAAAAATTATTTTTAATTTGCAACCTGGTGGAGGTTAGTATAGATGGACTAGGAGAACAAGTCCCACACACTGCTACAAGCCCGAATATTTTTTCAGAGCTAGGTGCAGATAAAAATAATTTTTAATTTGAAACCTGGTGGAGGTTAGTATAGATGGACTAATAGAACAAGTCCCACACACTGCTACAAGCCAAATATTTTGTCTGAGCTAGATGCAGATAAAAATTATTTTTAATTTGCAACCTGGTGGAGGTTAGTATAGATGGACTAATAGAACAATTCCCTCACACTGCTTCAAGCCCAAATATTTTTTCAGAGCTAGATGCAGATAAAAAATATTTTTAATTTGCAACCTGGTGTAGGTTGGTATAGATGGACTAATAGAACAAATCCCACACACTGCTACAAGCCCAAATATTTTTTCAGAGCTAGATGCAGATAAAAATTATTTTTAATTTGCAACCTGGTGGAGGTTAGTATAGATGAACTAGTAGAACAAGTCCCGCAAACTGCTACAAGCCCATATATTTTTTCAGAGCTAGATGCAGATAAAAAATATTTTTAATTTGCAACCTGGGGGAGGTTAGTATAGATGGACTAATAGAATAAGTCCCACACACTGCTACAAGCCCAAATATTTTTTTCATAGCTAGATGCAGATAAAAATTATTTTTAATTTGCAACCTGGTGGAGGTTAATATAGATGGAGTAATAGAGCAATCCCACACACTGCTACAAGCCCAAATATTTTTTCAGAGCTAGATGTAGATAAAAATTATTTTTAATTTACAACCTGGTGGAGGTTAGTATAGATGGACTAAGAGAACAAGTCCCACACACTGCTACAAGCCCAAATATTTTTTCAGAGCTAGATGCAGATAAAAAATATTTTTAATTTGCAACCTGGTGGAGGTTAGTATAGATGGACTATTAGAACAAGTCCCACACACTGCTTCAAGCCCAAATATTTTTTCAGAGCTAGATGCAGATAAAAATTATTTTTAATTTGCAACCTGGTGGAGGTTAGTATAGATGGACTAGGAGAACAAGTCCCACACACTGCTACAAGCCCAAATATTTTTTCAGAGCTAGGTGCAGATAAAAATAATTTTTAATTTGCAACCTGGTGGAGGTTAGTATAGATGGACTAAGAGAACAAGTCCCACACACTGCTACAAGCCCAAATATTTTTTCAGAGCTAGATGCAGATAAAAAATATTTTTAATTTGCAACCTGGTGGAGGTTAGTATAGATGGACTATTAGAACAAGTCCCACACACTGCTTCAAGCCCAAATATTTTTTCAGAGCTAGATGCAGATAAAAATTATTTTTAATTTGCAACCTGGTGGAGGTTAGTATAGATGGACTAATAGAACAATTCCCACACACTGCTTCAAGCCCAAATATTTTTTCAGAGCTAGATGCAGATAAAAAATATTTTTAGTTTGCAACCTGGGGGAGGTTAGTATAGATGGACTAATAGAACAAGTACCACACACTGCTACAAGCCCAAATATTTTTTTCATAGCTAGATGCAGATAAAAATTATTTTTAATTTGCAACCTGGTGGAGGTTAATATATATGGAGTAATAGAGCAATCCCACACACTGCTAGAAGGCCAAACATTTTTTCAGAGCTAGATGCAGATAAAAATTATTTTTAATTTACAACCTGGTGGAGGTTAGTATAGATGGACTAAGAGAACAAGTCCCACACACTGCTACAAGCCCAAATATTTTTTCAGAGCTAGATGCAGATAAAAAATATTTTTAATTTGCAACCTGGTGGAGGTTAGTATAGCTGGACTATTAGAACAAGACCCACACACTGCTTCAAGCCCAAATATTTTTTCAGAGCTAGATGCAGATAAAAAATATTTTTAATTTGCAACCTGGTGTAGGTTAGTATAGATGGACTAATAGAACAAGTCCCACACACTGCTACAAGCCCAAATATTTTTTCAGAGTTAGGTGCAGATAAAAATTAATTTTAATTTGCAACCTGGTGGAGGTTAGTATAGATGGACTAATAGAACAAGTCCCACACACTGCTACAAGCCCAAATATTTTTTAAGAGCTAGATGCAGATAAAAATTATCTTTGATTTGCAACCTGGCGGAGGTTAGTATAGATGGACTAATAGAACAAGTCGAACACACTGCTACAAGCCCAAATATTTTTTCAGAGCTAGATGCAGATAAAAATTATTTTTAATTTGCAACCTGGTGGAGCTTAGTATAGATGGAGTAATAGAACAAGTCCCACACACTGCTTCAAGCCCAAATATTTTTTCAGAGCTAGATGCAGATAAAAATTATTTTTGATTTGCAACCTGGTGGAGCTTAGTATAGGTGGAGTAATAGAACAAGTCCCACACACTGCTTCAAGCCCAAATATTTTTTCAGAGCTAGGTGCAGATAAAAATAATTTTTAATTTGCAACGTGGTGGAGGTTAGAATAGATGGACTAATAGAACAAGTCCCACACACTGCTACAGGCCCAAATATTTTTTCAGAGTTAGATGCAGATAAAAATTATTTTTAATATGCAACCTGGTGGAGGTTAGTATAGATGGACTAACAGAACACGTCCCACACATTGCTACAAGCCCATATATTTTTTCAGAGCTACATGCAGCTAAACATTATTTTTAATTTGCAACCTGTTGTAGGTTAGTATAGATGGACTAATAGAACAAGTCCCACACACTGCTACAAGCCCAAATATTTTTTCAGAGCTAGATGCAGATAAAAATTATATTTAATTTGCAACCTGGTGGAGGTTAGTATAGATGGACTAACAGAAAAAGTCCCACACACTGCTACAAGCCCAAATATTTTTTCAGAGCTAGATGCAGATAAAAATTATTTTTAAGTTGCAACCTGGTGGAGGTTAGTATAGATGAACTAATAGAACAAGTCCCACACACTGCTAAAAGCCCAAATATTATTTCAGAGCTAGATGCATATAAAAATTGTTTTTAATTTGCAACCTGGTGGAGGTTAGTATAGATGGACAAATAGAACAAGTCCCACACACTGCTACAAGCCCAAATATTTTTTCAGAGCTAGATGTAGATAAAAATTATTTTTAATTTGCAACCTGGTGGAGCTTATTATAGATGGACTAATAGAACAAGTCCCACACACTTCTACAATCTCAAATATTTTTTCACAGCTAGATGCAGATAACAAATATTTTTAATTTGCAACCTGGTGGAGGTTAGTATAGATGGACTAATAGAACAAGTACCACACACTGCTACAAGCCAAATATTTTTTCTGAGCTAGATGCAGACAAAAATGATTTTTAATTTGCAACCTGGTGAAAGTTAGTATAGATGCACTAATAGAAAAAGTCCCACACACTGTTTCAAGCCCAAATATTTTTTCTGAGCAAGATGCAGATAAAAAATATTTTTAATTTGCAACCTGGTGTAGGTTAGTATAGATGGACTAATAGAACAAGTCCCACACACTGCTACAAGCCCAAATATTTTTTCAGAGCTAGATGCAGATAAAAATTATTTTTAATTTGCAACCTGGTGGAGGTTAGTATAGATGGACTAGGAGAACAAGTCCCACACACTGCTACAAGCCCAAATATTTTTTCAGAGCTAGATGCAGATAAAAATTATTTTAATTTGCAACCTGGTGGAGGTTAGTATAAATGGACGAGGAGAACAAGTTCCACATACTGCTACAAGCCCAAATATTTTTTCAGAGTTAGGTGCAGATAAAAATTTATTTTAATTTGCAACCTGGTGGACGTTAGTATAGATGGACTAATAGAACAAGTCCCACACACTGCTACAAGCCCAAATATTTTTTAAGAGCTAGATGCAGATAAAAATTATCTTTGATTTGCAACCTGTTGGAGGTTAGTATAGATGGACTAATAGAACAAGTCCCACACACTGCTTCAAGCCCAAATATTTTTTCAGAGCTAGATGCAGATAAAAATTATTTTTGATTTGCAACCTGGTGGAGCTTAGTATAGGTGGAGTAATAGAACAAGTCCCACACACTGCTTCAAGCCCAAATATTTTTTCAGAGCTAGGTGCAGATAAAAATAATTTTTAATTTGCAACGTGGTGGAGGTTAGAATAGATGGACTAATAGAACAAGTCCCACACACTGCTACAGGCCCAAATATTTTTTCAGAGTTAGATGCAGATAAAAATTATTTTTAATATGCAACCTGGTGGAGGTTAGTATAGATGGACTAACAGAACACGTCCCACACATTGCTACAAGCCCATATATTTTTTCAGAGCTACATGCAGCTAAACATTATTTTTAATTTGCAACCTGTTGTAGGTTAGTATAGATGGACTAATAGAACAAGTCCCACACACTGCTACAAGCCCAAATATTTTTTCAGAGCTAGATGCAGATAAAAATTATTTTTAAGTTGCAACCTGGTGGAGGTTAGTATAGATGAACTAATAGAACAAGTCCCACACACTGCTAAAAGCCCAAATATTATTTCAGAGCTAGATGCATATAAAAATTGTTTTTAATTTGCAACCTGGTGGAGGTTAGTATAGATGGACAAATAGAACAAGTCCCACACACTGCTACAAGCCCAAATATTTTTTCAGAGCTAGATGTAGATAAAAATTATTTTTAATTTGCAACCTGGTGGAGCTTATTATAGATGGACTAATAGAACAAGTCCCACACACTTCTACAATCTCAAATATTTTTTCACAGCTAGATGCAGATAACAAATATTTTTAATTTGCAACCTGGTGGAGGTTAGTATAGATGGACTAATAGAACAAGTACCACACACTGCTACAAGCCAAATATTTTTTCTGAGCTAGATGCAGACAAAAATGATTTTTAATTTGCAACCTGGTGAAAGTTAGTATAGATGCACTAATAGAAAAAGTCCCACACACTGTTTCAAGCCCAAATATTTTTTCTGAGCAAGATGCAGATAAAAAATATTTTTAATTTGCAACCTGGTGTAGGTTAGTATAGATGGACTAATAGAACAAGTCCCACACACTGCTACAAGCCCAAATATTTTTTCAGAGCTAGATGCAGATAAAAATTATTTTTAATTTGCAACCTGGTGGAGGTTAGTATAGATGGACTAGGAGAACAAGTCCCACACACTGCTACAAGCCCAAATATTTTTTCAGAGCTAGATGCAGATAAAAATTATTTTAATTTGCAACCTGGTGGAGGTTAGTATAAATGGACGAGGAGAACAAGTTCCACATACTGCTACAAGCCCAAATATTTTTTCAGAGTTAGGTGCAGATAAAAATTAATTTTAATTTGCAACCTGATGGACGTTAGTATAGATGGACTAATAGAACAAGTCCCACACACTGCTACAAGCCCAAATATTTTTTAAGAGCTAGATGCAGATAAAAATTATCTTTGATTTGCAACCTGTTGGAGGTTAGTATAGATGGACTAATAGAACAAGTCGCACACACTGCTACAAGCCCAAATATTTTTTCAGAGCTAGATGCAGATAAAAATTATTTTTAATTTGCAACCTGGTGGAGGTTAGTATAGATGGAATAAAAGAACAAGTCCCACACACTGCTACAAGCCCAAATATTTTTTCAGAGCTAGATGCAGATAAAAATTATTTTTGATTTTCAACCTGGTGGAGCTTAGTATAGATGGAGTAATAGAACAAGTCCCACACACTGCTACAAGCCCAAATATTTTTTCAGAGCTAGATGCAGATAAAAATTATTTTTAATTTGCAACCTGGTGGAGGTTAGTATAGATGAACTAGTAGAACAAGTCCCGCAAACTGCTACAAGCCCAAATATTTTTTCAGAGCTAGATGCAGATAAAAAATATTTTTAATTTGCAACCTAGGGGAGGTTAGTATAGATGGACTAATAGAACAAGTCCCACACACTGCTACAAGCCCAAATATTTTTTTCAGAGCTAGATGCAGATAAAAATTATTTTTAATTTGCAACCTGGTGGAGGTTAATATAGATGGACTAATAGAGCAATCCCACACACTGCTACAAGCCCAAATATTTTTTCAGAGCTAGATGCAGATAAAAAATATTTTTAATTTACAACCTGGTGGAGGTTAGTATAGATGGACTATTAGAACAAGTCCCACACACTGCTACAAGCCAAATATTTTTTCTGAGCTGGATGCAGATAAAAATTATTTTTAATTTGCAACCTGGTGGAGTTTATTATAGATGGACTAATAGAACAAGTCCCAAACACTGCTTCAAGCCCAAATATTTTTTCAGAGCTAGATGCAGATAAAAATTATTTTTAATTTGCAACCTGGTGGAGGTTAGTATAGATGGACTAGGAGAACAAGTCTCACACACTGCTACAAGCCCAAATATTTTTTCAGAGCTAGGTGCAGATAAAAATTAATTTTAATTTGCAACCTGGTGGAGGTTAGTATAGATGGACTAATAGAACAAGTCCCACACACTGCTACAAGCCCAAATATTTTTTCAGAGCTAGATGCAGATAAAAATTATTTTTGATTTGCAACCTGGTGGAGGTTAGTATAGATGCACTAATAGAACAAGTCTCACACACTGCTACAAGCCGAAATATTTTTTCAGAGCTAGATGCAGGTAAAAAATATTTTTAATTTGCAACCTGGTGGAGGTTAGTATAGATGGACTAACAGAACAAGTCCCACACACTGCTACAAGCCCAAATATTTTTTCAGAGGTAGATGCAGATAAAAATTATTTTTAATATGCATCCTGGTGGAGGTTAGTATAGATGGACTAACAGAACACGTCCCACACATTGCTACAAGCCCAAATATTTTTTCAGAGCTAGATGCAGATAAAAAATATTTTTAATTTGCAACCTGGTGGAGGTTAGTATAGATGGACTAATAGAACAAGTACCACACACTGCTACAAGCCAAATATTTTTTCTGAGCTAGATGCAGATAAAAATGATTTTTAATTTGCAAACTGGTGGAAGTTAGTATAGATGCACTAAAAGAAAAAGTCCCACACACTGTTTCAAGCCCAAATATTTTTTCTGAGCAAGATGCAGATAAAAAATATTTTTAATTTGCAACCTGGTGTAGGTTAGTATAGATGGACTAATAGAACAAGTCCCACACACTGATACAAGCCCAAATATTTTTTCAGAACTAGATGCAGATAAAAATTATTTTTAATTTGCAACCTGGTGAAGGTTAGTATAGATGGACTAGGAGAACAAGTCCCA
Source organism: Phyllobates terribilis (assembly GCF_046119375.1). NCBI lineage: Eukaryota > Metazoa > Chordata > Amphibia > Anura > Dendrobatidae > Phyllobates > Phyllobates terribilis. The sequence continues at coordinate 376,707,500 of NW_027362762.1, forward strand.
CACACTGCTACAAGCCCAAATATTTTTTCAGAGCTAGATGCAGATAAAAATTATTTTTAATTTGCAACCTGGTGGAGGTTAGTGTAGATGGACCAATAGAACAAGTCCAACACACTGCTACAAGCCCAAATATTTTTTCAGAGCTAGATGCAGATAAAAATTATTTTTAATTTGCAACCTGGTGGAGGTTAGTATAGATGGACTAATATATCAAGTCCCACACACTGCTACAAGCCCAAATATTTTTTCAGAGCTAGATGCAGATAAAAATTGTTTTTAATTTGCAACCTGGTGGAGGTTAGTATAGATGGACTAATAGAACAAGTCCCACACACTGCTACAAGCCCAAATATTTTTTCAGAGCTAGATGCAGATAAAAAATATTTTTAATTTGCAACCTGGTGGAGGTTAGTATAGATGGACTAATAGAACACGTCACACACACTGCTACAAGCCAAATATTTTTTCTGCGCTAGATGCAGATAAAAATTATTTTTAGTTTGCAACCTGGTGGAGGTTAATATAGATGGAATAACAGAGCAATCCCACACACTGCTACAAGTCCAAATATTTTCTCAGAGATAGATGCAGATAAAAAATATTTTTAGGTTGCAACCTGGTGGAGGTTAGTATAGATGGACTAATAGAAAAAGTCCAACACACTGCTAGAAGCCCAAATATTTTTTCAGAGATAGATGCAGATAAAAAATATTTTTAATTTGCAACCTGGTGGAGGTTAGTATAGATGGACTAATAGAACAAGTCCCACACACTGCTACAAGCCCAAATATTTTTTTCAGAGCTAGATGCAGGTAAAAAATATTTTTAATTTGCAACCTGGTGGAGGTTAGCATAGATGGACTAACAGAACAAGTCCCACAAACTGCTACAAGCCCAAATATTTTTTCAGAGCTAGATGCAGATAAAATGTATTTTTAATATGCAACCTGGTGGAGGTTAGTATAGATGGACAAACAGAACAAGTCCCACACACTGCTACAAGCCCAAATATTTTTTCAGAGCTAGATGCAGATAATAATTATTTTTAATTTGCAACCTGGTGGAGGTTAGTATAGATAGACGAATAGAAAAAGTCCCACACACTGCTACTAGCCCAAATATTTTTTCAGAGCTAGATGCAGATAAAAATAATTTTTAATTTGCAACCTGGTGGAGGTTAGTATAGATGGACTAATAGGACAAGTCCCACACACTGCTACAAGCCCAAATATTTTTTCAGAGCTTATTGCTGATAAAAATAATTTTTAATATGCAACCTGGTGGAGAATAGTATAGATGTACAAACAGAACAATTCCCACACACTGCTGCATGCCCAAATATTTTTTCAGAGCTAGATGCAGATAAAAATTTATTTTTAATTTGCAACCTTGTGGATGTTAGTATAGATGGACTAATAGAACAAGTCCCACACACTGCTATAAGCCCAAATATTTTTTCAGAGCTAGATGCAGATAAAAATTATTTTTAATTTGCAACCTGGTGGAGGTTAGTATAGATGGACTAGGAGAACAAGTCCCACACACTGCTACAAGCCCAAATATTTTTTCAGAGCTAGGTGCAGATAAAAATTATTTTTAATTTGCAACCTGGTGGAGGTTAGTATAGATGGACTAATAGAACACGTCCCACACACTGCTACAAGCCCAAATATTTTTTCAGAGCTAGATGTAGATAAAAATTATTTTTGATTTGCAACCTGGTGGAGGTTAGTATAGATGGACAAATAGAACAAGTCGCACACACTGCTACAAGCCCAAATATTTTTTCAGAGCTAGATGTAGATAAAAATTGTTTTTAATTTGCAACCTGGTGGAGGTTAGTATAGATGGACAAATAGAACAAGTCCCACACACTGCTACAAGCCCAAATATTTTTTCAGAGCTAGATGTAGATAAAAATTATTTTTAATTTGCAACCTGGTGGAGGTTTGTATAGATGGACTAATAGAACAAGTACCACACACTGCTACAAGCCCAAATATTTTTTCAGAGCTAGATGCAGATAAAAATTATTTTTAATTTGCAACCTGGTGGAGGTTAGTATAGATGGACCAATAGAACAAGTCCAACACACTGCTACAAGCCCAAATATTTTTTCAGAGCTAGATGCAGATAAAAATTATTCTTAATTTGCAACCTGGTGGAGGTTAGTATAGATGGACGAAGAGATCAAGTCCCACACACTGCTACAAGCCCAAATATTTTTTCAGAGCTAGATGCAGATAAAAATTGTTTTTAATTTGCAACCTGGTGGAGGTTAGTATAGATGGACTAATAGAACAAGTCCCACACACTGCTACAAGCCCAAATATTTTTTCAGAGCTAGATGCAGATAAAAAATATTTTTAATTTGCAACCTGGTGGAGGTTAGTATAGATGGACCAATAGAACAAGTCCAACACACTGCTACAAGCCCAAATATTTTTTCAGAGCTAGGTGCAGATAAAAATTATTTTTAATTTGCAACCTGGTGGAGGTTAGTATAGATGGTCTAATAGAACATGTCCCACACACTGCTACAAGCCCAAATATTTTTTCAGAGCTAGATGTAGATAAAAATTATTTTTGATTTGCAACCTGGTGGAGGTTAGTATAGATGGACAAATAGAACAAGTCCCACACACTGCTACAAGTCCAAATATTTTTTCAGAGCTAGATGTAGATAAAAATTGTTTTTAATTTGCAACCTGGTGGAGGTTAGTATAGATGGACAATTAGAACAAGTCCCACACACTGCTACAAGCCCAAATATTTTTTCAGAGCTAGATGTAGATAAAAATTATTTTTAATTTGCAACCTGGTGGAGGTTTGTATAGATTGACTAATAGAACAAGTACCACACACTGCTACAAGCCCAAATATTTTTTCAGAGCTAGATGCAGATAAAAATTATTTTTAATTTGCAACCTGGTGGAGGTTAGTGTAGATGGACCAATAGAACAAGTCCAACACACTGCTACAAGCCCAAATATTTTTTCAGAGCTAGATGCAGATAAAAATTATTTTTAATTTGCAACCTGGTGGAGGTTAGTATAGATGGACTAATATATCAAGTCCCACACACTGCTACAAGCCCAAATATTTTTTCAGAGCTAGATGCAGATAAAAATTGTTTTTAATTTGCAACCTGGTGGAGGTTAGTATAGATGGACTAATAGAACAAGTCCCACACACTGCTACAAGCCCAAATATTTTTTCAGAGCTAGATGCAGATAAAAAATATTTTTAATTTGCAACCTGGTGGAGGTTAGTATAGATGGACTAATAGAACACGTCACACACACTGCTACAAGCCAAATATTTTTTCTGCGCTAGATGCAGATAAAAATTATTTTTAGTTTGCAACCTGGTGGAGGTTAATATAGATGGAATAACAGAGCAATCCCACACACTGCTACAAGTCCAAATATTTTCTCAGAGATAGATGCAGATAAAAAATATTTTTAGGTTGCAACCTGGTGGAGGTTAGTATAGATGGACTAATAGAAAAAGTCCAACACACTGCTAGAAGCCCAAATATTTTTTCAGAGATAGATGCAGATAAAAAATATTTTTAATTTGCAACCTGGTGGAGGTTAGTATAGATGGACTAATAGAACAAGTGCCACACACTGCTACAAGCCCAAATATTTTTTTCAGAGCTAGATGCAGGTAAAAAATATTTTTAATTTGCAACCTGGTGGAGGTTAGCATAGATGGACTAACAGAACAAGTCCCACAAACTGCTACAAGCCCAAATATTTTTTCAGAGCTAGATGCAGATAAAATGTATTTTTAATATGCAACCTGGTGGAGGTTAGTATAGATGGACAAACAGAACAAGTCCCACACACTGCTACAAGCCCAAATATTTTTTCAGAGCTAGATGCAGATAATAATTATTTTTAATTTGCAACCTGGTGGAGGTTAGTATAGATAGACGAATAGAAAAAGTCCCACACACTGCTACTAGCCCAAATATTTTTTCAGAGCTAGATGCAGATAAAAATAATTTTTAATTTGCAACCTGGTGGAGGTTAGTATAGATGGACTAATAGGACAAGTCCCACACACTGCTACAAGCCCAAATATTTTTTCAGAGCTTATTGCTGATAAAAATAATTTTTAATATGCAACCTGGTGGAGAATAGTATAGATGTACAAACAGAACAAGTCCCACACACTGCTGCATGCCCAAATATTTTTTCAGAGCTAGATGCAGATAAAAATTTATTTTTAATTTGCAACCTTGTGGATGTTAGTATAGATGGACTAATAGAACAAGTCCCACACACTGCTATAAGCCCAAATATTTTTTCAGAGCTAGATGCAGATAAAAATTATTTTTAATTTGCAACCTGGTGGAGGTTAGTATAGATGGACTAGGAGAACAAGTCCCACACACTGCTACAAGCCCAAATATTTTTTCAGAGCTAGGTGCAGATAAAAATTATTTTTAATTTGCAACCTGGTGGAGGTTAGTATAGATGGACTAATAGAACACGTCCCACACACTGCTACAAGCCCAAATATTTTTTCAGAGCTAGATGTAGATAAAAATTATTTTTGATTTGCAACCTGGTGGAGGTTAGTATAGATGGACAAATAGAACAAGTCGCACACACTGCTACAAGCCCAAATATTTTTTCAGAGCTAGATGTAGATAAAAATTGTTTTTAATTTGCAACCTGGTGGAGGTTAGTATAGATGGACAAATAGAACAAGTCCCACACACTGCTACAAGCCCAAATATTTTTTCAGAGCTAGATGTAGATAAAAATTATTTTTAATTTGCAACCTGGTGGAGGTTTGTATAGATGGACTAATAGAACAAGTACCACACACTGCTACAAGCCCAAATATTTTTTCAGAGCTAGATGCAGATAAAAATTATTTTTAATTTGCAACCTGGTGGAGGTTAGTATAGATGGACCAATAGAACAAGTCCAACACACTGCTACAAGCCCAAATATTTTTTCAGAGCTAGATGCAGATAAAAATTATTCTTAATTTGCAACCTGGTGGAGGTTAGTATAGATGGACTAAGAGATCAAGTCCCACACACTGCTACAAGCCCAAATATTTTTTCAGAGCTAGATGCAGATAAAAATTGTTTTTAATTTGCAACCTGGTGGAGGTTAGTATAGATGGACTAATAGAACAAGTCCCACACCCTGCTACAAGCCCAAATATTTTTTCAGAGCTAGATGCAGATAAAAAATATTTTTAATTTGCAACCTCGTGGAGGTTAGTATAGATGGACCAATAGAACAAGTCAAACACACTGCTACAAGCCCAAATATTTTTTCAGAGCTAGATGCAGAAAAAAATTATTTTTAATTTGCAACCTGGTGGAGGTTAGTATAGATGGACTAATAGATCAAGTCCCACACACTGCTACATGCCCAAATATTTTTTCAGAGCTAGATGCAGATAAAAATTGTTTTTAATATGCAACCTGGTGGAGAATAGTATAGATGTACAAACAGAACAAGTCCCACACACTGCTGCATGCCCAAATATTTTTTCAGAGCTAGATGCAGATAAAAATTTATTTTTAATTTGCAACCTTGTGGATGTTAGTATAGATGGACTAATAGAACAAGTCCCACACACTGCTATAAGCCCAAATATTTTTTCAGAGCTAGATGCAGATAAAAATTATTTTTAATTTGCAACCTGGTGGAGGTTAGCATAGATGGACTAGGAGAACAAGTCCCACACACTGCTACAAGCCCAAATATTTTTTCAGAGCTAGGTGCAGATAAAAATTATTTTTAATTTGCAACCTGGTGGAGGTTAGTATAGATGGACTAATAGAACACGTCCCACACACTGCTACAAGCCCAAATATTTTTTCAGAGCTAGATGTAGATAAAAATTATTTTTGATTTGCAACCTGGTGGAGGTTAGTATAGATGGACAAATAGAACAAGTCCCACACACTGCTACAAGCCCATATATTTTTTCAGAGCTAGATGTAGATAAAAATTGTTTTTAATTTGCAACCTGGTGGAGGTTAGTATAGATGGACAAATAGAACAAGTCCCACACACTGCTACAAGCCCAAATATTTTTTCAGAGCTAGATGTAGATAAAAATTATTTTTAATTTGCAACCTGGTGGAGGTTTGTATAGATGGACTAATAGAACAAGTACCACACATTGCTACAAGCCCAAATATTTTTTCAGAGCTAGATGCAGATAAAAATTATTTTTAATTTGCAACCTGGTGGAGGTTAGTATAGATGGACCAATAGAACAAGTCCAACACACTGCTACAAGCCCAAATATTTTTTCAGAGCTAGATGCAGATAAAAATTATTTTTAATTTGCAACCTGGTGGAGGTTAGTATAGATGGACTAATAGATCAAGTCCCACACACTGCTACAAGCCCAAATATTTTTTAGAGCTAGATGCAGATAAAAATTGTTTTTAATTTGCAACCTGGTGGAGGTTAGTATAGATGGACTAATAGAACAAGTCCCACACACTGCTACAAGCCCAAATATTTTTTCAGAGCTAGATGCAGATAAAAAATATTTTTAATTTGCAACCTGGTGGAGGTTAGTATAGATGGACTAATAGAACACGTCACACACACTGCTACAAGCCAAATATTTTTTCTGCGCTAGATGCAGATAAAAATTATTTTTAATTTGCAACCTGGTGGAGGTTAATATAGATGGAATAACAGAGCAATCCCACACACTGCTACAAGTCCAAATATTTTCTCAGAGATAGATGCAGATAAAAAATATTTTTAGGTTGCAACCTGGTGGAGGGTAGTATAGATGGACTAATAGAAAAAGTCCAACACACTGCTAGAAGCCCAAATATTTTTTCAGAGATAGATGCAGATAAAAATTGTTTTTAATTTGCAACCTGGTGGAGGTTAGTATAGATGGACTAATAGAACAAGTCCCACACACTGCTACAAGCCCAAATATTTTTTCAGAGCTAGATGCAGATAAAAAATATTTTTAATTTGCAACCTGGTGGAGGTTAGTATAGATGGACTAATAGAACACGTCACACACACTGCTACAAGCCAAATATTTTTTCTGCGCTAGATGCAGATAAAAATTATTTTTAATTTGCAACCTGGTGGAGGTTAATATAGATGGAATAACAGAGCAATCCCACACACTGCTACAAGTCCAAATATTTTCTCAGAGATAGATGCAGATAAAAAATATTTTTAGGTTGCAACCTGGTGGAGGTTAGTATAGATGGACTAATAGAAAAAGTCCAACACACTGCTAGAAGCCCAAATATTTTTTCAGAGATAGATGCAGATAAAAAATATTTTTAATTTGCAACCTGGTGGAGGTTAGTATAGATGGACTAATAGAACAAGTCCCACACACTGCTACAAGCCCAAATATTTTTTTCAGAGCTAGATGCAGGTAAAAAATATTTTTAATTTGCAACCTGGTGGAGGTTAGCATAGATGGACTAACAGAACAAGTCCCACAAACTGCTACAAGCCCAAATATTTTTTCAGAACTAGATGCAGATAAAATGTATTTTTAATATGCAACCTGGTGGAGGTTAGTATAGATGGACAAACAGAACAAGTCCCAAACACTGCTACAAGCCCAAATATTTTTTCAGAGCTAGATGCAGATAATAATTATTTTTAATTTGCAACCTGGTGGAGGTTAGTATAGATAGACGAATAGAAAAAGTCCCACACACTGCTACTAGCCCAAATATTTTTTCAGAGCTAGATGCAGATAAAAATAATTTTTAATTTGCAACCTGGTGGAGGTTAGTATAGATGGACTAATAGAACAAGTCCCACACACTGCTACAAGCCCAAATATTTTTTCAGAGCTTATTGCTGATAAAAATAATTTTTAATATGCAACCTGGTGGAGAATAGTATAGATGTACAAACAGAACAAGTCCCACACACTGCTGCATGCCCAAATATTTTTTTCAGAGCTAGATGCAGATAAAATTTATTTTTAATTTGCAACCTTGTGGATGTTAGTATAGATGGACTAATAGAACAAGTCCCACACACTGCTATAAGCCCAAATATTTTTTCAGAGCTAGATGCAGATAAAGATTATTTTTAATTTGCAACCTGGTGGAGGTTAGTAAAGATGCACTAATTGAACAAGTCCCACACACTGCTACAAGTCCAAATATTTTTTCAGAGCTAGATGCAGATAAAAATTATTTTTAATTTGCAACCTGGTGGAGGTTAGTATAGATGGACTTATAGAACAAGTCCCAAAACTGCTACAAGCCCAAATATTTTCTCAGAACTAGATGCAGATAAAAATTATTTTTAATTTGCACACTGGTGGAGGTTAGTATAGATGGACTAATAGAACAATCCCACACACTGATACAAGTCCAAATATTTTTTCAGAGCTAGACGCAGATAAAAATTATTTTTAGTTTGCAACCTGGTGGAGGTTAGTACAGATGGACTAATAGAACAAGTCCCACACACTGCTACAAGCCCAAATATTTTTTCAGAGCTAGATGCAGATAAAAATTATTTTTAATTTGCAACCTGGTGGAGGTTAGTATAGATGGACTAATAGAACAAGTCCCACACACTGCTACAAGCCCAAATATTTTTTCAGAGCTAGATGCAGATAAAAATTATTTTTAATTTGCAACCTAGTGGAGGTTAGTATTGATGAACTAATAGAACAAGTCCCACACACTGCTACAAGCCCAAATATTTTTTCAGAGCAAGATGCAGATAAAAATTATTTTTAATTTGCAACCTGGTGGAGGTTAGTGTAGATGGAAAAACATAACAAGTCCCACACACTGCTGCATGCCCAAATATTTTATTAGAGCTAGATGCAGATAAAAATTATTTTTAATTTGCAACCTTGTGGATGTTAGTATAGATGGACTAATAGAACAAGTCCCACACACTGCTACAAGCCCAAATATTTTTTCTGAGCTAGATGCAGATAAACATTATTTTTAATTTGCAACCTGGTGGAGGTTAGTAAAGATGCACTAATTGAACAAGTCCCACACACTGCTACAAGTCCAAATATTTTTTCAGAGCTAGATGCAGATAAAAATAATTTTTAATTTGCAACCTGGTGGAGGTTAGTATAGATGGACTTATAGAACAAGTCCCAAACACTGCTACAAGCCCAAATATTTTCTCAGAGCTAGATGCAGATAAAAAATATTTTTAGTTTGCAACCTGGTGGAGTTTAGTATAAATGGACTAATAGAACAAGTCCCACACAGTGCTACAAGCCCAAATATTTTTTCAGAGCTTGAAGCAGGTAAAAATTATTTTTAATTTGCAACCTGGTGGAGGTTAGTATAGATGAACTAACAGAACAAGTCCCACACACTGCTACAAGCCCAAATATTTTTTCAGAGCTAGATGCAGCTAAAAATTATTTTTAATTTTCAAACTGGTGGAGGTTAGTATAGATGGACTAATAGAACAATCCCACACACTGATACAAGTCCAAATATTTTTTCAGAGCTAGACGCAGATAAAAATTATTTTTAATTTGCAACCTGGTGGAGGTTAGTGTAGATGGACTAATAGAACAAGTCCCACACACTGCTACAAGCCCAAATATTTTTTCAGAGCTAGACGCAGATAAAAATTATTTTTAATTTGCAACCTGGTGGAGGTTAGCGTAGATGCACTAATTGAACAAGTCCCACACACTGCTTCAAGCCCAAATATTTTTTCAGAGCTAGATGCAGATAAAAATTATTTTTAATTTGCAACCTGGTGGAGGTTAGTATAGATTGACTTATAGAACAAGTCCCAAACACTGCTACAAGCCCAAATATTTTCTCAGAGCTAGATGCAGATAAAAAATATTTTTAGTTTGCAACCTGGTGGAGGTTAGTATAGATGGACGAATAGAACAAGTCCCACACACTGCTACGAGCCCAAATGTTTTTTCAGAGCTAGATGCAGATAAAAATTATTTTTAATTTGCAAACTGGTGGAGGTTAGTATAGATGGACTAATAGAACAAGTCCCACACACTGCTACAAGCCCAAATATTTTTTCTGAGCTAGATGCAGATAAAAATTATTTTTAATTTGCAACCTGGTGGAGGTTAGTATAGATGGACTAATAGAACAAGTCCCACACACTGCTACAAGCCCAAATATTTTTTCAGAGCTAGATGCAGGTAAAAAATATTTTTAATTTGCAATATGGTGGAGGTTAGTATAGATGGACTAACAGAAGAAGTCCCATAAACTGCTACAAGCCCAAATATTTTTTTAGAGCTAGATGCATATAAAAATTATTTTTAATTTGCAACCTAGTGGAGGTTAGTATTGATGTACTAATAGAACAAGTCCCACACACTGCTACAAGCCCAAATATTTTTTCAGAGGTAGATGCAGATAAAAATTATTTTTAATTTGCAACCTGGTGAAGGTTAGTATAGATAGACTAATAGAACAAGTCCCACACACTGCTACTAGCCCAAATATTTTTTCAGAGCTAGGTGCAGATAAAAATTATTTTTAATTTGCAACCTAGTGGAGGTTAGTGTAGATGCACTAATTGAACAAGTCCCACACACTGCTTCAAGCCCAAATATTTTTTCAGAGCTAGATGCAGATAAAAATTATTTTTAATTTGCAACCTGGTGGAGGTTAGTATAGATGGACTAATAGAACAAGTCCAACACACTGCTACAAGCACAAATATTTTTTCAGAGTTAGATGCAGATAAAAATTATTTTTAATTTGCAACCTGTTGGAGGTTAGTATAGATGGACTAATAGAACAAGTCCCACATAGTGCTACAAGCCCAAATAATTTTTCAGAGCTAGGTGCAGATAAAAATTATTTTTAATTTGCAACCTGGTGGAGGTTAGTGTAGATGCACTAATTGAACAAGTCCCACACACTGCTTCAAGCCCAAATATTTTTTCAGAGCTAGATGCAGATAAAAGTTATTTTTAATTTGCAATCTGGTGGAGGTTAGTATAGATGGAATTATAGAACAAGTCCCAAACACTGCTACAAGCCCAAATATTTTCTCAGAGCTAGATGCAGATAAAAAATATTTTTAGTTTGCAACCTGGTGGAGGTTAGTATAGATGGACTAATAGAACAAGTCCCACACACTGCTACAAGCCCAAATATTTTTTCTGAGCTAGATGCAGATAAAAATTATTTTTAATTTGCAACCTTGTGGAGGTCAGTATTGATGTACTAATAGAACAAGTCCCACACACTGCTACAAGCCCAAATATTTTTTCAGAGCTAGATGCAGATAAAAATTATTTTTAATTTGCAACCTAGTGGAGGTTAGTATTGATGTACTAATAGAACAAGTCCCACACACTGCTACAAGCCCAAATATTTTTTCAGAGCTAGATGCAGATAAAAATTATTTTTAATTTTCAACCTGGTGGAGGTTAGTATAGATGGACTAATAGAACAAGTCCCACACACTGCTACAAGCCCAAATATTTTTTCAGAGCTAGATGCAGATAAAAATTATTTTTAATTTGCAACCTGGTGGAGGTTAGTATAGATGGACTAATAGAACAAGTCCCACACACTGCTACAAGCCCAAATATTTTTTCAGAGCTAGATGCAGATAAAAATTATTTTAATTTGCAACCTAGTTGAGGTTAGTATTGATGTACTAATAGAACAAGTCCCACACACTGCTACTAGCCCAAATATTTTTTCAGAGCTACGTGCAGATAAAAATTATTTTTAATTTGCAACCTGGTGGAGGTTAGTGTAGATGCACTAATTGAACAAGTCCCACACACTGCTTCAAGCCCAAATATTTTTTCAGAGCTAGATGCAGATGAAAATTATTTTTAATTTGCAACCTGGTGGAGGTTAGTATAGATGGACTAATAGAACAAGTCCAACACACTGCTACAAGCACAAAAATTTTTTCAGAGTTAGATGCAGATAAAAATTATTTTTAATTTGCAACCTGTTGGAGGTTAGTATAGATAGACTAATAGAACAAGTCCCAAATAGTGCTACAAGCCCAAATAATTTTTCAGAGCTAGGTGCAAATAAAAATTATTTTTAATTTGCAACCTGGTGGAGGTTAGTGTAGATGCATTAATTGAACAAGTCCCACACACTGCTTCAAGCCCAAATATTTTTTCAGAGCTAGATGCAGATAAAAATTATTTTTAATTTGCAATCTGGTGGAGGTTAGTATAGATGGACTTATAGAACAAGTCCCAAACACTGCTACAAGCCCAAATATTTTCTCAGAGCTAGATGCAGATAAATAATATTTTTTGTTTGCAACCTGGTGGAGGTTAGTATAGATGGACTAATAGAACAAGTCCCAAACACTGCTACAAGCCCAAATATTTTTTCTGAGCTAGATGCAGATAAAAATTATTTTTAATTTGCAACCTGGTGGAGGTTAGTATAGATGAACTAATAGAACAAGTCCCACACACTGCTACAAGCCCAAATATTTTTTCAGAGCTAGATGCAGATAAAATTATTTTTAATTTGCAACCTGGTGAAGGTTAGTATAGATTGACTAATAGAACAAGTCTCACGCCCTGCTACTAGCCCAAATATTTTTTCAGAGCTAGATGCAGATAAAAATTATTTTTAATTTGCAACCTGGTGAAGGTTAGTATAGATGGACTAATAGAACAAGTCCCACACACTGCTACAAGCCCAAATATTTTTTCAGAGCTTATTGCAGAAAAAAATTATTTTTAATATGCAACCTGGTGGAGATTAGTATAGATGGACAAACAGAACAAGTCCCACAGACAGCTGCATGCCCAAATATTTTTTCAGAGCTAGATGCAGATAAAAATTATTTTTAATTTGCAACCTAGTGGAGGTTAGTATAGATGGACTTATAGAACAAGTCCCAAACACAGCTACAAGTCCAAATATTTTCTCAGAGCTAGATGCAGATAAAAAATATTTTTAGTTTGCAACCTGGTGGAGGTTAGTATAGATGGACTAATAGAACAAGTCCCACACACTGCTACGAGCCCAAATATTTTTTCAGAGCTAGATGCAGATAAAAATTATTTTTAATTTGCAAACTGGTGGAGGTTAGTATAGATGGACTAATAGAACAAGTCCCACACATTGCTACAAGCCCAAATATTTTTTCTGAGCTAGATGCAGATAAAAAATATTTTTAATTTGCAACCTGGTGGAGGTTAGTATAGATGGACTAATAGAACAAGTCCCACACACTGCTACAAGCCCAAATATTTTTTCAGAGCTAGATGCAGGTAAAAAATATATTTAATTTGCAGCCTGGTGGAGGTTAGTATAGATGGACTAACAGAAGAAGTCCCACAAACTGCTACAAGCCCAAATATTTTTTCAGAGCTAGATGCAGATAAAAATTATTTTTAATTTGCAACCTGGTGGAGGTTAGTATAGATGGACTAATAGAACAAGTCCCACACACTGCTACAAGCCCAAATATTTTTTCAGGGCAAGATGCAGATAAAAATTATTTTTAATTTGCAACCTGGTGGAGGTTAGTGTAGATGGACTAATAGAACAAGTCCCACACACTGCTACAAGCCCAAATATTTTTTCAGAGCTAGATGCAGATAAAAATTATTTTTAATTTGCAACCTAGTGGAGGTTAGTATTGATGTACTAATAGAACAAGTCCCACACACTGCTACAAGCCCAAATATTTTTTCAGAGCTAGATGCAGATAAAAATTATTTTTAATTTGCAACCTGGTGGAGGTTAGTATAGATGGACTAATAGAACAAGTCCCACACACTTCTACAAGCCCAAATATTTTTTCAGAGCTAGATGCAGATAAAAATTATTTTTAATTTGAAACCTGGTGAAGGTTAGTATAGATAGACTAATAGAACAAGTCCCACACACTGCTACTAGCCCAAATATTTTTTCAGAGCTAGATGCAGATAAAAATTATTTTAAATTTGCAACCTGGTGGAGGTTAGTATAGATGGACTAATAGAACAAGTCCCACACACTGCTACAAGCCCAAATATTTTTTCAGAGCTTATTGCAGATAAAAATTATTTTTAATATGCAACCTGGTGGAGATTAGTATAGATGGTAGTGTTGAGCATTCCGATACTGAAATATCGTGTATCGGCTGATATTCGCGGTATCGGAATTCCGATACTTAATTCCGATACTTTTGCAATATCGTATACCAGAATCGGAAGTTCCCATAATGCAATGAGCCATTTTCATTTTATTCAGCCAATGAGGATCCTAAGAAGTGTGGGCACATCCTGTTAGGCATGTAGGCATCTTAACTAATGGCATGGCTTTGATTGGCTGCTGAAATGATGTCATGATGCACTATAAAAGCCGCCACCGCCATTTTGAGCTCACTCTGCTGTGAATTCAGTTAGGGATAGGACGCTGTTGTTCTGAGGGACAGTTTTAGCTACCTATTTGGTCTATTCTGCTTTACCCAAGCTACTTTATAAATCGCTGTGCCTTGCAGCGCTAGTGCACAGTTCTCTGTGCTGTTCACCGCTTTCTGCAAGGTCTGTGTGTGTGAGTGCAGCTCACCCTGTAGTGTGTGCTTCAACCACGTCTGGTTGTAGTGCACTCAGTGTGTGTCACTGCCTCATACATTGTCCTTTTTTGCCAATTCATAATTTTTCCTGATATCTCCTATTAGTGTGGTGGTTCCATCCGTATTCAGCTAAATTGGTTCCAAACACACTATATAGGAGTAGATAGAGAATTTTTTTTGGTCTTGCAGCGCTAGTGCACAGTGCTCTGCATCTGTACTGTTCACCGCTGTCTGCAAGGTCTGGTGTGTGAGGGCAGCTCACCCTGTAGTGTGTGCTTCAACCACGTCTGGTTGTAGTGCACTCACTGTGTGTCACTGCCTCATACATTGTCCTTTTTTGCCAATTCATAATTTTTCCTGATTTCTCCTATTAGTGTGGTGGTTCCATCCTTATTCTGCTAAATTGGTTCCAAACACACTATATAGGAGTAGTTAGAGGAGCCTTTCTGCAGCATTGGGCCCTGCAGCCCCAGCCAGATTAGTTTTAGCCTATTTTTTGCAGCCTCATCTATTGCATTGTAGGTTACCTTCCTACATTGTAATAGCTACAAAAAGTTTGTGATACTATCGTTATTACATCTTTAGGCACATCCAGTGTCTTTTTATGACAAAAAAAACCTAAATAAAGTTCACCAAACACTCCACTTTACAGTTGTGTAGGCCACATTAGCTCATATTAAAGTCTAGTCCACACTTTATAAAATTAGTGTTTCTAATACCTGTTAGCAGCTGTTCAGGAATAAGCACACTAAGCCCCTAGTACTTTTCTGTCTATCTTTATCAGTCTACCAAGATGAAGAAGGCAGGGAGTAAGGCATGTGGTCGTGGGCGTGGGCGTGGGCGTGGAGTTTCTGCAGGGAGAGGACGTGAGGATTCTGTGCCTGCAGGGAGAGGACGTGGGGATTATGTGCCTGCTGCGGGCACCAGTGACTCAGCATCCCCCAGTTTTACCAGGGAACAGTCCTTTATGCGCAGCTTTGTAGGAGCTAGCCGTACCCCACTGCTGCGCGAGGACCAAATTGAAGCCGTTGTCGGATGGATGGCAGCTAATGCATCGACTTCAATTAGTTCCAGATCCTCTCAGGTCCTGAGCACTGAAGAGCACCCATCTGTCTCTTCACCACCTGCCAAATTGCCCAGGCAGTCAGAGAGCCCTGGACAGGAGCCATCTCTACTTCTGTTCTCTGAATCTCTTGGCTTGGAAAGAGGGGGCCAGCCAAGCAGAATTCGAGAATTTGAAGAAGAGGTAGTATGCAGTGATGTGCAACCGTTTTGTCTCTCTCAATCTGAAGAGGCGGGTGGGCCAGTGCCTATGGTCAGCAGCACACCTCAGTACGCATCTGATGATGAGACTCAGGTGCCACTTTCTGGTGCGTACTGTGCTGTCATGACTACCCAGGAGAAGCAGTTGTTTGAAGAGGGTGGTGTAGATGATGAGGTCCTTGACCCATCATGGCGTGAGGGACAGGAAGGTGGTGGGAGCAGCTCTGAGGAAGAGATTCCCCGAACAGCCCAAAAAGGAGGGAGAGGGAGGGGGCAGACTTGGTTGCCTGTAGCCTCCACTTCGGCACCCATTAGGAGCATGGCTCTTCCAAAATCCAAAGCGGGCGCTCCCAAGACTTGCAGTGCCTGGTCCTTTTTTGACACAGTTGCAGATGACATTTGCTTTGTCAAATGCAAACTGTGTAATCAGAAGGTGAAAAGAGGGAAAAGTGTCAGCAACCTCAATACCACAAATATGTGGAAACATGTGCGGACCAAGCACGTGGTGGAGTTACAAAAACACACTGAAGACCTAGGCCAACCTACAGCACCACCTACCACCTCTTTAGCTCGTGTTGTAGCCTCTTCCTCCAGCTCACACACAGCTGGTTCGGCTTCCTCACAGGATCGCCATGGAAGAATCTCTGGCACTGTTGTACAGAGACACAGTGTAATTCCACCCACAGCACCACTTTCCCAGTCATCCTCACACTCCCAGGCCAGTCTACAGCCATCGTTAGCACAGGCATGGGAGAAAAGGTGCCCATACTCGGCAAACCACCCCCGAGCACAGGCTCTGAATGCTGGCATTGCTAAACTACTGGTCCTTGAAATGCTATCATTCAGGCTGGTGGAGACTGACACATTCCATAACTTTATGGCATTGGCAGTCCCACAATACAACGTGCCCAGCCGATTTTATTTCAGCAGGCAAGCCGTCCCTGCCCTGCAACATCATGTGGAGGGAAAAATTAAACATGCGCTACAAAACGCCGTCAGTAGCAAGGTCCACCTGACCACCGATGCGTGGACCAGTAAGCATGGACAGGGACGATACCTTTCCCTCACTGCCCATTGGGTAAATGTTGTGGAGCTGGGTACAGATCTTGAGAGTGGCGCTGTACGTGTTCTGCCAACTCCAAGGATTGCAGGAATCCAGTCTGTACACATTGACTCCTCCTCATACTCCAGTTCCTCTGAATCAGCGCTGCAGGAGCCGTCACGGTCTACCTCCACATCGACCCGTGAACGGTTACCTGTTATGGTGACCAATATGAGCACAGCCGTGGCCAAACATCAACAGGCCGTATTAAAATGAATTTCTTTGGGGAATCGAAGCCACACAGCGCAGGAGCTCTGGAATGCCATCAAGCAGCAGAGCGACGTGTGGTTTGTGCCAGCGAATCTCCAGCCAGGCATGGTAGTGTGTGACAATGGCCGAAATCTGGTGGCATCTCTGGGCCTAGGCAACCTCACTCACATCCTATGTCTGGCACATGTGCTCAACTTGGTCGTGCAGAGTTTTTTGAGGGACTATCCGGATATTGATGCACTGCTTCACAAGGTCCGCATAGAGTGCGCTCACTTGCTGCTTTCCAGCAATGCAAGATCACGCATTGCAGCTCTGCAGCGCCGATTACGTCTTCCGGAACATCGCATCATATGTGACCTACTCACCAGGTGGAATTCAACGTTACATATGTTGGAGAGGTTGTGTGAGCAGCAGGCAGCAGTAATGGAGTACCAGCTGCAGCAGGCGCAAAGAAGTCGCAGTGCGCGCCGTTCACACTTCACCACCACTGAGTGGGCCTCTATGAAAGACATTTGCCACGTTTTGTGTGCCTTCGATTATTCCACGCGGATGGCGAGTGCAGATGATGCACTAGTCAGCATGACTATCCCCCTTATCTGCCTGCTTGAAAAAACACTGCAAGCACTAAGGGACGAGGTTTTGGAAGAGGTGGAGGATGAGGAGTCACAAATGCCATCTGCTTCTCTACAGTCTGCGCAACGTGGTTCCTCACAAAGGCCTAGGCAGGGGACACTTTGTGAGGAGGATGAGGAGGAGTCAATGGATGAGGAAGACATCTGTCCAGAGGAGGGAGGTACACAATGCTCTAGTAGTCAGTATCTAGAGCGAGGGTGGGGTGATGCAGAGCAGGCAGAGATCACGCCTCAAGCAGGGGACAGCGTTTCTTGGCCAGTTGGCAGTCTGCAGCACATGGTTGATTTCATGCTGCAGTGCCTGAGAATCGACCGCGGCATCGCCCACATTCTCAACACGGCTGATTATTATTATTGTGTGTCCACCCCCCTAGATCCTCGCTACCGAGACAACTTACAAAGCCTCATAACACCGTTGAACCGGGAGCGTAAAATGCGGGAGTACCAAGACGCACTGGTGCATTCCATCGTGTTCTCCATTCCAACCGAGAGCAGTGCTGCTAGTGCTTTACAAAGCAGCTCAGTGCGTCGAGGCAGTGGAGGAAGCTCTGCACAAAGAGGGAGCAGAAGCAGCGCCTCAGCACAAGGCAAGACCAGTATGGCCGAAATGTGGCAAAGTTTTGTGTCCCCGCCGCCACAAATGTCTACACCATCACAGACGGCTCCAGTCAGCAGGAGGCAACGTTTCCATCAGATGGTGACAGACTACATGTCTTGCCCTCTTAGTGTACTCCCAGACGGCTCTTCTCCCTTCAAGTTTTGGGTGTGTAAGCTGGATACATGGCCAGAGCTTAGTCAGTATGCATTGGAGGTGCCAGCTTGCCCTGCTGCTAGTGTATTATCGGAACGCGTCTTTAGTGCCGCAGGTGGTGTACTAACAGACCGTCGCATGCGACTATCCTCCGATAACGTTGACCGGCTTTCTTTTCTCAAAATGAACAAGGCCTGGATCTCTCATGAATTTGCCAGTCCTCTTCCAGAATAAATAATTGGTTGGCAACAGTATCCAGGTCTCCTGTTGTGTTCATGTTTCTACCACCTGAACTGTAATCCCTGAGCTCCAACACCGCCAGTTGGCGCTTGGAAGTGCCGTCTGCACAGTCAACACTTGCTGCTGTGTTATTGGGGTTCAGTAACATCAGCTGTTCCCCTGCTGTGCGGACGGCAATTTCTCCTGCTCTGTCCACATTCTCACTACTACAGATTTTAAAGTTGCTCCAATTACACCTCTGGCTCCTCTGTTTTCAGTATTATCCCTGAGCTCCAACACCGCCAGTTGGCGCTCGGAAGTGCCGTCTGCACAGTCAACACTTGCTGCCATGTTATTGGGGTTCAGTAACGTCAGCTGTTCCCCTGCTGTGCGGACGGCAATTTCTCCTGCTCTGTCCACATTCTCACTACTACAGATTTTAAAGTTGCTCCAATTACACCTCTGGCTCCTCTGTTTTCAGTATTATCCCTGAGCTCCAACACCGCCAGTTGGCGCTCGGAAGTGCCGTCTGCACAGTCAACACTTGCTGCCGTGTTATTGGGGTTCAGTAACGTCAGCTGTTCCCCTGCTGTGCGGACGGCAATTTCTCCTGCTCTGTCCACATTCTCACTACTACAGATTTTAAAGTTGCTCCAATTACACCTCTGGCTCCTCTGTTTTCAGTATTATCCCTGAGCTCCAACACCGCCAGTTGGCGCTCGGAAGTGCCGTCTGCACAGTGAACACTTGCTGCCGTGTTATTGGGGTTCCGTAACGTCAGCTGTTCCCCTGCTGTGCGGACGGCAATTTCTCCTGCTCTGTCCACATTCTCACTACTACAGATTTTAAAGTTGCTCCAATTACACCTCTGGATCCTCTGTTTTCAGTATTATCCCTGAGCTCCAACACCGCCAGTTGGCGCTCGGAAGTGCCGTCTGCACAGTCAACACTTGCTGCTGTGTTATTGGGGTTCAGTAACGTCAGCTGTTCCCCTGCTGTGCGGACGGCAATTTCTCCTGCTCTGTCCACATTCTCACTACTACAGATTTTAAAGTTGCTCCAATTACACCTCTGGCTCCTCTGTTTTCAGTATTATCCCTGAGCTCCAACACCGCCAGTTGGCGCTCGGAAGTGCCGTCTGCACAGTCAACACTTGCTGCCGTGTTATTGGGGTTCAGTAACGTCAGCTGTTCCCCTGCTGTGCGGACGGCAATTTCTCCTGCTCTGTCCACATTCTCACTACTACAGATTTTAAAGTTGCTCCAATTACACCTCTGGCTCCTCTGTTTTCAATATTATCCCTGAGCTCCAACACCGCAAGTTGGCGCTCGGAAGTGCCGTCTGCACAGTCAACACTTGCTGCCGTGTTATTGGGGTTCAGTAACGTCAGCTGTTCCCCTGCTGTGCGAACGGCAATTTCTCCTGCTCTGTCCACATTCTCACTACTACAGATTTTAAAGTTGCTCCAATTACACCTCTGGCTCCTCTGCTTTCAGTATTATCCCTGAGCTCCAACACCGCCAGTTGGCGCTCGGAAGTGCCGTCTGCACAGTCAACACTTGCTGCCGTGTTATTAGGGTTCAGTAACGTCAGCTGATCCCCAGCTGTGTGTCCGGCAAATTCTCCTGCTTTGTCCACATCCACTGTACTACGGATTTAAAACCTCCTCCAAATACACCTCTGGCTCCTCTGTTTTTAGTATTTACCCTGGGCTACAATACCGCTAGTTGCTGCTCAGAAGTGCCGTCTGCACAGTCAACCCTTGCTCCAGTGTTATTGGGGTTCAGTAACGTCAGCTGATCCCCAGCTGTGTGTCTGGCAAATTCTCCTGCTTTGTCCACATCCACTGTACTACGGATTTAAAATCTCCTCCAAATACACCTCTGGCTCCTCTGTTTTTAGTATTTACCCTGGGCTCCAATACCGCTAGTTGCTGCTCAGAAGTGCCGCCTGCACAGTCAACGCTTGCTCCAGTGCTATTGGGGTTCAGCAACGTCAGCTGATCCCCAGCTGTGTGTCCGGCAAATTCTCCTGCTTTGTCCACATCCACTGTACTACGGATTTAAAATCTCCTCCAAATACACCTCTGGCTCCTCTGTTTTTAGTATTTACCCTGGGCTCCAATACCGCTAGTTGCTGCTCAGAAGTGCCGTCTGCACAGTCAACGCTTGCTCCAGTGTTATTGGGGTTCAGTAACGTCAGCTGATCCCCAGCTGTGTGTCCGGCAAATTCTCCTGCTTTGTCCACATCCACTGTACTATGGATTTAAAACTTGCTCCAATTACACCTCAGGCTCCACTCTGTTTTTAGTATTCACCCTGGGTTCCAGCACCGCCAGCTGGTTCTCGGTAGTTCCATTTGCTCTTGTACCTTCTACTACCCATCCGGGTTCCAGTACCGTCAGCTGGTTCTCGGCAGTGACTTTGGCACGGGTACTCCCTCCTGCCCAGCCTGGTTCCAGCACGCCAGCTGTTTCCGGGTAGTGTCAACGTCACTTTGCCTCCAATGTGTTGTCCTGTCGTGTTGCGGTCGGGATAGCCGACTCTATGGTGCCTGCAGTTTAGGTGACTCCTATGTGGGCTGCGGGATCTGGCAATGAAGGCTGGTTCCATAGTGCCAATAGGACAAGCACCCCCTGTAGGACTGTGGGTTTTGGGAACTGCGGCTGGCTCGCGGCCTTGAACTTTTTTTTACATGGGTACCTTCTGCTACCCATCCGGGTTCCAGTACCGTCAGCTGGTTCTCGGCAGTGACTTTGGATTAGGTGCCTCCTTCTCGGTATCCAAGTTCCACCAACGTCTGCTGGTCCTTGGTAGTGCTTTCTGGCACAGGTACCTCCTGCTTAGTAACCGAGTTCCAGTACCGTCAGCTGGTCTTCGGCAGTTCCATTGGCTCTTGTACCTTCTGCTACCCATCCGGGTTCCAGTACCGTCAGCTGGTCCTCGGTAGTTCCATTTGCTCTTGTACCTTCTACTACCCATCCGGGTTCCAGTACCGTCAGCTGGTTCTCGGCAGTGACTTTGGCACGGGTACTCCCTCCTGCCCAGCCTGGTTCCAGCACGCCAGCTGTTTCCGGGTAGTGTCAACGTCACTTTGCCTCCAATGCGTTGTCCTGTCGTGTTGCGGTCGGGATAGCCGACTCTATGGTGCCTGCAGTTTAGGTGACTCCTATGTGGGCTGCGGGATCTGGCAATGAAGGCTGGTTCCATAGTGCCAATAGGACAAGCACCCCCTGTAGGACTGTGGGTTTTGGTAACTGCAGCCGGCTCGCGGCCTTGAACTTTTTTTTACATGGGTACCTTCTGCTACCCATCCGGGTTCCAGTACCGTCAGCTGGTTCTCGGCAGTGACTTTGGATTAGGTGCCTCCTTCTCGGTATCCACGTTCCACCAACGTCTGCTGGTCCTTGGTAGTGCTTTCTGGCACAGGTACCTCCTGCTTAGTAACCGAGTTCCAGTACCGTCAGCTGGTCTTCGGCAGTTCCATTGGCTCTTGTACCTTCTGCTACCCATCCGGTTTCCAGTACCGTCAGCTGGTCCTCGGTAGTTCCATTTGCTCTTGTACCTTCTACTACCCATCCGGGTTCCAGTACCGTCAGCTGGTTCTCGGCAGTGACTTTGGCACGGGTACTCCCTCCTGCCCAGCCTGGTTCCAGCATGCCAGCTGTTTCCGGGTAGTGTCAACGTCACTTTGCCTCCAATGCGTTGTCCTGTCGTGTTGCGGTCGGGAAAGCCGACTCTATGGTGCCTGCAGTTTAGGTGACTCCTATGTGGGCTGCGGGATCTGGCAATGAAGGCTGGTTCCATAGTGCCAATAGGACAAGCACCCCCTGTAGGACTGTGGGTTTTGGTAACTGCGGCCGGCTCGCGGCCTTGAACTTTTTTTTACATGGGTACCTTCTGCTACCCATCCGGGTTCCAGTACCGTCAGCTGGTTCTCGGCAGTGACTTTGGATTAGGTGCCTCCTTCTCGGTATCCAAGTTCCACCAACGTCTGCTGGTTCTTGGTAGTGCTTTCTGGCACAGGTACCTCCTACTTAGTAACCGAGTTCCAGTACCGTCAGCTGGTCTTCGACAGTTCCATTGGCTCCTGTACCTTCTGCTACCCATCCGGGTTCCAATACCGTCAGCTGGTCCTCGGTAGTTCCATTTGCTCTTGTACCTTCTACTACCCATCCGGGTTCCAGTACCGTCAGCTGGTTCTCGGCAGTGACTTTGGCACGGGTACTCCCTCCTGCCCAGCCTGGTTCCAGCACGCCAGCTGTTTCCGGGTAGTGTCAACGTCACTTTGCCTCCAATGCGTTGTCCTGTCGTGTTGCGGTCGGGATAGCCGACTCTATGGTGCCTGCAGTTTAGGTGACTCCTATGTGGGCTGCGGGATCTGGCAATGAAGGCTGGTTCCATAGTGCCAATAGGACAAGCACCCCCTGTAGGACTGTGGGTTTTGGTAACTGCGGCCGGCTCGCGGCCTTGAACTTTTTTTTACATGGGTACCTTCTGCTACCCATCCGGGTTCCAGTACCGTCAGCTGGTTCTCGGCAGTGACTTTGGATTAGGTGCCTCCTTCTCGGTATCCAAGTTCCACCAACGTCTGCTGGTCCTTGGTAGTGCTTTCTGGCACAGGTACCTCCTGCTTAGTAACCGAGTTCCAGTACCGTCAGCTGGTCTTCGGCAGTTCCCTTGGCTCTTGTACCTTCTGCTACCCATCCGGGTTCCAGTACCGTCAGCTGGTCCTCGGTAGTTCCATTTGCTCTTGTACCTTCTACTACCCATCCGGGTTCCAGTACCGTCAGCTGGTTCTCGGCAGTGACTTTGGCACAGGTGCTCCCTCCTGCCCAGCCTGGTTCCAGCACGCCAGCTGTTTCCAGGTAGTGTCAACGTCACTTTGCCTCCAATGCGTTGTCCTGTCGTGTTGCGGTCGGGTTAGCCGACTCTATGGTGCCTGCAGTTTAGGTGACTCCTATGTGGGCTGCGGGATCTGGCAATGAAGGCTGGTTCCATAGTGCCAATAGGACAAGCACCCCCTATAGGACTGTGGGTTTTGGTAACTGCGGCCGGTTCGCGGCCTTGAAATTTTTTTTACATGGGTACCTTCTGCTACCCATCCGGGTTCCAGTACCGTCAGCTGGTTCTCGGCAGTGCCTTTGGATTAGGTGCCTCCTTCTCGGTGTCCACGTTCCACCAACGTCTGCTGGTCCTTGGTAGTGCTTTCTGGCACAGGTACCTCCTGCTTAGTAACCGAGTTCCAGTACCGTCAGCTGGTCTTCGGCAGTTCCATTGGCTCTTGTACCTTCTGCTACCCATCCGGGTTCCAGTACCATCTGCTGGTCCTCGGTAGTTCCTCAGCTTTCTTGTACCTTCTGCTACATTTCCAAGTTCAAGCTTTTTGAAATGGTTCTTGGTAATCACTCTAGATCTCCCTGACGAGGACCCTGAAGACGAGGACCCTGAAGACCAACCCTAAGAAGACGAGGACCCCGAAGACGACGACCCTGAAGACGAGGACCCTGAAGACCACCCCGAAGAAGACGAGGACCCTGAAGACCACCCCGAAGAAGACGAGGACCCTGAAGACCACCCCAAAGAAGACCAGGACCCCGAAGACGAGGACCCAGAAGACCAACCCGAAGAAGACGAGGACCCCGATGATGAGGACCCCCGAAGACGACGACCCTGAAGACCACCCCGAAGAAGACCAAGAAGATGACCCTGAAGAAGTTGACCAAGAGGACAAAGAAGAGAAGACAAGCACCAAGATACAGAAGAACAAGAGACAGAAAACCAAGAAGCAGAAATACAAGAAGCTGCAGAACAAAAAGCGGAAGAACATTAAGCATAAGACTAAAAATCAGAGCAAAAGATAATATCTAAATTATATGCAGAAGATGACTAAGCAGTGTATGGGGGTGAGTCCGTTCCTCCTCGTGGTGCCCCTGGAAAAGACCTGCTGCTGCAGGCCAAACTGAACGCGGACAAATCCTGTTGTAAATCTTTTGTGACGGGCAGAACAAAAGGTGTAATGTCCAACCTTTTATAGATAACAACTACAGGAATGCCTGCCACAAATAAGAATATGATGAAGAAGAAGAAGATGAAGAAGATGAAGAAGTAGAATATGAAGAATGTAAAAAAAAAGAATAATACGAAGAAGGTGAAGAAGAAGAAGATGAAGAAGGTGAAGAAGAAGTGGATGAAAAAGATGCTGAGGATGATGAAGGAGAAATTGTGGGAGAAGTAAAAAAGAAGGTGAAGAGCATGGAAGTAGTGAAACATAAATATCTGACAAAATATAAAAATACTTAACATAGTCAATATTTCCGTAACTCAGAACGTCTTAAAAAAAATATTAATTCCTGCTATTCCATTTGATTGGGCTAAACCTCTATGCCTTTATTGTCTCCCCCACCTTCATGTAGAATTAACCTACAAGGAAAGAAAGGGTTTATTTTCATTCCGATATTTCTGTCCCATTGACTTGCATTGGTTTCCGGTATCGGAATCGGCGATATCCGATACTTTTTCGATATCGGTCCGATCCAATCCGATCCGATATTTCCCGATATCGGAAAGTATCGCTCAACACTAATAGATGGACAAACAGAACAAGTCCCACAGACTGCTGCATGCCCAAATATTTTTTCAGAGCTAGATGCAGATAAAAATTATTTTGAATTTGCAACCTGGTGGAGGTTAGTATAGATGGACTAATAGAACAAGTCCCACACACAGCTACAAGCCCAAATATTTTTTCAGAGATAGATGCAGATAAAAATTATTTTTCATTTGCAACCTGGTGGAGGTTAGTATAGATGGACTAATAGAACAAGTCCCTCACACTGCTACAAGCCCAAATATTTTTTCAGGGCTAGATGCAGATAAAAATTATTATTAATATGCAACCTGGTGCAGGTTAGTATTGATGGACTAATAGAACAAGTCCCACACACTGCTACAAGCCCAAATATTTTTTCAGAGCTAGATGCAGATAAAAATTATTTTTAATTTGCAACCTGGTGGAGGTTAGTACTCAATACAGACCAAAAGTTTGGACACACCTTCTCTTTCAAAGATTTTTCTGTATTTTCATGACTATGAAAATTGTACATTCACACTGATGGCATCAAAACTAAGAATTAACACATGTGGAATTATATACTTAACAAAAAAAGTGTGAAACAACTGAAAATATGTCTTATATTCTAGGTTCTTCAAAGTAGCCACCTTTAGCTTTGATGACTGCTTTGCACACTCTTGGCATTCTCTTGATGAGCTTCAAGAGATAGTCACCGGAAATGGTCTTCCAACAATCTTGAAGGAGTTCCCAGAGATGCTTAGCACTTGTTGGCCTTTTGCCTTCACTGCGGTCCAGCTCACCCCAAACCATCTCAATTGGGTTCAGGTCTGGTGACTCTGGAGGCCAGATCATCTGGCGTAGCACCCCATTACTCTCCTTCTTGGTCAAATAGCCCTTACACAGCCTGGAGGTGTGTTTGGGGTCATTGTCCTGTTGAAAAATAAATAATGGTCCTACTAAACGCAAACCGGATAGAATAGCATGCCGTTGCAAGATGCTGTGGTAGCCATGCTGGTTCAGTACGCCTTCAATTTTGAATAAATCCCCAACAGTGTCACCAGCAAAGCACCCCCACACCATCACACCTCCTCCTCCATGCTTCACGGTGGGAACCAGGCATGTAGAGTCCATCCGTTCACCTTTTCTGCGTCGCACAAAGACACGGTGGTTGGAACCAAAGATCTCAAATTTGGACTCATCAGACCAAAGCACAGATTTCCACTGGTCTAATGTCCATTCCTTGTGTTCTTTAGCCCAAACAAGTTTCTTCTGCTTGTTGCCTGTCCTTAGCAGTGGTTTCCTAGCAGCTATTTTACCATGAAGGCCTGCTGCACAAAGTCTCCTCTTAACAGTTGTTGAATCTGTAATCTGAGCTGCTGTTAACCTGCAATTTCTGAGGCTGGTGACTCGGATAAACTTATCCTCAGAAGCAGAGGTGACTCTTGGTCTTCCTTTCCTGGGGCGGTCCTCATGTGAGCCAGTTTCTTTGTAGCGCTTGATGGTTTTTGCAACTGCACGTGGGGACACCTTCAAAGTTTTCACAATTTTTCGGACTGACTGACCTTCATTTCTTAAAGTAATGATGCCCACTAGTTTTTCTTTACTTAGCTGCTTTTTTCTTGCCATAATACAAATTCTAACAGTCTATTCAGTAGGACTATCAGCTGTGTATCCACCAGACTTCTGCACAACACAACTGATGGTCCCAACCCCATTTATAAGGCATGAAATCCCACTTATTAAACCTGACAGGGCACACCTATGAAGTGAAAACCATTTCCGGTAACTACCTCTTGAAGCTCATCAATAGAATGCCAAGAGTGTGCAAAGCAGTCATCAAAGCAAAAGGTGGCTTCTTTGAAGAACATAGAATATAAGACATATTTTCAGTTGTTTCACACTTTTTTGTTAAGTATATAATTCCACATGTGTTAATTCATAGTTTTGATGCCTTCAGTGTGACTGTACAATTTTCATAGTCATGAAAATACAGAAAAATCTTTAAATGAGAAGGTGTGTCCAAACTTTTGGTCTGTACTGTAGATGGACTAATAGAAAAAGTCCCACACACTGCTACAAGCCTAAATATTTTTCCAGAGCTAGATGCAGATAAAAATTATTTTTAATTTGCAACCTGGTGGAGGTTAGTATAGATGGACTAATAGAACAAGTCCCACACCCTGCTACAAGCCCAAATATTTTTTCAGAGCTAGATGCATATAAAAATTATTTTTAATTTGCAACCTGGTGGAGGTTAGTATAGATGGAGTAATAGAATGATGCTATGCCCAAAAGGATTTACTTGGCTAGGTGCAGTAAAAAAAATTGCATTCTATACACAGGTGGTGTAGCTTGCAACACAGATAGGCTACTCCACTGACTAACACACACTGCAAGAGGCCAAAAAGGGTTTGCTTAGCTAGATTTAGCCAAATGCTGTGAAAAAAACTTGCACAGCACTGGCACAGACCTGCCTGGCAAAAAGTGATAGGAACTGATGTAACCTAGCCCTCAAAAGGACTGCAATTACAATTAGTCCCTTCTCCCAACCTATCTATTTAAGAGCACAGACCTGCCTGATAAAAGTCGTAGGAAATGATGTAACCTAGTCCTCAAAAGGACTGCAATCACAACTATTCCCTACTCCCATTCTATCTGTAGATTTGTGCGAAAATTGGCTTAAAATTAACACTCAAAGTATAGCGCACACAGCAACAGCGGTGCCGTCTAACACGCAGCTGCAGCAGTGAGAAAATGGTGGCTACGTGGAAAATGGCTGGGTCTTATAGGGCAAGAACATGTGACATACACTGCCAATGACACATGCCCTTGCTTGTGTGAAAAAAAGCAGTTCGCTCCGTGTGTGCGCTGCTGATAGGCTGACAGATTGCACCTCCCCACTGTAAATGCGGGAAAGAGAAAAAAAAATGGAGATCTTCATTATTTATGCAGAGATCCATCCCCTTCCCCTCCCCCCGCCCCGCTGTACACTCAAACTGCGTATTAACATTAATTTTCATCATTACTGAGAAAAAATCTAGTTATGATTTTGGTGCACGAACAGTTATCGAACATAACCTCGAACAGCCAAATTTTTTTCAAATCGTTCCTGTTCGCCGAATGGCTCGAACACCGCCCAAAACAGCTCAAATTTGAGATAGGTGAACAGTTTGAGTCGAACACCGCTCATCTCTGTATAAGACCTCACAGCTCACAGTGCATGTCAGACCAAATGAGAATCATGAGCTCAAAGGAACCCAAGGAGCTCAGAGACAGAATTGTGGCAAGGCTCAGATGTGGCCAAGGTTACAAAAGAATTTCTGCATTATTCAAGGTTCCTAAGAGCACTGTGGCCTCCATAATCCTTAAATAGAAGAAGTTTGGGACAACCAGAAGTCTTCCTAGACCTGGCCTGAACTGAACAATCGTGGGAGAAGAGCCTTGGTGAGAGAGGTAAAGAAGAACCCCAAAATCACTGTGGCTGAGCTCCAGAGATGCAATAGGGAGATGGGAGAAAGTTCCACAAAGTCAACTATCACTGCAGCCCTCCACCAGTCGGGCCTTTATGGCAGAGTGACCCGACAGAAGCCTCTCCTCAGTGCAAGACATATGAAAGCCTGCATAGAGTTTGCTCAAAAACACATGAAGGACTCCCAGACTATGAAAAATAAGATTCTCTGGTCTGATGAGACAGAGATAGAACCTTTTGGTGATAATTCTAAGCGGTATGTGTGGAGAAAACCAGGTACTGCTCATCACCTGCCCAATACAATCCCAACAGTGAAACATGGTGTGGGCAGCATCATGCTATGGGAGTGTTTTTCAGCTGCAGGGACAGGACGACTGGTTGCAATTGAAGGAAACATGAATGCGGCCAAGTACAGAGATATGCTGAATGAAAACCTCTTCCAGAGT
Organism: Phyllobates terribilis; assembly: GCF_046119375.1. Taxonomy (NCBI): domain Eukaryota; kingdom Metazoa; phylum Chordata; class Amphibia; order Anura; family Dendrobatidae; genus Phyllobates; species Phyllobates terribilis. The sequence goes on from NW_027362762.1 coordinate 376,736,693, forward strand.
GCTCTGGACCTCAGACTTGGCCAAACGTCCACCTTCCAACAAGACAATGACCCTAAGCACAAAGCTAAAATAACAAAGGAGTGCCTTCAGAACAACTCTGTGACAATTCTTGACTGGCCCAGCCAGAGCCCTGACCTAAACTCAATTGAGCATCTCTGGAGAGACTTGAAAATGGCTGTCCACCAACATTCACCATCCAACCTGACGGAACTGGAGAGGATCTGCAAGGAAGAATGGCAGAGGATCCCCAAATCCTGGTGTGAAAAAAATTGTTGCATAATTTCCAAGAAGACTCATGGCTGTACTATCTCAAAAAGGTGCTTCTACTCAATACTGAGCAAAGGGTCTGAATTCTTATGACCATGTGATATTTTAGTTTTTCTTTTTTAATAAATTTGCCAAAATTTCCACATATCTGTTTTTTTCAGTCAAGATGGGGTGCAGAGTGTACTTTAATGAGAAAAAAAATGAACTTTTTAGAAATTACCAAATGGCTGCAATGAAACAAAGAGTGAAAAATTTAAAGGGGTCTGAATACTTTCCGTATAGCTCGTTATATGCTGGGAAAGAAAAAAGCCTAAACCTGATTGTGATGTACTACTGCAGTGCTGAAGCCTACTGAAAATGAAAGTGGCAGTCTTAGTCTGTGAATAATAATAAGATGCAAGGGATAGAATGATATGGAGGCACTTGACGAGAAATTTATATGAAACCCTCTAGCTATATCACGTTATTAATGATATTCTTGTGTTTAAAAGTGCCCTCAGGAATTTTTTTCTTTTGTTTTCTTGTCTTATTCACATTTTGTGTATACCACTTAAAATCATATCAAAACTAGGAGAAAAATAACATGAATACGAAATATAACTTTTATCAGAACAATGGTAAAAGGTTAAGATCATTGAGTCTTTATTGTGTCTTTTCTGAATTTACACTCACATCAATCATATACTTGGTGTTGTTAGACACTCTGTCTTGACCCTAACAGTATAAAACGGGGAGGGATCATAAAGGGAAAATACCTGAAATCCTTTTATATATTATTTATATTACTTTATATATCATTTTATAGTATTATATGCGTTTACTCATTTATTGTGTATAGTCTGGGGGTAGAGATAGATAGGTGAAATTATATTGAACTCTTTAATTTAATTATTCATTCACCAAACGCTTTCACCTGTGTAGAGAACTATATAGGGTAAAATAATTACACTATTATATACAGTATTACACAATTCATGACAGGTCCAAAAATGTAAGTATTACCCAGAAACAATTGACCATTCTCCATATTAAGCTACAGACATTTGTCTATAGACAGAAAATGCCTTTTAGTGGGTTGAGAAGTCCAAGTGCTCTCCTGAAATTATGTGTGAATGCTTCAGTGCTAGACCAGATATCGCATTATAATTATTAGTTCCGTAGCAGCATTTTGACAATATCAGGATAGGCGCTGCTGCAAATATCTATATAATAAAGTGGACAGTTTGACCTTAGCTCTGTTATCTCTCCCTCAGTTTTACTCTTCCTATGCTGTTGATCAGGTCCAACACTTCCTTGTTGTAATAGTCTAATATTAGATCTATACATGCTACCAGCCCCAAAAAGGGATAATTTTTGACAGTTTTTTTTTCAATTTAAGTATTCTAAAAAGTCTATTAGTGCAGTGTTTTGTTACATAGGCTGTTGGTTTCCAATGTATGTTATCCATTTTCCCCTAGCCAGATGGGTTCATGAAACTTCGACATTAATAAGGCTGTGCTTGCGGTAAAGAGCTCAAAAGAGGTTCAATGCAGTCCTAGGAAGCATGAGAGTTTTATACATATTTTTTCCAATAATTAGAGGCTTTCGAATGTTTAGATTTGCAGCAAATTTATTACATACAAATTTAATTTGTGGGTAAAAGTCAGCAAAGCCGGTTAATTGAAATTTCGAAAGATCCGCCCATCACTAATATTTAAAATTAATATTTATTATGTAAAGCATATAGCTAGTTTATCCAAGGTGTTTGTCAGAAGGCACTTGTAATGTTGAAAGCAATTACAAGACACAAATGACCACAGTTGTTATGGCGTATTACTTTGCCAAGATATCTAGCCCTGATAAAAGATTAAACTTACTAAAGGTCTAGTTCATCACATCTGTATGTATGTAGGTACTGCAATAACTTTATAGGTAACTGCTTTTCTGTTTTCACAGAACACTTGACGAATACTGTCTTTCATTAACAGCCTCAGAACCTCCCCAAACACACACATACACACTGTATTTTTGGACAACACTGTGGTATTCTTAAAAATATGTTTAGAGTCTTTACTTTGTTCTTTATTTAAATCTTTCTTGCATTCATGTCAACTAGTGCTTTGCTTAAGACAGAGATGAGAGAAGATGAGACCGTCATCTTGAACTTGTATCTGTGGAGTAATGACATGTGCTGGAGACACAGAAAATGCTTCTAGCCAAGGATCTCAACATGTCAAGTTCTAAACAATCTTCTTCCCTTGAAGCAGTACCATTTTAAAAGTTTCCTAAAGTGGGGACGACGTTTGTAAGCTACTTGGAAGTGCATTTTTTGGCCTTTTCTTCCTCAGGGTGGTAGCCCAACTAAACATCTTCAACAAATTGTAGTGGAATATGTTTCTTGGAGGAACCTAAAAACAACTATACTGAATAATGGCCAAGCTATTACTTAGCATATTCACATTCTGGGGCAAACATTTGGAGATGATTTGGATTCATAATATCCAGGTATGTTTCCAACTTGCTATGTAGAATGCCACCAGAAAGAGCACCATGAACAGAGAAAACATTATAAATGAATAAACACCTCTCAGCAAGCAGTGGGGCTTGCCAGACACTAACAGTGTGTAATGTACACACTGTTAAGAATCCTCTCTGCTGTCATCACATGACAGCAAGAGTGCAATGTGCATACGTGCAGTCACGTGCTGACTAGATTATCATACTTGCAGTCACAGGCCGACTAGTTTCTCATTCGCCACTCTCAACATTCTATAGATAAATGGATAAAAAGCTAGTCAGCATGTGACCACAAGTATGCAAGTTGCACAGCTGCTCTCAGCTAAAAGAGTGGAATCCTAACAGTGTACAATACACACTTAGTATTCGGCAAGTTGCACTGCTTGTAGAAAGTTTGCACTTCAGTGGAAAACCTCTTTAAAGGAATTTTATTGAACAATATTTAAGTTAGTTGATTGCACAAGGAATTCACGCTTATGCACATGAATCTATTTATATTAACATAATTTGAGAAATTCGATTTTAAAGGCTACCTTCTGACATTCATGAATCAATGGAATGGATGTTTGCAAAAAAAAAAAAAAAACAATAAAAATACATAAGAGAAAGCTCCACATATTCTCTGCAACTACATTTTCTTCTGACAGACTGTGGAGAGAATGGCTGTTTGCGGTCAAAGGCTGGAAGCTGTTGTGTGTCTGCAGCAGTGCTGCTGTTACTGATCTGTGAACATGACATGCCTGATAATACTGCATCGCCATAGCAACAACAAACATGGGGCAAAATTCTATTAGCTAGAGTGCCTCAGTAAGTCAAACAGATAATGTGATGGGTCTGGCCAGCTGCCCGAAAAAGGCTTATGTGAAAGTCGTGGTGATTTAACTTTTATTTCATTTTCTTACTGCAACTTTCACATTTATATCTTCCAAATCAATGACATTAAGGAATTAAAGCTAAGTGCTAACAATACAAAGACATTTACAACATTTTTCCATAATGTGCTAAATAGAAAGCAGTGAGCGCCAAAGTCAGGGTCATTCTTAGACCAAAATACACATTTATTTGAGTTATTAGGTGTTTTTTTTTTAAGTTTATATATGAAATCAACATGGTCATTTAACAAATACAAACAGATTATCATTCTGTAAATTTGCAAATCACTGAATACATCTGTTTGTGTAATTATGAATATTTGGACTACTACCAACAATACCAGTCTATCTATCCACTTAGGTACTCATATATTTACAGTCATGGTCAAAAGTGTTGGCATCCTTGAAATTATTTCAGAAAATAAAGTATTTCACCAAGAAAATTATTGCAATAACACATGTTTTGTTATACACGTTTATTTCCTTTGTGTGCATTGACACAACACAAAAAAATGAGAAAAAAGGCAAATTGGACATAATTTTACACTAAGCCCCAAAAAAGGGCCAGAAAAAATTGTTGGCACCCTCAACTTATTATTTGCTTGCACACCCTTTGGAATACTTAACTGCAATCAATCACCTCCTATAACCATCAACTAGCTTCTTACACCTCTCAACTGGAATTCTGAACAACTCTTCATTTACAAACTGCTCCAGGTCTCATATTTGAAGGATGCCTTCTCCCAACAGCAATTTACTCCACAGGTGTTCAATGGGATTTAGATCCGGACTCATTGCTGGCCATTTCAGAACTCTCCAGCACTTTTCCATCCATTTCTGGGTGCTTCTTAAAGTATATTTGGGGTCATTGTCCTGCTGGAAGACCCATGACCTAGGACTCAAACCCTGCTTTCTGACACTGGGCACACTGACAACAGTGGGGGCGCAGGAGGGGGGGCAGTTGTTTTGGCATTGCTGAGAGATATGGTCAGTGACTAGCATGTGCAGTAGTTACTTCCTCTGAAGGGGGAGTGTTCTCTACTCTAGATGTAAATATTAAGCATTTTGAAGATATATATTATAGAACCTCTTACCATTGGCCAATGAAGGTGCATGACACTCTGTTAAAATCTCTATATTTACCCCAGTCATTTATCAGATACTGCACTTTATTAAGGTCTACTTAGACAAGCTGATAATCGCTGATTCAAAATATTGTGTAATGTAAATGGGTCAAGCAACTGAATAATACTGTCAAAAATGTTCATTCATAATTTAGTGAATCGTTTATGTGTGCAAAATTATCGCTACTCGCTTACACATTGTGCATTGTAAATAGAAAGTGCTTGATATTTTGATATTCTAAATTTGTCTAAACATAGTGAATGAGACTTGTGCTTAAAGTGCTTAAACAAAAGTTAATGATTTTTCACTGGATTATTTTAAAGAGAACCTGTCACCAGCAAAAACGCTATTAACCTGCACATATGGGGTTAATCTGCAGGTTAATAGCGTTACTAACCTGCCCAGCTCCCACATTTAGCCGAACTCTGCGGTGAGAAAATTAACTTTATTCTCCCCATCAGCATTCGGTTTCAGTCACGCCGGCATTGGTTTAGTCACTGCTCTGAGAATATTGACTGACACTGGCTCTGTATTGGGGCTGTCTGTCAGTCAGGGCTGGGGGGCGCAGTTACTGCCGCCACTCTGTATTCTCAGAGTGGTTTACTGAAACAGCTCTGGAACCGCACCCGTGTATGAAACCGAATGCTGCCAGGGAGAATAACGTTAATTTTCTCCCCACTTCATTCAGCTGCGTGCAGGCACCAGGCAGGTTGGTAACACTATTAACCTGCAGATTAACCCATATCTGCAGGTTAATAGTGTTTTTGCTGGTGACAAGTTCCTTTCAAGATCCAAATGCTCATCTACCATTGAGTATAGAACATCCATTACGATCTTATTGTCATCATCTACTTGTCTAAATGGAACTTTACTCTGCTCCTCTGTGCATATTATTAGATTGACATTTTGCATTGCTGACCCCAGTCTTGTATCTTAACTACTACTGCTGATTAACTCCTTGAATTTCAGCCTGTATTTGTCCGTGGACTGATTCTTGAGCTGCATGTCTCTGCCTGACCCTTTGGACTTTACTTTAAATACTCCCTGACTTTTTCCCTGGTGTTTGATTTTGTTAATTTGCCCACTTCTCTTGTACTGGTCCAGCTAGCCAAACATTCTACCCTTAATGCCCTCTGAAAGCCAGGAGCTACTCCATGGACACAACCACAAGAAGTTTTCAGTGAAGGTCAAATCTCTGTATAGAGATGAAATAGTGAAAAACAAAGTGTCCGGAGGACCTGCTAGGCAGAGCAGCTAGGATAAATTCTGTTTGTGAGTTTTTGGTCTCATTACAAAAATAATGGAGAAGCATCTTTAGAAAAAAAAGCTATACTATTTTGAACCTACAAGTTACAAAAATGCATTTTGCATGGCCATTAGGAACTCAGGCTTTTAGGTTTCTAGTACATTAAGTGTAGGAAAGATTAAACATTGATTATTTAATATGTTCTTCAAAATGTTACCCCGAGCATGAAATATTAAATCCTGCTCACTAATTTTAGTCTGATACTAATCCTATCTTTTTTTGACTATCCATTATGTCCAGAGGCAGTGTCTGCAGCAAATTGAGGGAATCACCCTTTACACAGGGGTTTTATTCTATAACTATAGCTAAATCAGAGGTTTCAACTTAGAGAATCTTTTGAAATCCAAATTTGCCAGCTTCGCCAAATTTTCCCCATAAAATTTGAATAGCGAGTTGCATAATTAAAAAGTTTCTAGTTGCTTCAAACTCAGGAAAGAGCCTGAGATCCTTGCTCAAACTGCCTGATTCTTACTACAAGATTTTCCCTGACCCAGAAGGCTACTGCCACTGACAGTGTCCCTACTACCACAACTCGCAAAGCGAGCAACACAGTTTGCTATTTAAATTGTGCTCTTCATTTCCTTTGGCTCATGTCTTCTGAGAAAAAAGGCTGACTGTTCTCTTCCAATAAATCAACAGGAAGAAGATGTTCTGGTGTATTATGTTGCTAAGCCACCAGAGTGCTGAGGGTTAGGAAACTATAGGGCAGAACAGAAACAAGTGTCATTGATGGAATGGAAATTCTGCTCTGTAAAACATTAAGTGTTATAGCGGCAGAGGAGGTGGACTAAGCAGAACTTTGACTCCAGTTGATGCTGTCACTGTCAGAGGATACATACATCATGCACAGTTAGGCTGTGTGCATACGTTGCAGATTTGGTGCGTTTTTGTCACATTATTTTCTGCGCGGATTTGTGACAAAACCTGATGCCAGCAAAGTGAATGAGAAACGTGAAGTTTCATGCACACATTGAGTATTTTTGACTTGCAGATTTGGTGCAGAAAATGCAGCATGTCAATTCTCTGTGCGTTTTTGCCTGTGTTTTTCAACTATTGAATGCACTGAAAAAATGCAGGCAAAAAAAGCAGCAAAATTGCAGCAAAAACACAACATTTTTGAGGCTGCACTTTCCTGCCAAGAGATGCAGAAACATTGTAGAAATTTCTGCAATTAAATATTCAACGTGTGCACATACCCTTACTTATCTCGATTTACTATAACAATTTATTTACTAATTTTTGTGATAGTTCATATGAATTCCCCTTGCTCTAAAAGACCCATGTAAAAACTAATGCCAGCAAGTAGAAAAATTGCCTAAAACTGCAGCAACATTCAACATTGGGCAAAAAGTAAAACATGTTTAGCTGTGTTTATTTATTTATTTATTTATTTATTTCACTTTTTTAAGCTATTTTTTGAGGGAGAGATATTTTTGGTTTAAAATTCTCCCACCCTTAACAAAAAATACCTAACTTAAATAAAGAGGTAGGTACACACAGAAAGTAAATTTCTGCAACAGCCAGTAGTATCGTCTAGTCAAACAGTTGCAAAACCTTAAGTTTTTATTTATTTAGTCTTTTTTATTATTTTTTATTTTTATTGTTGTAAACTTTTATTTATTTATTAATTAAATATTGATGATTTTCCCACTTCAACCAAACTAAAACTAAATTTAAGGAAACCAAAAATGCTAAGCTAGGTTCTCAATTGGAAACGAACATGCAACAGTGCATGGTCATTGTGATGTACGTATCTAAATTAGAGAAATAAAACAAGAACTCAAAAAATAGAGACCTTTTACATTAAACGTGAGAAGAAAAAAAAACATGGCCAAGTGCCTTTAGAAAATAGGATGGGATCTAAAAATCTAAGTAGAATCATGTCCCCAAAGAAAGTACCTGCAACTGACCACTATATTTAAGTAGTGTGTGAATGTATCTAATATTAGATTACTAATGCAATAAAGCAGGCTGAAAAATATTTTGATCAATGTGTAAACTTTGGTAGATAAACATTTGTGTTTAGGTCTCAGGATTATGGAGACTTCTCTTAAAAAATTGTCTTATGCATCTCAAAATACAGGAATTACATTTTCAGTGACATGCAAAAGGTTTTGAATTCAGAATTTGGTATGAGTTTCAAAATTTGCAATGAGGGCATTGACCCTCAAATGTTCTGATTGCGTAGGGCATTATGAGGATGCCTGTGCTGCCGAATCTGACACCATTATCATGCTCACTGAGTCTTCTGCAGTTTGTAAAATGGTGACAAGCATTTTATTTTTACTCATCCACTCAAATCGAATGGCAGATTACTAGAAATCAGAGAGTCATGTCACGCAAAATAGTTCATAAATAATACATCCCACATGTCTACTTTACATCAGAAAAATTTTGTAAGCAAAATTATTTTTGTTAAGAAGTTATAGGGGACAAAAGTCTAATTTTTCCAACAAAATGTACAAAGCCATTTTTTTAGGGATCACATTTGAAGTGACTTTGAGGGGCCTATATGACAGAAAATACATAAAAGTGACACCATTCTAAAAACTGCGCCTCTCAAGGTGTTCAAAACCACATTCAAGAAGTTTATTAACCCTTCTGGTGCTTCACAGGAATTAATGGAATATGGAAGGAAAAAAAGAACATTTAACTTTTTTCACAAAAATTTTAATGTAGACACAATTTTTTTTTTTTTTCGCAAGGGTGACAGCAAAAAATAGACCCCAAAATTTGTTGTGCAGTTTGTCATGAGCATGCCGATACCCCATATATGGGGTAAAATCACTGTTTTGGTGCATGGCAGAGCTCGGAGGGGAAGGAGCACTGCTTGACTTTTTAAATTTGCTGGATCAATTAGCGGACGTCATGCCACATTTAGAAAGCCCCCAATGTGCCTAAATAGTGGAAACTGCCCACAAGTGACACTATTTTTTAAAATAGACTTCTCAGTGAACGTATCTAGATATCTGGTGAGCACCTTGAACCCCCAGTTGCTTCACAGAAGTTTATAACTAGAGATGTGCAAACCTTTCACGATTCAGTTTGGATCGGTAGACATGTCAATGTTCACAGAACAGTTTGTCGAACAGTTCGTCAAACATATCCGAACCCCATTTAATTCAATGGGAGGCAAAACCAAATGCATAGACAACACCTTCAGGGGGAAAAATATTCCGAAAGCATAAATAAGTCATCATGGCTGGAGATTTTTGAAAATCATATCTCCCCATTATTTAAAGATAGACAAAACTATGCAGTGGGTCTACATGTAGGCAACCTATATTTGGATAAAAAAATCCAAAACCACTTGCAACAATATAAAACAACAGATTTTTATTGAAAAAATTATTAAAACACAAATAACAATTCTAAAAAAGGTGAAGAAGGGATTCAAGAAATTGTGGATACACGTGGTCTAGGATGTGATCCTATTGTAATGTAGACGTAATATGTAGGGTCACAAAAAGAAGAGTGCCATAAAAATAAATGGCACCCAGGTCTCCCACCTATTAAAAAGTGGGAGGATTTTCAGCAGAAAAGGGAAACCTGAAAAAATTATGACTCATGATATATAAACATGTGTGTGTTTGAGTATGGCTAAATTAAGTAGAGGGACAAGTGTCCTCATACCTCAGAGTATACATGTGTATACAATATAAATTACACCAGAGCAATGCACTATATCCATGAGGAGGAAAGATCATTAACTATCAGAGCTTACCCATTTGTAGTCCTGCTATACCCAGACCACTACCACAGCATACACCCCGACATGTGTTTCACACTCTGATGGGCTTTCTCAAGGGGAGTGTCACCACCTTCAGGGGGGCCTAAAAGCTGCCCAAACAGCTCAAATTAGGGACAGACACCAGGAAAAGTGGCATTAATTGACCAAGTGCACAAATAGTATATTTGCACAGCATGGATGTATGGGACATGGCCTGTGACAAGGCTTGGACCAGCATTTCTAGAACATTGGTCAGTAACAGGTGGATGACTGACAGGTCTAGGCCTAGTGCTCTGAGAGCCCTGCCAAATTCAGGCAAAACACATGAAGGAGACCTAACTTGAAGGTCAAACATTTCCAAAAATTAGGGGCAGACACCAGGAAAAGTGGTATCAATTGACCCACAGTAGAAATTTTATAATGGCACAGCAGCAGTCAGCCATAGGCCATACATAAGGTATCAGGGTCTGGGCCAGCATTTACACCTTTGAATTTAAGTTCCAATTAAGACAAGGTGAGTGAGGAATCGGAGTAGGCCTGCTGAGATGGGAACCCTTAAACCTCATGCAACAGCTCAAACTGCTTTTCTGCTCAGCCAGACTCAGGTGGCACAAATATCAGTTTTGTAGACTACTATTGCAAGAAAAATTTAAGGATAGTAACATAGGTAGTTGACTTAAAGGGAAATGCAGCCCTGCCAGTCTGGGAGCCCTACTGCTACAGGCAACACACATGAAAGAGACCCAACTTGGAGTCCAAACATTTCCAAAAAATAGGGGCAGACCCCACTAAAGTGGCATCAATTTTCCCAGAGTAGAAATAGTATAATGGGGTTCTGACACCCCTTCCACTACAGGCAACCCACCAGAGGGAGACTCAACTTGGAGTCTCCACATTTCAAAAATTGTTAGTAACATCAGCAACAGTAGCAACAGCAGGCACAGAAGCCACGTCAAAGGTGTTACAGACTGCAATAACGCGAGATCAATGCAGCACATTGAAAACTACACCATCCTCTAGCCTGCCCAGTCTGCGACTGGGGTGCAAAAGTCATTGGAGGCCCATGACTCGTTCATCTTGTTGAAAGTTAGGCAGTCTACACTTTCAAGGGTCAGCTGGATGTGCTTATCCATTAGGACACCACCAGCAATGTTGAAGACATGTTCTGAGAGAACGTTGGCTTCTCTTTGTACAGGACGAGATGTTGCTTGTTCAGTAGAGTTTTCAGTAACATTACCACCTACCCCACATACACCTTAAACACCAAGCCTATTCCTCCTTCCACCAAGACCTCACATTTTCCCACTCATGTTGGATTTACTCTTCCCCTTTTTTAACCAGTTGTTTTACAACCCTAGGCCCAGACCCGTCAGTCCCCTGTCACTAAATTAGCTATCAGTGTTCATTTGCCTAGATAGTGTGGCTGGACCACACAATTAGCACAAATGATTTAGATGCTGAAATGTGGACTGGTGTTTGGATCACACTATTAACACAAAGAATTTAGAATCTGAAATGTGGACTGGTGTCTGGAGCACACAATTAGCACAAAAGATTTATATGCTGAAATGTTGACTGGTTACTGGACCACACTCTTTGCACAAATGATTTAGATTCTGAAATGTGGACAAGTGTCTGGACCACACTATCAGCACACAGGATTTAGATGCTGAAATGTGGGCTGGTGTCTGGACAATATTATTAGCACAAAGGATTTAGATTCAGAAATGTAGATTTGTGTCTGGACCACAATCTTAGCTGAAAAGATTTAGATTCGGAAATATGTACTGGTGTCTGAATAACACTATTAGCAGAAAGGATTTCGATTCTGAAATGTGGACTGGTGTCTGGACAACACTATAAGCATAAAGGATTTCAATTTTGAAATGTGGACTGGTGTCTGGACCACGCTATTAGTAAAAAGGATTTAGATTCTGAAATGTGGACTGGTGTCTGGATCAAACCATTAGCACAAAGGATTTAGATTCTGAAATGTGGACTGATGTCTGGACCACAATATTAGCACAAAGGATTTAGATTCTGAAATGTGTACTGGTGTTTACGCCACACTATTATCACAAAGGATTGATGTGCTGGATGGCTGATTTCACACAGGATTCTATCTAACTTAACTATTTGACAATAAACCACCTAGATAACTGTCTGACTACTTGCAGGAGCAGCCTCTCTGCGCTGTTACACTGACAAAATGGAGCCAAAACAACATGTCTGCTTTTTATATGTAAAGGGACATGTGACTTCTGTAGCAAATGACACAAACTCTTGTGTTTGGACGTTGTGGATGGTTTCTGTGCCCTGAATGGCTGGCAGAATCTCCACACATTAAATTAAAGAAAAAAATAAAAAGGATTAGCAGTCCGCCACTCGGTCCCCAGCCGCCACTATTTCTCCCAGTGTGTCGAGCACATGTCCCACAACATTAGCCGTGCCCTGAACAACACAATTACTGGGAAAATCCACCTAAACACGGACACGTGGACAAGTGCTTTTGGGCAGGGACAGTACATCTCGCTGATGGCACACTGGATTAATATAGTAGATGCCGGGACCCAGTCAGACCTTGGGATGGAACATGTCCTCCCGACGCCAAGGAATGCGGGCACTGGGTCAATTAGGATTGCCCCCATATTCTACAGCTCCGGCACCTCCTCCTCCTCTTCAGCCTCCATCTCCGAAATGACCACATCAGTCACAAGCTGGAAGCACTGCAGCACTGCCTTGGCCAAGCGGCAACAGGCTGTGCTGAAGATAATATGCTTAGGTGACAAACCGCACAACACGGAAGAGTTGTGGACAGATCTTAAAGGGAAGGCAGATCTGTGGCTGACACCTCTGACCCTACAGCCAGGCTTGGTCATGTGTGACAATGGCTGGAACCTGGTGGCGGCTCTGAGGCGAGGCAAGCTCAGACACGTACCATGCCAGGCCCATGTGCTTAATCTCATGGTTAAGCGGTTTCTAAAAACCTACCCGGATCTGCTGGATCTGCTTGTCAAAGTACGCCATGTGTGTGCCCATTTTAGACATTCAGCTACAGCTTCCACCGCCCTTGCCGTGCTTCAGCAGCATTTGCAGCTTCCAGCTCACCGACTGGTATGCGATGTCCCACGCGTTGGAACTCTACATTGCAGATATTGGGAAGAATTTGTAAGCAGAAGAGGGCAGTGGTTGAGTACCAGCATCAACAAGGCCATCAGTATTCACTTCAGACTCCACACACAAGACCTCAGGAGTGGACATGTATTTCAGACATATGTACCATCCTCCAAAACTTTGAGGACTCCACCAAGATGGTGAGCGGTGATGACCCATAATTTGCGTCACCATCCCGCTTCTGTTTTCAGAAACGCTTTCTGCTCACAATTAAAGGGGATGCATTGCAGGTGGAGCACGATGAGATGGAGCAAGGAACCATACTGGGTGATTACACACAGCCCAGCCTCATCTTATCCCAACATGGATTGGGTGACAGTGAGGAAGAGGAGGAAGAGGAAGAACAGGACCTAGTTTCCTGCGCTATAGATGGTACTACCTGCACAACTGTGATATCGTCTGTTCAGCGTGGATGGCCTGAGCCCCGCGAGGGGGAGGAAGAGGAGGAGGAGAAGGATGAGGAGGTGAGCATGGTCAGTCGTCCTCTTGGTGAGGACACGTAAGTCTTGCCTGTTAGCAATCTAGCACACATGGCTGAGTTTATGTTACGCTGCCTTTCCCATGACCCTCGCGTTGTCCAAATTTTGGGTGACAGTAATTACTGGTTGGTGACACTTCTAGACTCACTCTACAAGGAGAACTTTCTCTTTCTTATTCCCACATCGGACAGGTCTACAAAAATGGGGCAGTACCAGAAGGCCATTGTTGAGGAATTATTAAATTAATTTCCATCTCAAAACGCTAGAGGTCACAGTTCGTTGGACAACCAACGAGTAAAGGCGAGAGAGACACAAATCCAATCCAGCAGAGGACGGGTAACACTGTCAAAGTTCTGGAAAAGTTTTCTCAGACCCTCCCATCACACAGGCCCTGAGGTGTGGGGTACTCTCACAAGGAGGGAAAAGTTTCGTAAGACGGTGAGGGAGTTCCTTGCCGACCATACCAATGTCCTCCGTGATTTCTCTGTGCCTTATAATTATTGGGTATCCTAGCTGGACATGTGGCATGAACTGGCTCTCTACACCTTGGAGGTCCCGGCCTGCACTGCCACTTGTGTTTTGTCAGTGAGGGTTTTTAGTGCCGCTGGTGGAATTATAACATATAGGTGCATCCGCCTATCAACTGAAAATGCTGACAGGCTGACTCTTATAAAAATGAACAAGGGCTAGATTGGGCCATACTTCTCAACACAACTGAATGATAGCAGCGTAATATAAATTCAAATACGGTTTCTTTTTTTTGGGTGCTCTACCTCTATTCCCATGCACCAGACATGGGTATACGCTTCCTAATTTTGTATATTTGCTCTTGTCCTCCTCTTTCTCCTCAACCTCATCCTCCACCACCATATCACTACCATACCTACCGTATCACCATATCTACATCTCTTGCAAGGGGCATTGGAGTTCCTCCAATTTTTTGGCAGCCGTTGTATTCACTGCATAGGCAAACACTATGGGAGACCCACTTCCTAATAATAGGAACATTGTTTTCAGGAGGCCATCCGACCTCTAGGTCTCTTGCAAGGGGCATTGGAGTTCATCCAGATTATGGGCAGCCGTTGCATTCACTGCATAGGCAAACAGTATGGGAGACCCTCTTCCTAATAATGAGAACAATGTTTTCAGGATGTCCTCTGACCTCTACGTCTCTTCCAAGGAGCATTGGAATTCCTCCAAATTTTTGGCAGCCGTTGCATTCACTGCATAGGCAAACAGTATTGGAGACAACTTCCTAATAATGGGAACATTTTTTCAGCAGGCCCTCTTCTATGTCTCTTGCAAGGGTCATTGGAGTGCCTCCAAATTTTTGGCAGCCGTTGCATTCACTGCATATGCAAGAACAATATGGGAGATCCGCTTCTTTCTAATGGGAACATGTCATTACTGTGGCCCAGATCTATGTGTCTTTAAATTGTTATTGGGGTTTTTCCTAAATTTTGGCAGCCGTTTGACTCACTGCATACCTTATAACTGCATAGCAGACCATTTCCTTTCTAATGGGAACATGTCATTACTGTGGCCCACCTCTATGTGTCTTTAAATAGTAATTGTTTTTTTTCCTAAATTTTGGCAGTCGCTTTACTTACTGCATACCCTATAACTGTATTTCAGACCTTCTCCTTTCTAATGGGAACATGTCGTTACTCTGGCCCACCTCTATTTGTCTTTAAATTGTTATTGTTTTTTTTTCTAAATTTTGGCAGCCGTTAGACTCACTGCATACACTATAATTGTATAGTATACCCGTTCCTTTCTAATGGGAACATGTCATTACTGTGGCCCAGCTCTATGTGTCTTTAAATTGTTATTGGAATTTTTCCTAAATTGTGGCAGCCATTGGACTCACTATATACCCTATAACTGTATAGCAGACCTTCTCCTTTCTAATGGAAACATGTTTTTACTGCGGCCCCGCTCTGTCTTTAAATTGCTGTTGGGGTTTTTCCCAAATTTTTTCAGCCATTGCAGTCACTGCATGGGCATTACCACTATAGGAGACCCACTCCTTTATAATGGGAACTTTTTTTTTACTGAAGCCCTCCTCTATGTCTCTTCAAAGGTGTATTGGGGTACTTCCAAATTTTTGGCAGCCATTGCAGTCACTGCATATGCAATAACAGTATAGGAGACTCACTCTTTAATAATAGGAACAAGAAAGTATAGCCAACTGATGGCCCTCCAACAATAGTGAAGGCCGACTGCTGGCCCTTTAAGAATAGTAAGGGCTGCTTTATGGCCCTATAAAAATAGTCGTGTGGAGGAGCATTTTTGTATATTTATTTTGCCTTGTATACAAGTCATTACCCTGGAAAGGATGTTCCTTAACATTTTTCCCAAGAAAATACATTTTAGTTTCTTTTTTGTATGTTTTATTGTAAGCTGGTAAAAGTGGCATAATACCGCTGATAACATTGTTGACAGTAGTGACCTGGGAGTCATAAATGCTTCCAGGGGTCTTCCCCATGCTGTTCCCATGTCATTTGAGCACTGTTCCCATCACAATTTGGGCAATTTTTAGGCCCCCTGCTGACCGCCGGGGGGGCCTCTGGAAAAATACTCAAGTTTCCCATAGACTTACATTGGGCTCATTGCTCGGGACGAGCAGTTGAGTATTCCAATTTGCTCGATCCGAGCAACGAGTACCCGAACATTTTAGTGCTCGCTCATCACTAGTGATAACATATTTTCACAGGACAGCCCATTCTATTTATAAGCAATTAAAAAAAACTCTTATTTCCCTCAATAAATCTTAAAGTAGTTTAAGAAAAAGAAAGAATAGTAATCTTTAGAATTAGGCATTTTAAAAGATGATGTTTGTTCTGTGGACAAGGCCAACAAATTCCATAATTTATGAAAAGGATAACATGGTAATATGCCTTTCAGATGGATGAAATTGTTTTTTATATGAAAAGGGGGTTGCTAAAATAATCACGTATTACCTTTTTCTGTAAGGCCTCATTAAGACATCTGATTTTTGTGTACAAGTTTTTTCCATGCTTTTCACAGATAGCACTTGCATCTGTAATGGTATATGAGTCCATTCACATGTCCAATTTTTTCCTCGGCCCGAGTGAAAATATCAAATGTCTGATTTGAATCTGAGGGTCGGTTCAAAATCTGAAATACAAGTCAATAGGTACATGAAAAAAATCAGACTGCACTTGGATGACGTCAACAGACTGTCAGAATGGAGAAGGTGGAATTTATTTTTTTTTATTTCTCAATGTATGAGAAAATTGGATGAGGCTCATATCACATTCTGTTCAAACTCTGATTAAACTCTGATCAGAGTCTGATCAGAATAAATGGTCCGAATTTCTAGCACAATAAAAAAATTGGACATCTGAAGAGGCCTAAGGTTAAGACATGTGTGACAATCGCTCAACTAAAACTCGGCACACAGGAATTCCCATTCTTGAGATGGTTGAGGGTCCCAGAGATAGAACCCCCAGCAATTAGACACAGCCCATCCTATAAACAGGTGATAATATCTGAGAATACCTTTTAAATAAGTGCAATAAAATTTCAAAAATCGTTTTTGCTTCATTTATATACAGATTCTTTCCCTCAAATTAGATTAATAACTACTGTTAAAGGTATTGTCCAGTCAAAAGTGATAAGTCTGCAGTCACTCTGTGTGACTGCAGACTTATGAATTCCCCCAGCGCAGGCACTATGCGCTGCAAAGATTCACCGGTATGAGACCCAGTAAAGGAGGGTATGTATGTGTTATACATACCCCTGGCCAGTGGGCGTGGCCTCGCTCTCCGTTCACTTGTATTGTGAGAGCTCGCGCCTTCTAGTTGGATTTGCCCACTGGCCGTTCACGTCCCTAAATGGGGAATGGCCTCGCTCCATACAAGTGAATGGAAAGAAGCGGTGCTGAATGGCCGGGGGTATGTATAATCTATACATAACCTCCGGTCCCCAGTCTCGTACCGGCGAATCCCTGCAGCGCACAGTGTGCTGGGGGATTCATAGGTCTGCAGTCACACAGAGTGATTGCAGACTTATCACTTTTTACCTGACAACCCCTTTAATCTTTCATTGATATAAACCGACAATAACATGATTCATGAAATACAGGAGTAAATACTTTTTTGCAGAACTCTTTTCCTGATGTTTTTCTCTGAGGCAATCTAGTCAGGGAATTATTTTTTGTCAACTATTTAGCCTTTTTTTCAGTGAGGGCTGCCAACTGTTTTATTAAAAATATGGCATTTGCAGAAAAATTTAGAATTTCACAAAATGAAATAAACAAATGCATGGAATATAATAGTTGCCACTTAATCAGTAAAGTCATACAACTCTGACTTCTTCATAGAGTACTGGCCAGAAAAGCAATCAGTAACTCAGCACCTATTGGGCAGTAGAACATTTTGCATTAAGCTCCTTAGTTAATTGGTGAAACAGTCCTAGCTGCTCATTGCAACTTGTGATATTCGGCAATATTTATTATTATTACCTTTCCTTTTCTTTTGACACAGTGGACCATTCCCTATTACTACAGATTCTTTCATCTCTTGGCATCACAGACTTGATCCTAGCTTGAAGCTCATCATACCTAAGAGACCAGACATTCAGCATCTTCCACTGACACTACACCTCCTCACCCAGCCCCCTATCTGTCGGTGTCCTGCAAGGTTCAGTTCTAGGACCCCTGCTCTTTTCCATTTACACCTTAGCTCATGGAGTCTCAAGGCTTCTAGTACCACCTCTATGCTGATGACGCACAGATTTACCTCTCTGGACCAAAAACATCTGGAATCACTAAACTCTGCCAACAAAGTGGAAAAAAATGCGAGCACATATAACATAGACTACAAAAAACTGAGCAAATAAAATAATGCATTGGAGGCAAACAAAAAAGATGCAAAAAACACAGAAAGCGAGACAAAAAATTGACAATGATGAATCAGGGCTAAAGAATATATTTACCTTGACAGCAGTTGCCGAGCACTGAAAGTCACAATTCAGCACATTATACACAAGTATCCCCAATTTTATCCCATTTATCAATGTAAATAATTGATGTTAGATGTCCATTGACTATCGCCTGCAAGTGGTCAATAGAATTATTTCTTATTGCATAAATCCAAACTTCAGACATTGCAAATTTTAGCATTCATAGTATTTCTGTATGAGAATTTTGGCAATTTTATTGATTTAGCATGTACAATTCTGTTTCTAGAATGTAGTGGATACCATAGGAAAGCAATTGTTTATGAACTTAAACAATCAGATAACAAACTTAAACCTGACTTCATTAACTCAACGCAGGTGTAGCATTTATCTGATGTAACATGTATATCCTCTGAATACTGTGGGAATCAGTGCTGAAGGTCAGTAAAATGAGTTAAGAATGACGACCTGTACAGGTGTTCCAGCTTTCTTTTTTGCTCCTACTTCCTATGTGGCTTCTCAAATGCTTTTTGGGATCATGGGTCACCGCTTGCTGTTTTAACTTATCTATTAACTTATTAATGGAGAGAACATTATACATTATGTTTTATTTTAATTCTTTGGCTAAAAGATTTATTTTTGTAGATTTAGAATTAGTAGAAATTCTTTAGAATTTGTATTATAAATTCATAGTATATTTATCAATTTATACAAAACTTGTTTAAACAAAGTTAGAAAATTCTGGAAAATATTTTGCAGAGTTTTATCCATTAGTCTAAAAACCACTTATAACAGAGATAAAAAAAATACCAAAATAGAGCAAATGATAATATTGTCTTGAGAATCTGTGTTTAGCAGCCTCACTACTTACCTTAAAACATCCTTAACAAATGTCATTTTACCCAGTTATAATATTGTATATTTATTAATTTCCATGATTTCAAGATTGGCACGACTTCATATTATCTATCTATCTATCTATCTATCTATCTATCTATCTATCTATCTATCTATCTATCTATCTATCCTCATATACACACTGACTATATAATCCTTTCTTCTTCTTCAAGTATGCTTCAGTCTCCTGCAGCTCCAGCTGTCATGAGTAATTAAACATTTGGCCTCCACAATTACTCTACAGTGTACATATGCCAGCATTTCAAGCCTGGAATATGCATTTCAAAGGAGAATAATTCCCTAGAAATCCTAAATTGACAGGAGCAAAGACAGCCTGAAGGAAAGTAGTCAGAGAAAACTGTAAGGTCGGGATATAATGATTAAAAAGGAAACTTCAAGAAGAACTTCAACCCTTAACTAAACCAATGGGAAAAAGAACGACAGTTGGCAAGCAGATTTCTGCATAGGGATCCTGATTAGGGAACCTCTTGGGTTAATTTATTATTATCAGTTCTGTTCACCTTGTTGTGGTATGCTGTACTATTAGTACCATTAAAATCAATATTGATATCATTCTAGGAAATGTATATGAACAAAAACAATACACTGCATTATGTATTAGCACTGATTCATTTAATGCAATACAAAATGTCTTTTACAAGAAAATTATTTTTGGTGACCTATACAAATGATTAAGAATCCATTATCATGGATTACTCATTACAGAATAATTTTCTAGCTAATTCTGACTGTTGTTCTTATGAAATGCTAAGGAGCCATCAGAAATAGAAACAATAAGCATGCATGTTTACAAATGGCATAAGGAATTATTTCTGCTTTTACAAATTATATGCAAATTGGTTGCATGCACATATTACTTATGTAGAAATAATATACTATGGGTAAAGTCTTTCTTAGCCAGCCTCACAATTAGACACATCACTGTTTCTGGTGTTTGTCCTCTACTTGTGTGACTTTCATACTCTGTACAGGTAGTTATCTCCCCTTTTCCAGTCCTTATTTTGGAATCATATTTGGACTCATTGGCATAATGGTAAATAGTAAGTCAGAGATATCGCTCAACGTTTGGCATAGCAGCATGACCCTGGTGAGGTCTGAGTCTGCTGCTATTGTAGCTGCTTTTTATATCCCACCTGCTTAGCAGAGCCTTCTCACATCAACATTCTGTTCCAATCCCCAACTACATCATAGTAGGTGGGCATGCTTGAGGGCCAATCACAGCACACCAAATGTTGGGAGGATTTAACCAAGAAGATCACAGACTAGCCTATCAGATGTGAATTAGAAGCAGTCTTCCTCCATTCCAGACAATGAGGCGGCCTGTACAGAGAACTTCCACTGACGATAGATGACATGCCACAAATCTCTGATGCCCTTCTCTATACAGATAGCACTGTGCATAGAAAAGTCCCACCAAGTAATAATAGACTTTTATAATGTGTTGTGCTAGCATCCCCATGGGTATACAACATAATGCTCTGGCGGAAGTCATGTCCATCTCATCACAAGAATATGAAATCATAAGTATTTGAGCACAGTCCTCCAGTACACAGCTATGCCCACCTTATGACCGATGGACAAGTCCATCTGTTAGAGAAATACTCAGATTATTCAGATATTTATGTGAAAGCACTGCAGCACATTATTAACCATATAGGCAGGACTATTTTTCAAAGTATTTTCCAGCCCAATTTATTATAGAGATGGCTGGATCATACTTGACATGGACTTTCTACCTATTGTTTCCCCCCTATTTCCTTAGATTCTGTAAGCTTGCTACCAGGGCTCCCACTCCTTTGTAACTGTTGAACTATGTGTTACTTTGTATTGTCTTTATTGTTTGTACATATCCCCACTTTGTATGTAAAATGCTGTGGAAAATGTTGGCGCTATATAAAATTATTATTATTAGTATTATTATTAGTATTATTATTATTATTTAGCATGGGAGAGCTCCAGAAGATAAACCTGTTAATAGCCATAGTGCAGAAATACTTGATCTAACACTCATAGTGTAGAAGGACCAATCTGGAGGAAAGAAAAGGCTATCGATGACTAAGAGACACAATAAATAACTCAATATAAAACAAGATATGTATGTACACAGATAGTATAGTAATAATTTTTATATAGAATACAGATGTATTGCAGTGGTAAATGTATCACCGATATGAAACTAAATATACTGGATCAGAGGTCTAAATTTATACTTATCAGGATAGAATATGGGAGCCAGGACAACAGAGAAAATATAATTGATAAAAGAAAATCAAACAGCCTAACATGTGCAGAAGATCCAAGTTACTACATTAAATGACACAAAAATAAAAAGTTTCTTTATTAATCCCATGTTGTCTTTCCATGTTGAAAATTATGGATCCACATTGCTTCCTTCTGGAATGCCAATCTCTCCTAGTCCCATCCTCTGGTGGATGCACCTGTTCAGTCCCACAATTCATAGCAGATTAGGATTGTTATTATGAAAAATATGCATGTATTCAATACCTGGTGTGTCTTTCTGATGCAATATGTCACTGACATGACCCCTTGTTCATCTCCTCAGAACCATTTTGGTCCTGACCACATAATTTAGTCGGCAAGGACAGATGGCCATATATACCACCCCTTTTGTGCCATAATTGATTAAATGTCTTACAGTAAGTTAGTGACCAATTATCGCACTGGAGATAGTCTATGTTTCAATTATATTATTGTATGCAATGAAATGGCCATATTTGAACATGCATTCAAGTGTTGTGGGCAACTGTATCTCTAGACCTGGCTCCTAACTATGAGTGTAAGGCACTCCTTTAAATTCCTTCAGGAATGAAATGTGATAACAGGTCTCCCAGGTAAAATATCCGTTAAATCCCCATCCATTTTTAAATTTGTTTATTTCTCTCTAAGGTCTTCCCTGTTTTTGAACACTGGTCATTATAGATCACTATGATTCTGATAACATCTCATCCCCCACCTTCCCTACCATATGAACCTAAAAGTTCCCTCCTGCTTTTTATGCCTTTGCCCCATCATCTGGCTAACCACAATATTGGAACCTTTTTCTTAACATGGTAGCCTTAATATAATGATTTTAAACACATGTCAAAATCCAATAAACAATAAACTACCTCAAAAAGTGCAAGCTGAAGGTTTTACAATGGCCCTCACAGTCCCCTGATCTGACCATCATTGAAAATCTGTAGCTAGACCTCAAAAATAGCAGTGCATGCAAGATGACCCAGGAATCTCAAAGAACTGGAAGAATTTTCCAAGGAAGAATGAATGAAAATCACTCAAACAAAAATTGAAAGACTCTTGACTGGCTACAAAAAGTGTTTAAAAGTTGTGATGCTTTCAAAAGTTGGTGCTAGTAGGTATTAACCATGCAAGGTGCCCAAACTTTTGGATCGGGGTTGGTGGATCGGCACTCCGTTAGCATGGTGCACGTGGAGTAGATTATGCAGAAAGGAAGCAATTCCCGGCACTCATGTGTTCTGTGAATAATTGCTTTATTATTTCATTGACAATTCCAATGGAATTATTGGTTAGATATACCACTCTTAAGGAATATGTGATGAAAACTAGAGATGAGCGTTGTTCTACTCGAACTGTTCCCCAATCTCAAATTCGAGCTGTTTTGGGTGGTGTTCGAGCCGTTCGGCGAACACGAACAATTTGAGAATAATTCGGCTGTTCGAGGATATGTTAGATAACTGTTCGTGCACCAAAATCATAACTGGATTTTTTCTCAGTAATGATGAAAATTAATGTTAATACGCAGTTTGAGTGTACAGCGGGGTGGGGGGAGGGGCAGGGGATGGATCTCTGCAGGAACAATGAAGATCTCCATTTTTTTTTTCTCTTTCCCGCATTTACAGTGGGGAGGTGCAATCTGTCAGCCTATCAGCAGTGCACACACGGAGCGAAGTGCTTTTTTTCACACAAGCAAGGGCATGTGTCATTGGCAGTGTATGTCACATGTCCTTGCCCTATAAGACCAAGCCATTTTCCCCGTCGCCACCATTTTCTCACTGCTGCAGCTGCGTGTTAGACGGCACCGCTGTTGCTGTGTGCGCTATACCTTGTTAATTTCAAGCCAATTTTCGCACAAATCTACAGATAGCTTGGGAGTAGGGAATAGTTGTGATTGCAGTCCTTTTAAGGACTAGGTTACAGCATTTCCTACGACTTTTATCAGGCAGGTCTGTGCTCTTAAATAGATAGATTGTGGGAGTAAAGACTAATTGTAATTGGAGTCCTTTTCAGGACTAGGTTACATCAGTTCCTATCAGTTTTTGCCAGGCAGGTCTGTGCCAGTGCTGTGCAAGTTTTTTTCACAGCATTTGGCTGAATCTAGCAAAGCTAATCCTTTTTGGCCTATTGCAGAGTGTGTTAGTCAGTGGAGTAGCCTATCTGTGTTGCAAGATATACCACCTGTGTATAGAATACCAATTTTTTTACTGCACCTAGTGAAGTAAAATCTTTTGGGCATAGCATCATTCTATTAGTCCATCTATACTGACCTCCATCAGGTTGCAAATTGAATATAATTTTTTTCTGCATCTAGCTCTGAAAAAATATTGGGCTTCTAGCTGTGTGTGGGACTTGTTGTATTAGTCCATCTATACTGACCTCCATCAGGTTGCAAACTGAATATATTTTTTTCTGCATCTACCTCTGAAAAAATATTGGGCTTCTAGTTGTGTGTGGGACTTGTTCTATTAATCCATCTATACAGACCTCCATCAGGTTGCAAACTGAATATATTTTTTTCTGCATCTACCTCTGAAAAAATATTGGGCTTCTAGCTGTGTGTGGGACTTGTTGTATTAGTCCATCTATACTGACCTCCATCAGGTTGCAAACTGAAAATATTTTTTTCTGCATCTACCTCTGAAAAAATATTGGGCTTCTAGCTGTGTGTGGGACTTGTTCTATTAATCCATCTATACAGACCTCCATCAGGTTGCAAACTGAATATATTTTTTTCTGCATCTACCTCTGAAAAAATATTGGGCTTCTAGATGTGTGTTGGACTTGTTGTATTAGTCCATCTATACTGACCTCCATCAGGTTGCAAACTGAATATATTTTTTTCTGCATCTACCTCTGAAAAAATATTGGGCTTTTAGCTGTGTGTGGGACTTGTTCTATTAATCCATCTATACAGACCTCCATCAGGTTGCAAACTGAATATATTTTTTTCTGCATCTACCTCTGAAAAAATATGTGGCCTTCTAGCAGTGTGTGGGACTTTCTCTATTAGTCCATCTATACTGACCTCCATCAGGTTGCAAACTGAATATCATTTTTTTCTGCATCTAGCTCTGAAAAAATATTTGGCCTTCTAGCAGTGTGTGGGACTTTCTCTATTAGTCCATCTATAATGACCTCCATCAGGTTGCAAATTAAAAATAATTTTTATCTGCATCTACAGTACCTCTGAAAAAATATTTGGGCTTCTATCTGTGTTTGGGACTTGTTCTATTAGTCCATCTATACTGACCTCCATCAGGTTGCAAATTGAATATAATTTTTATCTGCATCTAGCTCTGAAAAAATATTTGGCCTTCTAGCAGTGTGTGGGACTTTCCCTATTAGTCCATCTATACTGACCTCCATCAGGTTGCAAATTGAATATAATTTTTATCTGCATCTAGCTTTGAAAAAATATTTGGCCTTCTAGCAGTGTGTGGGACTTTCTCTATTAGTCCATCTATACTGACCTCCATCAGGTTGCAAATTAAAAATAATTTTTATCTGCATCTACCTCTGAAAAAATATTTGGGCTTCTAGCTGTGTGTGGGACTTGTTCTATTACTCCATCTATACTGACCTCCATCAGGTTTCAAACTGAATATATTTTTTTCTGCATTTACCTCTGAAAAAATATTGGGCTTCTAGCTGTGTGTGGGACTTGTTGTATTAGTCCATCTATACTGACCTCCATCAGGTTGCAAATTAAAAATAATTTTTATCTGCATCTACAGTACCTCTGAAAAAATATTTGGGCTTCTAGCTGTGTGTGGGACTTGTTCTATTAGTCCATCTATACTGACCTCCATCAGGTTGCAAATTGAATATAATTTTTATCTGCATCTAGCTCTGAAAAAATATTTGGCCTTCTAGCAGTGTGTGGGACTTTCTCTATTAGTCCATCTATACTGACCTCCATCAGGTTGCAAATTAAAAATAATTTTTATCTGCATCTACCTCTGAATAAATATTTGGGCTTCTAGCTGTGTGTGGGACTTGTTCTATTAATCCATCTATACAGACCTCCATCAGGTTGCAAACTGAATATATTTTTTTCTGCATCTACCTCTGAAAAAATATTGGGCTTCTAGATGTGTGTTGGACTTGTTGTATTAGTCCATCTATACTGACCTCCATCAGGTTGCAAACTGAATATATTTTTTTCTGCATCTACCTCTGAAAAAATATTGGGCTTTTAGCTGTGTGTGGGACTTGTTCTATTAATCCATCTATACAGACCTCCATCAGGTTGCAAACTGAATATATTTTTTTCTGCATCTACCTCTGAAAAAATATGTGGCCTTCTAGCAGTGTGTGGGACTTTCTCTATTAGTCCATCTATACTGACCTCCATCAGGTTGCAAACTGAATATCATTTTTTTCTGCATCTAGCTCTGAAAAAATATTTGGCCTTCTAGCAGTGTGTGGGACTTTCTCTATTAGTCCATCTATAATGACCTCCATCAGGTTGCAAATTAAAAATAATTTTTATCTGCATCTACAGTACCTCTGAAAAAATATTTGGGCTTCTAGCTGTGTTTGGGACTTGTTCTATTAGTCCATCTATACTGACCTCCATCAGGTTGCAAATTGAATATAATTTTTATCTGCATCTAGCTCTGAAAAAATATTTGGCCTTCTAGCAGTGTGTGGGACTTTCCCTATTAGTCCATCTATACTGACCTCCATCAGGTTGCAAATTGAATATAATTTTTATCTGCATCTAGCTTTGAAAAAATATTTGGCCTTCTAGCAGTGTGTGGGACTTTCTCTATTAGTCCATCTATACTGACCTCCATCAGGTTGCAAATTAAAAATAATTTTTATCTGCATCTACCTCTGAAAAAATATTTGGGCTTCTAGCTGTGTGTGGGACTTGTTCTATTACTCCATCTATACTGACCTCCATCAGGTTTCAAACTGAATATATTTTTTTCTGCATCTACCTCTGAAAAAATATTGGGCTTCTAGCTGTGTGTGGGACTTGTTGTATTAGTCCATCTATACTGACCTCCATCAGGTTGCAAATTAAAAATAATTTTTATCTGCATCTACAGTACCTCTGAAAAAATATTTGGGCTTCTAGCTGTGTGTGGGACTTGTTCTATTAGTCCATCTATACTGACCTCCATCAGGTTGCAAATTGAATATAATTTTTATCTGCATCTAGCTCTGAAAAAATATTTGGCCTTCTAGCAGTGTGTGGGACTTTCTCTATTAGTCCATCTATACTGACCTCCATCAGGTTGCAAATTAAAAATAATTTTTATCTGCATCTACCTCTGAATAAATATTTGGGCTTCTAGCTGTGTGTGGGACTTGTTCTATTAATCCATCTATACAGACCTCCATCAGGTTGCAAACTGAATATAATTTTTTTCTGCATCTAGCTCTGAAAAAATATTTGGCCTTCTAGCAGTGTGTGGGACTTGTTCTATTAGTCCACCTATACTGACCTCCATCAGGTTGCAAATTCAAAATAATTTTTTGTCTGCATCTAGCTCTGAAAAAATATTTGGCCTTCTAGCAGTGTGTGGGACTTTCTCTATTAGTCCATCTATACTGACTTCCATCAGGTTGCAAACTGAATATATTTTTTTTCTGCATCTACCTCTGAAAAAATATTGGGCTTGTAGCTGTGTGTGGGACTTGTTCTATTAATCCATCTATACAGACCTCCATCAGGTTGCAAACTGAATAAAAAATTTTTCTGCATCTACCTCTGAAAAAATATTTGGGCTTCTAGCTGTGTGTGGGACTTGTTCTATTAGTCCATCTATACTGACCTCCATCAGGTTGCAAATTGAATATAATTTTTTTCTGCATCTAACCCAGCCAATAGTTTTGGCCTAATACCACAGTTTGGCCACTCAGCTCTGCTCGGTTCCCATCCATTGTTTTTTTGTGCAAACAACTCCAGAGTTGTGAATTAGTTAACCACCAAAATGAGTGGAAAAAGCCTGCTGCTGGTGGAAAGGGGAATAGGCGTGTTGGGAAGGGGAAAAAAGGTTGTGTCCGTGGGGTAGGTGTTAAAGCAACAGTAACATCTGCAGAAGAAAGACCATCTTCCAGACAAACTAAAATGTCTACTTCTTTTAGCGGACAATGTGATAAGATCCCTTTCTTACGGCCACGCCAATCGCTACAAATTCCAGATGAGGCACAAAAACAGCAGGTGCTTCAACGGATATCAAGTGCTCCTTTAAGTGGGCTCTCCTCCACATCAACTTCAACATCACAAATACTCCAGTCCTCAAAGTTGTCACCCCAATCGCACTTGCTTCCTCACAGCTCCCAAATCTCCAGCTGCGCGTCTGAGTATGAGGTAGAACAGATGGTTGAGTCTGCAGAGCTGTTTACTCATACTATAGCCTGGGAATCAGAGGTCGACTCCAGCGCTTCTGTGAATCCAGACGAGGA
Organism: Phyllobates terribilis; assembly: GCF_046119375.1. Taxonomy (NCBI): domain Eukaryota; kingdom Metazoa; phylum Chordata; class Amphibia; order Anura; family Dendrobatidae; genus Phyllobates; species Phyllobates terribilis. The sequence goes on from NW_027362762.1 coordinate 376,764,662, forward strand.
AATGATCTGCACTGATGCCCAGAATCTTTATGAGTCGGATCCAGGACCAGACGCAGAAGGTTCTGACCATAATGTAGACCCTCATTCCCAAACTGTAACTCCTGTTGGTGGAGACAATGAGGAAGACGATGATAAGACTCAAATACCTGATTGGAGCGACAACTTTAGTTTTTTGTCAGGGCAGGAACAGGTTGGCTCTGAGGACGATGGGTGTGATAACGCACAGGGTGATGATGATGAGGTTGGAGATCCCACTTACTGTCAACCCACAGTCAGCCAAGAGATGAGGTCAGCAGAGGAGGTGGAGGAAGATGCTAGTGACGACGAGGTCAGGTTGCGCCTTCATGGACAGAGACGTATTACTGGAAGCACGTCAACAACTGCATCCTCAAACACAACTCTTCCTCTCACCACAAGTCGTGGTGGCTCTTCAGGTCGCATGGGTGCTAAGCCTTGCATAGCCTGGGCATTTTTTCAGATCGATAAAGATGACCCAACTCGTGTTATCTGTAACATTTGTCAGCAAAAGCTAAGTAGAGGCCAAAAAATACATAGTTTGAGTACTTCATGCATGAACCGGCACATGGACATGAAGCATAAGTTGCAGTGGGAAGCTCAGTGTGCTACAATGCGGCCTAGCCGGCCGGGCCAACCACCGTCTGCCATATCTTGTGCATCCGCGGCCTCTTCATCCTCTGTGACTGGGGGGACAGCAGTCACACCTGTTTTGGGGCGCAGACCTGCCACCTCTTTACCCGCAACAGCCAGCGTGATTGGCAGGTCATCATTTTCTTTGGAGGTGGTAACACCAGCTGGTGTTGAGCGCTGTCCGACATCGATAGCACCACCTTTGGATCAAGGCAACCTAACATGTCCGCCTGCATCTTCCTCACAGACCGGCAGTTTGCCTGGGACACCCTTATCAACCCCGTCTAAGCGCAATAGCCAGCCCTCGGTCCCTCAGATGTGGACAAGTAAAAGACCATTTCCTCCTAGCCATGAGAAAGCTAAGAGGTTGAATTTCACCATCTGCAAGCTCTTGGCTACAGAAATGCTGCCTTTCCGCCTGGTGGACACAGAGGATTTTCGAGACCTTATGTCCGTCGCAGTGCCCCAGTACCAGATGCCCAGTCGGCACTACTTCTCAAAGAAAGGTGTGCCTGCGCTCCACCAGCATGTCGCACACAACATCACCGCTTCTTTGAGAAACTCTGTGTATGACAGGGTGCATTTCACCACAGACACTTGGATGAGTAGGCATGGACAGGGGCGTTACATGTCGCTGACTGGGCACTGGGTAACTATGGTGACAGCAGGACAAGGGGCTGCTGTACAAGTCTTGCCGTCCCCACGAGTTGTGCGTCAATCCTCTTTATGTCAAAGTTCCTCCACTGCTTCTGCCTCCTCAACCTCCTCTCGGTCTTCCACCTGCACCCAAAGCCTGTCTGGTCATGCCACAAGCTTTCTAACTGCGCAGAAGGGATCCTGCACACCTCCTTACTATGCTGGCAGTAGGGCTCAACGTCATCAGGCGGTTTTTACATTGAAATGTCTGGGAAATGTGAGTCACACAGCTGAGGAGTTGTGGTCAGCTCTGGAGAACCAATTTCATGAATGGTTGTCTCCACTGGACCTGAAACCAGGGAAGGCCGTGTGCGACAATGCTGCAAACCTGGGTGCGGCCCTTTGCCAGGGCAATGTCACACACGTGCCTTGTATGGCTCACGTGTTGAACCTGGTTGTCCAGCAATTTTTATCCCACTATCCCAGACTAGATGGCCTTCTGCAGAGGGCACGGTCGCTGTGTGCTCACTTCCGCCGTTCGCATCCCGCAGCTCAGCGACTTACATCTCTACAGAAGTCGTTGGGCCTGCCACTTCACCGGCTAAAATGCGATGTGCCTACCCGGTGGAATTCAACTCTGCACATGTTGCAGCGACTGTGGCAGCACCGACAAGCCCTGGTGCAATACGTTCTGACGTATAGCCTGGGCCAACGAGATCCAGAGGTGGGGCAAATCACGCTGGAGGAGTGGTCTCAGATCAGGGACCTATGCACCCTTCTGCACAGTTTTGAAATGGCGACGAAGATGTATAGTGCTGACGATGCCATTATCAGCATGACTATTCCGGTGATTTACATGCTGGAGCACATGTTAAACAGAATTCGGAGTCAGGTGGTGGCACAAGAGGAGGTGGAGGAAGTAGAGGAGGAGGAGTTGTATGCGGAAGGGCTAACATCTGCAAGGTCCAGACGGTCGGCAGCACCAAGGCGGCAGGCATGTGAGGGTGGGGGAGATGGTTTTACCAGGGCGCATGGTAGCAGCCAAACTAGTGAGGAAGGTGCAGGAGCCCAGGAAGAAGTGGAGGACGAACTGATGGAAGACTCATCAGATGAGGGAGACCTTGATCACATTTCTGTTGTGCGAGGTTGGGGGGAGAGGACAGAGGAAGGAAGCATGATTGTTACCTCGCCACCAACACAACAGGGACTTGGTGCTCCTGGATGCGCAACACACATGAGTGCCTTCTTGCTGCACTACCTGCAACATGACCCTCGAATTGTGAGAATTAGAAATAATCCTGACTACTGGGTTGCCACACTGTTAGATCAGCGGTACAAAAGTAAATTTGCAGAAATTATTCCTGCCATAGAAAGGGATGCACGCATGCAGGAGTATCAGCAGAGACTGTGGCAGAATCTTACATGTGCTTTTCCACAAAATACCAGTGGTGCACGTAGTGAATCTCACAGTTCCAACTTGCCAACCGTGGGACCGTCAAGTGTTCAGCACTCAAACCGTAACAGAACCACAGTATCTGCTGGTAACATCAATTTTGCGGAATCATTTCACCACTTTTTTAGCCCATCCTTTGCAAGGCCACAGGAGACAAGAAGTCTGACACATAGTCAACGCCTAGAGACGATGGTACAGGAGTATCTCCAAGTAAACATTGAAGCCATGACTGTGTCACTGGACCCTTGCTCTTTTTGGGCTTCCAATCTGGATAAATGGCCGGAGCTAGCCACTTACGCCTTGGAGATCTTGTCATGCCCCGCAGCCAGCGTTCTGTCTGAACGTGTGTTCAGCGCTGCTGGTGGTGTGCTGACAGATAAGCGCACGCGGCTCTCCACTGATAATGTAGACAGACTCACGTTCATAAAGATGAACAAATCATGGATCAGAAAAGACTTTTCTACCCCTGTGTCATCCTGGGGAGAGTAAAAGCTTGATGATTGGTTAAAATCACCCTACCAACCGTTTTAAGCTTTCAAATTACTAATCATGTTTATCTGTAAACAGAAAGATTGTGAGGGAATATTTAGCTAACATAAATGAGTTCAAGTCTCCAGGTCCAGATGAATTACACCCCAGAGTACTGAAGGAGATCGTAGAAGAAATTTTAGAACCACTCTCCATAATCTTTGAAAATTCTTGGAGAACAGGAGAAGTCCCAGAAGACTGGAGAAGAGCAAATGTTGTTCCTATCTTCAAAAAGGGGAAGAAGGTGGACCCAGGGAACTATAGGCCGGTGAGTCTGACTTCTATACCAGGAAAGATCTTTGAACAAATTATTAAACAACATGTATGTAAGTACCTGGATAAGAATGAAGTGATTAACCAGAGTCAGCATGGGTTTATAACTAACAAGTCATGTCAGACTAACTTAATTTCCTTCTATGACAGAATCACTGACTGGGTGGATCAGGGAAATGCTGTAGATATAGTATATCTTGACTTCAGCAAAGCATTTGACAAAGTATCTCACATCATCCTTATTGAAAAAATGACCAAGTATGCAATGGACCAGGCAACTGTTAGGTGGATTCATAACTGGCTTAGTGATCGGACTCAAAGGGTGATTGTAAATGGCTTCACATCCAGCTGGATGAATGTCTCAAGTGGGGTACCACAGGGCTCCGTCCTGGGACCTGTATTGTTCAACATCTTTATCAATGATTTAGATGAAGGAATTGAGGGTAAACTGATTAAATTTGCTGATGACACAAAGCTAGGAGGGATAGCTAATACTAGAGAAGAGAGAGAGAGGATTCAAAAAGACCTAAATAAACTGGAGCAGTGGGCAGCAACCAACAGAATGGTTTTTAACAGGGAAAAATGCAAAGTACTACATCTGGGCAATAAAAATGAAAAAAGCATATACAGAATGGGAGGAATAGAGCTAAGCAACAGTACATGTGAAAAAGACTTAGGTATACTAATAGATCATAGACTGAACATGAGTCAACAGTGTGATGCAGCAGCAAAAAAGGCAAATACAATTCTGGGATGTATTAACAGAAGCATACAGTCTAGATCACGTGAAGTCATTATTGGTCTTTACTCCTCTTTGGTCAGACCTCATCTGGAATACTGTGTACAGTTTTGGGCACCACATTTTAAAAAAGACATAGACAAACTGGAGCAAGTTCAGAGAAGAGCGACCAGAATGGTGACTGGTCTGCAAACCATGTCCTATGAGGAACGGTTGCAGGATTTGGGAATGTTTAGCTTGCAAAAAAGAAGACTGAGAGGAGACTTAATAGCTGTCTACAAATATGTCAAGGGCTGTCACATTGTAGAAGGATCATCTTTATTCTCATTTGCACAAGGAAAGACTAGAAGCAATGGGATGAAACTAAATGGGAGGAGACACAGATTAGATATTAGAAAAAACTTTTTGACAGTTAGGGTGATTAATGAGTGGAACAGGCTGCCACGAGAGGTGGTGAGTTCCCCTTCAATGGACGTCTTCAAACAGAGGCTGGACAGACATCTGTCTGAGATGATTTAGTGAATCCTGCTTTGAGCAGGGGGTTGGACCAGATGACCCAGGAGGTCCCTTCCAACTCTACCATTCTATGATTCTATGATTCTATGATCTGTATCTTGGCTGGAAAATAATTTGGGCTTTGTAGCAGTGTGCAGCACTGATTCTATTAGGCCATCTATAATAAGCTCCACCAGATTTAAAATTACTAATCATGTTTATCTGTATCTTGACTGGAAAATAATTTGGGCTTTGTAGCAGTGTGCAGCACTGATCCTATTAGGCCATCTATACTAAAGCTTCACCAGATTTAAAATTAATAATATTTTTTAGCTGCATCTAGCCCGGAAAATAATTTTGGGGCTCCGAGATGCGCAAGACACATAAGTGCCTTCTTGCTGCACTACCTGCAGCATGACCCTCATAGTGTCAGAATTCGAAGTAATCATGACTACTGGGTTGCCACACTCTTAGATCCCCCAAACTTTTCGATCAACCTTTTCATTTTAATAAAGACCAAAAAAATGGTCATTTTTGAAATTATAAGCATTAGCAGGTTGTTAGAAACTGAAATCAAACAGTTTTCAACTCAAAACTTTATTCTAGGTGATGTTACATTTTCACATAGGACCCCTTGTTCGAAAGGAGCTTCTGAACTCTCTCGTCCATTGAATTTGTCAGGTTTTGGATGGTTTATGCTTCAATTGTTTTGCATGAGGACAGAATACCCTCCCAGAGGTGTTGCTTAGATGTGAACTGCCTCCCGCCATCATAGACACTCCTTTTGATGATGCTCCAGAGGTTCTGAATGGGGTAGAGGTCAGGGGAGCATGGGGATCACACCATAAGTTTGTCCCCTTTTATGCCCATATCAGCCAGAGATGCAGATGTTTTATGTGCAGCATGAGATGGTGCATTATCATGCAAAAAAATGATCTTGCTGTGAAATACACGGTTCTTCTTCTTGAACCTTGGCAGGAAATGCTGTTTGAGAAAATCCACATACATTATGGAGTTCATCTTTATCGCCTTCAGGGATCCTAAAGGGGCCGACAATCTCTCTCCCCATGATTCCAGCCCAAAACATTACTCCACCTCCTCCTTGTTGGCGCTGTAGCCGTGTTTGCGTGGGGTGTCCATCAACCAGCCATCCTCCACTCCATCCATCTGGACCATCGAGCGCTGCACGGCACTCATCCGTGAACAAAACAGTTTTGAAATCAGTCTTCATGTAATGTTTAGCCCACTGGAGCCGTTTCTGCCTGTGTGAAGTGGATAGAGGAGGTCGACAGGATGGCGTATGCACAGCTGCAAACCTCTGAAGGACCCTGCATCTTGTTGTTCGGGGGACGTTGGAGGCACCAGCAGCTTCAAAAACTTGTCTGCTGCTATGACAAGGCTTTTTTGCCGCTGCTCTTTTAACCTGACGTAATTGCCTGTAGGAAAGAGTCCTCAATTTGCCCTTATCAGCACGCACACGTGTGTACTGTGAATCAGCTACATACTTCTTGATTGCCAAGACACTTCATCCTGATCATCGCACAATGTTGATTGTAGTCATGCCTTGACCTAAACACTCCACAATTTGTTGCTTCTCAGCAGCCGACACATCCTTTTTCTTTCCCATTTTGGCAGAAAATGTAGGCTGCTTAATAATGTGAGACAGCCTTCTTAAGTAGTCTTGCCTTTCATTGGACACACCTGCCAAACTAATTAGCACAGGTGTCTGCAATTGCTTACAGTGATATAAAGAGCCCTGACACACATCACCATCAATGAGTTTAACTGACAAACAAACAAATTCTTCCCTTATCACTCCTAAACACTTTTTGCATAATAATTTGGAACACAGTGTACATGTGCTTTTCCACAAAACACCAGTGGTTCACGTAGTGAATCTTACAGTTCTAACTTGCCAACCGTGGTCTGTATGGAGTTGTTCAATAAAGGGCCCAAAATTAAGATAACATAGATGGGAGAGGTCTCTATGAATAGGAATTCCTAAGTATTTGATACCCTGTGAGGGCCAGGCAAATGGAAAGTTGGACTGGATGGAATCCTATATGGATTTGGGGAGGGAGACATCGAGGGCCTCAGACTTCGCTGCATTGATTTTAAAATTTGACCATGTAACAAAGTGATCTATTTCAGCCATAACAGCATGGATGGATATATGTGATTGAGTGATATATACTAGGACATCATCAGCAAATAGAGAGCACTTGTACTCGGTGCCTCCCACCTCAATCCACCTAATATTGGGGTTATGGTGAATTGATGAGAGCAGGTGCTCCGTCACTAGGATGTATAAGAGAGGGGACAGAGGACATCCCTGCCTTGTCCCATTGGTGATTGTGAAAGGTGATGAAAATGTTCTGATGCACCCCCTGGGCCTTGGGACACCCGGAGCCGGACCCTTTTTGGTGGATGCTGGTGGTTGTAGTCTTCATGGCGGCGATCCGGTTCCGTGGCTCAGGGTGGTCAAACCAGTGGCGGAACTATTTATGTGGTTTTGATGTTTAAATGTCCGACTACGCCACCCGTGGATTGCGGTCAGAGTGATCCGCCGCTGCAGGGCAGACCGCTGAGGCTGGTGTTGTGGGTGCAGCAGAGCGTAGCATAACTCCCCACGGGAGGAGTATAGCCTCAGGGCAGTGTATGCGGAGGATGGGGGTGATGGTGCAGGGCAGCAGCAGTAACGACACGGAGTCAGTGATGCAGTCCAGGGCCTTTACTCACAGTTCTTATTATCCAGACCACGTCTGCAGGTAACGGCTGCCCATGTCGTACTGTGCTCACCAGGTGAGGGGCTCAGACAACTCCCAGATAACTTTGGAACGCTTCACAGGACCCCCTTTGTGTGTCCTTTGTCTGGCCTTTCTTACCAACCCTTCTGTCCGGCTGCCTCGGGCCTCCTCTTGGTAAACTTGGCGCCAGTTTCCCTGACCCTATGTGGTGCCTTCCTAGCGGGTGTAGCGAGGGGCTGCGCCACATAAAATGTCAGAGCCTCCGGTTTCTAGCCGAGGGTCGTTTCCTGCCTCCACTAGTTTCGGGGACCGGTCTCCCCCTTTGGCCTGACCCCTCCACGCAGGTGGATTCGGGCGTGCGGTGGCGACTCGCCCGTCCGCACCCCTGGGATCCCTTCATTCCTCATTCCTGGAGCCTTCTCCGCTCCTCTTTCTTCCTTCTCCCTCTTCCAGGCCTGGGCCTCTGTTACTAGGCCCGCCTCCGGAGCAGAGCTCATGCAGAGCCTCTGCTCCCTGCCACTTCTGCTCAGACTTCTCTGCACTGAACTAAGATGGTGCCCACCTTTTATACTCCCTTCTCAATGCACCCAGGAACTGCTTCCTCCCTGCTCCTGCACTACAGGGTTCCCCCCACTCCAGCCAGGGACAGGGACTGTCGTGCCCATCTCAGAGGCATATTGGTCGCCCTGCCCCACGGCAATGTGGTGTAATGCATGCAGGTGTCGGGTCCTGATCCACACTCCATCCTTACCTGAGAGTGAGATATCACACCTCTGGGTGAGGTGCAATACCTCTGTAGCAACCGAGCCCTCAGGGTGCTACAGTTCCATTTAACTTCAGCCTAGGTGACGTATTGTGATACAGGGCCGTGATTTTGGCTATAAAAGGGTCCCCTAGACCCCTACCCCAAGCTTTTTAAGAGAATCATATATGGCGTGCCAGGAGACTCTATGAAATGTTTTCTCAGCATCCAACGAGAGTATCTAATTACAAATTTTTAACTGCATCTAGCCCAGGAAATACTTTGTGCCTAGTAGCAGTGTCTGCTAGTCAGCGGATTATCCCGGCTGTTAAGCAAGCTACACCACCTGTAGTTTGGACACTTAATTTTTTCAAAGGAAATGCTTCGGGACCACGGGATACTCAGTGAAGAGCATCAGGAGGCACCCCAAGGCATAGGGGCTGGGACTGGCAGTAGGATGCCTTGTGGTGGACAGCCGAGCTCGATCCTTATAAAAGCTTTTTAACTGCAGCAGCTTTAGTGGACGCTACTGGAGCTGGAATTACGCGGCTGCTGGCATGAGACTTGCCCTCCAATAGATCCTTGTAAATGGATTTAAAGTGTATTTATTCAAATGAGAGAGACAATTTAAATTAAAAAGCTTAGAGCTGCCTCCACCACAGGGGGGCTCGCTCGACCCACCAATGGACAGGCACCAGTATTGGGAGAGGGGGGCTGGCCGTCAGGGTTCACCGCGGCTCTGGCACAAACCCGGCGACACGGAGGTGGCACGGGCAGGAGCGGACTGAACGTGTCGGCTTCTCACTTTTTGGATTTTAGAAGGGCATGACATGCCTATATTTGTGTCTCCCCCTCCTTTTACTCCTCCACCTCTTTTCTTTTCGCATGACTATATGTACTTGTCACTTTTCCATGTGTTAGTTGTGTCTTCTGAGCAGTTTGTCAGCTTTTGGACACCTTTGAAGGTGTTTTCTATGTGTTTCTATGTGTTTTTGTTTGCCTGCCATTGGTTTTAACGGTGTTCGAAGGTGTTCGACGAACAGTTCGACGAACAGTTCGGCGAACACACGGGTGTTCGACGAACCGAACCGAACTCGAACACTACGGGGGTGGCTCAACACTACTACCGAGAATCAGCTGAAGGTACTGGTACCCGGATGGGTAGCAGAAGGTTCAAGAGCCAATGGAACTGCCGAAGACCAGCTGACGGTACTGGAACATGGTTACTAAGCAGGAGGTACCTGTGCCAGAAAGCACTACTAAGGACCAGCAGACGTTGGTGGAACTTGGATACCGAGAAGGAGGCACCTAATCCAAAGGCACTGCCGAGAACCAGCTGACGGTACTGGAACCTGGATGGGTAGCAGAAGGTACCCATGTAAAAAAAAGTTCAAGGCCGCGAGCCGGCCGCAGTTACCAAAACCCACAGTCCTACAGGGGGTGCTTGTCCTATAGGCACTATGGAACCAGCCTTCATTGCCAGATCCCGCAGCCCACATAGGAGTCACCTAAACTGCAGGCACCATAGAGTCGGCTAACCCGACCGCAACACGACAGGACAACGCATTGGAGGCAAAGTGACGTTGACACTACCCGGAAACAGCTGGCGTGCTGGAACCAGGCTGGGCAGGAGGGAGTACCCGTGCCAAAGTCACTGCCGAGAACCAGCTGACGGTACTGGAACCCGGATGGGTAGTAGAAGGTACAAGAGCAAATGGAACTACCGAGGACCAGCTGACGGTACTGGAACCCGGATGGGTAGCAGAAGGTACAAGAGCCAATGGAACTGCCGAAGACCAGCTGACGGTACTGGAACTCGGTTACTAAGCAGGAGGTACCTGTGCCAGAAAGCACTACCAAGGACCAGCAGACGTTGGTGGAACTTGGATACCGAGAAGGAGGCACCTAATCCAAAGGCACTGCCGAGAACCAGCTGACGGTACTGGAACCCGGATGGGTAGCAGAAGGTACCCATGTAAAAAAAGTTCAAGGCCGCGAGCCGGCCGCAGTTGCCAAAACCAACAGTCCTACAGGGGGTGCTTGTCCTATTGGCACTATGGAACCAGCCTTTATTGCCAGATCCCGCAGCCCACATAGGAGTCACCTAAACTGCAGGCACCATAGAGTCGGCTAACCCGAACGCAACACGACAGGACAACGCATTGGAGGCAAAGTGACGTTGACACTACCCGGAAACAGCTGGCGTGCTGGAACCAGGCTGGGCAGGAGGGAGTACCCATGCCAAAGTCACTGCCGAGAACCAGCTGACGGTACTGGAACCCGGATGGGTAGTAGAAGGTACAAGAGCAAATGGAACTACCGAGGACCAGCTGACGGTACTGGAACCCGGATGGGTAGCAGAAGGTACAAGAGCCAATGGAACTGCCGAAGACCAGCTGACGGTACTGGAACTCGGTTACTAAGCAGGAGGTACCTGTGCCAGAAAGCACTACCAAGGACGAGCAGACGTTGGTGGAACTTGGATACCGAGAAGGAGGCACCTAATCCAAAGGCACTGCCGAGAACCAGCTGACGGTACTGGAACCCGGATGGATAGCAGAAGGTACCCATGTAAAAAAAAGTTCAAGGCCGCGAGCCGGCGGCAGTTACGAAAACCCACAGTCCTACAGGGGGTGCTTGTCCTATAGGCACTATGGAACCAGCCTTCATTGCCAGATCCCGCAGCCCACATAGGAGTCACCTAAACTGCAGGCACCATAGAGTCGGCTAACCCGACCGCAACACGACAGGACAATGCATTGGAGGCAAAGTGACGTTGACACTACCCGGAAACAGCTGGCGTGCTGGAACCAGGCTGGGCAGGAGGGAGTACCCGTGCCAAAGACACTGCCGAGAACCAGCTGACGGTACTGGAACCCGGATGGGTAGTAGAAGGTACAAGAGCCAATGGAACTGCCGAAGACCAGCTGACGGTACTGGAACTCGGTTACTAAGCAGGAGGTACCTGTGCCAGAAAGCACTACCAAGGACCAGCAGACGTTGGTGGAACTTGGACACCGAGAAAGAGGCACCTAATCCAAAGGCACTGCCGAGAACCAGCTGACGGTACTGGAACCCGGATGGGTAGCAGAAGGTACCCATGTAAAAAAAAGTTCAAGGCCGCGAGCCGGCCGCAGTTACCAAAACCCACAGTCCTACAGGGGGTGCTTGTCCTATTGGCACTATGGAACCAGCCTTCATTGCCTGATCCCGCAGCCCACATAGGAGTCACCTAAACTGCAGGCACCATAGAGTCGGCTAACCCGACCGCAACACGACAGGACAACGCATTGGAGGCAAAGTGACGTTGACACTACCCGGAAACAGCTGGCGTGCTGGAACCAGGCTGGGCAGGAGGGAGTACCCGTGCCAAAGTCACTGCCGAGAACCAGCTGACGGTACTGGAACCCGGATGGGTAGTAGAAGGTACAAGAGCAAATGGAACTACCGAGGGCCAGCTGACGGTACTGGAACCCGGATGGGTAGCAGAAGGTACAAGAGCCAATGGAACTGCCGAAGACCAGCTGACGGTACTGGAACTCGGTTACTAAGCAGGAGGTACCTGTGCCAGAAAGCACTACCAAGGACCAGCAGACGTTGGTGGAACTTGGATACCGAGAAGGAGGCACCTAATCCAAAGGCACTGCCGAGAACCAGCTGATGGTACTGGAACCCGGATGGGTAGCAGAAGGTACCCATGTAAAAAAAGTTCAAGGCCGCGAGCCGGCCGCAGTTGCCAAAACCAACAGTCCTACAGGGGGTGCTTGTCCTATTGGCACTATGGAACCAGCCTTTATTGCCAGATCCCGCAGCCCACATAGGAGTCACCTAAACTGCAGGCACCATAGAGTCGGCTAACCCGAACGCAACACGAAAGGACAACGCATTGGAGGCAAAGTGACGTTGACACTACCCGGAAACAGCTGGCGTGCTGGAACCAGGCTGGGCAGGAGGGAGTACCCGTGCCAAAGACACTGCCGAGAATAAGCTGACGGTACTGGAACCCGGATGGGTAGTAGAAGGTACAAGAGCCAATGGAACTGCCGACGACCAGCTGATGGTACTGGAACTCGGTTACTAAGCAGGAGGTACCTGTGCCAGAAAGCACTACCAAGGACCAGCAGACGTTGGTGGAACTTGGATACCGAGAAGGAGGCACCTAATCCAAAGGCACTGCCGAGAACCAGCTGACGGTACTGGAACCCGGATGGGTAGCAGAAGGTACCCATGTAAAAAAAAGTTCAAGGCCGCAAGCCGGCCGCAGTTACCAAAACCCACAGTCCTACAGGGGGTGCTTGTCCTATTGGCACTATGGAACCAGCCTTCATTGCCAGATCCCGCAGCCCACATAGGAGTCACCTAAACTGCAGGCACCATAGAGTCAGCTAACCCGACCGCAACACGACAGGACAACGCATTGGAGGCAAAGTGACGTTGACACTACCCGGAAACAGCTGGCGTGCTGGAACCAGGCTGGGCAGGAGGGAGTACCCGTGCCAAAGTCACTGCCGAGAACCAGCTGACGGTACTGGAACCCAGATGGGTAGTAGAAGGTACAAGAGCAAATTGAACTACCGAGGACCAGCTGACGGTACTGGAACCCGGATGGGTAGCAGAAGGTACAAGAGCCAATGGAACTGCCGAAGACCAGCTGACGGTACTGGAACTCGGTTACTAAGCAGGAGGTACCTGTGCCAGAAAGCACTACCAAGAACCAGCAGACGTTGGTGGAACTTGGATACCGAGAAGGAGGCACCTAATCCAAAGGCACTGCCGAGAACCAGCTGACGGTACTGGAACCCGGATGGGTAGTAGAAGGTACAAGAGCAAATGGAACTACCGAGAACCAGCTGGCGGTGCTGGAACCCAGGGAAAATACTAAAAACAGAGTGGAGCCAGAGGTGTAATTGGAGCAAGTTTTAAATCAGTAGTACCGTGGATGTGGACAAAGCAGGAGAATTTGCCGGACACACAGCAGGGGAACAGCTGACGTTACTGAACCCCAATAACACTGGAGCAAGCGTTGACTGTGCAGACGGCACTTCTGAGCAGCAACTAGCGGTATTGGAGCCCAGGGTAAATACTAAAAACAGAGGAGCCAGAGGTGTATTTGGAGGAGGTTTTAAATCAGTAGTACAGTGGATGTGGACAAAGCAGGAGAAATTGCCGTCCGCACAGCAGGGGAACAGCTGACATTACCGAACCCCAATAGCACGGCAGCAAGTGTTGACTGTGCAGACGGCACTTCCGAGCGCCAACTGGCGGTGTTGGAGCTCAGGGATAATACTGAAAACAGAGGAGCCAGAGGTGTAATTGGAGCAACTTTAAAATCTGTAGTAGTGAGAATGTGGACAGAGCAGGAGAAATTGCCGTCCGCACAGCAGGGGAACAGCTGACGTTACCGAACCCCAATAACATGGCAGCAAGTGTTCACTGTGCAGACGGCACTTCCAAGCGCCAACTGGCGGTGTTGGAGCTCAGGGATAATACTGAAAACAGAGGAGCCAGAGGTGTATTTGGAGGAGGTTTTAAATCAGTAGTACAGTGGATGTGTACAGAGCAGGAGAAATTGCCGTCCGCACAGCAGGGGAACAGCTGACGTTACTGAACCCCAATAACACGGCAGCAAGTGTTGACTGTGCAGATGGCACTTCCGAGCGCCAACTGGCGGTGTTGGAGCTCAGGGATAATACTGAAAACAGAGGAGCCAGAGGTGTAATTGGAGCAACTTTAAAATATGTAGTAGTGAGAATGTGGACAGAGCAGGAGAAATTGCCGTCCGCACAGCAGGGGAACAGCTGACGTTACCGAACCCCAATAACATGGCAGCAAGTGTTGACTGTGCAGACGGCACTTCCGAGCGCCAACTGGTGGTGTTGGAGCTCAGGGATAATACTGAAAACAGAGGAGCCAGAGGTGTATTTGGAGGAGGTTTTAAATCAGTAGTACAGTGGATGTGGACAGAGCAGGAGAAATTGCCGTCCGCACAGCAGGGGAACAGCTGACGTTACTGAACCCCAATAACACGGCAGCAAGTGTTGACTGTGCAGACGGCACTTCCGAGCGCCAACTGGCGGTGTTGGAGTTCAGGGATAATACTGAAAACAGAGGAGCCAGAGGTGTAATTGGAGCAACTTTAAAATCTGTAGTAGTGAGAATGTGGACAGAGCAGGAGAAATTGCCGTCCGCACAGCAGGGGAACAGCTGATGTTACTGAACCCCAATGACACGGCAGCAAGTGTTGACTGTGCAGACGGCACTTCCGAGCGCCAACTGGCGGTGTTGGAGCTCAGGGATAATACTGAAAACAGAGGAGCCAGAGGTGTAATTGGAGCAACTTTAAAATCTGTAGTAGTGAGAACGTGGACAAAGCAGGAGAAATTGCCGTCCGCACAGCAGGGGAACAGCTGACGTTACTGAACCCCAATGACACGGCAGCAAGTGTTGACTGTGCAGACGGCACTTCCGAGCGCCAACTGGCGGTGTTGGAGCTCAGGGATAATACTGAAAACAGAGGAGCCAGAGGTTTATTTGGAGGAGGTTTTAAATCAGTAGTACAGTGGATGTGGACAGAGCAGGAGAAATTGCCGTCCGCACAGCAGGGGAACAGCTGATGTTACTAAACCCCAATAACACGGCAGCAAGTGTTGACTGTGCAGACGGCACTTCCGAGCGCCAACTGGCGGTGTTGGAGCTCAGGGATAATACTGAAAACAGAGGAGCCAGAGGTGTATTTGGAGCAACTTTAAAATCTGTAGTAGTGAGAATGTGGACAGAGCAGGAGAAATTGCCGTCCGCACAGCCGGGGAACAGCTGACGTTACTGAACCCCAATGACACGGCAGCAAGTGTTGACTGTGCAGATGGCACTTCCGAGCGCCAACTGGCGGTGTTGGAGCTCAGGGATTACAGTTCAGGTGGTAGAAACATGAACAGAACAGGAGACCTGGATACTTTTGCCAACAATTATTTATTCTGGAAGAGGACTGGCAAATTCATGAGAGATCCAGGCCTTGTTCATTTTGAGAAAAGTAAGCCGGTCAACATTATCGGAGGATAGTCCCATGCGACGGTCTGTTAGTACACCACCTGCGGCACTAAAGACGCGTTCCGATAATACACTAGCAGCAGGGCAAGCTAGCACCTCCAATGCATACTGACTTAGCTCTGGCCATGTATCTAGCTTACAGACCCAAAACTTGAAGGGAGAAGAGCCGTCTGGGAGTACACTAAGAGGGCAAGACATGTAGTCTGTCACCATCTGACGGAAACGTTGCCTCCTGCTGACTGGAGCCGTCTGTGATGGTGTAGACATTTGTGGCGGCGGGGACACAAAACTTTGCCACATTTCGGCCATACTGGTCTTGCCTTGTGCTGAGGCGTTGCTTCTGCTCCCTCTTTGTGCAGAGCTTCCTCCACTGCCTCGACGCACTGAGCTGCTTTGTAAAGCACTAGCAGCACTGCTCTCGGTTGGAATGGAGAACATGATGGAATGCACCAGTGCGTCTTGGTACTCCCGCATTTTACACTCCCGGTTCAACGGTGTTATGAGGCTTTGTAAGTTGTCCCGGTAGCGAGGATCTAGGAGGGTGGACACCCAATAATCAGCCGTGTTGAGAAAGTGGACGATGCGGCGGTCGTTTCTCACTCACTGCAGCATGAAATCAACCATGTGCTGCAGACTGCCAACTGGCCAAGAAACGCTGTCCCCTGCTTGAGGCGTGATCTCTGCCTGCTCTGCATCACCCCATCCTCGCTCTCGATACTGACTACTAGAGCATTGTGTACCTCCCTCCTCTGGACAGATGTCTTCCTCATCCATTGACTCCTCCTCATCCTCCTCACAAAGTGTCCCCTGCCTAGGCCTTTGTGAGGAACCACGTTGCGCAGACTGTAGAGAAGCAGATGGCATTTGTGACTCCTCATCCTCCACCTCTTCCAAAACCTCGTCCCTTAGTGCTTGCAGTGTTTTTTCAAGCAGGCAGATAAGGGGGATAGTCATGCTGACTAGTGCATCATCTGCACTTGCCATCTGCGTGGAATAATCGAAGGCACGCAAAACGTGGCAAATGTCCTTCATAGAGGCCCACTCAGTGGTGGTGAAGTGTGAACGGCGCGCACTGCGACTTCTTTGCGCCTGCTGCAGCTGGTACTCCATTACTGCTGCCTGCTGCTCACACAACCTCTCCAACATATGTAACATTGAAATCCACCTGGTGGGTAGGTCACATATGATGCGATGTTCCGGAAGACGTAATCGGCGCTGCAGAGCTGCAATGCGTGATCTTGCATTGCTGGAACGCCGCAAAAGAGCGCACTCTATGCGGACCTTGTGAAGCAGTGCATCAAGATCCGGATAGTCCCTCAAAAAACTCTGCACGACCAAGTTGAGCACATGTGCCAGACATGGGATGTGAGTGAGGTTGCCTAGGCCCAGAGCTGCCACCAGATTTCGGCCATTGTCACACACTACCATGCCTGGCTGGAGATTCGCTGGCACAAACCACACGTCGCTCTGCTGCTTAATGGCATTCCAGAGCTCCTGCGCTGTGTGGCTTCGATTCCCCAAAGAAATTCATTTTAATACGGCCTGTTGACGTTTGGCCACGGCTGTGCTCATATTGGTCACCATAACAGGTAACCATTCACGGGTCGATGTGGAGGTAGACCGTGACGGCTCCTGCAGCGCTGATTCAGAGGAACTGGAGTATGAGGAGGAGTCAATATGTACAGACTGGATTCCTGCAATCCTTGGAGTTGGCAGAACACGTACAGCGCCACTCTCAAGATCTGTACCCGGCTCCACAACATTTACCCAATGGGCAGTGAGGGAAACGTATCATCCCTGTCCATGCTTACTGATCCACGCATCGGTGATCAGGTGGACCTTGCTACTGACGGCGTTTTGTAGCGCATGTTTAATTTTTCCCTCCACATGATGTTGCAGGGCAGGGACGGCTTGCCTGCTGAAATAAAATCGGCTGGGCACGTTGTATTGTGGGACTGCCAATGCCATAAAGTTACGGAATGTGTCAGTCTCCACCAGCCTGAATGAAAGCATTTCAAGGACCAGTAGTTTAGCAATGCCAGCATTCAGAGCCTGTGCTCGGGGGTGGTTTGCCGAGTATGGGCACCTTTTCTCCCATGCCTGTGCTAACGATGGCTGTAGACTGGCCTGGGAGTGTGAGGATGACTGGGAAAGTGGTGCTGTGGGTGGAATTACACTGTGTCTCTGTACAACAGTGCCAGAGATTCTTCCATGGCGATCCTGTGAGGAAGCCGAACCAGCTGTGTGTGAGCTGGAGGAAGAGGCTACAACACGAGCTGAAGAGGTGGTAGGTGGCGCTGTAGGTTGGCCTAGGTCTTCAGTGTGTTTTTGTAACTCCACCACGTGCTTGGTCCGCACATGTTTCCACATATTTGTGGTATTGAGGTTGCTGACACTTTTCCCTCTTTTCACCTTCTGATTACACAGCTTGCATTTGACAAAGCAAATGTCATCTGCAACTGTGTCAAAAAAGGACCAGGCACTGCAAGTCTTGGGAGCGCCCGCTTTGGATTTTGGAAGAGCCATGCTCCTAATGGGTGCCGAAGAGGAGGCTACAGGCAACCAAGTCTGCCCCCTCCCTCTCCCTCCTTTTTGGGCTGTTCGGGGAATCTTTTCCTCAGAGCTGCTCCCACCACCTTCCTGTCCCTCACGCCATGATGGGTCAAGGACCTCATCATCTACACCACCCTCTTCAAACAACTGCTTCTCCTGGGTAGTCTCGACAGCACAGTACGCACCAGAAAGTGGCACCTGAGTCTCATCATCAGATGCGTACTGAGGTGTGCTGCTGACCATAGGCACTGGCCCACCCGCCTCTTCAGATTCAGAGAGACAAAACGGTTGCGCATCACTGCATACTACCTCTTCTTCAAATTCTCGAATTCTGCTTGGCTGGCCCCTTCTTTCCAAGCCAAGAGATTCAGAGAACAGAAGTAGAGATGGCTCCTGTCCAGGGCTCTCTGACTGCCTGGGCAATTTGGCAAGTGGTGAAGAGACAGATGGGTGCTCTTCAGTGCTCAGGACCTGAGAGGATCTGGAACTAATTGAAGTCGATGCGTTAGCTGCCATCCATCCGACAACGGCTTCAATTTGGTCCTCCCGCAGCAGTGGGGTACGGCTAGCTCCTACAAAGCTGCGCATAAAGGACTGTTCCCTGGTAAAACTGGGGGATGCTGAGTCACTGGTGCCTGCAGCAGGCACAGAATCCCCACGTCCTCTCCCTGCAGGCACAGAATCCTCACATCCTCTCCCTGCAGAAACTCCACGCCCACGCCCACGCCCACGACCACATGCCTTACTCCCTGCCTTCTTCATCTTGGTAGACTGATAAAGATATGCTGAAAAGTACTAAGGGCTTAGTGTGCTTATTCCTGAACAGCTGCTAACAGGTATAAGAAACACTAATTTTATAAAGTGTGGACTAGACTTTAATATGAGCTAATGTGGCCTACACAACTGTAAAGTGGAGTGTTTGGTGAACTTTATTTAGGTTTTTTTTTGTCACAAAAAGACACTGGATGTGCCTAAAGATGTAATACCGATAGTATCACAAACTTTTTCTAGCTATTACAATGTAGGAAGGTAACCTACAATGCAATAGATGAGGCTGCAAAAAATAGGCTAATACTAATCTGGCTGGGGCTGCAGGGCCCAATGCTGCAGAAAGGCTCCTCTAACTACTCCTATATAGTGTGTTTGGAACCAATTTAGCTGAATACGGATGGAACCACCACACTAATAGGAGAAATCAGGAAAAATTATGAATTGGCAAAAAAGGACAATGTATGAGGCAGTGACACACACTGAGTGCACTACAACCAGACGTGGTTGAAGCACACACTACAGGGTGAGCTGCACTCACACACCAGACCTTGCAGACAGCGGTGAACAGTACAGATGCAGAGCACTGTGCACTAGCGCTGCAAGACCAAAAAAAATTCTCTATCTACTCCTATATAGTGTGTTTGGAACCAATTTAGCTGAATACGGATGGAACCACCACACTAATATGAGATATCAGGAAAAATTATGAATTGGCAAAAAAGGACAATGTATGAGGCAGTGACACACACTGAATGCACTATAACCAGACGTGGCTGAAGCACACACTACAGGGTGAGCTGCACTCACACACAGAGACCTTGCAGAAAGCGGTGAACAGCACAGAGAACTGTTCACTAGCACTGCAAGGCACAGCAATTTATAAAGTAGCTGGGTAAAGCAGAATAGACCAAATAGGTAGCTAAAACTGTCCATCAGAACAACAGCATCCTATCCCTAACTGAATTCACAGCAGAGTGAGCTCAAAATGGCGGCAGCGGCTTTTATAGTGCATCATGACATCATTTCAGCAGCCAATCACAGCCATGCCATTAGTTAAGATGCCTACATGCCTAACAGGATGTGCCCACACTTCTTAGGATCCTCATTGGCTGAATAAAATGAAAATGGCTCATTGCATTATGGGAACTTCCGATTCCGGTAAACGATATTGCAAAAGTATCAGAATTAAGTATCGGAATTCCGATACCGCGAATATCGGCCGATACCCGATATTTCAGTATCAGAATGCTCAACACTAGTCCTGAGTCCTGATCACTTACCATAGGCTTCACCAAACATTAGAGATGAGCAAATAAATCCATAGAGGATTGACTTTGAGTCAAATTTCCTAAAATTCCCAGAGAATTCGAAAACTTTGAGATTCGATTCATGAGGATCATAAAAAAAACAGCCGGGTGCCATCTTTATTTGCTGAGACCAGACTAGTACTGTTTTGGGCTACTGTGCGGGCTTCCCATTAATGCCCTGAAGCTATGATGTCACATGGGCTATCCCAGTTTATCTTGTATGGTGGTGGCCAGTACCTGGGTTATCAGAGATCATCGGGTCTCAGTGGAGCACAGTCAGGTGCTAGACTGGCAGCATGCATGGCAAAGCTGGTTTCTATCACCAGAATGACCAGATAAGTGGCCTATACAAAGCATATTGAAACAAAATATGTCTCTCACAAACATAAGGCATGAGACCATTTTGGTGAGGAGTTGCTTTCCACCCACTCACAATTTTGCATATTTGCCTAAAAGCACTGCCATGAATAAAGGATAGTCATTTGATAACACACAAAGTTTTTTCCAGCATGATGGAGTACCATGTCACAAGGCAAAAGTATTAACTATAAAGTACTCTGAACAAACATTGAAATTTTGTGTCTATGGCCAGGGAATTCTCCAGATCTCAATTCCATTAAGAGCCTATAGTCAATCTTCAAAAATTGGTGGACAAACAAAAACACAAAAAATTGTAATAAGCTCAATGAACTGTTTAGGAAAAAATGGGTTGAGTCAGGATTTGGGCAAGAACCTGATGTCCAGCATGTTAGAGTGAATTGTGCAGGTCTTGAAAAATAAGGAGGTACTCTCTAAATATTGAGTTTTTGCATAAACTCACTGTTTTTAACAGTTTAAAAACATTTGAAATGCTTATAATTGAACTTCAGTATACCACTGAAACATCTGACTAAGGCAGCAAGCTATGTGAAAATCAAAATTGTGTTAGGCTCATAACTTCTGGCCATAACTGTAGTGTCATCATACCATATGGGAAGAGACATTTATACGTAGTCCTCTTAATTCATGACTACTTCCTTTCTCTAGTAATCCAATGCCTTTATGACCATCTCTTTCAAATTTTCCAGAGGAAAGAGTGCCTGCATTTATGGTGTCATAATATGTGTAACATAACCTGTCTGTACCTCCTTCTCATTCAATCCTGAAATAACCATAGAAAAAAAAACACATTGGTGTTTCTATTAATTAATACATCTTTCTGATTTAGGTTTCAAATCGATGAAGTCTCTCTAGCCCCGGTCGTACAATGATGGTAGAAGGTTTACAGCAGCTATCTCTTCAGGATTGATAACCAAATTACAACATGTTTTGTAATCATTTAATTTGATGAACTTGTGCTCCTTAAATTTCTTTTCAAAAAGTGGAGATCTTTAAGCCAAGAGAAGATGTCATATATTTTATTTGGTACATGTTATAGCCCCTTACACAGGAGAGACATTTCTGCTGTACTCAAGGTCTTATTAGAGAATTTTTTAGATTCTGAAATGTGGACTCCTGGATAAAGCACAATATTAGCACAAAATAATTGAAAGCCGAAATGTGCCCTTTTTTCAGGACCATGCTATTAGCACAAAAAATAGATTCTGTAATGTGGACTCCTGGATGAAGCAAAACTAGTAGCACAAAATATTTGTATGCAGGACTGTGGCCTGCTTTCTGTAGAGTGCTATTAGCATAAACAATTTATATTCTGAAATGTGCACTCCTGGATAGAGCACAATATCAGCACAAAAGAAATTAAAAGCTGAAATATGGCCTGGTTCCAGGACCATGCTATTAGCACAAACAATCTAGATTCTGAAATGTGGACTCCTGGATGGAGCACAATATTAGCACAAAAGAATTAAAAGCTGAAATGTAGCCTGCTTTCAGGACCATGCTATTCGCACAAACAATTTACTAACTTTACTAACTATGTTACTATGTTACTATGTTACTAATTTAGATTCTGAAATGTAGATTCCAGGCTGAAGCAACACTAGTAGCACAAAATATTTATATGCAGGAATGTGGCCTGTTTTCTGTAGCATGCCAGTAGCACAAAGAATTTTGATTCTGAAATGTGGACTCCTGGCTGAAGCAAAACTAGTAGCACAAAGTATTTATATGCAGGAATGTGGCCTTCTTTCTGTAGCATGCTATTAGCACAAACAATTTAGATTCTGAAAAGTGGACTCATGGCTGAAGCAAAACTAGTAGCACTAAATATTTATATGCTGGAATGTGGCCTGTTTTCTGTAGCACACTAGTAGCACAAAGAATTTTCATTTTAAAAAGTTGACTCCTGACTGAATTAAAACTAGTAGCACAAAATATTTATATGCAAGAATGTGGCCTGCTTTCTGTAGCACACTAGTAGCACAGATAATTTACATTTTTAAACATGGACTCCTGGCTAAAGCAAAACTAGTAGCATATAATATTTCTATGCACAAATGTGGCTTTGTTTCAGGACCACACTATTAGCAGAAATAATTTAGATTTTAAAATGTGGACTCCTGCCTGGCCAAAAATATTACCAGCTCAAAATATTTCCAGGCAAATATGAGGCCTTGTTTCAGGACCACACTATTAGAAGAAAAAATTTAGATTTTCAAATGTGGACTTCTGCCTGGCCCAAAATATTACCTGCCCAAAATATTTGTAGGCACAAATGTGGCCTTGTTTCAGAAATATACTATTAGCAGAAAGCATCTAGATTTTCTAATGTGGACTCCTGCTTGGCCAAAAATATTACCAGCACAAAATATTTATAGGCACAAATCTGGCCTGGTTTCAGGACAACACTATTAGCACAAAGAATTTAGATTTTCACATGTGGACTCCTGGATGAAGCACAATATTAGCACAAAAGAATTAAAAGTTGAAATATGGCCTGGTTTCAGGACCAAGCTGTTAGCACAAACAATTTAGATTCTGAAATGTGGACTCCTGGATAGAGCACAATATTAACACAAAAGAATTGAAAGCTAAAATGTGGCCTGCTTTCAGGACCAAGCTATTAGCACAAACAATTTAGATTCTGAAATGTGGACTCCTGGCTGAAGAAGAACTAAATATTTATATGCAGGAATGTGGCCCGCTTTCTATAGCTTGCTAGTAGCACAAAGAATTTTGATTTTCAAAATGTGGACTGCTGGCTGAAGCAAAACTAGTACAACAAAATATTTTTATGCATGAATCTAGCCTACTATCTGTAGCACGCTATTAGCACAAACAATTTAGATTCTGAAATGTGATCTCTTGGGTGGAGCACAATATTAGCTCAAAAGAATTAAAGCTGAAAAGTGGCCTGCTTTCAGGACCATGCTATTAGCACAAACAATTTAGATTCTGAAATATGGACTCCTAGTAGCACAAAATATTAATATGCAGGAATGTGGCCTGCTTTCTGTAGCATGCCATTAGCACAAAGAATTTTGATTTTGAAATGTGGGCTCCTGGTTGAAGAAAAACTAGTAGCACAAAATATTTATATGTAGGAATGCGGCCAGCATTCTGCAGTATGCTTGTAGCACAAAGAATTTACATTTTGAAATATGGACTCCTGGCTGAAGAAAAACTAGTAGCAGAAAATATTTTTATGCACAAATGTGGCCTTGTTTCAGGACCATGCTATTAGCAAAAATAATTTAGATTTTCAAATGTGGACTCCTGCCTGGTCAAAATTATTACCAGCATAAAAAATTTCTAGGTACAAATGTGGCCTTGTTTCATGACCACGCTATAAGCACAAAGAATTTAGATTTTCAAATATGGACTTCAGGATGAAGTATAATATTAGCACAAAAGAATTAAGAGCTGAAATGTGGCCTGGTTTCAGGATCACGTTATTAGCACAAACAATTTAGATTCTGAAATTTTCAAATGTGGACTCTTGCCTGGCCAAAAATATTACCAGCACAAAATATTTCTATGCACAAATGTGGCCTTGTTTCAGGACCACACTTTTAGCACAAAGAATTTAAATTTTCAAATGTGGACTCCTGCCTGGAGCACAATATTAGCAGGACAAAAAGAGATATACTCTGAAATGTGGCCTGGTGTCTCTGGACCACACAATTAGCAGAAAGGATTGATCTGCTTGAAGGTCGATTTCACTGCCACATAGGATCCTATCTATCTGAACTAACTGACTGACAATCAACCGCCTAGCTAACTATCTCACAATCCAGTAGCAGCAGCTGGAGCAGCCTCTCTACGCTATTACACTGACAAAATGGCATCAAAACAACATGTCGCTCTTTATGTGGAGAGGGACAAGTGACTTCAGCAGCCAATGACCCAAGCCCTTGTGTCTGGACATTGTGGATGGTTTCTGTGCCCTTATTGGCTGCCAGAATCTCCACACAATAAGTTAAGAATAAAAAAAAATTAAGAATAACAGCACTGGGCTCCTCTGAAATTGAGACCCGACCCCTCCACTCATTAAACACGTCCCCATTGCTCATCATACAGCACCACTATTCTAGCCAAAGTTCTAAAAAAAGCATTAGTGGAAATGCAACTATTTACCGCACTTTCACCAAATTTTGCCAATTTTGAGGAAAAATGCTCGGGGGTCTGAACACGAATCCAAATGTGAAATATTCGTGCCGACTTTGAGATTGATGAACGTTTTCTGAGCAAGTTCACTCATCTCTAGTCCTCTCTTGTTCTACTAAGCAGCTTACTAATTTTGCCAGAAAAAGACACTGCTCCTTATCCTTATTGGCACAAACGTTAACCTGTATGTTTTAAATTTTTATATTGTTTGGTGCACATATATTCACTTTTGGCTTTATTGGTTTAATAAAAGTAAAGTATTAAATACTCTACAATAGGGGTCTTAAATTTGGCTGGTTAAATGGGCTGCACATAGGAAATTTGAAGTTGACTTGCCATATTTTTTGTTGTACAAGATGACATTTTCAGTAACACGATTTTTTATACGAATTTTTGATCACATTTTATTTAATTTTTATTGTGTCAGTATAATGAAAAAGTTACGTTTTTGGTGTGTTTTTAATTTATTTTTTTAATGGTGTTTGTCGTATGGGTTATCGTACAGTTTTTTAGCTTGGATTATTCATTCTGGATGTGACAATACCACACGTGTACTTTTTCATTTACTTTATTTCTTACAAAAAAATGTATTTTTACTGTCAAAATATTTTTTCATAATTTTTTTATACTTTATTTTTTTATTTTTACAACTTTCCTCCTTTTTTGTCACCTAATCGGCAATATTCTCTAATATTGGCCACATATGGTAATATTCCCCAATTGGCCCCCTACAGTAATTATAGTCCCCACTATCCACCATAAATTAACAATGTATGTTCCTCATTCTGTCTTCCATCCTCTAATATTGCCTCTGTCTTGGCCCGAATCCTGTAATAATATCCTCCGTAATGGCCCCCATCGGGTAATAATGTCCTTCAAGTCGACACCCATCCTGTAATAATTTCCCCCATTCTGGCCCCTATCTTATAATAATGTTCCCCATCCTGTAATAAAGTCCACCCATCTTGTAACAATGTCCCCCATTGTGTAATAATGTCTGCTGTCCTGGCCCCCATCTTAAAATAATTTCCCCAATCCTGTAATAATGTCCCCCATCTTGAAGTAATGTCCCCCTTCCTGTAATAACGTCTGCATCTCAATCCATTTTAACGGAATGTGCATCTGAGGATGTACTTTACAATTTGCTGTAAAAGGCACTGGCAATGGTGGTCCTCCTTCCTCTACAAACCCAGTGGTGTAAAGAGCTTTGATGCCCCGCAAGGCTGTATCTAGAGAATATGCCAAAGATGTCTAAAGTCAGAATACAACTTTGAGAACCATAAGGCAATTTTGACCTAACAAGAAATGCTGGAGTCTAAACTTTATGTCTCCTGTATTGTGTATGGGTCTTCAAAAAGAAGAGCTGGCACACATCTTACAAAAAGGCAGCTACGACTACAGTTATTGTGCCCAGTCTGCTGCTACTCTGACTGTCTTTATAGGGGCACATATATCCCATTTGGGTGAATTAGTAATACTATCAAGTATAGTCTAAACACCATATTTGGTGTAAACCAGTAGATTTTTAGATATTGTACAATTTTCTCACATAATTTCTTTAGTGACAATTTAAAGTTTGAAATATATTTAATGTGTGATTTAATGCTTAGTGGTAACATCAAGGCAAATGATAGAACAGTTGCTTATTGTTCTTACTGTACTTACTTTTATTATTTACCTGTTTCTCTCCTTAGCATTGTGCTGTATTCTCATTTGCCATATCTAATCTCAAGCAAATTATAGAAACAGAATTACATTACTCCCCTGAGTTCAGGATTTGAGAAGGCAGATTAACTTTATTGTCACCACCTTTTTAAAAACCAAACAGTGAGACTGCTCAGTAAAAATTGAGTCAGTTCCCAGTTCATAATGGTTCAATCAAGCAGATGTTAATCAGGAAACCACACAAAAAGAGAGCAATCCTTTCTACAGTCTCTCAGCTTCTGGCCATAGAATCCATTCTTCTAATTTTACAATTGGAAAAAGGAGTAGGTTTCTTTTCAGTTCATGTTGTATTCAGCCATAAAAAGAAGTTTGATCTTTTTTTACCTATACTCAGCAAAACTAATTTTCCCACAAATTAGTTGGTAGCCATAAGCATTTTAATATACCTGAATTCTGGCTCTGATTTCTCTTCTGGCTTATTGATAGTATGTAGTCTATGCAAAGTCACTGCAAGCTTTTGGAAAGTGTAATGCTAGCCAATGTACTTGGCTATTGCCAGCAATCCCAAAGACAATTAATTAAGTGGAGGTGCTCATGCTCATCCTCTTCTCCATTCAGATGGGCCTCTGCAGAGACCTAATCCCATGATTGCTGGGCATACCTGTGGTTGGACTCCCAATAATCCAGAAGTTATCTCTTACAACATAGGAGTGCAGTGTGGTTTGTATAAACTCTTCAATGCAATAAAGTGTCCAGCACATCAGGTGAAAAAATACAAATCTTGCTTAGGTGTGTAGCAGTAAAAGAGCCATATAATTCACAATCACTTGCACTACCAGAGCAGGAAATTCATTTTAAATAACAGTTCTTCGTCAAGCCTATTGGCTGGACTGCAATCCATTTTTAGAAATGAACCATATATATTAAAATATTCAAACTTTATTGGTAATTAATTATATTACAACAATTGACCCCATGTAATAGACAATAACCAAAAAGGTATAATAAAAATAAAGAAGAGGGAAGAAATGTCTAGGAATTCTAACAAGAACTAGTTCGATGCCAATACTCAAAAATCCTCCCCAGGCAACAAATTGAAATTTGTGGGAGCACTGTAGGGAGATGAAACAGTAAAATAATAAAATTGCAATTATATTTTAACTACATTTATTAATTTAGCTTTGGGCATACAGAGTTTCTCTAGCACATTTAACTTTTATTTGAATTTTGTATAGCATTTTATGCACATAGGCAGCAAGTACAATGTTTTATGCAGCTTAGTATTCTGTTTGGGAAAAAGATAGTGCTATTGTAACTTTTGAGTTAAAAAAATGGCGCCTTTACTTGATGGGTGGTAAATGCTCCACCACTTCTTGTGCCAAACCAAGCTATAGAGGGTGAAAGGAAACCAGACATATCTCGCAATTAAAACATTGCGTGGGAAAGATGGATGGATAATGGTGCTGAGCCCTTAGGGAACATCCATATTTCAGGCGCACCTTGATGTGGTTGGATAACTTTTGCGTTTTTTGATCAACAAACGCTAAGTACTGTAAGTACCTTACATTTTTAATGTTTACAGCAATATTAGAGTTCATTTATTCATTAACTCCTTTCTGACATGATACTTACTAATATGTATCTGCGCCCTGGGCCTTATGGACCAGATACATATTAGTACGCATCAGCGATTCCGCCCTCACACAGGCTGTGTGAGCGGAATCGCTGCCGGGTGTCAGCTGATTGTCACAGCTGACACCCGGTGCTATGTGCTGGGAGCAGTCCCGCACCGCTCACAGCACATTAACCCCCGGAATGCGGCGATCAAAGTCGATTGCAGCATTCCAGTGGCAAGAGGAGGTAAGCTCCGTTACTTACCTCCTCACCGGCATCCCACGATGTCTGTGGCCAGGTCCTGTGGTTGTCATGGTACCCCAGATTTTGTCATGAAGACATACGGGTCACCGGACAGCAGGAAGATACTTTGATCATGCACAGTGCACGATCACAGTATCTTCTGCCTGTGCAACACTGACAGGCTGTGTAGCACAGGGATGGTGCTGCATCTGCTACAATCAGAAAGTGCTAGAATCAGAAAGTGAAAAAAAAACTAAAAAAAAAAAAAGTAAAGATATAAAAAGTAAAAATAGAAAAAAATAATCCCCAAAAAATAAAAATATATTGTACCCATCAATAAATATTATTATGCAAAAAACAAGCAATTAAAGTACGCATTTTTGGTATCGCCGAGTCTGGAACAACCTGACCTATAAAACTGTCCCACTAGTTTACCCCTTTAGTGAACATGGTAAAAAAAAAAAAAAAAACAAAGCAAAAAACGATTTTTTATCATCATACAGCCAAACAAAAAATTGAATAAGACGCGATCAAAAAGACGAATGCAAATAAAAATGGTACCGCTGAAAACATCATCTTGTCCCACAAATACCAAGCCGCCATACAGCTCCATTAGATGAAAAATAAAAAAGTTATGGCTCTCAGAATAAAGTGATACAAAAAATATTATTTTTTCTATAAAATAGTTTTTATTGTGTAAAAGCGCTAAAACATAAAAAAAGATATAAATTTGGTACCGCTGTAAACGTACTGACCCGAAGAATAAAGCTACCTTATCAATTTTATCACACGCGGAACTGCATAAAAAAAAAACAAAAGAATTATTCCTGAATTGCTGGTTTTTGTTTATTCTGCCTCACAAAAATCGGAATAGAAAGCGATCAAAAAATGTCACGTGCCTGAAAATGATACCATTAAAAACGCCAACTCGTCCCGCAAAAAACAAGCAATCACATGACCTGTCATCCAAAATATGGAAAAATTATAGCTCTCAAAATATGACGCTACAAAAACTAGTCTTTGCAAAAAAAAGAGTGTGACAGCTGTCAATAATAAAAACCTGCTATAAGTCTGGTATTGCTGTAATCGCACCGACTCGAAGAATAAAGTTGTCAAATCACTTATACGGCATGTGTAAAAAATAAACTCTAGGGTTGTGCTAGGGTTAGGGTTAGGGTTGTGCTAGGGTTTTGCTAGGGTTGTGCTAGAGGTATGGTTGTGCTAGAGTTAGGGCTGTAGTAGAGTTAGGGTTGTGCTAGGGTTAGGTTTGTGCTAGGGTTTGGGTTAGGGTTGTGCTAGGGTTAGGTTTGTGCTAGGGTTAGAGTTGTGCTAGGGTTAGGGTTGTTCTAGGGTTAGAGTTGTGCTAGGGTTAGGGTTGTGCTAGGGTTAGGGCTGTGCTAGGGTTTGGGTTAGGGTTGTGCTAGGGTTAGGTTTGTGCTAGGGTTAGAGTTGTGCTAGGGTTAGGGTTGTTCTAGGGTTAGAGTTGTGCGAGGGTTAGGGTTGTGCTAAGGTTAGGGTTGTGCTAGAGTTGTGCTAGGGTTAGGGTTGGGTTAGGGTTCAGGTTGTGCTTGGGTTAGGGTTGTGCTAGGGTTAGAGTTAGGGTTGTACTAGGGTTAGGGTTGTGTTGGGGTTGGGATTATTTCAAAAGTAAAGAAAAAAAAATGATGATATGGCGACTAGTGTTGAGCGCAAATGCTCGCTACTTGAGTTTGCATCGGGTGCTTGGGTATGCATCGCATATCGCAGGTGCTCAAGTGACATGCTCAAGTTTCCGCCTCATATGCTTCGCTGCCAAAAGAGGGGATTGCCTGCCATGCATGAGCGATCACCGGATGTTTTTTTTGGGTGTCTAACAACCATGAAACATGCGGGGCGGGGACTCGATCATGTCACTTGAGCACCCACGATACATGGTGCATACCTGAGTACCCGATGCAAACTCAAGTAGTGAGAATTTGCACTCAAGACTAATGACAACTTATTCAATATGATGACCTAATGTTATCAATTTCTGTGTTGTACCTCTGGGTTCAAAATGTTCACTATACCCCTTCATAAAATCCTTGAGGGGTCTGGTTTACAAAATGGGGTCACTTGTGGGGGGTTTCCACTATTTAGGTGCATCAGGGGCTCTCCAAACGCGACATGACATCCGATCTCAATTCCAGCCAATTTTGCGTTCAAAAAGTCACACAGTGCTCCTTCTCGTCTCTACCCTGCTGTGCGCCAAAACAGTGTATTTTCCACACATATGGGGTATCGGTGTACTCAGGAGAAATTGCACAAAAGTTTTTGGGGTCCATTTTCTCCTCTTACCGTTGTAAAAATAAAAATTTGGGGCTAAAACATCATTTTAGTGGAAAAAGGTAGATTTTTTTATTTTCACTGCTCCATGTTATAAACTTTTGTGAAGCATCTGGGGGTTCAGGGTGCTCATCACACATCTTGATAAGTTCCCTAAGGGGTCTAGTTTCCAAAATGGTGTCACTTTTGGGGGGTTTCCACTGTTTAGGTACATTACGGGCTCTTGAAATGCTACATGGCATCTGCTAATTATTCAAGCAAATTTTACATTCAAAAAGTAAAATGGCGCTCCTTCCCTTCCAAACCCTGCCGTGAACCAAAACAGTGGTTTTCTGCCACATATGGGGTATCAGCTTACTCAGGAGAAATTGCGTAGCAAATTGTATGGTACAATTTCTCCTGTTGCCCTTATGAAAATGCAAAAGTGGGGCTGAAAAACATTTTTCTGGGAAAAATGTGAACATTTTATTTTATGGCTGAATGTTATAAACTTCTGTGCGGCACTTGGGGGTTCAAAGTGCTCACCACACATCTACATAAGTTCCCTGAGGGGTCTAGTTTCCAAAATGGTGTCACTTGTCAGGGGTTTTCACTGTTTAGGCACATCAGGGGCTCTCCAAATGCAACATGGTATCCACTAATTATTTTCTAGCAAATTTTACATTCAAAAAGTCAAATGGCGCTCCTTCCCTTCCGAACCCTGCCGTGCACCCAAACAGTGGTTTGCTCCCACATATAAGGTATTGGCATGCTCAGGAGAAATTTCACAACAAATTTTGGGTTCACTTTTTCCAGTTACCCTTGCAAAATTAAAAAAAATTGAGTTGTAAATTAACATTTTTGTGAAAAAAGTAAAATGTTCATTTTTTCTTCCACTTTCCAAAAATTCCTGTGAAGCACCTCAAGGGTTAATAAACTTCTTGAATGTGGTTTTAAGCACCTTGAGGGGTTCAGTTTTTAGAATGGTGTCACTTTTGGATATTTTCTGTCATAAAGGCCCCTCAAAGTCACTTCAAATGTGATGTAGACCCTTAAAAAATGTTTTTGTAAATTTTGTTGGAAAAATGAGAAATTGTTGGTCAACTTTTAACCCTTATAACTTTCTAACTAAAAAAGATTTTGGTTCCAAAATTGTGCTGATGTAAAGTAGACATGTGGGAAATGTTATTTAGTAACTATTTTGCGTAACATACAGTACAGACCAAAAGTTTGGACACACCTTCTCATTTAAAGATTTTTCTGTATTTTCATGACTATGAAAATTGTACATTCACACTGAACGCAACAAAACTATGAATTAACACATGTGGAATTATATACTTAACAAAAAAGTGTGAAACAACTGAAAATATGTCTTATATTCTAGGTTCTTCAAGCTAGCCACCTTTTGCTTTGATGACTGCTTTGCACACTCTTGGCATTCTCATGATGAGCTTCAAGAGGTAGTCACCGTAAATGGTCTTCCAACAATCTTGAAGGAGTTCCCAGAGATGCGTAGATCTTGTTAGCCCTTTTGCCTTCACTCTGTGGTCCAGCTCACTCCAAACCATGTCGATTGGGTTCAGGTCTGGTGACTGTGGAGGCCAAGTCATCTGGCGTAGCACCCCATCACTCTCCTACTTGGTCAAATAGCCCTTACACAGCCTGGTGGTGTGTTTGGGGTCATTGTCCTGTTGAAAAATAAATGATGGTCCAACTAATCGCAGACCAGATGGAATAGCATGCCACTGCAAGATGCTGTGGTAGCCATGCTTGTTCAGTATGTCTTCAATTTTGAATAAATCCCCAACAGTGTCACCAGCAAAGCACCCCCACACCATCACACCTCCTCCTCCTTGCTTCACGGTGGGAACCAGGCATTTAGAGTCCATCCGTTCACCTTTTCCGCGTCGTACAAATACACAGTGGTTGGAACCAAAGATCTCAAATTTGGACTCATCAGACCAAAGCACAGATTTCCACTGGTCTAATGTCCATTCCTTGTGTTCTTTAGCCCAAACTTGTCTCTTCTGCTTGTTGCCTGTCCTTAGCAGTGGTTTCCTAGCAGCTATTTTACCATGAAGGCTTGCTGCTCAAAGTCTCCTCTTGACAGTTGTTGTAGCGATGTGTCTGCTGCTAGAACTCTGCGTGGCATTGACCTGGTCTCTAATCTGAGCTGCTGTTAACCTGCGATTTCTGAAGCTGGTGACTCGGATAAACTTATCCTCAGAAGCAGAGGTGACTCTTGGTCTTCCTTTCCTGGGGGGTTCCTCATGTGAGCCAGTTTCTTTGTAGCACTTGATGGTTTTTGCAACTGCACTTGGGGACACTTTCATTGTTTTCCCAATTTTTCACACTGACTGACCTTTATTTCTTAAAGTAATGATGGCCACTCGTTTTTCTTTACTTAGCTGCTTTTTTCTTGCCATAATACAAATTCTAACAGTCTTTTCAGTAGGACTATCAGCTGTGTATCCACGAGACTTTTGCACAACACAACTGATGGTCCCAACCACATTTTTAAGGCAAGAAATCCCACTTATTAAACCAGACAGGGCACACCTGTGAAGTGAAAACCATTTCCGGTGACTACCTCTTGAAGCTCATCAAGAGAATGCCAAGAGTGTGCAAAGCAGTCATCAAAGCAAAAGGTGGCTACTTTGAAGAACCTAGAATATAAGACATATTTTCAGTTGTTTCACACTTTTTTGTTAAGTATATAATTCCACATGTGCTAATTCATAGTTTTGATGCCTTCAGTGTGAATGTACAATTTTCATAGTCATGAAAATAAAGAAAAATCTTTAAATGAGAAGGTGTGTCCAAACGTTTGGTCTGTACTGTATCGCTCTGATTTAAGGACATGAAAATTCAAAGTTTGAAAATTGCAAAATTTTCAAAATTTTCATCAAATTTTCATTTTTTTCACAAATAAACGCAAGTCATACCGAAGGAATTTTACCACTGTCATGAAGTACAATATGTCACAAAAAAAAACAATCTCAGAATCAGTGGGATCTGTTGCAGCGTTCCAGAGTTATTACCTCATAAAGTGACAGTGGTCAGAATTGTAAAAATTGGCCTGGTCATTAACGTGTAAATCACCCTCGGGGGTAAAGGGGTTAATAGAATTTATCTGGTGTAAGTTCATATTGTAACAAATATGGTTAGATTCAGAATATATCCTGTACATTTAGTTAATCAAACAATGGATACATAATGTCATATTTAGTGATGAGTGAGCATGCTCGTCACTGCTCGGTACTTGCCTGAGCATCATCCTGCTAGATATGCTGGGTGCTCGGCAAGTATTTCCCGGGTTGCTCGGGCGGGAGCTCTGATCCCCACCCTGCATGTTTGGCGCTTTTTAGAGAGCCAATGAACATGTAGGGATTGTCTGTAACGCACTGTAATGCCATAGCCATGTTGGCTGTGGCATCTCAGTGATTGGCTGGCCGCATAGCGTCATCGGGTCTATATAAGAACTGGTGACGCCAGGCTCGTCGCAGTCTATCCCGGAAACAGGCAGAGTAGGAAGAGGTGCTGCTGTATTAGGGACAGAATTGGTGGCGTAATAGTTACATATAGGTAGTGGTACTCCAGGAGTATATATATAAATATCCATCTGAACTAACATTCCTTCTGAGGACTAATCCAGCGGCATATATTAATCCTGATAGCAGGAGTTAGGCAGGCAGGGTTTGTGGCAGTGTATACAGCACAAGAGGGTCCCTTGCACATTCTGTCTGCTCCTGCTGTAGACATACCCCCAGATGCCAGGGCTAATTTTTTAGGTTATCCTAATCCTGATTAATTGCTTAAAAAGCAATCCAGTGTCCACAATTTTACTGCTCCATTTGCTTGTTAGCTCTGCAGAATACAGCCAGATCTTTTACATCATCTGTCGTGATCCCACATTGCAGCGATAAAAATCCAGAAATTTGCAGTGAACGTGGAAAATATTATCCTTCATTTACAGTTTGTAGCAGTGTGTCAGTGAAGCTATTCACATGTAGTTGCTGTGAATAATAGGAAACTACAAGCCCGCTATTTCAGTTCTTCAATACAAAAAATGAAACTCATATATAATATATAGAGTCATTACAGAGTGATCTATTTCAAGTGTTTATTTCTGTTTATGTTGATGATTATGGCTTACAGCCAATGAAATCACAAAAGTCATTATCTCAGTAAATTAAAATAATTAACAAAAAACACCTGCAAAGGCTTCCTAAGCATTTAAAAAGGTCCCTTAGTCTGTTTCAGTGGGCTCCACTATCATGGGGAAGACTGCTAGCTTGACAGATGTCCAGAAGGCAGTCATTGACACACTCCACAAGGTCACAGAGTTCCAATTTTCATTTGGATATCAAGATCCCAGAGTCTGGAGGAAGAGTGGAGAGGCACACAATCCAAGCTGCTTGAGGTCTAGTGTTTCCATAATCAGTGATCGTTTGGGGAGCCATGTCATCTACTAGTGTAGGTCCAGTGTGTTTTATGAAGACCAAAGTCAGCGTAGCCGTCTACCAGAAAATTTTAGAGCACTTCATGCTTCCCTCTGCCGACAAGCTTTTTGGAGTTGGAAATTTTATTCTCCAGCAGGACTTGGCACCTGTCCACACTGCCAAAAGTACCAATACCTGAGCAAACTCACCTGACCTTAACCCCATAGAGAATCTATAGAGTATTATCAAGAGGAAGATGAGAGACACCAGACCCAACAATGCAGACGAGCTGAAGGCTACTACAAAAGCAACCTGGGCCTCCATAACACCTCAGCAGTAGTGTTGAGCCACCCCCGTAGTGTTCGGGTTCGGTTCGGTTCGTCGAACACCGGGATGTTCGAGGAACTGTTCGTCGAACTGTTCGTCGAACACCTTAGAACACCGTCGAACACCGTTAAAACCAATGGCAGGCAAACAAAAACACATAGAAACACATAGAAAACACCTTCAAAGGTGTCCAAAAGCTGACAAACTGCTCAGAAGACGCTCTCTTTAAAAAAGCCGGCCGGCAATTCAGCAGCGGCATACACCGGTACCCGACAATTTAGACAAGAAGGAATAGAGCATCACACATAGATTAGATAGATAGAAACATGTCAGTCACACATATAAGAAGCACAGTGACAGTGTTGCTTACTGTACTTGTCATTTAGTGTAAAGGATTTATTAAAAAAAATAATAGTGTTTTCGTGCACCGTCTCTTTAAAAAAGCCGGCCGGCAATTCAGCAGCGGTACCCGACAATTTATAACAGAAAGAATAGAGCATCACACATAGATAGATATAAACATGCCAATCACATATATAATAAGTACAGTGACAGTGTTGGTTACTGTACTTGTCATTTAGTGTAAAGGATTTATTTAAAAAAATAATAGTGTTTTCATGCACCGTCTCTTTAAAAAAGCCGGCCGGCAATTCAGCCTCGGTACCCGACAATTTAGAACAGAAAGATAGAGCATCACACATAGATTAGATAGATAGAAACATGTCAGTCACATATATAAGAAGTGCAGTGATAGTGTTGATCACTGGCCGCGACCAGTCAGCGATTTTGGCGCCAAATTTAAACACCGCTCTGCTGATTGCGCCGGGTCTGCCGCATACATATTCTAGAATACCCGATGCGTTAGAATCGGGCCACCATCTAGTTTCATGAAATAATTAAAAAAAAAATTGACGTGGGGCTTCGCACTATATTTGTGTCCAGCCAGGTACAGCAGGCAGGAACGGGCTGCCCCCAACCACCAGCTGCCTATTTGTACCTGGTTGGACACAACAATATAGGGAAGCCCTTTTTTTCTTAATTATTTCATGAATTTCATGAAATAATTAAAAAAAAAAATACGTGGGGCTTCGCCCTATTTTTGTGTCCAGCCAGGTACAACTAGGCAGCTGGGGGCTGGAATCTGCAGCGCAGGGAGGCCCAAGTTTTCTGGGTCCCCCCTGCTGCAAATTGCAGTCCGCAGCCACCCCGGAAAATGGCGCGTTCATAGAAGCGCCATCTTCTGGCGCTGTACCCAACTCATCCAGGGCCCTGGTGTGGTGGCTCACTGGGTAATAAAGGGGTTAGGGCCAGCTTGGCATTATCAGCTGGCCCTAAGCCCGAAATTCATAGGGTCACGCCAATATTAGACATGACCGCCATGAATTTCTAGTAAAGTATTTAAAAAAAACACAACACCCAGAATAAAGTCCTTTAATTGAAATAAACACACAATTCTTTATTGTTCTAAATTAAACCATACTTACCGTCACGCCCATTCCAGCTGAAGCCAATGTCTTCTGCAATAAAAGTAAAATAATAAAGCAACCTCATCCTTACCTTTCCATGGTTCCCACGACAGCTTCAGCTCTGCTACATCGAGATGACAGGCTGGACCGCAGCAGAACGCTGCCATCCAGCCTGTCATCCTGCAGACACTGAGAAGGGCAGGCATGCTTGCGCTCCTCAGTGTCTCGCTGTGAAGGCATAAAGATGAGACGAGTTCATGTCCAATGATCTCAGCTCACCTCATGCACGTCACTGACAGCGTGGGAAAATTCTCCTGCACTCAGCGCTACAGCGTGAGAATTCTCCCACGCTGTCAGTGACGTGCATGAGGTGAGCTGAGATCATTGGACATGAATGAGCTCACCTCATGCACGTCACTGACAGCGTGGGAAAATTCTCACGCTGTAGCGCTGAGTGCAGGAGAATTCTCCCACGGTGTCAGTGACGTGCATGAGGTGAGCTGATTTCATTGGACATGACCTCGGCTCATCTTTATGCCGTCACAGCCAGACACTGAGGAGCGCAAGCAAGCCTGCGCTTCTCAGTGTCTGCGGGATGACAGGCTGGATGGCAGCGTTCTGCTGCGGTCCAGCCTGTCATCTCGATGTAGCAGAGCTGAAGCTGTCGTGGGAACCATGGAAAGGTAAGGATGATGTTGCTTTATTATTTTACTTTTATTGCAGGAGATCATTGGCTTCAGCTGGAATGGGCGTGGTGGTAAGTATGGTTTAATTTAGAACAATAAAGGAATGTGTCTTTATTTCAATTAAATGAGTTTATTCTGGGTGTTTGTGTTTTCTTTTAACTTTGACTATGGGATTAGTAATGGGGGTGTCTTATAGACGCCTCTCCATTACTAACCTGGGCTTGATGTCAGCTGACATTATAAGCTGACATCAACCCCAGCCCTATTACCCCACTGCCACCGCTACAGGGCAGTGGGAAGAGCGAGGCTAAGTGCCAGAATTAGCGCATGGATGCGCCAGTTCTGGGGCGGCTGACGGCTGGTGTTTCTAACCTGGGAGGGGGCCAATATTCATGGCACCCTTCCTGGGCTATTAATATCAGCCCCCAGCTGTCTGCCTAGCCTTTGCTAGCTATTAAAATAGGAGGGACCCCACGTCATTTTTTTTGGGGGGGTCCCCCATTTTAATAGCTAGTAAAGGCTAGGTATTCAGCTGGGGGCTGATATTAGTAGCCTGGGAAGCTCCATGGGTATTAACCCCCTCCCAGGCTTCAAACATCTGCCCCAGCCGTCTGCTTAACCTCCGCTAGAGCCTAAAATTATGGGGACCCCCACGCCAATTTTTTTTAAAATAAATCCTTTATTTTAACACTAAATGACAAGTACAGTAAGCAACACTGTCACTGTACTTCATATATATGTGACTGACATGTTT
The DNA here is from genome assembly GCF_046119375.1 of Phyllobates terribilis. Taxonomy (NCBI): domain Eukaryota; kingdom Metazoa; phylum Chordata; class Amphibia; order Anura; family Dendrobatidae; genus Phyllobates; species Phyllobates terribilis. The sequence goes on from NW_027362762.1 coordinate 376,802,629, forward strand.
CTATCTATCTAATCTATGTGTGATTCTCTATTCCTTCTATTCTAAATTGTCGGGTACCGCTGCTGAATTGCCGGCTGGCTTTTTTAAAGAGACGGTGCATGAAAACACTATTATTTTTTTTAATAAATCCTTTACACTAAATGGCAAGCACAGTAAGCAACACTGTCACTGTACTTCATATATGTGACTGACATGTTTCTATCTATCTAATCTATGTGTGATTCTCTATTCTTTCTATTCTAAATTGTCGGGTACCGCTGCTGAATTGCCGGCCGGCTTTTTTAAAGAGACGGTGCATGAAAACACTATTATTTTTTTTGATAAATCCTTTACACTAAATGACAAGTACAGTAAGCAACACTGTCACTGTACTTCGTATATATGTGGCTGACTTGTTTCTATCTATCTAATCTATGTGTGATGCTCTATTCTTTCTGTTCTAAATTGTCAGGTACCGGTCTATGCCGCTGCTGAATTGCCGCTTTTCATGTTTCACTGTTGGCACTGTTCCCATCGATTTGGGCAATCACTGTAATGCCACAACCACCATGGCTGTGGCATTACAGTGAGTGGCAGGCAATCCCTGCATGATTGGTGCTCAAAATAGCGCCAGACATGCAGGACACTCTTTTGGTGCACGAACAGTTATCGAACATAACCTCGAACAGCCGAATTTTTTGCAAATCATTCGGGTTCGTCGAACAACTCGAACACCGCCCAAAACAGCTCGAATTTGAGATTGGCGAACAGTTCTAGTCGAACACCGCTCATCTCTACTCAGCAGTGCCACAGGCTGATCGCCTCCTTGCCAAGCCACATTGATGCAAAAGGAGCCCCGACCCAGTATTGAGTGCATTTACTGAACATACATTTCAGTAGCCCAACATTTCAGATTTTAAAAACATTTTTCAAGTTGTTGTTATAAAGTATTCTAATTTACTGAGATAATGACTTTTGTGTTTTCATTGGCTGTAAGCCATAATCATCAACATTAACAGAAATAAACACTTGGAATAGATCACTCTCTTTGTAATGACTCTATATAATATATGAGTTTCACTTTTTGGATTGAAGAACTGAAATAAATTAACTTTTTGATGATATTCTAATTTAGTGAGATGCACCTGTAACTGCGGTACAAATCCAGCCATTTGTAGCAAGCATGGAAAATAGTGTCTTCCATTTACAGTTTGTAGCAGTGTGTCAGTGAAGCTATTCACACATGTTTTTTTCCCCGGAAAATCCATTTTGGTTTCGTTTTTGTATGTTTTATTGTGAGTCCTTAAAAGTGGTGTAATACTCTGACAACATTGTTCACAGCAGTGACCTGGGAGTCAGACATGCTTCCAGGGGCCTTCCCCATGCTGTTCCCATGTCATTTGAGCGCTGTTCTCATTGATTTGGGCAGTTTTTAGGCCCCCTGCAGACCTCTGGGGATGGGCAGCCGGAAAAATGCTCGAGTTTCCCATAGATTTACATTGAACCCGCAGCTGGGATCGAGCACTCAAGCATTCCAATTTGCTTGACTCGAGTAACGAGTACCCGAGCATTTTAGTGCTCGCTCATCACTAGTCATATTTTATGTTTAAGCCATTAGGTACCCTGGTTTTCAGTACAACTATCCAATTTGATTCCCTACTTAATAGTAAATGATTTTTATCGACTGGAAAATTATTTTTGACCTCTACTCGACAATCACTGCAAACTGTAAAATGATGAGAATTACAGCCAAAATAACCTGTATACGTTTTTGCAGCCTCAAAAAAATTACGGAAGCCTTACCGTTTTTTTAAGGCACAAGACAAAAGAGTGACCAATTTTTACACAGTGTCCTGGAATTTCTGTAAGGTTTGCAACCCTGGCAGCAATGCAAAATGATGTTTATCTTCTCTCTGATGTTTCAGCAAAGTGGGAAATGGGGCAAGGCAAATAGCTTTTTTTAAATGAACCTACAAAAACTCTCCATTAGATGAAGAGCTGTAACCCCGAAACAACCAAAATAAAGTACTGTAGAAATTGTAAATTTTCCACAAAATAATAGCAACGTTAAACCAGCAAGGAAAAATCAAAAACAACAATGAGGCAATCAATAAAATAAAATTATACAATATGTTTTGGTACAAATAAACAATAATCAAAAAATATACAAAAATGCATGGGGAGAAGAACGACTACAGGCATGAATTTAGAGTAAGTTGGAACAAGATCCTATAATAAGGAGTAAAAACTACTTATAAACTGAGGCAAGAAAAGACTCCTATAACTGAATTCCCAATTGGCAATAATAATTACAATTATATAACACAAGTGTCAAGGCATATGGAAGAAATATAAAATTGATAAAACGAATCAATAGATGACCAGACTCAGTATACACTACATGAATATGCAATGACAATGCTGTAATGCAGTTAATACACATGCATAGAAACATCATGACACTCACTAATCACTAGTCGTGAACTGGCTGTAAGCTCATAATGAGTGAGAATCCCCAGAACGGGTTAGAATACAGTAATCAGATCAATATAAACCAAATTACCTTAGAACATAGTGAGTGAAATAAGCCAAAAGGGGTCAGACGGGGGTGCACCAGCACCTCAACGCGTTTTTCTCCACTCTGGGTTTTGTCAGGAGGAGTGGCAATAGATAAACAATGGGCACTAGTTAAATTACATCAACATAATGTGCAGCAAATTGGCGCTCTCCCCCTGAGGATGCCAGACCCCCTTGGGGGGGATGACATCATAACTCCCATCACTAAGGCAGCGCACCAACAAACTGCGTCACCAGGGGGTGTTCAGTACCGGACATAAGGTGTCCACTAAGGAACCCAAACTTTACCATTCGGGTTCACTCATTGCTATTAATAAGCTGTGAAAGGCTGATAGAGGAGGTTAGAGACAGAAGATGAGTGGCTGATGAGAACAGCAGATTATCAATTGGGATGCCATAGCCCCCCAAAATGAGAGTGGGAATGTCACAGAGTAGAAAGTGAGTAAGTCAGGTGGCAAAGTTATCTAGAAGCTGGTGGAAGGATCCCAGAGGGCGGTTCACAACTGCCATTTGCAAGGAGAAGAATGAAAAAAAATCAGACAATGTGGACTTCAAAAGAAGGCAAGATAAGTGAACGTACAAGGGGGATAACCTGAAAAGCACATTTTGATGAATGAAGCAAACCAGCACCTCCACCTTGTCTGTTCTCAGGTTTAGGGGTATGTGAAAAATGTAGGCCACCATGCAAGAGGACAGCAATGGAGGTAGTGTTTGATTACTGGATCAAGGTTTCAGTAAGAGCCAGAAGGGTAAGAGAATTTGAAAGGAAAAAGTCGTGGATGTAGGGGAATTTGTTATACAAAAATCTGACAATCCAGAGGGTGCAGTTAAAGAAAACAGGAGAAGGTATGCATTGAATGTTTATGAGATTAGCAAAGTTTTGGCATGCAACAGAAATTAAATGTACAGGGTGGGCCATTTATATGAATGCACCTAAATTAAATGGGAATGGTTGGTGATATCAACTTCCTGTTTGTAGCGCATTAGTATATGGGAGGGGGAAAACTTTTCCAGATGGCTGATGACCATGGCGGCCATTTTGAAGTTGGCCATTTTGGGTCCAACTTTATTTTTTTCAATGGGAAGAGGGTCATGTGACACATCAAAATTATTGAGAATTTCATTAGAAAAACAATGGTGTGCAGGGTTTTAACGTAAATTTATTCGTCCATGAGTTTTTTACAAGTTTATGACCTCTTATAAAATATGTTTAAAGTGCTGCCCATTGTGTTGGATTGTCAATGCAACCCTCTTCTCCCACTCTTGACACACTGATAGCAACACCGCAGAAGAAATGCTAGCACAGGCTTCCAGTATCCAGTTGTGCTAGGGTTGTGCTAGGGTTTGGGTTAACATTGGGATAGGGGTAGGGTTGGGCTAGGGTTGGGGTTAGGGTTGGGGTTAGGGTTGGGGCTAGGGTTGGGGTTAGAGTTGGGCTAGGGTTGGGGCTAGGGTTAGGCTTGGGCTAGGGTTAGGCTTGGGCTAGGGTCAGGGTTAGGATAGGATTAGGCTAAGGTTAGGGTTAGGCTAGGGTTAGGGTTGGGCTAAGGTTCGGGTTGGGATTTTTTCAGAAGTAAAGAAAAAAAAATGATGACGATATGGCCTATAGTGAGTGTAAGTACTCGCTACTTGAGTTTGCATCGGGTGCTTGGGTATGCACCGAGTATGGCGGGTGCTTGAGTGACATGCTCGAGTCTCCTCCCCAAATGTTTTGCAGCTGTTATACAGCCAAAAAACATTGCGGGGATTGCCTGCCATGCACGAGCGATCCCCGCATGTTTTTTTTGGGGTGTCTAATAAAAAAAACATGCGGGGCAGGGACTCGAGCATGTCACTGGAGCACTTGCGATACTTGGTGCATACCCTAGTACCTGATGCAAACTCAAATAGCGAGCAATTGCACTCAAGACTAATGACAACTTATTCAATATGATGACCTAATATTATCAAATTCTGTGTCGTACCTCTGGGTTCAAAATGTTCACTATACCCCTTGATAAAATCCTGGAGGGGTGTAGCTTCCAAAATGGAGTCACTGGGAGGAGGGTGGGGTGGTTTCCACTATTTAGGCACATCAGGGACTCCCCAAGCGCAACCTGTTCTCCTTGTGAAAATGCAAAATTGGGGGCTGAAAAACATTTTTGTTGAAAAAATGTGAAAATGTTATTTTTACGGTTCAATGTTATAAACTTCTGTGAAGCACCTGAGGGTTCAGGGTGCTCACCACATATCTAGATAAGTTCCCTAAGGGGTCTAGTTTCCTAAATGGGGTCACTGCTTAGGCACATTAGGGGCTGCCCAAACGCAACATGTTGTCCGCTAATTATTCAAGCAAATTTTACATTCAAAAAGTCAATTGGCGCTCCTTCCCTTACAAACCTTGCCGTGCGCCCAAACAGTGGTTTTCCCTCACATTTGGGGTATCTGCGTGCTCAGCGGAAATTGCACAACAAATTTTGGGGTCCATTTTTTCCTGTTACCCCTGCAAAAATAAAAAAATTTGGGTCTAAACTAACATTTTTGTGAAAAAGTTAAATGTTCATTTTTTTCTTCCACATTCCAAAAATTCATGTGAAGCACCTGAAGGGTTAATAAACTTCTTGAATGTGGTTTTGATCACCTTGAGGGGTGCAGTTTTTAGAATGGTGTCACTTTTGGGTATTTATGTCATAAAGGCCCCTCAAAGTCACGTCAAATGTGATGTGGTCTCTAAAAAAATGGTTTTGTAAATTTTTTGTTAAAATGAGAAATCACTGGTCAACTTTTTACCCTTATTGCTCCCTACTAAAAAAAAAAAATTTGTTCCAAAATTGTGCTGATATAAAGTAGACATGTGGGAAATGTTATTTATTAACTATTTTGTGTGACATATCCCTTTGATTTAAGGGCATAAAAATGCAAATTTTGAAAATTGCAAAATTTTCTAAATTTTCGCCAAATTTCCGATTTTTTCACAAATAAACGCAAGTGATATCGAAGAAATTTTACCACTATCATGAAGTACAATATGTCACGAAAAAACAATCTCAGAATCAGGGGGATCCGTTGAAGCATTTCAGAGTAATTACCTCATAAAGTGACAGTGGTCAGAATTGTAAAAATTGGCCTGGTCATTAACGTGCAAACCACCCTCGGGGGTAAAGGGGTTAAAGGAAATTAATCTGCAATAGTACCTGAGTTCATAAGGATATCTCATCAATATATCTATCCTGGTCAATCCATTTGTGTCCATGAACAAAAAGTTTTGCAGAAGTCTGATCCAGCGGCCATGACAGTGGTTCAGTGAATCTTCTTGATTTCTCTATTGGACTTAGAGGTCACCCTAGACTAATATAATGATGACCTATCCTTAGAATTAGATCAGCTCCTATTGCAGCTTTACTCCTATTGATGTGAATTGTAGACCTGACAAACATTATGCAAATGCAAGTAACAGGCGGCAACAATGACGTTGCACAGGGCCTATGAATCAGAAGTGATGCCGGGACTATGGCATGTAGAGTGCAGTTCACAGAGCTCTGATCCAGTGGCCATGGAACCCATGAATTTTTTTGTTATCTGTAAAGTCCATCTATCAGCTAGACAAAATGACAAATCTATAACACAGATGAACAGTATCTGTTAGAACTAATACTTTAAACTGACTTTGCTTTTTAAGTAAAATAGCTTGATTTTGTATCCAATTTTCAGGCTAATCCAGATCTAATTCAGTGCCAGCTCCTTGCAGAGTAGATTCTTTAGGGTATGTGCACACGATGCAGAAATGAAGCAGAAAATTTCTGCATCATTTCTGCATCTCCCTGGCAGAAAAAACGCATGCAGATTGTGCATGCGTTTTTCCTGCGGAATACATGCGGATTCACATGCGTTTCCACATGCGTTTCCGCATGCGGATTGACAAGCGCTTTCCAGGCCATTTTAGCATCACCTGGAAAGTGCTTAGGTCACACTATATAAATCCATGCAACCGGCATGGATTTATATAGTGTGACCCGAGAGAGTGGTAAAAATAAAAAATAAATGTATACTTTACCCTCTGATGGCTCGCGCTGTCCTGCTCAATCCGTTCTCCCTCGCCGGCAACTTTGAATTGAAAGACCTGCCGACGTCAGCGTCACGTGACCCGTCACATGACTCTGACGTCAGCGCAGGTCCTTCAACTCACTGCAAAGTGTCGGGAACCAAGCAGGAGCGCTGCGCGGGCCGACAGAAGGTAAGTATACATTTATTTTTTATTTTATTCTTTTTTTACAGCTATTTTAATGGTACCTGGGTGTGGAGGAGACTCTCCTCTCCTCCACACCAGGGTACCAACCGCACATTAGAACGCGCCAATAGCACAAGTAGAAATGCAGTCTTGCGGAATTGGCGCATTCTAATGCAAGTCAATGGCGGCGAAAACGCCGCGTTTACGCAAAATTAATTGACATGCTGCGGATTTTTGAGCGCAGCGTTTACGCTGCGGAAAAATCCGCATCATGGGCACAGCACATGCGGATTTCAATTGGGGAACATTGCTGCCCTTCTACCATGCATTTTTAATGCGTTTCAGTGGCATTTACGCAACTGTAAAAACGCCACGGAAATGCATTAAAAACGCATCGTGTGAACTCAGCCTTACAGTGTTCTTTTATTGTGTAGAAGAGTACTGTGTGAAGAAAAAGAAAAACATTGGCATCTCGTTCATCTTTGAGTTCTGGAGTTAATACAATTTATGTATTTTTAGGGCAGTATCTGTAAAGCAATATGTAGTATATGATTTGTTATAACGTATATTATTCACTGTTTTGTGGAATTTTTCAGGTTAGTGGATTTCTACACTTCAGTCCCACTCAAAGGGTGATGCACTGAAACCCATAGTGGTAACCGGAGTCCAGTCTAGCAGGCCTTCTACACTGATGCTTTTATTGGGGCCTCTTCTTACAACCCAGACATGCACAGTTACATGTCTACATTATTTCCTTTTTTTCTTTAAAAAAATACAAGACTATTTCCAAGAATGACTTGATCGCAAATGCTAGGTAAGTACTAAGGATTAGTGTTGAGCCACCCCCGTAGTGTTCGAGTTCGGTTCGTCGAACACCCGTGTGTTCGCCGAACTGTTCGTCGAACTGTTCGTCGAACACCTTCGAACACCGTTAAAACCAATGGCAGGCAAACAAAAACACATAGAAACACTGCTCAGAAGACATAACTAACACATGGAAAAGTGACAAGTACATATAGTCATGCGAAAAGAAAAGAGGTGGAGGAGTAAAAGGAGGGGGAGACACAGATATAGGCATGTCATGCCCTTCTAAAATCCAAAAAGTGAGAAGCCGACACGGCCAGTTCGTTCCTGCCCGTGCCACCTCCGTGTCGCCGGGTTTGTGCCAGAGCCGCGGTGGACCCTGACGGCCAGCCCCCCTCTCCCAATACTGGTGCCTGTCCGCTGGCGGGTCGAGCCCCCCCCACGTTGGGGGGGGGGGGTAACATCTGCAGAAGAAAGACCATCTTCCAGCCAAACTAAGATGTCGACTTCTTTTCGCGGACAATGTGATACGATCCCTTTCTTACGGACACGCCCATCGCTACAAATTCCAGATGAGGCACAAAAACAGCAGGTGCTTCAGCGGATATCAAGTGCTCCTTCAAGTGGGCTCTCCTCCACCTCAATTTCAACATCACAAATACTCCAGTCCTCAGAGGTGTCACCCCAATCGCACTTGCTTCCTCACAGCTCCCAAGTCTCCAGCTGCCCATCTGAGTATGGGGTAACACAGATGGTTGAGTCTGCAGAGCTGTTTACTCATACTATAGCCTGGGAAACGGAGGTCTGCTCCAGAGCTTCTGTTAATCCAGACGAGGAAATGATCTGCACTGATGCCCAGAATCTTTATAAGTCGGATCCAGGACCAGATGAAGAAGGTTCTGAGCATAATGTAGACCCTCGTTCCCAAACTGTCACTCCTGTTGGTGGAGACAATGATGAAGACGATGATGAGACTCAAATACCTGATTGGAGCGACAACTTGACTTTTCGGTCAGGGCAGGAAGAGGTTGGCTTTGAGGACGACGGGTGTGATAACACACAGGGTGATGATGACGAGGTTGGAGATCCCACTTACTGTCAACCCACAGTCAGCCAGTCGATGAGGTCAACGGAGGAGGTGGAGGAGGATGTGAATAGCCCAGGGGATGGGGATGAGTGGATAATTGTTAATTTTATAAGAGTTCGTGACGCCACCTGTGGTATCTGGTGAGAAGCACCAGCGCTGCAGTAGTCCACTGAGACCCGTGATAAGGCAGCTCGATGGTATAGCTCCCCACAGGTGGAGCTAGGTCTCAGGGCAGCGTATTCAGGGGGAATGCAGGACAGGCGAGACCCAGCTGGGTCAGAGCAAGAACGGGAACGGACACGGTAGTCACTTCAGTACCTTTTACTGGAGGAAATTCAGGCACATCCCGGAGCACTGTAGGGTGAAGGGTGAATATCAGGATCCTCCCCAATGAGCGGGTGTAGGGCCTCCTGTTTCTTGCCTCTGCGTAGTAAGTTTCTGACCTGCCTGGAGCTAGGCCTAACTTTGTCTCTGTCCTGCGCTGGCTGACCTTGTGGTAGGGCCTTCTCTAGGAGTTCACGCTCCCACTATGCGGGGCCTAAGTGTCTCCTGGCTCTGTTGCGTATCAGCACCTTAGCGATCCTGGGACTTGTAGTTCTCCAGGGATTCCGGTTATGCCTTACTGAATCTAGCTAGCAGGAGCCTCGTGCTCCACTGCTGAACTATTAACTGAGTTCTCTAGACTAGACTGAGCTCCACTGCAGACTGACCTCTCTTAGGCTTCTCTACTGCAGGAACTCTTCAGAGGAACTGAACTGCCTAGCTCCACCTTCCCTATTTATATCCCTAACGGGCTCCCTCTGCTGGTCTGAGGTGGAAGGTGGAGATGTGTGAATGTTTATGGGGGCCTCTTGTGGAGGATTCCATCAATACACTCTTCTAGGATCTGTGATACCAAGCACAGCGGGGCGTCACAGATGCTATTGACGACGAGGTTAGGTTGCGCCTTCCTGGACAGAGACGGAGTACTGGAAGCACGTCAACAACTGCATCCTCAACCACAACTCTGCCTCTGACCACAAGTCGTAGTGGCTCTTCAGGTCGTATGGGCTCTAAGCCTTGCATAGCCTGGGCATTTATTCAGAATGATAAGGATGATCCAACTCACGTTATCTGTAAAATTTGTCACCAAAAGCTAAGTAGAGGCCAAAAAATCCATAGTTTGAGTACTTCATGCATGTACCGTCACATGGATATGAAGCATAAGCTGCAGTGGGAAGCTCACTGTGCTACAATGTGTCCTAGCAGGCTGGGCCAAACACCGTCTGCCCCATCTTGTGCATCCGCGGCCTCTTCATTCTCTGTGACTGGGGGGACAGCAGTCACACATGTTTTTGGACGCAGACCTGCCACCTCTTTACCTGCAACAGCCAGTGTGATTGGCAGGTCGTCAGTTCATTGGGAAGTGGAAACACCTGCTGGTGTTGAGCGCTCTCTGACATCGAGAGCACCACCTTTGGATCAAGGCAACCTAACATGTCCGCCTGCATCTTCCTCACAGACCGGCAGTTTGCCGGGGACACCCTACTCAACCCCGTCTAAGCACAACAGCCAGCCCTCCGTCCCTCAGATGTGGACAAGTAAAAGACCATTTCCTCCTAGCCATGAGAAAGCTAAGAGGTTGAATTTCACCATCTGCAAGCTCTTGGCTACAGAAATGCTGCCTTTCAGCCTGGAGGACACAGTGGATTTTCGAGACCTTATGTCCGTCGCTGTGCCCCAGTACCAGATGCCCAGTCGGCACTACTTCTCAAAGAAAGGTGTGCCTGCGCTCCACCAGCATGTCGCACACAAAATCACCGCTTCTTTGAGAAAATCTGTGTGTGACAGGGTGCATTTCACAACAGTCACTTGGACGAGTAGGCATGGACAGGGGCGTTACATGTCGCTGACTGGGCACTGGGTAACTATGGTGACAGCAGGACAAGGGGCTGCTGTCCAAGTCTTACCGTCCCCACGAGTTGTGCGTCAATCCTCTTTATCTCGAAGTTCCTCCACTGCTTCTGCCTCATCAACCTCCTCTCGGTCCTCCACCTGCACCCAAAGCCTGTCTGGTAATGCCACCTGCTTTCTAACTGCGCAGAAGGAATCCTGCACACCTCCTTACTATGCTGGCAGCAGGGCTCAAGGCATCAGTGTTTACTTTGAAATGTCTGGGAAATGTGAGTCACACAGCTGAGGAGTTGTGGTCAGCTCTGGAGACCGAGTTTCATGAATGGTTGTCTCCACTGGACCTGCAACCAGGGAAGGCCGTGTGTGACAATGCTGCAAACCTGGGTGCAGCCCTTCGCCGGGGCAATGTCACACACGTGCCTTGTATAGCTCACGTGTTGAACCTGGTTGTCCATAAATTGTTAGCCCACTATCCCGGACTAGATGGCCTTCTGCAGAGGGCACAGTCGCTGTGTGCTCACTTCCGCCGTTCGCATCCCGCAGCTCAACGACTTACATCTCTACAGAAGTCGTTGGGCCTGCCAGTTCACCGGCTGAAATGCGATGTGCCGACACGGTGGAATTCAACTCTGACCATGTTGCAGCGACTGTGGCAGCACCGACAAGCCCTGGTGCAATACGTTCTGACGTATAGCCTGGGCCAATGAGATCCAGAGGTGGGGCAAATCACGCTGCAGGAGTGGTCTCAGATCAGGGACCTATGAAGTTGACGCGCCCCCTGGGCCGTGGGGTACCCTGAGCCGGGCCGGTAGACGCTGGGGGTTGTAGTCACTGTGGCGGTGACCCGGTCCGTGATCCAGGGCGGTCAATCCAAGGGTAATTTGTATATATGGGTTTTATAATGTCCGACTACGCCACCTCTGGAGTGGGGCAAAAAGGGCCGCCGCTGCGGAACAGTCCTCTGAAGCTAGTGGTTTTGCAGCAATGGTATTATTACTCACCACAGGAAGAGTGTAGCTTCAGGGCAGGTTGGGTGGATGATGGTGGTTGTAGTGCAGGGTGTCAGTAATGAACACAGAGTCCGTGTGATACAGTCCCAAGATCTTTACTCACAGTTGTTGCAGTCCAGATTACAGGTACCAGAGCAATCTCACCCGTCGTGCTGTGCGTACTGAGTGAGGGGCTCAGTCCACCCCCAGATAGCTCCGGAGTACTTAGCAGGACCCCCTTCTGTGTGTCCTTTCTCTGGCCTTCTCCCTGCACCTCACACCCAGTGACACTTCTATCCAGTATCCTCGGGCCTTGGCGGGCGACTTGTGTTCCGTCCCCTGGGTCCTATGTGGCTACCTTCTTAGTGAGACTGGTGTGGACTTTTACCTGCAGTACATGAAATGCTGCAGCCTCCGGTTTCTAGTTGAGCCTTGCTGTTTCTCCGCTAGTTGAGGGACCGGTTCCCCTTATCTGGCCTGACCCCTCTACCTCCTGGTAGCAGCAGGAGTACGGGTGGCCTTCTGCACGGCCCGTAGTCCTAGGGTCCCTTCGGTTCCTGGAGCCTTCCTGCTCCCACTCCTCTCTTCTCTCCTTCTGTCCTGGACCTCCCAGGCTAGGTCCGCCTCTGGAGCAGAGCTCATGCCGAGCCTCTGCTCCTGTCACTTTTCCTCCTCTGACTGGCTTGCTCTTTCTAAGATGGCTTCCTATTTATACTCTCCCTGTCATGTGCTCCGCTAAGCTGCTCCCCTAAGCACCCACTACATAGGACCCTCCCACCAGCTAGGGACCTGGGACTGTGCTCTCCCTTAGGAGCAATCTCGCCCTACCCCCACTGCGGGTATGTGTTGGATGCAGGTGTTAGGGTCCAGAGCCATATGCCTTCCTTACCTGAGGGTGAGATATCACACCTCTGGGTGAGATGCAGTAACTCTGTGGCAACTGAACCCTCAGGGGCGCCACACACCCTTCTGCACAGTTTTGAAATGGTGACGAAGATGTTTAGTGCTGACGACGATGCCATTATCAGCATGACTATTCCGGTGATTTACATGCTGGAGCACACATTAAACAGAATTCAGAGTCAGGTGGTGGGACAAGAGGAGGTGGAGGAAGTAGAGGAGGAGTCGTATGCGGAAGGGATAACATCTCCAAGGTCCAGACGGTTGGCAGCACCAAGGCGGCAGGCATGGGAGGGTGGGGGAGAGGGATTAACCAGGGCGCATGGTAGCAGCCAAACTGTTGAGGAGGGTGCAGGAGCCGAGGAAGAAGTGGAGGACGAACTGGCGATGGGCATGGAAGACTCATCAGATGAGGGAGACCTGGATCACATTTCTGTTGTGCGAGGTTGGGGGGAGAGGGCAGAGGAAGGAAGCATGATTCTTACCTCGCTACCAACACAACACGGACTTGTTGCTCCTGGATGCGCAAGACACATGAGTGCCTTCTTGCTGCACTACCTGCAACATGACCCTCAGATTGTCAGAATTCGAAGTAATCCCGACTACTGGGTTGCCACACTCTTAGATCCCCGGTACAAAAGTAAATTTGCCGAAATAATTCCTGCCATAAAAAGGGATTGACGCATGCAGGAGTATCTGCAGACGCTGTTGCAGAATCTTACATGTGCTTTTCCACAAAACACCAGTGGTGCACGTAGTGAATCTCACAGTTCTAACTTACCAACCGTGGGACTGTCGAGTCTTCATCACTCAAACCGTAACAGTAACACAGAATCTGCTGGTAACAGCAATTTTGTGGAATCGTTTCACCTCTTTTTTAGACCATCCTTTGCAAGGCCACAGGAGACAAGAGGTCTGACACATAGTCAATGCCTAGAGAGGATGGTGCAGGAGTATCTCCAAGTGAACATCGAAGCCATGACTGTGTCACTGGACCCGTGCTCATTTTGGTATTCCAATCTGGAAAAATGGCCGGAGCTCGCCACTCACGCCTTGGAGATCTTGTCATGCCCTGCAGCCAGTGTTCTCTCTGAACGTGTGTTCAGCGCTGCTGGTGGTGTGCTGACAGATAAGCGCACGCGTCTGTCCACTGAGAATGTAGACAGACTCACGTTCATAAAGATGAACAAATCATGGATTCGCAAGGACTTTTCTACCCCTGTGTTATCCTTGGGAGACTAAAACCTTGAGGATTTGGTAAAATCACCTCACCAACCGTTTTAAGCAACTGTGGGGCTATTGATGCCACTTAACCCTAGAACGCATGACCATAAAAATCTACACTTTCATATACCTGGGGCCTTTTAGGCCTGTGTGCAAATAACATGGAATAACTCAAACTCAAATGACAAACAACTATATACAAGAATACCTAGAGTTTCAAAATTCTAACTAAAGTAATCTTGCAGAAAATAGAAAACAATTAACAGGGTGGGCCTGCGAAGCCCCAGGTATGCGTTCTAGGGTTAAGTGGTGTCTGTGCCACAATTTTGGGAAAAAATGGAGACTCTTTTTGGAGTCCCCTTGCTGTGTCTTACGTGACGTTGGCATCGTCAATTCCAGGTGGGTTGGGTCGCTCCCCCCCCCTTTTAACTGTAAGAAACTTCATACACTATGGCTTGGGGTAACACAGATGGTTGAGTCTGAAGAGCTGTTTACTCAGAGGTATGCTCCAAATCTTCAGTGTCTGCTAGTCAGCGTAGAATTTTTAACTGCATCTAGCCTAGGCAATACTTTGGGCGTAGTAGCCCAGCTGCGAAGCAAGCTGCACCGCCTGTGTATCTACTAAGAATTTTTAAATGCATCTAGCCTAGGCAGACTGTGGGACCCCCAACCAAACCCAGACGCTCAGCCCCCCTACCGCCCCCCTTTCCTTGACAATACAATAATGTAACTCTTACAACTGGATGGGTGAGGATCGGTCTCAGCTTTATTAACTCTTTATACTCATTCCATTAGAAAGGCATTTTATTTCTAAAATAATTCAGCTTGTTGCAGCATACCCTGGGTCTCCACTCCGGCAAGTTGGCCAACAAGTGTAACTCTCCAACATGTCCTTTGTATTTCCAGGCCACGGAGGATCCTGCGTACTCGTAAGCAGGACTCTGACCCCCACCCATCACTCTTAACGCTTGTTCCACTCCGTCCTGGAGTCCTGACAGGAATATGTCCAGTACAATATCCATTAAGTGAACAACGTCGGGCCGTATGAGGCCTGCTTTATCTCCTTCCAGTTGTCGGTGTCGTACCACTACACCGCCTCTGTCTCTTCTAAATTTTGCCATCCAAATATTTATTACCCGCCTTGTCCATTCGATGGCCGTGATGTCTCGTGCACCTTGCCATACCGCTATCGGCACAATCTCTGACCATACTATAGCTAGTTTTGTGAAAAATTCTCTGAAGCGCTCAGTGTCTAGTTTCATTATTGCCATTAGTTATGCGCTGTTGTGATGACCTACGTTGTTTCACCCGGCCTGTATAACTAAGATGACCGGACATCTTGCCTCTCTCCCTACCTTGATTACCTCCATTAGTACCTGTGGCCATAGCAGGCCTCTAATACCTCTGTAGTTGAAATATGTGTTATGAAACTCTAATTTCCTCCCGCCTGGGCAGACTTTCGCCCTTTTTTCTGCCCAATACATATACGAGTGGCCTATCACCCACACTGTTGGCTTAGCGTCACCTGTAAAAGAAACAAACCACGTTAGGATAACAAGTCCGGTCTTATGTATCTTGCCAAACACGTGGATCGCCATCTCCCTATCCTCTGAACTTCCGTTTCTGACAGTCCTGCTCTTGCTGCTTCCGTGGCCGCGCCTATGCGGAATGAGTGTGTCCCGTAATCTTTGGGGTGGTTCCCTGCCGATGTTATGCATTTATTAAATATAGCTTGGAACTGGTATCTTGATAATGGCATTCCATCAATGTGTGATAGGAAGAAATTACTTTGTGATCTGATGGTTAGATATGTTTTTACTATTGTTACCTGACTCAGTGTACCGTTTGTGGGTTGTAGAAGTACCCAAGTGCCCCTGCCCGCTGGAACCGTTTTCGATTTGTGTATGCGTAGACGTATTGCATTATTGGCTATGACTACGTCCTGGTGTAATAAGCCTCCACTGGTGGTAATTTTGGATTGAGGGACTAATTTGCTTATGCATAGCGCCCCGAAGAAGGCGATCACAAATGCAGTAGACAGTAGTGTTGCTTCAAATTGTGAGTGTCATGTTAATGGTGTTAGGGATATGATGTGAGAAATCAGTTTTAGTGACACGGGACGGGACGTCTACACTCCTGACTTGGCTGACCCCTTTTCCACCCTTTTATGGATTGTCTGATGATGAACCTTTGTCACATCTCCCCAATTCAGTAGTTGGAAGTGAAATGCTACTCCGGTCAGACACAGCTGCGCTGACGCCCCTGATATGCCCCTCATAATTAGCTGGTGGAGAAATTCTATGGTGACTTGTGATCTGGCTTGTTCCCATTGGTCAACCCGTCTGCCTGCTACTAGTCGTGTCCACTCTTCCCATGCCTTACCGTATGCTTGCCACGTCGACGGGGCAACTGACGCTCTGATTAATGGCATCAACTATTCGCCACTAGATCCCATAGGGAAGGTGGGCAACTGTTGCCCGATGGGTGGGCGTTGTGGAAGAGCTCTGTGAAAATCTGCCAATTGAATTGTTATAAAGCGTTAGCAGCAGCTTTAGACCCCTCAGCATAGTGGCTAGCGCGGACCCATACATTGTGTTTTAGGCACAGGAATGCTAGCCTGGGTAGTAGGCCTAGCACTGGGAGAGACGATGATGCCATCTTATTAATGCAGTGCACTAGGCAGGTGTTTTTTGTTATGAAGCGTATATTTTTGTAAGCCAGGCGCGCGCCCCATATTTCTATTGCTACCACTATTGGGAAGAAAAATTATTTTCAGGGTTAGATGCAGCTAAAAATTATTATTAATTTAAAAGCTGGTGGAGCTTGGTATAGATGGCCTAATACAATGAGTCCCACGCACTGCTAGAAGGCCAAATATTTTTTCAGAGCTAGATGCAGATAAAAATTATTTTTCATTTGCAACCTGATGGAGGTCAGTATAGATGGACTAATAGAGAAAGTCCCACACACTGCTAGAAGGCCAAATATTTTTTCAGAGCTAGATGCAGAAAAAAATTATATTCAATTTGCAACCTGATGGAGGTCAGTATAGATGGACTAAGAGAACAAGTCCAACACACTGCTAGAAGGCCAAATATTTTTTCAGAGCTAGATGCAGATAAAAATTATTTTTAATTTGCAACCTGATGGAGGTCAGTATAGATGGACTAATAGAGAAAGTCCCGCACACTGCTAGAAGGCCAAATATTTTTTCAGAGCTAGATGCAGATAAAAATTATTTTTCATTTGCAACCTGATGGAAGTCAGTATAGATGGACTAATAGAGAAAGTCCCACACACTGCTAGAAGCCCAAATATTTTTTCAGAGCTAGATGCAGACAAAAAATTATTTTTCATTTGCAACCTGATGGAGGTCAGCATAGATGGACTAATAGAGAAAGTCCCACACACTGCTAGAAGGCCAAATAATTTTTCAGAGCTAGATGCAGAAAAAAATTACATTCAATTTGCAACCTGATGGAGGTCAGTATAGATGGACTAATAGAACAAGTCCCACACACTGCTAGAAGGCCAAATATTTTTTCAGAGCTAGATGCAGATAAAAATTATTTTTAATTTGCAACCTGATGGAGGTCAGTATAGATGGACAAATAGAGAAAGTCCCACACACTGCTAGAAGGCCAAATATTTTTTCAGAGCTAGATGCAGATAAATATTATTTTGAATTTGCAACCTGATGGAGGTCAGTATAGATGGACTAATAGAGAAAGTCCCACAGACTGCTAGAAGGCCAAATATTTTTTCAGAGCTAGATGCAGATAAAAATTATTTTGAATTTGCAACCTGATGGAGGTCAGTATAGATGGACTAATAGAGAAAGTCCCACACACTGCTAGAAGGCCAAATATTTTATCAGAGCTAGATGCAGGTAAAAATTATTTTTAATTTGCAACCTGATGGAGGTCAGTATAGATGGACTAATTGAGAAAGTCCCACACACTGCTAGAAGGCCAAATATTTTTTCAGAGCTAGATGCAGATAAAAATTATTTTGAATTTGCAACCTGATGGAAGTCAGTATAGATGGACTAATAGAGAAAGTCCCACACACTGCTAGAAGGCCAAATATATTTTCAGAGCTAGATGCAGATAAAAATTATTTTGAATTTGCAACCTGATGGAGGTCAGTATAGATGGACTAATAGAGAAAGTCCCACACACTGCTAGAAGGCCAAATATTTTTTCAGAGCAAGATGCAGAAAAAAATTACATTCAATTTGCAACCTGATGGAGGTCAGTATAGATGGACTAATAGAACAAGTCCCACACACTGCTAGAAGGCCAAATATTTTTTCAGAGATAGATGCAGATAAAAATTATTTTGAATTTGCAACCTGATGGAGGTCAGTATAGATGGACTAATAGAGAAAGTCCTACACACTGCTAGAAGGCCAAATATTTTTTCAGAGCTAGATGCAGATAAAAATTATTTTTAATTTGCAACCTGATGGAAGTCAGTATAGATGGACTAATAGAGAAAGTCCCACACACTGCTAGAAGCCCAAATATTTTTTCAGAGCTAGATGCAGACAAAAAATTATTTTTCATTTGCAACCTGATGGAGGTCAGTATAGATGGACTAATAGAGAAAGTCCCACACACTGCTAGAAGGCCAAATAATTTTTCAGAGCTAGATGCAGAAAAAAATTACATTCAATTTGCAACCTGATGGAGGTCAGTATACATGGACTAATAGAACAAGTCCCACACACTGCTAGAAGGCCAAATATTTTTTCAGAGCTAGATGCAGATAAAAATTATTTTTAATTTGCAACCTGATGGAGGTCAGTATAGATGGACAAATAGAGAAAGTCCCACACACTGCTAGAAGGCCAAATATTTTTTTCAGAGCTAGATGCAGATAAATATTATTTTGAATTTGCAACCTGATGGAGGTCAGTATAGATGGACTAATAGAGAAAGTCCCACACACTGCTAGAAGCCCAAATATTTTTTCAGAGCTAGATGCAGACAAAAAATTATTTTTAATTTGCAACCTGATGGAGGTCAGTATAGATGGACAAATAGAGAAAGTCCCACACACTGCTAGAAGGCCAAATATTTTTTCAGAGCTAGATGCAGACAAAAAATTATTTTTAATTTGCAACCTGATGGAGGTCAGTATAGATGGACTAATAGAGAAAGTCCCACACACTGCTAGAAGGCCAAATATTTTTTCAGAGCTAGATGCAGATAAAAATTATTTTGAATTTGCAACCTGATGGAGGTCAGTATAGATGGACTAATAGAGAAAGTCCCACACACTGCTAGAAGGCCAAATATTTTTTCAGAGCTAGATGCAGATAAAAATTATTTTTAATTTGCAACCTGATGGAGGTCAGTATAGATGGACTAATAGAGAAAGTCCCACACACTGCTAGAAGGCCAAATATTTTTTCAGAGCTAGATGCAGGTAAAAATTATTTTTAATTTGCAACCTGATGGAGGTCAGTATAGATGGACTAATTGAGAAAGTCCCACACACTGCTAGAAGGCCAAATATTTATTCAGAGCTAGATGCAGACAAAAAATTATTTTGAATTTGCAACCTGATGGAGGTCAGTATAGATGGACTAATAGAGAAAGTCCCACACACTGCTAGAAGGCCAAATATTTTTTCAGAGCTAGATGCAGAAAAAAATTACATTCAATTTGCAACCTGATGGAGGTCAGTATAGATGGACTAATAGAACAAGTCCCACACACTGCTAGAAGGCCAAATATTTTTTCAGAGATAGATGCAGATAAAAATTATTTTGAATTTGCATCCTGATGGAGGTCAGTATAGATGAACTAATAGAGAAAGTCCTACACACTGCTAGAAGGCCAAATATTTTTTCAGAGCTAGATGCAGATAAAAATTATTTTTAATTTGCAACCTGATGGAAGTCAGTATAGATGGACTAATAGAGAAAGTCCCACACACTGCTAGAAGGCCAAATATTTTTTCAGAGCTAGATGCAGATAAAAATTATTTTGAAATTGCAACCTGATGGAGGTCAGTATAGATGGACTAATAGAGAAAGTCCCACACACTGCTAGAAGGCCAAATATTTTTTCAGAGCTAGATGCAGACAAAAAATTATTTTGAATTTGCAACCTGATGGAGGTCAGTATAGATGGACTAATAGAGAAAGTTCCACACACTGCTAGAAGGCCAAATATTTTTTCAGAGCTAGATGCAGGTAAAAATTATTTTGAATTTGCAACCTGATGGAGGTCAGTATAGATGGACTAATAGAGAAAGTCCCACACACTGCTAGAAGGCCAAATATTTTTTCAGAGCTAGATGCAGACAAAAAATTATTTTTAATTTGCAACCTGATGGAGGTCAGTATAGATGGACTAATAGAGAAAGTCCCACACACTGCTAGAAGCCCAAATATTTTTTCAGAGCTAGATGCAGATAAAAATTATTTTGAATTTGCAACCTGATGGAGGTCAGTATAGATGGACTAATAGAGAAAGTCCCACACACTGCTAGAAGGCCAAATATTTTTTCAGAGCTAGATGCAGACAAAAAATTATTTTGAATTTGCAACCTGATAGAGGTCAGTATAGATGGACTAATAGAGAAAGTCCCACACACTGCTAGAAGGCCAAATATTTTTTCAGAGCTAGATGCAGATAAAAATTATTTTGAATTTGCAACCTGATGGAGGTCAGTATAGATGGACTAATAGAGAAAGTCCCACACACTGCTAGAAGGCCAAATATTTTTTCAGAGCTAGATGCAGGTAAAAATTATTTTTAATTTGCAACCTGATGGAGGTCAGTATAGATGGACTAATAGAGAAAGTCCCACACACTGCTAGAAGGCCAAATATTTTTTCAGAGCTAGATACAGACAAAAAATTATTTTGAATTTGCAACATGATGGAGGTCAGTATAGATGGACTAATAGAGAAAGTCCCACACACTGCTAGAAGGCCAAATATTTTTTCAGAGCTAGATGCAGAAAAAAATTACATTCAATTTGCAACCTGATGGAGGTCAGTATAGATGGACTAATAGAACAAGTCCCACACACTGCTAGAAGGCCAAATATTTTTTCAGAGCTAGATGCAGATAAAAATTATTTTGAATTTGCAACCTGATGGAGGTCAGTATAGATGGACTAATAGAGAAAGTCCTACACACTGCTAGAAGGCCAAATATTTTTTCAGAGCTAGATGCAGATAAAAATTATTTTGAATTTGCAACCTGATGGAGGTCAGTATAGATGGACTAATAGAGAAAGTCCCACACACTGCTAGAAGGCCAAACATTTTTTCAGATCTAGATGCAGATAAAAATTATTTTGAATTTGCAACCTGATGGAGGTCAGTATAGATGGACTAATAGAGAAAGTCCCACACACTGCTAGAAGGCCAAATATTTTTTCAGAGCTAGATGCAGGTAAAAATTATTTTTAATTTGCAACCTGATGGAGGTCAGTATAGATGGACTAATAGAGAAAGTTCCACACACTGCTAGAAGGCCAAATATTTTTTGAGAGCTAGATGCAGATAAAAATTATTTTTAATTTGCAACCTGATTGAAGTCAGTATAGATGGACTAATAGAGAAAGTCCCACACACTGCTAGAAGGCCAAATATTTTTTCAGAGCTAGATGCAGATAAAAATTATTTTGAATTTGCAACCTGATGGAGGTCAGTATAGATGGACTAATAGAGAAAGTTCCACACACTGCTAGAAGGCCAAATATTTTTTCAGAGCTAGATGCAGACAAAAAATTATTTTGAATTTGCAACCTGATGGAGGTCAGTATAGATGGACTAATAGAGAAAGTTCCACACACTGCTAGAAGGCCAAATATTTTTTCAGAGCTAGATGCAGGTAAAAATTATTTTTAATTTGCAACCTGATGGAGGTCAGTATAGATGGACTAATAGAGAAAGTCCCACACACTGCTAGAAGGCCAAATATTTTTTCAGAGCTAGATGCAGACAAAAAATTATTTTTAATTTGCAACCTGATGGAGGTCAGTATAGATGGACTAATAGAGAAAGTCCCACACACTGCTAGAAGGCCAAATATTTTTTCAGAGCTAGATGCAGATAAAAATTATTTTGAATTTGCAACCTGATGGAGGTCAGTATAGATGGACTAATAGAGAAAGTCCCACACACTGCTAGAAGGCCAAATATATTTTCAGAGCTAGATGCAGACAAAAAATTATTTTGAATTTGCAACCTGATAGAGGTCAGTATAGATGGACTAATAGAGAAAGTCCCACACACTGCTAGAAGGCCAAATATTTTTTCAGAGCTAGATGCAGATAAAAATTATTTTTAATTTGCAACCTGATGGAGGTCAGTATAGATGGACTAATAGAGAAAGTCCCACACACTGCTAGAAGGCCAAATATTTTTTCAGAGCTAGATGCAGGTAAAAATTATTTTTAATTTGCAACCTGATGGAGGTCAGTATAGATGGACTAATAGAGAAAGTCCCACACACTGCTAGAAGGCCAAATATTTTTTCAGAGCTAGATACAGACAAAAAATTATTTTGAATTTGCAACATGATGGAGGTCAGTATAGATGGACTAATAGAGAAAGTCCCACACACTGCTAGAAGGCCAAATATTTTTTCAGAGCTAGATGCAGAAAAAAATTACATTCAATTTGCAACCTGATGGAGGTCAGTATAGATGGACTAATAGAACAAGTCCCACACACTGCTAGAAGGCCAAATATTTTTTCAGAGCTAGATGCAGATAAAAATTATTTTGAATTTGCAACCTGATGGAGGTCAGTATAGATGGACTAATAGAGAAAGTCCTACACACTGCTAGAAGGCCAAATATTTTTTCAGAGCTAGATGCAGATAAAAATTATTTTGAATTTGCAACCTGATGGAGGTCAGTATAGATGGACTAATAGAGAAAGTCCCACACACTGCTAGAAGGCCAAACATTTTTTCAGATCTAGATGCAGATAAAAATTATTTTGAATTTGCAACCTGATGGAGGTCAGTATAGATGGACTAATAGAGAAAGTCCCACACACTGCTAGAAGGCCAAATATTTTTTCAGAGCTAGATGCAGGTAAAAATTATTTTTAATTTGCAACCTGATGGAGGTCAGTATAGATGGACTAATAGAGAAAGTCCCACACACTGCTAGAAGGCCAAATATTTTTTCAGAGCTAGATGCAGATAAAAATTATTTTTAATTTGCAACCTGATTGAAGTCAGTATAGATGGACTAATAGAGAAAGTCCCACACACTGCTAGAAGGCCAAATATTTTTTCAGAGCTAGATGCAGATAAAAATTATTTTGAATTTGCAACCTGATGGAGGTCAGTATAGATGGACTAATAGAGAAAGTCCCACACACTGCTAGAAGGCCAAATATTTTTTCAGAGCTAGATGCAGACAAACAATTATTTTGAATTTGCAACCTGATGGAGGTCAGTATAGATGGACTAATAGAGAAAGTTCCACACACTGCTAGAAGGCCAAATATTTTTTCAGAGCTAGATGCAGGTAAAAATTATTTTTAATTTGCAACCTGATGGAGGTCAGTATAGATGGACTAATAGAGAAAGTCCCACACACTGCTAGAAGGCCAAATATTTTTTCAGAGCTAGATGCAGACAAAAAATTATTTTTAATTTGCAACCTGATGGAGGTCAGTATAGATGGACTAATAGAGAAAGTCCCACACACTGCTAGAAGGCCAAATATTTTTTCAGAGCTAGATGCAGATAAAAATTATTTTGAATTTGCAACCTGATGGAGGTCAGTATAGATGGACTAATAGAGAAAGTCCCACACACTGCTAGAAGGCCAAATATTTTTTCAGAGCTAGATGCAGACAAAAAATTATTTTGAATTTGCAACCTGATAGAGGTCAGTATAGATGGACTAATAGAGAAAGTCCCACACACTGCTAGAAGGCCAAATATTTTTTCAGAGCTAGATGCAGATAAAAATTATTTTTAATTTGCAACCTGATGGAGGTCAGTATAGATGGACTAATAGAGAAAGTCCCACACACTGCTAGAAGGCCAAATATTTTTTCAGAGCTAGATGCAGGTAAAAATTATTTTTAATTTGCAACCTGATGGAGGTCAGTATAGATGGACTAATAGAGAAAGTCCCACACACTGCTAGAAGGCCAAATATTTTTTCAGAGCTAGATACAGACAAAAAATTATTTTGAATTTGCAACATGATGGAGGTCAGTATAGATGGACTAATAGAGAAAGTCCCACACACTGCTATAAGGCCAAATATTTTTTCAGAGCTAGATGCAGAAAAAAATTACATTCAATTTGCAACCTGATGGAGGTCAGTATAGATGGACTAATAGAACAAGTCCCACACACTGCTAGAAGGCCAAATATTTTTTCAGAGATAGATGCAGATAAAAATTATTTTGAATTTGCAACCTGATGGAGGTCAGTATAGATGGACTAATAGAGAAAGTCCTACACACTGCTAGAAGGCCAAATATTTTTTCAGAGCTAGATGCAGATAAAAATTATTTTTAATTTGCAACCTGATGGAAGTCAGTATAGATGGACTAATAGAGAAAGTCCCACACACTGCTAGAAGGCCAAATATTTTTTCAGAGCTAGATGCAGATAAAAATTATTTTGAATTTGCAACCTGATGGAGGTCAGTATAGATGGACTAATAGAGAAAGTCCCACACACTGCTAGAAGGCCAAATATTTTTTCAGAGCTAGATGCAGACAAAAAATTATTTTGAATTTGCAACCTGATGGAGGTTAGTATAGATGGACTAATAGAGAAAGTCCCACACACTGCTAGAAGGCCAAACATTTTTTCAGAGCTAGATGCAGATAAAAATTATTTTGAATTTGCAACCTGATGGAGGTCAGTATAGATGGACTAATAGAGAAAGTCCCACACACTGCTAGAAGGCCAAATATTTTTTCAGAGCTAGATGCAGGTAAAAATTATTTTTAATTTGCAACCTGATGGAGGTCAGTATAGATGGACTAATAGAGAAAGTCCCACACACTGCTAGAAGGCTAAATATTTTTTCAGAGCTAGATGCAGACAAAAAATTATTTTTAATTTGCAACCTGATGGAGGTCAGTATAGATGGACTAATAGAGAAAGTCCCACACACTGCTAGAAGGCCAAATATTTTTTCAGAGCTAGATGCAGAAAAAAATTATATTCAATTTGCAACCTGATGGAGGTCAGTATAGATGGACTAACAGAACAAGTCCCACACACTGCTAGAAGGTCAAATATTTTTTCAGATCTAGATGCAGATAAAAATTATTTTTAATTTGCAACCTGATGGAGGTCAGTATAGATGGACTAATAGAGAAAGTCCCACACACTGCTAGAAGGCCAAATATTTTTTCAGAGCTGGATGCAGATAAAAATTATTTTTAATTTGCAACCTGATGGAGGTCAGTATAGATGAACTAATAGAGAAAGTCCCACACACTGCTAGAAGGCCAAATATTTTTTCAGAGCTAGATGCAGATAAAAATTATTTTGAATTTGCAACCTGATGGAGGTCAGTATAGATGGACTAACAGAGAAAGTCCCACACACTGCTAGAAGGCCAAATATTTTTTCAGAGCTAGGTGCAGACAAAAAATTATTTTGAATTTGCAACCTGATGGAGGTCAGTATAGATGGACTAAAAGAGAAAGTCCCACACACTGCTAGAAGGTCAAATATTTTTTCAGAGCTAGATGCAGATAAAAATTATTTTGAATTTGCAACCTGATGGAGGTCAGTATAGATGGACTAATAGAGAAAGTCCCACACACTGCTAGAAGGCCAAGTATTTTTTCAGAGCTAGATGCAGACAAAAAATTATTTTGAATTTGCAACCTGATGGAGGTCAGTATAGATGGACTAATAGAGAAAGTCCCACACACTGCTAGAAGGCCAAATATTTTTTCAGAGCTAGATGCAGAAAAAAATTATATTCAATTTGCAACCTGATGAAGGTCAGTGTAGATGGACTAATAGAACAAGTCCCACACACTGCTAGAAGGCCAAATATTTTTTCAGAGCCAGATGCAGATAAAAATTATTTTTAATTTGCAACCTGATGTAGGTCAGTATAGATGGACTAAAAGAGAAAGTCCCACACACTGCTAGAAGGCCAAATATTTTTTCAGAGGTAGATGCAGAAAAAAATTATATTCAGTTTGCAACCTGATGGAGGTCAGTATAGATGGACTAATAGAACAAGTCCCACAGACAGCTAGAAGGCCAAATATTTTTTCAGAGCTAGATGCAGAAATTTTTTTTATTCAATTTGCAACCTTATGGAGGTCAGTATAGATGGACTAATAGAATGATGCTATGCCCAAAAGGTTTTACTTCACTAGGTGCAGTAAAAAAATTGGTATTCTGTACACAGGTGGTGTATCTTGCAACACAGATAGGCTACTCCACTGACTAACACACTCTGCAATAGGCCAAAAAGGATTAGCTTTGCTAGATTCAGCCAAATGCTGTTAAAAAAACATGCACAGCACTGGCACAGACCTGCCTGGCAAAAAGTGATAGGAACTGATGTAACCTAGCCCTGAAAAGGACTGCAATTACAATTAGTCTTTACTCCCAACCTATCTATTTAAGAGCACAGACCTGCCTGATAAAAGTCGTATGAAATGATGTAACGTAGTCCTTAAAAGAACTGCAATCACAACTTTTCCCTACTCCCAAGCTATCTGTAGATTTGTGCGAAAATTGGCTTTAAATTAACGAGGTATAGCGCACACAGCAACAGCGGTGCCGTCTAACACGCAGCTGCAGCAGTGAGAAAATGGTGACGACGGGGAAAATGGCTGGGTCTTATAGGGCAAGGACATGTGACATACACTGCCAATGACACATGCCCTTGCTTGTGTGAAAAAAAGCACTTCGCTCCGTGTGTGCGCTGCTGATAGGCTGACAGATTGCACCTCCCCACTATAAATGCGGGAAAGAGAAAAAAAAATGGAGATCTTCATTATTCCTGCAGAGATCCATCCCCTGCCCCTCCCCCCGCCCCGCTGTACACTCAAACTGCGTATTAACATTAATTTTCATCATTACTGAGAAAAAATCCAGTTATCATTTTGGTGCACGAACAGTTATCGAACATAACCTCGAACAGCCGAATTTTTCTCAAATCGTTCGTGTTCGCTGAATGGCTCGAACACCGCCCAAAACAGCTCGAATTTGAGATTGGCGAACAGTTCGAGTCGAACAACGCTCATTTCTACTAAGAATGAGTGAGCACTAAAATGCTCGAATGTTCGTTACTTGAACCAAGCAATTCCTAATGCTCAGATGCTCATTTTGAGTAATGAGTATAATGGGAGTCAATGGGAAATCTGAGCATTTTTCCGGCAGACACTACAAGGAGGTCTGGGGGACAGTGAAAATGTTGAAATGGATGGAAAAAGTGCTGAATGGATGGAGAACAGCATGGGGAAGACCCCTGGAAGCATCTCTGACTCCCAGATCTCTGCTGAGAACAATGGTGTCACACTTTTACTACACTTTAAGGACGGACAATAAAACATTCAAAATCAGAAGAGAAATTGGAGCTTACAGGAAAAAATTGTTAACAAGCATTTTTTCCTGTACAATAATTTGTACATAAGGCAAAATTTAAAAGGGATTTTAAAAAAATGATTTAAGAAAACCAAAATTTAAATTTATATATAAAAATTGGAAATTTCAATATAATTTATGAAGGAAGCAAAGCCTGCCAAAAATTACAAGCAGGGTCATCCATACACCCTTGAAGGCACCAAGTGTATAACCTCATTCAAACATTGTGAACAACATGTAATTGTGGTACTCGTACACTAATAAAAGCTCTGCACACAGTGCAAAGCCTGCCAATAATTGTAAGCAGAATCATCCATACACCCTTGAAGGTATCAGCTGTAGTAACTCATTCAAATATTAAGAAAGTGTAGTTGTAATACTTCTACACTCTTAAAGGCCCTGTACACAGTATAAAGCCAGAAAACAATTATAAGGAGGGTCATCCATAGTCCCTTGAAGGCAACAACTGGAAGGCCTCAGTAAAATATTAAGAAAGTATAACTTTGGTACTTCTACACTCATAAAGGCTCTGCATACAGTGCAAAGCAAGAAAAAAAGTTATAAGGAGGGTCATCCATAGGCCATTGAAGACAACAACTGGAGGGTCTCATTCAAATATTAATAAAGTGTTGTTGTGGTACTTCTACACTTTTAAAAGTGGGTCATCCATAAACCCTTGAAGGCAACAGCTGGAGGGCCTCATTCAAATATTGAAGGTTAAAAACACTTAATGTACGGTCATCTGGTTGTGTGGAAAAGTCAGAGCTAATCCAGGCTTTGTTCATTTTTATCAGAGTGAGCCTGTCAGCATTTTCTGTTGACATGTGAAAGCGCCTGTCTGTTATGACCCCGCCAGCGGCACTAACAATCCGCTCAGACAAGACGCTAGCGACTGGGCAGCACAACACCTCCAAGGTATAGAGAGACAGCTCATGCCAGGTGTCGTGCTTTGAGACCCAATAGTTGAAGGTCGCAGAGGAATTAAGGAGTACGCTGGTTTGGTCAGCCCGTTAATGCTTGACCATCTTTAAAAACCTTTCCCTCTGTGTCAAAAATACCCAGTCTTCAGGGTCTGGATGCTTGGAGGGTGTTATGAAATTGGCCAAGGCCTTTACAGTGTACCCCTGCCTCTGGTGTACCTGGTGTGTGTCTCCCTCACCTCTTCTCCTTGGTTGGGCAAGGAAGCTTGCCCCCGAACCTAGCATTGTTTGGTGGGAATTTTTTCAAAATATTTTCCATAATGGCCTTCTGGCATAGCACAAGTTTAGAAGACCTCTCCGCGTCAGGAAGAAAAGATACAAGGTTTTCTTCGTAGCGTGGGTCTAGCAGGGTGAAATACCTGTACTCTTTTTTGGCCAAGATGAATATAACGGGAGGGTCATGGGAAAGGCAGCGGTACATAATTTCGGCCACATTCGCCAAGCTTCCTAGAGCCAACACTTCACTGTCTCCACTATGATGATGACTCTCCATCTCCTTCTCCTCCCTCTCTTCCTCCTCATTCCCCTCCTCAGCCCATAAACGTAGGAGAGACTGGCTGAAACTTGTTTGGGTACTAGCCTTTGTTGCACTACAACCAGATCATGTTCCTTCTCCTCAGCCTCCACCTCCTCATTGTTACCCAATCTACGCTGAGCAGATGAGATGAGGTTTTGCTAGGTAGTATCTCCCTGTCTCATGTCTTCCTCCATCTCCACCTGGTCCGCATGCAAAGCTTCATGTTTAATTGTGAGCAGCGACTGTTTAAGTAGACACAGAAGCGTATCGTTGTGCTGATTATGGCATCATCACTGCTCACCATCTTTGTGGCATGCTCAAAGTCTTGGAGAACAGCACAAATGTCAGCCATCTATGCCCACTCTTCAGTTGTTATATGCGGAGGCTGACCAGAATACTATCGGTCGTGTTGGATCTAGCATTCGACAACTGGCCTCTTCTGATTGCAAAGCCTTGCCAGCATGTGCAGTGTGGAGTTCCAGCACGTGGTCATGACACACACCAGCCGGGAAGCTGGCACTTCCATGCGCTACTGCAGCACTGTCAGAGCGGCAGCAGCTGTAGCTGACTCGCGGAAATGGTTGCAGATGCGGCATACCTTGACATGAAGCTCTGGTAAAATTGGGTAGATTTTCTGTCGTTAAGTGGACAATCCCAGGAAGTACGTTGGTAAGTACACATGTGATGTTACTGGACACGTGCTAGTACAAGGAGGGGACGCTACAGTGGGAGAAATAGTGGCGGCTGGGGACCGAGTACCGAGGGGACGGCTGCCGCCATCAGTAGGCAGAAATCCTCCTTGTCCACAAGCCTAAATGGAAACATTTCCGTGGCAAGCAGCCTGGAAATGTGCCCGTTTAGCATTTGTGGCTGTGGGTGGCTGGTAATTTTTTTTTTTTGTTCCAAGACCTGGAATAGGGACAGTTGAGTGCTGTGCTGGGAAAAGGATTCAGAAGTGCCTGATGATGGTGCCTCAGAATGTGCAAGGACAGGTGCAGGGCAGAAGGCATCTGTGCCATTGTCATGGACAGGAGATTGGGAAGCACCTATCACAGGGGAAGATGCAGTGGTGTCACCTGCTGGCAGCAATTGTGGATCCAGGCATTCAGTCCACCAAGTCAAGTGTTTAGATGGCTTATGCCTGATCATGCTGATGGTCAAGCTCTTAGTTGTCAGGCCTTTGCTGATCTTGGCATGGCACCAATTGCAAATGACCATTTTTTTTTGTCTCAGAACTCTCTTTAAAAAAGTCCCAGTCTGGCAAACACCTAACTCTTTGATGCAGAAATTAACGAGTGTCGGTTCTCTGTGAAACAGTTGCCACCATCTCCCTCTGGTCACTCCACTGCTTCTTTCTGCCTGTTATGGTGCTGCTAATCCCTCCACTTCAGTGCTGCTGGCCTCGCTCTGCACGCCAGCTTCCCAGGTTGCGTCAGTGACTTGCATTATTCACCACTTCACCTTCCACTGCTGCACTCTGGTCCTCCAGACTTGGTGATTTAACAACAGCCTGATTTATATGCAACTGTGCCTCATCATTATCCACCTCCTTAGACAAAATTTTCTGTTCCCCACAGTCATCTTCCTGTGACAGTTGCTGCTTTACATTTTGTGCATCACTAAACAGCATGTCCTCCTCTGCCTCTTGGAACATGCAGGATGAGAGGCCACAATCAAGAAATGATTATGTAAAGAGATCCTCGGAGTGTCCTAGTGTGGGATAATTGGTCTCCTGGGACTCAACATGGTGGGAGGAAAGAGGATTATGGGGAGAATTAAGTGATCCAGACTCTTGGCTGGTGAGACTGGACCATGTGGAAGACTGGGTGGTGCTTGCAAGCATGCTGGAAGCATTATCTGCTATCTAACTGACTACCTGTTCACACTGGTGTGGCTTCCGATGTGGTGTACCGTGCCTCCCTGCAAAGTGGAACAGGAAGCTATGTGTCATGGATGCACGTGTGTGCTGTAGTTGTACCAGCCACAAATCCTCGCCGTCTGCGTGCACCATCATCAGCACTTCCACTTCCCCATCCCTTTTCGCACCCCATATGCATTTTCTAATTGCTAGGTCTCTGGAAAACAAGTTTATTTGATTAATTGAAACTAAATTTTTTAATAAAAAAAAAATATGGTCACCTGTAGAAAGTCATGTGTTTTTTTTTACAGTTCAAACCACCGTAATTTCATGCAAAACTGGTTAATCTGAAGGGATGACAATAGTCAATTTTTTGAAAAAAAAATGTGGCCACCTGTAGCAGGCCAAGTGTTTTTTTACATTTCAAACCACAGTAATTTCACACAAAACATATTAAACTATAAGGCCACGGCCCCATTATAGGTATTTGGTCAATATTCGGTCAGTATTTTTTCTCAGGAGTGGGAGCCAAAACCAGGAATGGGTGATAAATGCAGAATTGCTGCACTTGTTTCTATTATACCTTTTCTCTGATTGTTCCTGACCTAGTTTTTCCTCCCACTCCTGAGAAAAAATACTGACCGAATAATGACCAAATACTGATAGTGGGACCATGGCCTAAGGATGACAATAGTCAATTTTTGGAACAAAAAATGTGGCAGAGCTTTTTTTATTTTTTTATTTCAAACCACCATAATTTCAAACAAAGCAGATTAAACTGTTTTAATGACAATAGTCATTTTTTGGAACAAAAACAAAAAAGTGGTAATGTGCAGTAGCTATATGTTTAGCAGCGGACTGCAAAGCCCTAAGCCCTACCTAGAGACTGTATTCAGCAACTCTATTCAAAAACTCAGTATGGTCATTTGTCACACGCAGGCACACACTCTGACAAATATTTTAGATTTTTTTTCTTCTGTAAAAAACTATGGTGCTTTAATGCATTTGCTTTTTAGTGCATTGGGAATGTGGAATTCTCAAATTGTATTTTGAGCACCTCAGAGCTATGCAGTCTCCTTGCAGCCTGCTTACTTTATTACTTTATGTTATCTAGCAGGCTTTCCACCTTGAGTGACAGCTCTAGCGAAAAGTAGAACTGTAGTATTAGTAGTATTATATAGCTCATCACAAGTTCTACTATAACATATTCAGCTGTCTGTGGTTTGTTCTGAGGCTATACTGTTATCACAGTATTTACATATGAGATAACATTTGAACTAGCACACAGCATTGGACAGTGAGAACAGAGAGAGCTGTAATGAGGAGTCCTGCTCTGGTAATTATAACAGCATCTCTTCAGAAGATGAAATAGAGAGGAGGGAGGTGAGCAGCCAACTGCTGTATAGAGGGCTCAAGAATGGTGACTGGTATATTAGGAGTTGTTAACCTCTCTCCTGGAATATAAGTACTGCATACCTAACCTAATTTCGAAGAACAGGAAGAAGGACAAAGAATGTGGGCACAGTGGGCCGGGGAAAATTTTGGCCATGCCCATGGCCACACCGGAGTCCATTCTCAGATACCATTCTTTCTACCCTGACAGAACAAGATGTCATAGCGGTGGTGGCAGTGAGGGACATTCAGTAGGCACCCGAGACTGCAGGGCGTAAACCCAAATCCAGGACTGTCGGCTGTTTTCGGGACAGTTGTAACTAGAGATGAGCTGATCAATTCACAGGACTCCGGTCCAACATGCAGGTCAGCGGTAATCTGTGGCTGGACTTGAAGCTTGTGAATCTCTTACCTTCCGGCGTCCCTGGAGTGGCTTTTGATTAGCCATGGTTAGCGTGACGTTAGCTGTGCATCCTGCCCATCTCTAGGTGAGACATATGGATTTATTTTGATTCATTCATTCACAGTCATAGCAGCCAAAACTTTCTCATCTTTATGTAGCTTCACTATATATGTATATAGTATAGTATAGTATATCAAGGCTGCATTATACAATATATGTACACTTTAACTTTTGTGTCTCCCCCATTTCCTCAGACTGTAAGATTACGAGCAGGCACTCACTCCTTTTGATTTGAGAAATGCTTATTCGGTATTGTTTGTATAAGTCCCCCCTAAAATTGTAAAGTGCCGCGGAATATGTTGGCGCTATAAAAATAAAAATTATTATTATTATTATGTGGCTTTTTTGTGTCTGTAAGGTTGTGTTCACAAGTTGCAGAAATACGCTATTTTTTGTTTTCTGCAGGTGTCCGCACCAAACTACACAATAACAATCTTCTCTGATCACTGAATTTTTGCTGCATTTTTTAGGTATTTCCTTCATTATTGTATGTGTTTTTGGTGCAGATTAGACCTGCATTTTAAAGTGTTTTCTACAGTACAGAAAAGCTTTGATTCTGAACATAAAAAAGTGACTGCAGTTTTTTACATGTTTTTTAGACTCTACATAGAAGCCTCTAGAGAAAAAAAAGCACAAAAACCGCACAGTTCAGTAGCGCCTTTAAATACACAGTGGGTGCAGTTTTCATAAAATCACATACATTTTGCATGGACAGTTGAACACAGCAGAATTTCTGTGCAAAAATATCAGCAGAAAATATGCAGCATTTACGCTTCATGTGAACACAGTCTAAATGTCCAAGCAAAGTGGATGTGATTTCATAAAATCTCTGTCCTCTCTGTGTCTGAAGACGTTGAACTGTGCAATTTTTGTGCTTTTTTCTCTATAGGCTTCTATGTGTGGCTTGAAAAAAATACAAGGGAAAAAAAAGAAATGCCGTTGAATTTTTAAGCATGGAATCAAGGCTTTTCTGTAATATTTAAAAACCTTTAAAAATGTGGCTTCACTTCTACACCAAAAATGCATGAAATAAGGGGGAAACTGCATAAGTGAAACACAGCAAACACGCAAGAATCAGAGAAGATTGTTATTGCATCATGTGGCGAAGACACCTGCAGAAAATGTGCAGAAAAAAAAGGAGTAGAAAAATGGCAGCATTAACGCTACATGTGAACTTGACCTCAGCTTTACATTATTATTACATTTTTTGGGTTTAATAGAGAAAAAATATCAATGATGCCATTTTTTTACGCCATTTACTGAGCCCCATAATAAATAATCTGATTGCTGTGTTGTATGGATCAATATAGAGACTTCAAATATGTCCAAGTTATTTGCCAATTTGTGGTTTATTATTTTTTTAAAAAAGCGCATTAAAAATTACATTCTTGCAATTGTTTTTCATTATTTTTTAGTCATTTTATAGGAAGAAAAAAATATCTTTTATTCTCCCTCTAGAATACAGAGACATAGAAATACACTGCTGTGTACAATTATCAGTATAATCTGCCTGTGGAGTCTCAGCCTGCAATACATATCAAGTACAAAAAATTCTCCCAGTGACATCACCAGAGCCTGAGCTTTATCTCCTGCCTGTAATGTTGAAGTTTTTGAGTATGAGTACAAAGGAGACTCAGAAAAAGGGAAAAATTTACATTTTTGTAATTGCTTTTTATTATTTTTACTAGTTTTATAGGAACAAAAAAATCAGATTTTTTGTTCACCTCTAGTATACAAGAGACATAGAAATACACTGCTATATATATTGTATCTCAATGTATATGTACTGTATAATCTACTTCTGGGTACACTGCCTGCAATAGAGCTCAAGATTACAAAATTCTCCTATTTACATCATTATTGGCTTTGGCTCATAGCTGGATCTGCTGCCTGTGAGCATGGTAAAGGTGAGTTCAAGTCCTGGAGAGACCCAATTACAAACAAATTAAGGGAATATTATTAGTTACTTTTTGTCAGTGCAGAAAGATGCAGCAGTGTTCCTCACTACCCTCCAAGGAGGAGGAGGAGCAACAGAGTGATGACATCAAAGAAAGATAAGTATTAGAAGTCGGGACAAAGTCTTGACGTGGTGGGACTGAGCCTTCAAATCAGGACAGTCCAGCTAAATCTGGAAAGGTTGGGAGCTATGCTACTGTGAATACTTGGCCAAGTACTGCAGGTCAAACTGCATGGAAATGAGCTATACACAATAAAATATAAAATCTCTCATTGCAGTAGAATGGCAGAAGATAGAAAAAGAAAGTCAATATGAAACTTGCTTATTTCCATGCTGCCTAACTAAATAAAGCAATTTTAGAACATGACAATACTCTTTTAGGAAAAAATGTGTAATTGTAAATCAAATGCAGCTGTACAAATGTCAGCTACACCATATCACTGATGAATCACACTAAGTCTCCCGCTAGCAAGTGAGGCATTGCATTCCCAGACTATTTCTCTCATCTTTTTAACTGCTGCAGTTATTCAACATATTACTACTTTATCTAAAGTATTTGTTCAATGTTTTAGGTCTTTCTCTTCCTGTTTCTTTTGCTGAGCTTCAAGCTGTGATAAACTCTCACTATCTGAAAGTTATCCTAAAATGGCTGTTGCTTTGCCTGCTTAGGCTTTCATATAGGCTAAGATAGTTCCTAATAGGGTTGCCAGCTTTATTTCTTATCTTTTAATGAACACTATGGAAAACCATAATAAATCATAAATATTTTAAGATTTTTTATGGACAGGGGGAAAAAGTACCATAATTTTAAAGTGTGTCCAGAGATTTCTGAATGGTTGGCATCGTTAAGCTTTCTATACCATTTGATTCAACTACTGGGAAAAATTATGGGAAAGCTCATGTGGTTGCGCCAGAGGCCATGTTAGCCTTCTGCGACTAATGTTTAGAAAGTTGATAGCCATTTTTTGATGATTTGATTTGCAAATTCAACAGGACCTGTAAATTTCATTTAATTTAACTCAAATTTTATTTGCATTAAATCGATGTGATCATTTCTAATTACTGTATGTCATGTATATCATATCCTTTTTTTGCAAAGTAATGTCTGATAGTTAGATCTAAAGGTGTACACTGGCTCATACATCAATGATTGCTGCTAATCTTAAGTTGGACAATCTCTCATTTAGCCTACATATATAATTATAATTTCCCTTCGTACCACAGCTTGCTTTAGCCATTAATCTACAGTTAACATGAAGTTAATAACATTAAATGCACTGTACAAATTTATCCTTTCTCCATACGAATTACAGTGTTTCCCATAACGAAAATTGTAGAGTACTGTTAAACTAAAGAGGAGGTTGAACATGCACACCTTTGCTCCATTCATTGTCTATGGGACTGCCTGAAATACACAATGGCTGTGTGTGGCTTTTTCAGGTCAGTTCCATAGACAATACAAGTGTTCTGAGTTGAGCATGGTTCTCTGAATCCAGAATCCTGCTTTTAGGTTCCTGCTGCTCCAACAGTCAGACCCATAGTGATCACTAAGTTAGCCACTATTCTGTTAATACGGGATGACTTTTAATTTTTGGAATAATATCTATTTACTTAAAGTGTATCTGTTGTTTTAATTTTTATTTCATAAATCAATACTACAAATGAAAATATGCAACTTTATAATATATCTTATTAGAAAAATTGGCTTCCTTCTCTGCCAAAATTGATCAGTCATTATCAAAATTCTCAATTCTGAGGTAAAATCTGTATTCAGTGAAAGCAGACTTTTTCCAATACTAAGAGAGGAGATGGCAGTTACTACTGATAAGATTCTATCTTAGTAGGAGTAGGAGTTCCTCCTTCCTCCCATCTACATAGCAACTGCCATCTCCTACCTCGGTAATGGGAAAGTCTGTCTTTTTTTACAGGGGTGGGGCTATAAACAGTGATTTGGACTAGTCATTATTTTTTGGGAGTTTTGTTTTGATTTATTTATTTTTTTTTTTTTGCTTTTTTATTTAGATATTTGTTCATTTATTTTACACAACATGTCCTCAAAAAAGTTTTTAACCCCTTCACCCCCAGCCTGTTTTCAGCTTTCTGACCAGGCCAATTTTTTCAATTCTGACTAAACTATATGAGGTAATACTCTGGAATGCTTCAACATATCCCAGTGATTCTGAGCTTTTTCATGACATGTTGTACTTCATATTAGTGGTAAATTTAGGTCACCGTTTTAAAAATTACACCCCTCAAAGTGCTTCAAACCACATTCAAGAAGTTTATTAACCCTTTAAGGGCTTCATCAGAAAAAAAGCAATGTGGAAGGAAAAAATGAAAATGTTACCTTTTCTAACCAAAATATTAATTTAAATTGGCTGTACACCCCTCAAGAAACTTATCTAGTGGTGTGGTGAGCACCTTGAACCTTCTTGTGCTTCACAGAATTTCATGACGTTGAGCCTTGAAATGAAAAGATCACATTACTGTTGCTTTGGCACCAAATTATTCATTTTCACAAGAGTAACTGAAGAAAATAGACCTTACAATTTGTTGTGCGATTTCTCCTGAGTACCTCGATACCCCAAATGTGGTGGAAAATTACTGTTTAGTCACACGGCAGGGTTCAGAAGGGAAGAAGTGCCATTTGACTTTTGAAGAGCAAAATTGGCTAGATTCTATAGCGGATGCCATGTCGCATTTGAAGAGCCCCTGATATGCCTAAACAGTGGATATTCCCCACAAGTGACCACATTTTGGAAACTGCACACCTTAAGGAACTTATCTAGAATTTGTGGTGAGCACCTTGAACCTACAGATGTTTCACAGAATTTTAGAACATTGAGCCATGTAAATGAAAAAATATATATTTTTCATGCAAAAATGTTGCTTCAGCCACAATTTTTCATTTTTCACAAGGATAACAGGAGAAAATGGACAGTACAATTTGTTGTGCAATTTCTCCAGAGAATTCAGATAACCCATATGTGGTGGAAAACTACTGTTTGGGCCCACGGAAGGGCTTGGAAGGGAAGAAGCACCATTTGTATCACGGTTCCACCCCTCAATGAGTCTGGGATGCAGTTACTGACAGCTCAGCCACCCAATCTTGTACAGGGGCGTGCTGGAGCTGACAGTAGTGTGATTGACAGCTCGACCATCCAATCTGATATAGGGGTGTGCAATAAATGTCAGTGTGGTGATTGACAGTTCGGCTGTCCAACATGAGACTGGGAGGCACTGGCTATCTTCAGGTGCTCATTATTCCAGTTGAATGCCTGGCTACTTAACTGAGCTGTTTCCCCCAGACCTCTGCCAGATGTACATTCAGCTAGTGTGTGGTTTGTTTTCTGTGCCTTGAGTTCTGTTTAAT
The DNA here is from genome assembly GCF_046119375.1 of Phyllobates terribilis. Lineage (NCBI taxonomy): Eukaryota > Metazoa > Chordata > Amphibia > Anura > Dendrobatidae > Phyllobates > Phyllobates terribilis. The sequence goes on from NW_027362762.1 coordinate 376,840,406, forward strand.
GATCTTCTGTTGCCTGACCTTGGACTTTGTTCTGACCATACGTCTGTTTAACCCCTTCTGCTCTGATCTGCTTTCCTTCTGGAATTCTGATGTATGGAACGTTACCTGACTACGCCTGTGCCTCTTTCCTCTGTTTATGACGTACCCTCCTGGCTTTGATTTTGGACTCCTTGACTATCACGTCTCACAGCCTGGCCATGAAAAGTGACTCAGTGTCACATTAAGTCTGGCCCATACGCTTTTCTTTTTCGCCTGTATGGAGACTGTTCACACGCTTTGTGACCAGATGTCGAATTTGAAGCTGATGACTCAGGATCTGGCTAAGGAATGCCAGAGTCTGGAGTCATCACAATGTCAGCTGCAGGGTCAGATAACTAATATAATGAAAACCTCAGATAGCCCTTCACTGCCGGCAGTCACTGTGACGTCAATACCCACTGATGTACAGTTGGTCTCTCCAGAACTTGTAATAGACCTCTCTGATAAATTTTCTGGAGAGAGAGACCAGTTTAGGGTCTTCGGGGAGAGCTGTAGGTTATTGTTTACCGCGTGCCCCCGATCATCAGGGGAAAAGTTCCAGCGGGTGGCAATAATCATGTCCCTACTGCAAGGGGGCCCTCAGACCTGGGCATTTTCCTTTTCCCCACAGGCCACAGAACGTTTTTCTGTTGACACCTTCTTTGATAGTTTAGGACTGATATATAACTAACCCGACAGGATCCAGGTCGTTGAGGCTAAGATCATAAACCTGGCACAAGGGGGTCGCACAGTTGAGGACTACTGTACTGAGTTCTGGCATTGGTCCACTACAGTTCTGTGGAATGATGCAGCTCTCGGGTGCCTGTTCCGCAAAGGTCTTTCTGAAACCCTTAAGGACACCCTGGTCCTCAATGACGCTCCTTGTTCTCTGGCGGAGGCCATGACCCAGGCCATACGAATGGACCGTAGAATCCGTGAGAGACATGATGAATGGCAGGCTGCCCGTTACATTTACCTGGATCAAGGCCATTTACCGGAGGTGGAACCATTGGAGATCAGAGTTTCCAGTCTTGGTGTTGTGGAGAGAAGACACAGACAAGATCTCGGACTCTGTCTGTGCTGTGGTCTCTCTGGACATTTTCTCAAGGATTGCCCTACTCGTCCTCAGGCTACCAAACTATCAGGAGAACATCTGAGTCTGGGTGATGGCCAAGGAGGTCACCCAGACTCCCATGTACCTTTTCTTCCTCCTCCAGGGTACTGATAAATACTGTGTTATCCTTTGAGAACCAGGTGTTATCAACATTGGCTTTCATCGACTGTGGGTCTGCTGCTAACTTTATTGATTCAGGACTGGTTCTGAAGTTAGGGTTAGGGACAGTTAGTTTAGAAAGACCCTAGCAAGTCTTCACCCTTGACAAAACACCATTATTCAGGAATTTGGTCAAGAAGGTTATGGTGGAATTCACGCTTTAAGTAGGAGCTCTCTACTCTGAATCCTTCTCATTTTTTGTGTTGGATTATTTACCAGCTGGGTTGGTACTGGGGCTTCCATGGTTTCAAAGGCACAATCCTGTCATTGATTTGTGTCAGAGGGAGATTGTTAAACGGGACCCTAATTGTTGCAAGAAATGTCTAAAAACTGTACAAATATGCTAGTCTGAAGGGTCTGCCGGCGTACCTGAAGGACTTCGGAAATGTGTCCTCGGAAAAGGTGGCGGAGATACTACCTCCCCAGTGTCCTTATGATTGTGCAATTGAGCTTATTCCTTGTGCCAAACTGCCTAAAGCTCACCTTTACAATTTGTCTGGGCCTGAACGGGCCGCCATGAAAGAATATGTTAACGAAAGTTTAAGGAAGGGTCATATCCGTCCTTCCTGCTCTCCGGTAGCTGATGGGTTTTTCTTCGTAAAAAAGAAAGATGGGGGTCTCCGTCCTTGCCTTGATTTCCGGGAACTAAACAAAACCACGGTAAAAAATACATTCCCACTTCCACTCATCCCCGAGCTATATAATCAGCTTCTGGGGGCCAGGATATTCTCTAAACTTGATCTTAGAGGGGCTTGCAATTTGATACGCTTCCGGGAGGGTGATGAGTGGAAGACTGCGTTTTTAACGTCTGGGCGTCTGTTTGAAAACCTTGTCATGCCTTTTGGGTTATCCAATGCACCTGCTGTGTTTCAAAATTTTATGAATGATATTTTCTCTGATTGCATTGGAAGATATGCTATAATTTATCTGGATGATATTCCAATTTTCTCGCCTGATTTGGATTATCACCAGGAACATGTCCGGGTTGTGTTACAAAGGTTAAGGGAGAACTCTTTGTTTGCTAAATTGGAAAAATGTGTTTTTTCTGTTCAAGAAATTTTGTTCTTGGGTTCATCTTGTCTGCAGAAGGGTTTAAGATGGACCCTGGGAAGGTGCAAGCAATAATTGACTGGGTTCAGCCTCGTGATCGTAAGGCTTTACAGCATTTTCTGTGATTCACCAACTATTATAGGAAATTTATCAAGGGGTTTTCTCAGATTGCTAAACCTCTTACTAACCTTACACGTAAGGGGGCAAATCTCAAGATATGGTCGCTCAGTGCTGTCAAGGCTTTCGAAAAATTAAAAGAGTGTTTCATGTCTGCCCCCATTCTGATCCAACCAGATCTCCAAGAACCCTTCATTGTAGAGGTGGATGCTTCGGAGGTCAGAATAGGGGCGGTTTTGTCGCAGGGGCCCAAAACTTTGACTAACTTGCGTCCATGTGCTTTTTTGTCTAAGAAATTTTCGCCGGCGGAAAGAAATTATGATGTTGGGAATCGTGAGTTACTTGCTGTAAAATTAGCCTTTGAGGAATGGAGACATTTTTTGGAGGGGGCGGTTCATCCAGTTACTGTGGTGACTGATCACAAGAACCTAGCCTCCATTGAGTCAGCTAAAAGGTTAACTCCTAGACAAACCAGATGGTCCTTGTTTTTCTCAAGGTTTACTTTTTCGATTAAATTCAGAATGTGAAAGCTGAAGTATTGTCTCGTAGTCTCGATCCAGTTTCTCCTCCAGAACTTCCATCCTCCATTGTTACTCAGGGTATTGTGGTTTCTATAGTAACCACAAAATTGGAGGAGGAGATCCATAATGCCCAGTCATTGGCTCCTCCCGGTACTCCTGGGTCTAAATTATTTGAGCCTGTGTACCTAAGATTGCGTGTTACAGGAATTTCATGATTCTGTCTTAAGTGGTCATCCTGGGGTTACTGCTACACGGAAAGCCATTGCCAGACTTTTTTGGTGGTAATCCATGCTTAATAATATCAAAGATTTTGTATTTGCTTGTGAAGTCTGCGCACGCGCTAAAGTCAGTCATAGCCGGCCGGCCGGGGAATTGGCTCCATTGCCAATTCCAGAAGGACCATCGACTCATTTGTCCATGGATTTCACCACGACTTTGCCTCTGTCTAATAGGAAACCTGCTATCTGGGTGGTAGTGGACCAATTCAGCAAACAAGCTCATTTTGTTCCCTGGTCTGGATTACCTAATGTAGAGACACTCACCAGGTTGTTTATTTCCCATATTGTAAGGTTACATGGTATCATGGTATCTCTAAATTCTGGAGAGCTTTTTGTGGTAAACTCGGGATTGACTTGTCATTTTCATCTGTCTACCACCCTGAGACCAACGGTCAGACTGAGAGGACAATTCAATCTTTGGAACAAATTTTAAGGTGCTTTGTGGCTGCTCAGCAGAAGGACTGGTCTTCGTTTTTACCTCTCGCTGAGTTTGTCTTTAATAGTCGAGTGAATCAGTCTACTGGAACCTCTCCGTTTTTCTGTAATTATGGGTTTTATCCCCATTTTAGTGAATTTTCTAGGATTAGTTCTGAATGTCCTGGGGTGGAGATCACCGTACGAAGACTTGGGGATGTTTGGAAGGAGGTTCAAAAGAATATTGGGACTGCTCAGACTCGCCAAACACTGGAGGCCGATAGAAGACGTTCGGTGGGTCCTGTTTTTAAGATTCGGGATAAGGTTTGGTTGTCAACCAGGAACATTAAACTTAAAGTGCCGTCGGCAAAGTTGGGTCCAAAGTTTACTGATCCTTATGAGATCATTGAGGTGGTCAATCCAGTGGCATTCAGATTAAAGCTTCCTCCATCCCTTTGCATCCCTAACATCTTCCATAAATCCTTATTAAAAGAGTTTGTTCCCTCAGTATTGTCTCCCTCATCCCTGGCTCCTCCAGTTTCAGTCAACGGTGGCTTAGAATATGAGGTTCAGAGAATGGTGGATTCTCATAGGGTCTGTAATTCCCTCCATACCTCATCCACTGGAGGGGATACAGACCAGAGGAGATATCATGGGTCCCTGCTCGAGATGTGAAGGCCGATCGGTAAGTCAAGGCCTTCCATCTAAAGTTTCCTGGGAAGCCTGGGGGTCCGGTGGCCCCCCTTAGAAGAGAGGGTACTCTCACGGTTCCACCCCTCACTGTGTCTGGGATGCAGTTACTGACAGCTCAGCCATCCAATCTGGTACAGGGGCGTGGAATAGCTGTCAGTGTGGTGATTGACAGCTCGGCTGTCCAACCTCCAGACCCGGGTGCCATCTGCACATTGAAACGCATGGATTCCGCATGTACAGATGCAGTGATGCGGAATCCAGAATTTTACATCATTGGGCAGTGAAGAAAAATTATGACATTTTCATCAGAAAAATGTTGTTTTGACCACAGATTTTACATTTCACACAGGGAAGTAGGTAAAATGGCACCAAAATTTGCAACAGAATTTCTGCTGAATTTAGCAATACACCATAAGTGGCTTTATAGTACTGCTTAGCCACACTGCAAGACTCTGGAGAGAAGGAGCCCTATTTGCCTTTTGGAAAACAAATGATCGTAGAACAGTTTGCAGACTCCATAGACAGAGCCCCTAAGTGCAAAAGAGCTGTTTCCTTCCTGAAGCGACCTCATTTTGGAAATTACACCCATCTGGGAATTTATCTACAGGTGTAGTGACGATTTTGACTCCATTGGTGGTTTCCAGAAACAAGCAGCAGTGGATGTTGCTGAGTGAAAATTGCAAATCTGCCATTGTAGTTCCCGTACATTGCAGTGTCCATACATTGTACCCAGCTCATGCTTCTGGAGACATGGACGCTATAATTAGGTGGACTCTCAGAAATGCCAAACATGTGAAAGCTAAATGTGGTTTAGGCACACTGTGGGACTCAGAAGGGAGAGGGGCATTTGTGTTTGGGAATGCAGAATTTGTGGATTTCTTTTGGGGCAAAGAGCCATATAATTTTTCCAGAGCCTTTGTGCTAGTAGTAATGTGGAATTCCCCTATTTTTCCATTGACAGATGATGGTCCTGAGTGGGGTCTTGCTTTTTTTGGGGACTGAGTTGAAGCTTTTGTTGGGAACATTTTTCCATAACATTTTGGATCACATTTATCCTATGCTCTACGCTGAGCACTTACATTAAGGTTTCCGTATAATTCTCTGAGTGACATGATTCAGATGAAACCCCCAAGGGATCCATTCACTATAATGAGGCAGCAGACTTACTCTGAACTCCATCTAACCTCTGTCCAGTGGTGTCCTTCTTATTAGAAGTGCACAAAACTGTGGTCGACCTCGCATTTATGAACGCTTACAAAGACGGACACCACTGAACCATAGCACAGGTAGAGTCCACAGTGTCTCTATCCATCTCATTATAAGGAATCTTCCATCGTGGGTTCTGTCTAAATCACGTATTTCAGAGATTTACATGGAGACCCCGGTGCAAGCACTCAGCATACAGTGCAGGATAAATGTGATTTAAGTCTTATTGCGATCTCTAGGAGGCAAAATAAACAAAGCAATAGTAGGTCAAGAAATGGTTCTATTTATTTTTTAGGCTGTTCCACATGTTATATAAGTTTATTTGATTACTTTTTGCAATTAAGGCGATACCAGATTTATTTCTTTTTTATGTTTGGCTGTTGACACACACTAGTAAAAGCTTTTTATTGCAAAAACAAATTTTTGCAACCCTATATTTTGAGAGCCATAATTTTTCTATATATCTACCGACAGAGTCATGTGAGGGCTTGATTTTGCCGGACCAGTTACCGTTTTTATTGGTATTATTTTCAAGCATATAACATTTTTTGATCAACAAAATCCATCAATTCAGCAGTTATATTTTTGAGGGTTTTTTATGCTGTTCACCTTGTGGTTAAAGTGATAATGCAGCCTTTTTCTTCAGGTCAGTACGATTACAGTGATATCACATTTATCTAATTTTTTTATGTTTTGCCGCTTTTACACAATGAAAACTATTTTATAGAAAAAAAAGAATTGCTTTTTCATTGCTATATTCTGACAGCTATAACTTTTTTTTATTTTTTTGCTGATGGAGCTGTATAGCAGCTTATTTTTGCATTTTCAGCTATATCATTTTTATTTCTATATGACTTTTTATTCGTATTTTATTCCACTATTTGCTTGGCAGTGTTACGAAAAAGCATAGTTTTTTGCCACGTTTTTTATATAATTTTTTTACGGTGTTCATTGAAGGGGTTAACTAGAGAGACAGTTTTATAAGTCAGGAAATGGTGATACCAAATATGTGTACTTTTTTTTTTTTACATAAATATGTGTATCTATTGGTATAATATTTTTTTGTTCTTTATTTTGTATTTTTTAAAAAAATATTTATACTTTTCTTTCCTACTTTTTTTACTTTAACTTTTTAACTTTTTTTTTTACTTTAACTTTTTTTTACTCTGATCGCTGGTATAATGCATTGCAATGCATTATATCTGTCAGTGCTGCACTGACAGAAGTTTCTTAGACCATGCTCTGAGCATGGTCTAACAGGCTTGCCATAGCTGGATGACTCGGAGGTCGTCATGATGACCTCGGGTTGCCATAACAACGATCGGGCCCTCGCGATGAAGTTGCGGGGGCGCCGATCAGGAGGGAGAAGTAGCCCTTTCCCTCTCCCAGCCTTTTAAATACTGTGATCGAGATTGATTTAGGGGGTTAAATGGCCCGAGGTCAGTGCGGCCACCACTCCTAGCAGTGACAGCTGGTCTCGACTTTAACTTAAGCCGAGCTTCTGGGGCGATCGCACAGGCACAGCTTCTGTCCCCCACACAATTGCCATGATGTACCCATATGTCAAAGGTCGGGAACTCCTATCGGACCATGGCGTATGGGTAAGTCAAAGGTCATGAAGGGATTAAAGACCTTTGGGGGCATATGAATATGTTTATACATTATCTTTATTGCTGATTTTTCCTGTGACAGAAGCTAGTATATCAGCCAAAATTACATGGGAAACTCAGCCTCCTGGCTGCACAGTGTTCGTGATGGGGTCTCCTAGGACCCAGTAGCTCCTGCTTTCTCCATAGACACAGAGATTACATGGCAGTGCTTCCTAATCTCTATACACAAATCTTTGTGTACACAGTAATCATAAGGCAAACATCACAATAAATAATGCTTACTTTGTATATATGGAGTTTGGCTGTGTCTTACAGTCAACTCCCCATACCCACAGCTGCACAATCTCCTGCAAACTGCATACCCTGCATCGACATTGACTAATGTCAATTCAGAGTACAGAGTGGAACACCCAGATGTTTCGAGTCTATGGGCAGTCCAGAAGTTAACCTTAATTGTGATTTATGTATTGTTGTGGCCAAAAGTTTTGAGACTGACACAAATTATGGCTTTCACAAAGTTTGCAACTTCAGTTTTCATAGTGGAAGTTTGCATTAGCTTAAGAATAAATAAATTGCAGTCATTCCTTTTTTTGAAAATGACTTAATTAGTGATGAGCGAGCACTAAAATGCTCGAGTACTCGTTGTTCGAATCAAGCAAATTGGAATGCTTGAGTACTTGACTCGATCACCGAGCCCAATGTAAGTCTATGGGAAACTCAAGCATTTTTCCGGCGGCCCCCACCTGGAGATCTGCAGGGGGCCTAAAAACTGCCCAAATCGATGAGAACAGTGCTCAAATGACATGGGAACAGCATGGGGAAGACCCCTGGAAGTGACGCAGCTCTGACTTCCAGGCCACTGCTGTGAACAATGTTGTCAGAGAATATCGCGACTTTTACGGGCTCAAAATAAAACATACAAAAACGAAATCAAAATGGATTTTCCTGGGAAAAATGTTAAGGAACATCCTTCCCAGGGTAATGACTTGTATATAAAGTAAAATAAATACTCAAAAACAAAAATTCTCCTCCACACCTTGGGCTATGTTCTCACGTAGTGTTTTTGATGCGTTTTTGCACTACTGCATTGCTTTCAACAGTGAAAAATACATTTACCGATACATCAAGAAAGAAAGAATTGTGCGGTGTTAGGGAAGCGCTAGAACAACTAGAAAGGGGGGGGGATTAAGGTTATAACACACAAACCTTTTATTGTTTAAAATGCTCTCTAACGCCACGACGCATTTCTCAGGTAGAGGAAGATAGCTTCTGCTATCGAAACGCATCATGGCGTTAGAGAGCGTATTAAACAATAAAAGGTTTGTGTGTTCTAACCTTAATCCCCTCCCTGTCTAGTTATTCTAGCGCTTCCCTAACACCACACAATTCTTTCTTTCTTGATTGCTAATCTCCCCTGTGGAGAGCTGTGGAAGTTTCTCTGTTTACAACTAGTTCACCACAGGACCTGCCACTTCAGTCACACAGTCCCGGTCATATGACCGCTGAAGCAGGAAGAAACTCCATACAGCAGTCCCTGTTAAGCTGCGGTCATCATACAGACTCCCACCTGGAAGCATTTTCCCTTGTTGTGCGGGGCTCCTTGGCACAACAGGACCAGGTGAGTGGTCACAACATCACCTCCTTCCCCTCCCCCAAACCTCAGGCTCTTCACCATTGGCGCTCCAACTGTTTTTGTTTTCCATTTACCGGTACATGTCATTTTAACATTTTGCTACCCTATCTTGCCATGTGGTGTGTGAGACATGATCAGACACATCCATACAGTGCTGTGAAGACATGGGAACAGCATGGGGAAGACCCCTGGAAGCATCTAAAACTGTGGTCATCAGACGTGATCCCATATTAATAATAATGCAGGCATTTTTGGCAACATGACAAATATTAAACTCCATTTAAAATGGGCAAGGCTAATGGCAAGGGACGGGGAAGTGGAAATAATGGTGATGGTGCACGAGATGAAACTGTGCCTGCTGAGGGAGAACAACAAACACCCACATCATGTCAAACTACCTTCCTGTCCCAAATCTAGGGGCTGCGGAACACCGCTATTGAAGCCGGAGCAGTGTGAAAAGGTTGTTGGTTGGATAGCAGAGAGATAATGCTTCCAGTCAGTTTGCCACTACCACCTCCCTGTCTTCCACACGATCCAGTCTCAGGAGCCGTGAGTCTGGACCACATTATTATTATTACTTTAGCGCCATTTATTTCATGTCACTTTACATGTGAAAAAGGGATATACAAATACATCGCAAAAACAGTTACAATAATCCTGAACAAAAATGTTACAGTGACTGGAATAGGAGAGGAGAGAACCCTGCCCAAGGGGGCTCACAGTCTACAAGGGATAGGTGAGGATAGAGCTGGTTGTTCAGCGGTATGGTGGAGCAAGTATTACTTCAGGTTGTACGCTTGTCAGAAGAGATGAGTCTTCAGGTGCCTTTTGAAGGTTTCAACAGTAGGCGAGAGTCAGAAATGGTGGGTTACAGAGTTCCAAAGAAGGGGGGATGCACGGGAGAAATCTTGTATGTGATTGTGGGAAGAGGAGATAAGAGGGGAGTAGAGAAGGAGATCTTGTGAGTTTCACAGGTTGAGTGCAGGTAAGTACCAGGAGACTAGGTCACAGATGTATGGAAGAGGCTGGTTGTGGATGGCTTTGCATGCCAAGGTTAGGGTTTTGAACTGGAGTCTCTGCGCAATGGAGGCCAGTGAAGGGATTGAGAGGAGAGGCCAGAGAAGAGAGGCCAGGGAATAGCGAGGGGACAGGTGGTTTAGTCAGGCAACAGAGTTTAGGGTAGATTGGAGGAATGCGAGAGTATTAGAAGGGAGGCCACAGAGCAGGAGGTTGCAGTTGTCGAGACAGGAGATGATGACGGCGTGCACTAGTGATTTTGTAGATTCGTGGTTGAGGAATATGCGGATCCGGGAGATGTTTTTAACTTGAAGTCGGCATACTCCTCACCCTTATCCTCCTTCCTCCCACCATTCCGAGTGCCCTGAGACAACTGATCCCACATTTGGACACTCCGAAGAGCTGTTTTGCTCATCTTTCCATTTATAAATTCTGGCCTCTCACTCGGTCTGCTCAGAAGTGGAAAGAGCTTGGATATGTGGTTTGAAGGAGAGATTAGAGTCCAGGGTTACCCCAAGAGCTGGCGTAGAAGGGAGGAGGGGAGAGGGAATGTAGAAAGCTTACCACGTTGTCGATTTCAAAACCATATGTCAGCCGGAATCCATCCTGAGGGTGCCGCATCCATTGGTGATCACAAGCAAATGAAAAAGAAAAGGGAAATCCACCGGCACATCCAACAGGAAATGATTAAGAATCATTTTTAATCATTTCCTGTTGGATGTGCCGGTGGATTTCCCTTTTCTTTTTCATTTACCCCAAGAGCTGTTCACTTTTCCATTGACAGATTCGAGCCTCTCGCTTGGCCAGCTCCAACCAGGGCAACAGAAGATCACGTGCAGCGATTTGAGCAGCCATGGTCACCCGAAGGTCACTCCGCACATAGGAACTGATGAGTAGGCATAGATGTCACACATCTGTGCTGTCCTCCAAAACTTTGAGGACTCCACCTAGATGGTGAGCGGCAATAACGCCATAATTAGCAACACCATCCTGCGTCTATGTCTAGTGAAACGCTCGCTGCTCACAATTAAAGAGGAGGCATTGCAGGCGGAGCAAAGAACTGTACAGGGAGATGCTACTCAGCCCAGCCACATCTCATCTCAATGCAAATTGGGTGATAATGAGGAGGAGGAAGAGAACACGGACAGTCGTCCTCTTGGTGAGAACAGGGAAGTCTTTGCTGTTGGCAGTCTTGCACATATGGCCGACTTTATATTCCGCTGCCTATATCATGACCATCGCTTTGTATGCATTTTGGGCATTACAGAAAACTGGCATGGCATGAAAAAATTCTTGGAGATGGAGGTGTGAGGTTCTGATTAAGGAGGATGTCAGTCTTAGATCAGTTGCAGAACGGAGGGCACGGGAGGGGTGATACACAGAAATAAGGGATGCGACATAGGGTGGTGCACAACTGTGGAGAGCTTGGTGGGTGAGAGAGATGAGTTTGTATTGTACTCTGTCGTGGTTATTTTTTTGGGGGTCTATTCCCATGGACCCCTTTATACCCATACATGGGTATACGCTTCAGGAATTGTTCTATTTTATGTCGCCATCCTCCTTCTCCTCCTCATTCTCCACCACCATATCACCAGGGTGACCATCATGCCATGCTCACATCATTTTTTTAAGGGTGTTTCTGATTAGAGACGAGCGAATATTTTAATATTAGTTTCGGATTACGATTGCTGTTTATGCAATATTCGGTAATGTAATTGTCGAATATACGCCGAACATTGCTGAATGTTATTGGATGCAATGGAGGCCAAAATCAAACACATACACAACACCTTCAAACAAGACCAAAAGCTGCTAAAACACATCAACTTAGGGGCAGACACCAGGAAAGTATCATCAATTGACCCGGAGTAAAAGTAGTTTTATTATTTATTATTATAGCGCCATTTATTCCATGGCGCTTTACATGTGAAAAGAGGTCACCGACTGGTAAAAGAGCAGAGAGGACCCTGCCTGTGAGGGCGCACAAACAGTTTATAAGGGATGGGTGAGGATACAGTAGGTGAGGGTACAGCTGGTCATGCTGAAGTATGGTGGAGCGAGGATTACTTCAGGTTGTAGGCTTGTCAGAAGAGTGGGGACTTCAGCTTAATTTTAAAGGTTTCAACAGTAGGCGAGAATCTGATATGTTGGGGTACAGTGTTCAAGAGTAGGGGGGATGCACGGGAGAAATCTTGTATGCGATTGTGGATAGAGGAGATAAGACGGGAGTAGAGAAGGAGATCTTTTGAGGATCGGAGGTTTCATGCAGGTATGTACCGGGAGACTAGGTCACAGATATATGGAGGATATATGGAGGAGACAGGTTGTGGATGGCTTTGCATGTCATGGTTAGTGTTTTGAACTGGGCAATGGGGAGCCAGTGAAGGGATCTTATAGATTGCAATCTTATAGGTTGCTGGAGCCAGTCCATAGTAAAAAAACAGCCATAGACTGTTTGGGAACCTTTCCACAGACTTTTCTTAGCCAGGGCTGCTTCTCAGCAGGGTTGAATGGCCCACCAGAGAACCGGAGTGTTACAGATCCGGGTGGTGGAACCTCTGTGCTGCGGTGCAAGGAGGGACCAGAAGGGCGTAACTAAGTATCTACTCAGCCTGACCAAGGTCGCACGGCGGCTCAGTCGACTTCGTGAACCAGGGAGGGACCGAGCAGAGGGACCAGGTGCCACTCTGGGACCAACCTTGTATGAGAGCAGGTGACTCCCACGGGTCTGAAGGCAAGAACTGACCGGTACAGCGGAAGAGCACGGCAGGCAGGCTGACGCGTGGTCCAGGTAGTCAGGCAGGCTGATTCGGCTGATAGCCAGACAGGTGCTCCGAGTAGGCAAGCTGGTGGGCACAACAGATAACAGGCAGGTGCTTCCAGGTAAGCAGGCAGGTGGGCACGGCAAGTAAAGGCAGGCAAGTGGGCACGGCAGGTAACAGACAGGTGCTCCCAGGTAATCAGGCTGGCAGGCACGGCAGGTAAAAGGCAAGTGGTTCCAAGTAAGCAGGCGGGCAGAGCCCATAGACAGACTGGCGGACTGGACAGTAGGCAGATTGTTGGGCTGGAAAGTAGTCAGACTGGCGGACTTTTTAGGACAGCACGAGGCCCCCTTAAGAGCGAGGGAGCAACCGCGCACCCTAAGCACAGAGCTAGGGAAGCTGCGTGCACCAGGAGCAGCTGCAGGGAGGCCGAAAGACGCCGGAGCAGGACCGCGGCAGTAAGGGGAACGGCGTCTCTGCCTGGCAGGGGGCAGAGAGACGCTGATGCTACAGTACCCACCCCTTTACGTCCCCCCTTTTTCAGGCTGTCTCCCAGACGGAATAGAGGCGGATCCAGACATCTCTTATCGGCATGTTTCTTCATCCATTCAGAGGACTGAAGAAGTGAGGATCTAGAGTCTTCCCAAATAGTAGGAAATTTGCTGACCAGAGACTCCGCGGCAGGATTGTCCACAGAAGCGGACATGGGAAACGGGATCCGGGGGTGTTGACCATAGACCACAAAGAACGGGGATTTGAAGGAAGACTCACTCTCATGGTTGTTATAGGAGAACTCAGCCCATGGTAGGAGCTCAGCCCAATCGTTATGGTGAGCATTGACGAAATGCCGGAGAAAGCTGGTAAGGACCTGGTTGATACGTTTCACTTGACCATTGGACTGAGGTTGATAAGCAGAGGAGAAATCCAGGGTGACATCCAGCAGCTTACACGTAGCTCTCCAGAAGCGGAGGGCACGGGAGGGGTGATACACAGAAATAAGGGATGCAACATAGGGTGGTGCAGAACTGTGGAGAGCTTGGTGGGTGAGAGAGATGAGTTTGTATTGTACTCTGTCGTGGTTATTTTTTTGGGGGTCTATTCCCATGGACCCCTTCACACCCATACATGGGTATACGCTTCAGGAATTGTTCTATTTTATGTCGCCATCCTCCTTCTCCTCCTCATCCTCCACCACCATATCACCAGGGTGACCATCATGCCATGCTCACATCATTTTTTTAAGGGTGTTTCTGATTAGAGACGAGCGAATATTTTAATATTAGTTTCGGATTACGATTCCTGTTTATGTAATATTCGGCAATGTAATTGTCGAATATACGCCGAACATTGCCGAATGTTATTGGATGCAATGGAGGCCAAAATCAAACACATACACAACACCTTCAAACAAGACCAAAAGCTGCTAAAACACATCAACTTAGGGGCAGACACCAGGAAAGTATCATCAATTGACCCAGAGTAAAAGTAGTTTTATTATTTATTATTATAGCGCCATTTATTTCATGGCACTTTACATGTGAAATGAGGTCACCGACTGGTAAAAGAGCAGAGAGGACCCTGCCTGTGAGGGCGCACAAACAGTCTATAAGGGATGGGTGAGGATACAGTAGGTGAGGGTACAGCTGGTCGTGCAGAAGTATGGTGGAGCGAGGATTACTTCAGGTTGTAGGCTTGTCAGAAGAGGGGGGACTTCAGCTTAATTTTAAAGGTTTCAACAGTAGGCGAGAATCTGATATGTTGGGGTACAGTGTTCAAGAGTAGGGGGGATGCACGGGAGAAATCTTGTATGCGATTGTGGATAGAGGAGATAAGACGGGAGTAGAGAAGGAGATCTTTTGAGGATCGGAGGTTTCATGCAGGTATGTACCGGGAGACTAGGTCACAGATATATGGAGGATATATGGAGGAGACAGGTTGTGGATGGCTTTGCATGTCATGGTTAGTGTTTTGAACTGGGCAATGGGGAGCCAGTGAAGGGATCTTATAGATTGCAATCTTATAGGTTGCTGGAGCTAGTCCATAGTAAAAAAGCTGCCATAGAGTGTTTGGGAACCTTTCCACAGACTTTTCTTAGCCAGGGCTGCTTCTCAGCAGGGTTGAACGGGCCCACCAGAGAACCGGAGTGTTACGGATCCGGGTGGTGGAACCTCTGTGCTGCGGTGCAATGAGGGACCAGAAGGGCGTAACTAAGTATCTACTCAGCCTGACCAAGGTCGCACGGCGGCTCAGTCGACTTCGTGAACCAGGGAGGGACCGAGCAGAGGGACCAGGTGCCACTCTGGGACCAACCTTGTATGCGAGCAGGTGACTCCCACGGGTCCGAAGGCAAGAACTGACCGGTACAGCGGAAGAGCACGGCAGGCAGGCTGACGGGTGGTCCAGGTAGTCAGGCAGGTGCTCCGAGTAAGCAAGCTGGTGGGCACAACAGATAACAGGCAGGTGCTTCCAGGTAAGCAGGCAGGCTGGCACGGCAAGTAAAGGCAGGCAAGTGGGCACGGCAGATAACAGACAGGTGCTTCCAGGTAAGCAGGCTGGCGGCCACGGCAGGTAAAAGGCAGGTGGTTCCAAGTAAGCAGGCGGGCAGAGCCCATAGACAGACTGGTGGACTGGACAGTAGGCAGATTGTTGGGCTGGAAAGTAGTCAGACTGGCGGACTTTTTAGGACGGCACGAGGCCCCCTTAAGAGCGAGGGAGCAACCGCGCACCCTAAGCACAGAGCTAGGGAAGCTGCGTGCACCAGGAGCAGCTGCAGGGAGGCCGGAAGACGCCGGAGCAGGACCGCGGCAGTAAGGGGAACGGCGTCTCTGCCTGGCAGGGGGCAGAGAGACGCTGATGCTACAGTACCCCCCCCCTTTACGCCCCCCCCTTTTTCAGGCTGTCTCCCAGATGGAATAGAGGCGGATCCAGACATCTCTTATCGGCATGTTTCTTCATCCGCTCAGAGGACTGAAGAAGTGTGTATCTAGTGTCTTCCCAAATAGTAGAAAATTTGCTGACCAGAGACTCCGCGGCAGGATTGTCCACAGAAGTGGACACGGGAAACGGGATCCAGGGGTGTTGACCATAGACCACAAAGAACGGGGATTTGAAGGAAGACTCACTCTCATGGTTGTTATAGGAGAATCGTTATGGTGAGCATTGACGAAATGCCGGAGAAAGCTGGTAAGGACCTGGTTGATACGTTTCACTTGACCATTGGACTGAGGTTGATAAGCAGAGGAGAAATTCAGGGTGACATCCAGCAGCTTACACGTAGCTCTCCAGAAGCACAAAGTGAACTGGACCCCGCGATCAGACACAATGTGGAGGGGTAGACCGTGGAGATGAAAGATGTGAAGGATGAAGTCCTTAGCCAGCACAGATGCGGACGGGAGACTGGGCAGAGGGATGAAGTGGCCATTTTAGAAAAGCGGTCAGCGATCACCCAAATGACAGCACAACCGGCAGAAACAGGGAGATCCGTAATAAAGTCCATAGCAATGTGTTGCCACGAAGCGGAAGGTACTGGTAGAGGCAGGAGACAGCCAGCGGGAAGATGCCTGGGAACTTTGTTACGGGCACAGGAGGAACAAGCCGAGACGAAATCCGCAACATCCTTGCGTAGCGAAGGCCACCAATAATGCCGGGCGATGAGCAGGAAGGTCTTCCTCTGGCCAGCATGGCCAGCTAGTTTGGACGAATGGCCCCAGAGAAGAACCTTCTTATGATCCGGAACAGCTACAAAAGTCTTACCGGGTGGAAGACGAGACAGGTCAAACGGGGAGACAGGCATCACTCTGGAGGGGTTGATGATATGCAGAGGCTCCTCCTCTTGGTCGGAGGACAGGAATGAGCGGGATAAAGCATCAGCTTTAATGTTCTTGTCCGCAGGGCGGTAATGTAGAGAAAAGCAGAATGGGGTAAAGAACAGAGACCACTGGGCCTGATGCGGATTGAGTCTCTGGGCGTTTTGGAGATAGGCCAGGTTTTTGTGATCTGTGTAGATGATCACTGGGTGCAGAGCCCCTTCCAGCAGGTAGCGCCACTCCTCCAGCGCCAATTTGATGGCAAGCAGCTCACGATCTCCTATGGAGTAGTTGTGCTCGGACGAGGAGAAGAGCTTGGAGAAGAAGCCGCAGGTTACCATTCTCCCGGACGGGGATTTCTGGGTGAGCACCGCTCCGGCTCCGGAGGAGGAAGCATCAACTTCCAGGAAGAACTGCTTGCAATCCGGACGGTGCAGCACAGGGGCGGAAGAGAAGGCTTGTTTTAGGGAGACGAAGGCCTCCTCCACTTCGGGGGTCCATTCCTTGGGATTTTCTCCCTTACACGTGAGCGTGGAGATGGGAGCCGTCCGGGAGGAGAAATGAGGAATAAAGAGGCGGTAATAATTTGCGAAGCCCAGTAATCCCTGAATCGCCTTCAACCCCTCCGGTTGGGGCCATTTTAAGATGGCAGAAACCTTCTCGGCATCCATCCGAAGACCAGTCTCGGAGATAATATATCCTAGGAATGGAAGGGAAGTGTAGCATCGGCATCTCTGCCCCCTGACAGGCAGAGACGCCGTCCTCCTTACCGCCGCGCTCCTGGCCTGGCGTCTTCCGGCCCTTCTGCTGCTGCTGCCGGCGTGCGCAGCTTCCCGAGTACTGTGCTTAGGGCAAGCGTGCACACACTCCCTCCCTCTTAAAGGGGCCGCGCGCGTCGTCCTAAGGAGTCCCTGGCCAATGGCCGGAGGACCTCTCGTATAAAAGGCACCTCCTCCAAAATGGAGGTGCCCGTGCAAGGTTGTAGCTCTGTGTTCTAAACTCTGCTTCAGCCCTCAGGTCCCGCTGCTAGTCTGACTACCAGATCAGTCCGCCAGCCTGACTACCAGTCCAGTCCGCCAGCCTGACTACCAGTCCAGTCCGCCAGCCTGTCTACCTGTGTCCGCCAGCCAATTACACTCTCCAGCCCGACGGTCTGCCTATGGTCCTAACCCGCCAGTCTGTCTATAGGCCAGGCTTGCCTGCCTACCCAGAGAATGTACCAGTTACCTGCCGTGCCTACCAGCCAGCCTACCTGGAGGTTCCTGCCAGTTAACCGTGGTGTCTGCCAGTCCATCTTCCCGGATCACCCGTCAGCCTGCCTGCTGTGCTCATCTGCTGTACCGGTCAGTCCCTGCCTTCTGACCCATGGGAGTCACCTGCTCTCATACAAGGACTGGTCCAGAGTAGCACCTGGTCCCTCTGCTTGGTCCTTCCCTGGTTCACGGAGTCGATTGAGCCGCCATGCAACCTTGGTCAGTCCAAGTTGATACTTATTTACGCCCCTCTGGTCCCTCCTTGCACCGCAGCACAGAGGTTCCGCCACCCGGATCCATAACAGGAAGTCTGCTCGAAGAGACATTTTTCAAATTTTGTATAGAGACGATTCTGCCGGAGCCTTAGTAGAACCTGACGAACATTCCTCCGGTGTGAGGGCAGATGCGGAGAGAAGACCAAGATATCATCCAGGTACACCACTACGCAAGTATACAAGAGGTCAGGGAAAATGTCGTTAACTAGCTCCTGGAAGATGGCTGGGGCATTACAGAGACCAAAGGGCAGCACCAGGGATAGTGACCGTCCCTGGTGTTGAATGCCATCTTCCACTCGTCTCCCTGGTGGATCCGGACCAAATTGTACACCCCACAAAGATCGAGCTTGGTGAAGACCCTCGCGCCTTTAAGGCAGTCAAACCGCTCCGAGATGAGAGGCAGGGGGTACTTATTCTTCATTGTAAGTTGGTTAAGCCCCTGTAATCGATACATGGCCGTAGCGAGCCATCTTTCTTTTTAACGAAGAAGAATCCTTCTCCAGCTGGGGAAGTAGAATTCTGAATGAATCCCCTAGCAAGATTCTCCTCGATGTACTCAGACATGGCTCGGGTCTCAGCCAGAGACAAGGGGTAGATACACCTGCGGGGAGGTTAAGCGCCAGGTACCAGGTCGATGAGGCAATCATACGGCCTATGAGGTGGTAGTGTGTCGGCTTCCTTCTTGTCGAAGACGCCCGCAAAGGACCAGTAGAGTGCCGGCAGACCAGGTAGATTAGCCGGAGTAGACAGAGGTCGAGCCGGGCGAACCGGAACCAGGCAGGTCTCATGGCAATCCTGCCCCCAACGGAGCACCTCACCAGATCGCCAATTCAGGACTGGTTCATGTTTCTTTAGCCAGGGTAGACCTAGCAAAAGGGAGTGAGAGAGTCCAGATAGCACATGGAAGGAGATCCTCTCCGAGTGCAGCATTCCCACCTAAAGGGTTACAGGCTCTTTGACAAGCAAGATGTTCACTGGAAGGAGTTTCCCATCCTTGGAAGCGACTGCCAATGGTTCGGCCAGATGTTTGGTGGGAATCTGATACTGCTCCACAAGGGCCTGAGAAATGAGATTCCCAGTGTCTCCGGAATCCAGGTGGGAGGTCTCAAAGTAGCGGGTCACACCACTGGAGATAGAAACGGATAGAGTCAAAGATGGAGAGGATTTACTCTTGCCTAGGACGACCTCTCCGAGCGGTCCTAGACACTGGAGTTTCCCGGCTTTACTGGACAGGAACGGATCAGATGCTCTTTACTGCCACAGGAGAAACAGCTCCCCTCGGTTCGGTGCATTTCTTGACGAGACTTGACCATCTTGGTCTGGTAAATCTGCATGCGTTCGGGCGAGCGTGCCCGGGGAATTGCTGATTGGGAGGAAGGTTTCTGAAAAACAGGAACAAGACGAGGAAATCTTCTCTCCCAGGCAGTCTCCTTAACTCGCTCCAAGAAACGGATGTCAATTCGGGTAGCTAGTGACACCAGGTCATCCAGGGTGGAAGGGGTGTCACGACCGGCTAGCTCATCCTTGATTCGTCCGGAAAGACCCTCCCAGAAGGTGGACACCAGGGCCCCGTTGTTCCAGGCAAGTTCAGAAATGAGGGTACAGAACTGTATGGCATACTGGCCCACGGTGAGACTCCCTTGGCCGAGACGGAGCAGTGAGGAGGCAGTAGAAGTCTTTCCTCCGGGCTCATCGAAGACCTTCCGGAAGGCAGTGAGGAAAGCCGGAAGATCGGACACCAGGGGATCCCCTCTCTCCCATAGGGGGTTTAGCCATGCCAATGCTTCCCCGGTGAGGTGAGACATGATGAATGCAACCTTGGCCCGATCTGAGGGAAACCGATGTGCCAGTAGTTCGAAGTGCAGCGTGCACTGGTTTAGAAAACCCAAACATAAGATGGGGTCAACACCAAAACGTGGAGACGCAGAGAGGCGGGGTCCAGAGCTGGATGCCATGGCACTAGCAGGCTGAGGCACCGCCGGAGCGGGTGCCGCTCGGCTCGAGATGGACACAGGTGGGATGGACAGCATGTCCAGGCGGGAGTTGACAGACCACAGGTAGGTCAGGATAGTTTCCTGTTGGGATCTCTGATGAGAAACCTCATGGTAAAGGTCAGAAAGCGAAGGAGCCTGGGAGGCACTGGGTTCCATGGCCCGTGCAAACTGTTACGGATCCGGGTGGTGGAACCTCTGTGCTGCGGTGCAAGGAGGGACTAGAGGGGCGTGACTAAGTATCTACTCGGCCTGACCAAGGTCGCACGGCGGCTCAGTCGACTCCGTGAACCAGGGAGGAACCGAGCAGAGGGACCAGGTGCCACTCTGGGACTGACCTTGTATGACAGCAGGTGACGCCCACCGGTCAGAAGGCAGGAGCTGACCGGTACAGTGGAAGAGCATGGCAGGCAGGCTGACGGGTGGTCCAGGTAGTCAGGCAGACTGATTCGGCTGATAGCCAGATAGGTGCTCCGGGTATGCAAGCTGGTGGGCACAACAGATAACAGGCAGGTGCTTCCAGGTAAGCAGGCAGGCGGGCATGGCAGGTAAAGGCAGGCAAGTGGGCACGGCAGGTAACAGGCAGGTGCTTCCAGGTAAGCAGGCTGGCAGGCACGGCAGGTAACAGGCAGGTGCGTTCAGGTAAGCAGGCTGGCGGGCACGGCAGGTAACAGGCAGGTGCTTCCAAGTAAGCAGGCGGGCAGAGCCCATAGACAGACTGGCGGACTGGACTGTAGGCAGACTGTCGGGCTGGAAAGTAGTCAGACTGGCGGACTGGACTGAAGATTAGACTGGCGGACAGGACTGACTTGCTGAGGACCTGAGGGCTGAAGTAAGTATCACAGAGCAACAACCTTGCACGGGCACCTCCATATTGGAGGAGGTGCCTAATATAGGGAAAATCCTCAGGCCATTGGCCGGGGACTTTTTAGGACGGTGCACGCGGCCCCCTCAAGAGGGAGTGAGCGCGTGTGCGCGCCCTAAGCACAGAGCCAGGGAAGCTGCGTGCACCAGCAGCAGCTGCAGGGAGGCCGGAAGACGCCGGAGCAGGACCGTGACGGTAAGGGAGACGCCAATGCTACACGGAGACTCGTATGGTGGGTTCTGGCTTTTCCTTCTGGAGAGTTCACAGTGCAAACCTTGCAAACCTCATCGTGATGATGATAGAGGCCACCATCTCCCTAACTTGCTACTGGTACTTTTCTGTGGGAATAAGCTTGGCTCCAACCAGCCTGGAATATTTCCAGTGAACTATGTCACGACGCCATCGTAATAGCAGTGCCCCCAGTACCAGTAGTGAAGCCATCCACAATGTCCTTCTCAGGAATTTTATTTGGTAGACTGAATGGCTGCCCAAATACATTAGTTTCTCAAAAGGAGCTGAAGATACGGAGTGGCAGTAGGTGCAAATTTCTCCAGCGTGTTGGTTATCGGAGGGAGAACAAAGAGGACAGCACAGTGGCTCAGTGGTTAGCATTGAAGCCTTGCAGCACTGGGGTCTTGGGTTCAAATCCCACCAAGGACAACATCAGCAAGGATTTTGTATGTTCTCCCCGTGTTTGCGTGGGTTTTCCCCTCAGTAAAAAAGCAGCCATAGAGAGTCCAGGAACCTTCACACAGACTTTTCTTAGCCAGGGCTGCTTCTCGACAAGGTTGGTCGGGCCCACTAGAGAATCCTCCGGTGGGCAGTGGTTTCTCCATCAGGAGAGTTCATAGTGCAAACTTTGCAGCTGCTTTGGGGCTCTTGAGCGGGGAAGAAAGATGGGCCCTCACACTTCTCATGGTGCTTCAATAAACAAAGATCTTTCCTTGCACCTTGAATTTCATGACTACAGAGTTGGGCAATGGCCTGATCTGCAATGCATTTTAAAAAATAACATGCATAAGCACGTCCAATCCACAGTAAAAAAATCAGCCATAGAGTGTCTGGGAACCTTCACGCAGATTTTTCTTAGCCAGGGCTGCTTCTCGGACAGAGTTGTATTTCACCACAGTCATATTCTTTAGGTCGGATGAAAGGACTGGCATACAGGGAATCCATATCTATTCTGGCTGTCATTTCTACGCCGCCACGTTCTGGCCATTGTCACACATGACCAAGCCTGACTGTATGTTCAGCGATGAGAGCCACATATCTGCCTGCCAGGAGGACACCGGGGGCCGCCGGACAGGTGAGTATGAGGATTTTTTTAAAAGTTTTACTGTTTTTTTCTTTTTTTTATTACCACGGGCACGTGGGCTGGGCAGCGCAGGCTACTGCTCCTCCCAGGCACGCCACTCCCGCTGTTATCAGCCACAGTGGCAGTCAGATGAGAGAAGTAGTAGCCTCCTCTCCTGCCCATTGGCTTTCATTGAAACACAGCAAATCTACAGGTTACCTGTGGTTTTCCTGTGTTTCAATTCAAGTCAATAGGCGCGAATTCGTGACAGAAACTCCCAAACTATGGTCCTGCTTATTTTTTTTTTTATTTGAATCCGAAGAGGAAATTTCCGCATCATGTGCACAGCACATCTGGATTCGCATTGTTATGCATAGCAGACCTATTAACAAGCTTTTCTGCAGAATTTCTGCGGTGGGAAAATTGCGGCGAAAACGCATCAAAAATGCAACGTGTGCACATAGCCTTACACCGCCAATGCTGTCCCTCACACAACAGCACTTCTCCCTACTTTGCCTGCTTCAGGCATAGACTGTGACTAGCCTAGCGTCACCAGGTCTTATATAGACCTGATGACGCTATGCGGCCAGCCAATCACTGTAGTGACACAACCAACATGGCTATGGCATTGCAATTGCATGGCAAGCAATCTCTGCATGTTCATTGGCTCTCTAAAGAGCACCAAACATGCAGGGCGGGGACCCAAGCTCCCACCCGAGCAACCCATAAATACTCGTCGAGCACCGAGAATGTCGAGCATGGTGATGCTCAGGCGCGTACCGAGCAGTGGCGAGCACTAGACTTAATCACAAAAAGAAATATTTACACTGATTTTCAGCCCTATCACAAAATGACCTGCTTACATCATTTCAGTGATCTTCCCGTTAGCTCAGGAGAAGGGGATAACGAAGATAAGGCATCTGATATCACTCTGTCATGCTTTTTGAATTATAAAAGAAGACTGGTTGCTTTAAAAGGGGGCTAATTATTACATACTAAATTAATACTTAAATTAACCATTTATTGGATCATCAACAATTTTAAAGCATACGGTTTATATGCAGTGAAGGAATCTTCAGGGCACCCAAGAAAGTCCAGCAAGTGAAAAGTTTGTCTCCGCTATTGAATCGGACCAACACGAGTGCAGAGCTTGCTCAAAAAAGGCAGCAGATAGGTGTCAGTGCATTTGCATGCAAAGTAAGGCAATGGTTTTGGAGGCAGACCTGGGGTCACGAACAGCAAATAAGCTACTTCTCTTCAGTAAAAACATCAAGAACAAGCTGTTATTCTGCAGGAAGAACAGGGATTGGATGGCAGTAGACTGGGATAGTTATTTTCTCTGCTTAAGCCCCTTTCATACTATTAAGGCCCCGTCACACTTAGCGACGCTGCAACGATCCCGACAACGATATGACCTGTCAGGGATCGTTGCTGCGTCACTATGTGGTCGCTGGTGAGCTGTCAAACAGGCAGGCTCACCAACGATCAGGGGAGCAGCGACATCATGGAAAGAATATTTCCACGATGTCCTGCTCCGGTTACCAGCCTGCTCCTGCTTCAGCAGGCTGGTAACCATGATAAACATCGGGTTACTAGGGGCACACGCGCACCTAGTAACCCGTTGTTTATCATGGTTACCACTCTGCTACGGTGAGCGGGAGGTTACCGCTCACTTTAGCAGGCTCGTAACCATGATAAACAACGGGTTACTAGGTGCGCGTGTGCCCCTAGTACCCCGATGTTTATCATGGTTACCAGCCTGATCGCTGCTCCCGCTCGTCACACACAGCGATGTGTGCTGACCAGCGGGAGGGCAACGACCAAAAAATGGTCCAGGACACTTTGCAGCGATCAGCGACCTCACAGCAGGGGCCTGATCGCTGCAAAGTGTCACACATAGCGACATCGCTGGTGAGGTCGCTGTTGCATCACCAAAACCGTGACACAGCAGCGATCTCGCTAGCGATCTCGCTATGTGAGACGGGGGCTTTAGGGACATCTATCAGAATGATTGTTGTGAGAAGAAAATGTGAGCGCTACCATGAGTCCTGTTGCATTCCAACAGTCAAGGATCCTGAGATCATTCATGTATGTTGTTGCTTTTGTCCAAGGAAGTGGTTCACTCTCAGTTTTGTCTAAGAACACTGTCATGAATAAATAATGGTATCACTATCTAAACATCCTTAGAGCAACTTCTGTCAACAATCCAGGAGCAATTTGGCAATGAACAATGATTAAGCCAGTATGATGGAGCACCATGTCACAAAGCAAAAGTGATAACTAAGTGGTTTGGTGAACAAAGCATCAAAATTTTGGGTCCACAGCCAAGAAACTCCCCGGATCTTTATCCCATTGAGAACTTGTGGTCAATCCTCAAAAATGAAAGAACAAACAAAAACACAGAAATTGTGATAAGCAGTGATTAGGCAAGAATGGGTTGCTAATAGTTGCTATCAGTCAGGATTTAGCCAAGAAGCTGGTATCCAGCATGCCAGGATGAAGTGCAGCAGTCTTGAAAAATAGAAGTCAACACTGTAAATATTGAGACTTTGCATAAACTACATGTTATGTTTTTTGTCAATAAAAGTTTAAAAACTTATGGAATGCTTAAAATTGTTCCTCAATATACTATAGAAACATCAGACTAAATGAACTAAAACACTGAAGTAGCAAACTTTGTAAAAACCAACATTTTTCTCAATATTAAAACTTCTATCCACTACTGTAAATCTATTAGGGCCATTATTCTATCATTTTGTTTAACATTATGATGGTTGTATATATCTAGACATTGGATTATTAGTGTAGCATAGGGGGCATGCTAATTTCTACATAATTTCTACATGGGCTCAAAATCTTTTCCCTACAACTCTAACCCAACACACATAGACACACACATACAGTCGATATGAAGTAAAACCAGGGAAACTGTATTGAACGCCGTCATGCACTCCTTTTACAAGCCAGGCTTCTACTAAGGGTAAAGATTTTGATTTTGGAGAACAGAAAGTTGGTGTAGCAGAGTTATAGGCCATGCAGTGCTTCCCTGGGAATTTAAATATGCAACAAAAACCTTTCCAGAGAAAGAGAAAAGAGACTCTATTAACTACCTGTTTGAGGTAGCAATCCTTTAAAGTGCCTGGTTATATGATTTAGGATAGGATGCAAACCTGATGATATACATATTTCAGAGTTTTTCCTCTCATCGGTACAGAGCAGGGGAATTAGTTGGCTGGGTGAGAGGTTTTGAAAGGACATTTAAAGGGAAAACTTTTTACTTGTGGAGAGTATATGTTGGCGTAGGGAGACTTTTAGGTCATGAAATGATTAACTGGGAATTTAAATATGAAAACAGCCTCTTTTGAGAGGAGCAGGACAGAGACTCTAGTTCCACCTACTGGATGTAGCAATTCTAAAAGTCAATATCAACCCACTAAAGTGCCTTGCCACATCAATTAGGCTTCTGCTGGCAGAGTAGCAGAGCACCAGGTGCCCAGCAAGCATAGGAAAAATTAACCAGGACATGTGCTGCTGGTACAATGAGCGCCTAAATGCACAGAAAAAACTATTACTTATCATTCCGTATGCATCGTAGGCACGGTTAGCCTATCTAAACAAGCTATTAAATGAATACCAATCGACTTCTATATAGCAAATTGGCGGTCGTTTACAGCAGCTGGTTGGCAATGGTATAGTAGACAAGCACTAAGGGTGCATTTACACTGTATGATCTGGTATGAACGTTCTTAGGAATGCTCATTTCCCAATAATCAGGCAGTGTAAACACTGTGCAAATGTTCAATTCATTGGGTGAAATTATTTTTAAATCAATGATCTTGGCAGCGCATAGTCCTGTGCATGGGACAGGGGAGAACAATGATAGGCTATGCACACAGAATGATCTATCACTGATCGGCTTGCTAGTTTAAACCCACTTTAAGAGTGAAAAAGTGTGTAGCATGGTGCTAGCAAAGGATAGGCCACCAGTGCAGTTGCATAAGGTTAAGTTCACATTTACGTACATTCCATTTGTCTCTACTGATTAGAGGAATAGACAAATATAATTAACTAGCTATTGAGCCCGTTCTACGCCTGGGTGGCTAGCATTTTTATTGGTATATGGTCTCCCATCCTGGTATTTGTGCTGCCCCCATCCTGGTATTTGTGCTTCCCAATCCTGTTACCCCATCCTGTTATGTGCTGCCCTCATCCCTATCCTGGTATGCATGGCACCTCTCACCCTCAATCCTGGTATGCATGGCACCTCTCACCCTCAATCCTGGTACGCATGGCACCCCTCATCCCTATCCTGGTATGCAAGGCATACCTCATCCCTATCCTGGTATGCATGGCACCCCTCACCACCAATCCTGGTATGCATGGCACCTCTCACCACTAATCCTGGTATGCATGGCACCCCTCATCCCTATCCAGGTATGCATGGCACCCCTCACCTCCAATCCTGGAATGCATGGCACCCCTCACCTACAATCCTGGTATGCATGGCACCCCTCACCCCCAATCCTGGTATGCATGGCCCCCCTCATCCCCAATCCTGGCATGCATGGCGCCCCTCATTCCCAATCCTGGAATGCATGGTGCCCCTCATCCTGGTATGCATGGTACCCCTCATCCCTATCCTGGTATACATGGTACCTCTCATCCCTATCCTGGTATGCATGGCCCCTCATCCCCCAATCTTGGTATGCGTGGCCCCCTCACCTCCCAATCCTGGTATGCATGGTATCCCTCATCCCCCAATCCTGGTATGCGTGGTAACCCTCACCCCCAATCCTGGTATGCATGACACCCCCTTATCCCCCAATCCTGGTATGTATGGTACCCCTCATCCCCAAATCCTGGTATACGTGGCCCCCTCATCCCTCAATCCTGGTATGCATGGTACCCCTCATCCCCCAATCCTGGTATGCATGGTACCCCTCATCCCCCAATCCTGGTATGCATGGTACCTCTCATCCCCCAATCCTGGTATGCATGGTACCCCTCATCCCCCAATCCTGGTATGTGTGGTACCCCTCATCCCCCTAATCCTGGTGTGCATGGTACCCCTCATCCCCCTAATCCTGGTATGCATGGTATCCTCTGCACACATGCAAAAAAATAAACACTTATACTCACCTTTCTTCACTGTGCTCCAGAACTGTAGTGTCCTCTTCTGCCGGAGGCCGGGGGGAGGAGTGCGGTGCCGGAGCACCGCACTGTCCGGCGCCATTTTGCTGAAGACACACTGTAAATGTGTCTTCAGTAAAATGGCGTCGGATAGCGCTATGCACATGCGCCGATTCCGACACTTTCACTCCGCCCGCGGTCTCCCACCAGAAGAGAGGCGCTGCGGCAACGCTCCTTCCGGTCAGGTAAGTATGGCGCCAGAGATCGCAGTATGCGTTCAGTGTCTACGCATACCGTGATCTCCGGAGCCATACACTCCTCTTACCTGTAACGGTTCCAAGAGTTCTTCTGTCCGGAGCCAGACTGCGCGTCACGCATGCGCAGGCTATAGAGGCTTCAGACAGAGGGACACTTGACTGATTATATTATAGATGTGTAAAAATTATCAACTGCATTACTAATACAAATAGAAGAAGATGGGTTGATTGATGTGGGTTCCATCTGGGTTCCATTTTGTGTCAATTTTTAGTTTAGCATTCAGAACTTTTTATTCTGTTTGTAAAATTAGCACAAAACAGAATCCAAATGGACCCCATAAATAGAAATGGAGCTCTGTGATACTTTTGCATATGAATTATATTTGTTCCTTTAAATGGAATAGACAAATTAAATATAAGGAATTGTAAACTCAGCATTACTTTAATTACATTTGTATTTTCTTAAATAACCAATCCCATTAATTTTTATATTAGCTAAACATGTGTAAATGTGTATGTAATATACTCGCCGATCACCATCTTCCCCTGACTTCCAACTCCAGTCTTCTCCTCACTCACGTGACGTCTATTCCATCTTGCTGGCTCTCACTGGCTCTCTGTGTGAGATGGAAGTTACTTTTACAATATAAGCCTATAGAGCGTCAGAACGAGGCTTCTGAATAGATATTATGTGAGTGAGAAGAGCGGTGCTGGAAGACGCCAGTCAGAGAGAACATTACCACACATCCTACATTACACACACATTTACACAGGTTTAGATAATAAAAAAATAATGAAAGTGCTTCATTAAATACAATACTTGTGATGGGGGCTAAGAGGTTCAAAAATGAATTCAGGAAAGGAGTGTTAAGGGTCCACAGGTTAGGGGGCACAAAATACCTACCTAGACCAGGTCGCTAGTACACATGCTATGCCACTGCATTATTTTTGCTACAATTGTGTCATGCATTCAAGTTCTTGCTATATAATGATATGGATTTATCATGCTATGATTTGCCTTTTTTGTTATTATTCACCCAGTTTATCGTTCTATGTTACCTTCAGGTGCATATTACTTGTCAAGTTTTGTGTGTTGGTTATGCATATGCTTAGAATCAATAAAGAATATTTTTTGTACAAATTAGAGCTGGTCAGTCATAGTTACATGTAGTTCATTTCCTTTTATTGTATCATTAGACCTTTGTGATCACCTCATAGGACAACATCTGTATGTTCTCCCCGTGTTTGTGTGGGTTTCCTCCGGGTTCTCCAGTTTCCTCCCACAGTCCATAAACATACAAATAGGGAAATTAGATTGTGAGCCCCAATGGGGACAATGCCGATAATGTCTGTAAAGTGCTGTGGAATTAATGGTGCTATAGAAGTGAGTAAATAAATAGTTAAAGCATATGGAAGATTTCAGTTACTTATAGGAAATGAGTGACATTAGATCACCTTCCTTTTTTATTATTTGAAGAAATGTGACCTGTGTGCCCTATGGGGATCACCAGATTGTACAGTGTGGTGTGGATGGTTGTTTATTGGATGTTCACTCTATATTATAAGTAGTTCCCAACAGGATTATATAGAGGTCCAGAAAACAGCCTTTGAAGCAGAACTCAGCAGCTTAACTACTAAAACCTATATTATAATTAGAGATGAGCGTTGTTCTACTCGAACTGTTCGCCAATCTCAAATTCGAGCTGTTTTGGGCGGTGTTCGAGCCGTTCGGCGAACACGAACGATTTGAGAAAAATTCGGCTGTTCGAGGTTATGTTCGATAACTGTTCGTGCACCAAAATCATAACTGGATTTTTTCTCAGTAATGATGAAAATTAATGTTAATACGCAGTTTGAGTGTACAGCGGGGTGGGGGGAGGGGCAGGGGATGGATCTCTGCAGGAACAATGAAGATCTCCATTTTTTTTTCTCTTTCCCGCATTTGCAGTGGGGAGGTGCAGTCTGTCAGCCTATCAGCAGCGCACACACGGAGGGAACTGCTGTTTTTCACACAAGCAAGGGCATGTGTCATTGGCAGTGTATGTCACATGTCCTTGCCCTATAAGACCAAGCCATTTTCCCCGTCGCCACCATTTTCTCACTGCTGCAGCTGCGTGTTAGACGGCACCGCTGTTGCTGTGTGCGCTATACCTTGTTAATTTCAAGCCAATTTTCGCACAAATCTACAGATAGCTTGGGAGTAGGGAATAGTTGTGATTGCAGTCCTTTTAAGGACTAGGTTACAGCATTTCCTACGACTTTTATCAGGCAGGTCTGTGCTCTTAAATAGATAGATTGTGGGAGTAAAGACTAATTGTAATTGCACTCCTTTTCAGGGCTAGTTTACATCAGTTCCTATCAGTTTTTGCCAGGCAGGTCTGTGCCAGTGCTGTGCAAGTTTTTTTCACAGCATTTGGCTGAATCTAGCAAAGCTAATCCTTTTTGGCCTATTGCAGCGTGTGTTAGTCAGTGGAGTAGCCTATCTGTGTTGCAAGATATACCACCTGTGTATAGAATACCAATTTTTTTACTGCACCTAGTGAAGTAAAATCTTTTGGGCATAGCATCATTCTATTAGTCCATCTATACTGACCTCCATCAGGTTGCAAATTGAATATAATTTTTTTCTGCATCTAGCTCTGAAAAAATATTTGGGCTTCTAGCAGTGTGTGGGACTTGTTCTATTAGTCCATCTATATTGACCTCCATCAGGTTGCAAACTGAATATAATTTTTTTCTGCATCTAGCTCTGAAAAAATATTTGGCCTTCTAGCAGTGTGTGGGACTTTCTCTATTAGTCCATCTATACTGACCTCCATCAGGTGGCAAACTGAATATATTTTTTTTCTGCATCTACCTCTGAAAAAATATTGGGCTTCTAGCTGTGTGTGGGACTTGTTCTATTAATCCATCTATACAGACCTCCATCAGGTTGCAAACTGAATATATTTTTTTTCTGCATCTACCTCTGAAAAAATATTGGGCTTCTAGCTGTGTGTGGGACATGTTCTATTAATCAATCTATACAGACCTCCATCAGGTTGCAAACTGAATATAATTTTTTTCTGCATCTAGCTCTGAAAAAATAGTTGGCCTTCTAGCAGTGTGTGGGACTTTCTCTATTAGTCCATCTATACTGACCTCCATCAGGTTGCAAATTAAAAATATTTTTTATCTGCATCTAGATCTGAAAAAATATTTGGCCTTCTAGCAGTGTGTGGGACTTTCTCTATTAGTCCATCTATACTGACCTCCATCAGGTTGCAAATTAAAAATAATTTTTATCTGCATCTACCTCTGAAAAAATATTTGGGCTTCTAGCTGTGTGTGGGACTTGTTCTATTAGTCCATCTATACTGACCTCCATCAGGTTGCAAACTGAATATAATTTTTTTCTGCATCTAGCTCTGAAAAAATATTTGGCCTTCTAGCAGTGTGTGGGACTTTCCCTATTAGTCCATCTATACTGACCTCCATCAGGTTGCAAATTAAAAATAATTTTTATCTGCATCTAGATCTGAAAAAATATTTGGCCTTCTAGCAGTGTGTGGGACTTTCTCTATTAGTCCATCTATACTGACCTCCATCAGGTTGCAAATTAAAAATAATTTTTATCTGCATCTACCTCTGAAAAAATATTTGGGCTTCTAGCTGTGTGTGGGACTTGTTCTATTAGTCCATCTATACTGACCTCCATCAGGTTGCAAACTGAATATAATTTTTTTCTGCATCTAGCTCTGAAAAAATATTTGGCCTTCTAGCAGTGTGTGGGACTTTCTCTATTAGTCCATCTATACTGACCTCCATCAGGTGGCAAACTGAATATATTTTTTTTCTGCATCTACCTCTGAAAAAATATTGGGCTTCTAGCTGTGTGTGGTACTTGTACTATAAATCCATCTATACAGACCTCCATCAGGTTGCAAACTGAATATATTTTTTTTCTGCATCTACCTCTGAAAAAATATTGGGCTTCTAGCTGTGTGTGGGACTTGTTCTATTAATCCATCTATACAGACCTCCATCAGGTTGCAAACTGAATATAATTTTTTTCTGCATCTAGCTCTGAAAAAATAGTTGGCCTTCTAGCAGTGTGTGGGACTTTCTCTATTAGTTCATCTATACTGACCTCCATCAGGTTGCAAATTAAAAATAATTTTTATCTGCATCTAGATCTGAAAAAATATTTGGCCTTCTAGCAGTGTGTGGGACTTTCTCTATTAGTCCATCTATACTGACCTCCATCAGGTTGCAAATTAAAAATAATTTTTATCTGCATCTACCTCTGAAAAAATATTTGGGCTTCTATCTGTGTGTAGGACTTGTTCTATTAGTCCATCTATACTGACCTCCATCAGGTTGCAAACTGAATATAATTTTTTTCTACATCTAGCTCTGAAAAAATATTACGCCTTCTAGCAGTGTGTGGGACTTTCTCTATTAGTCCATCTATACTGACCTCCATAAGGTTGCAAATTAAAAATAATTTTTATCTGCATCTAGATCTGAAAAAATATTTGGCCTTCTAGCAGTGTGTGGGACTTTCTCTATTAGTCCATCTATACTGACCTCCATCAGGTTGCAAATTAAAAATAATTTTTATCTGCATCTACCTCTGAAAAAATATTTGGGCTTCCAGCTGTGTGTGGGACTTGTACTATTAGTCCATCTATACTGACCTCCATCAGGTTGCAAACTGAATATAATTTTTTTCTGCATCTAGCTCTGGAAAAATATTTGGCCTTCTAGCAGTGTGTGGGACTTTCTCTATTAGTCCATCTATACTGACCTCCATCAGGTTGCAAACTGAATATATTTTTTTCTGCATCTACCTCTGAAAAAATATTGGGCTTCTAGCTGTGTGTGGGACTTGTTCTATTAATCCATCTATACAGACCTCCATCAGGTTGCAAACTGAATATAATTTTTTTCTGCATCTAGCTCTGAAAAAATAGTTGGCCTTCTAGCAGTGTGTGGGGCTTTCTCTATAAGTCCATCTATACTGACCTCCATCAGGTTGCAAATTAAAAATAATTTTTATCTGCATCTAGATCTGAAAAAATATTTGGCCTTCTGGCAGTGTGTGGGACTTTCTCTATTAGTCCATCTATACTGACCTCCATCAGGTTGCAAATTAAAAATAATTTTTATCTGCATCTACCTCTGAAAAAATATTTGGGCTTCTATCTGTGTGTAGGACTTGTTCTATTAGTCCATCTATACTGACCTCCATCAGGTTGCAAACTGAATATAATTTTTTTCTACATCTAGCTCTGAAAAAATATTTTGCCTTCTAGCAGTGTGTGGGACTTTCTCTATTCGTCCATCTATACTGACCTCCATAAGGTTGCAAATTAAAAATAATTTTTATCTGCATCTAGATCTGAAAAAATATTTGGCCTTTTAGCAGTGTGTGGGACATTCTCTATTAGTCCATCTATACTGACCTCCATCAGGTTGCAAATTAAAAATAATTTTTATCTGCATCTACCTCTGAAAAAATATTTGGGCTTCCAGCTGTGTGTGGGACTTGTACTATTAGTCAATCTATACTGACCTCCATCAGGTTGCAAACTGAATATAATTTTTTTCTGCATCTAGCTCTGAAAAAATATTTGGCCTTCTAGCAGTGTGTGGGACTTTCTCTATTAGTCCATCTATACTGACCTCCATCAGGTTGCAAACTGAATATAATTTTTTTCTGCATCTAGCTCTGAAAAAATATTTGGCCTTCTAGCAGTGTGTGGGACTTTCTCTATTAGTCCATCTATACTGACCTCCATCAGGTTGCAAACTGAATATATTTTTTTCTGCATCTACCTCTGAAAAAATATTGGGCTTCTAGCTGTGTGTGGGACTTGTTCTATTAATCCATCTATACAGACCTCCATCAGGTTGCAAACTGAATACATTTTTTTTCTGCATCTACCTCTGAAAAAATATTTGGGCTTCTAGCTGTGTGTGGGACTTGTTCTATTAATCCATCTATACAGACCTCCATCAGGTTGCAAACTGAATATAATTTTTTTCTGCATCTAGCTCTGAAAAAATAATTGGCCTTCTAGCAGTGTGTGGGACTTTCTCTATTAGTCCATCTATACTGACCTCCATCAGGTTGCAAATTAAAAATAATTTTTATCTGCATCTAGCTCTGAAAAAATATTTGGCCTTCTAAGAGTGTGTGGGACCTTCTCTATTAGTCCATCTATACTGACCTCCATCAGGTTGCAAATTAAAAATAATTTGTATCTGCATCTACCTCTGAAAAAATATTTGGCCTTCTAGCAGTGTGTGGGACTTTCTCTATTAGTCCATCTATACTGACCTCCATCAGGTTGCAAATTCAAAATAATTTTTATCTGCATCTAGCTCTGAAAAAATATTTGGCCTTCTAGCACTGTGTGGAAGTTTCTCTATTAGTCCATCTATACTGACCTCCATCAGGTTGCAAATTAAAAATAATTTTTATCTGCATCTACCTCTGAAAAAATATTTGGGCTTCTAGCTGTGTGTGGGACTTGTTCTATTAGTCCATCTATACTGACCTCCATCAGGTTGCAAACTGAATATAACTTTTTTCTGCATCTAGCTCTGAAAAAATATTTGGCCTTCTAGCAGTGTGTGGGACTTTCTCTATTAGTCCATCTATACTGACCTCCATCAGGTTGCAAATTAAAAATAATTTTTTTTCTCCATCTACCTCTGAAAAAATATTGGGCTTCTAGCTATGTGTGGGACTTGTTCTATTAATCCATCTATACAGACCTCCATCAGGTTGCAAACTGAATATATTTTTTTTCTGCATCTACCTCTGATAAAATATTGGGCTTCTAGCTGTGTGTGGGACTTGTTCTATTTATCCATCTATACAGACCTCCATCAGGTTGCAAACTGAATATAATTTTTTTCTGCATCTAGCTCTGAAAAAATATTTGGCCTTCTAGCTGTGTGTGGGACTTGGTCTATTAGTCCATCTATACTGACCTCCATCAGGTTGCAAATTAAAAATAATTTTTATCTGCATCTACCTCTGAAAAAATATTTGGGCTTCTAGCTGTGTGTGGGACTTGTTCTATTAGTCCATCTATACTGACCTCCATCAGGTTGCAAACTGAATATAATTTTTTCTGCATCTACCTCTGAAAAAATATTGGGCTTCTAGCTGTGTGTGGGACTTGTTCTATTAATCCATCTATACAGACCTCCATCAGGTTGCAAACTGAATATAATTTTTTTCTGCATCTAGCTCTGAAAAAATAGTTGGCCTTCTAGCAGTGTGTGGGGCTTTCTCTATAAGTCCATCTATACTGACCTCCATCAGGTTGCAAATTAAAAATAATTTTTATCTGCATCTAGATCTGAAAAAATATTTGGCCTTCTGGCAGTGTGTGGGACTTTCTCTATTAGTCCATCTATACTGACCTCCATCAGGTTGCAAATTAAAAATAATTTTTATCTGCATCTACCTCTGAAAAAATATTTGGGCTTCTATCTGTGTGTAGGACTTGTTCTATTAGTCCATCTATACTGACCTCCATCAGGTTGCAAACTGAATATAATTTTTTTCTACATCTAGCTCTGAAAAAATATTTTGCCTTCTAGCAGTGTGTGGGACTTTCTCTATTCGTCCATCTATACTGACCTCCATAAGGTTGCAAATTAAAAATAATTTTTATCTGCATCTAGATCTGAAAAAATATTTGGCCTTTTAGCAGTGTGTGGGACATTCTCTATTAGTCCATCTATACTGACCTCCATCAGGTTGCAAATTAAAAATAATTTTTATCTGCATCTACCTCTGAAAAAATATTTGGGCTTCCAGCTGTGTGTGGGACTTGTACTATTAGTCAATCTATACTGACCTCCATCAGGTTGCAAACTGAATATAATTTTTTTCTGCATCTAGCTCTGAAAAAATATTTGGCCTTCTAGCAGTGTGTGGGACTTTCTCTATTAGTCCATCTATACTGACCTCCATCAGGTTGCAAACTGAATATAATTTTTTTCTGCATCTAGCTCTGAAAAAATATTTGGCCTTCTAGCAGTGTGTGGGACTTTCTCTATTAGTCCATCTATACTGACCTCCATCAGGTTGCAAACTGAATATATTTTTTTCTGCATCTACCTCTGAAAAAATATTGGGCTTCTAGCTGTGTGTGGGACTTGTTCTATTAATCCATCTATACAGACCTCCATCAGGTTGCAAACTGAATACATTTTTTTTCTGCATCTACCTCTGAAAAAATATTTGGGCTTCTAGCTGTGTGTGGGACTTGTTCTATTAATCCATCTATACAGACCTCCATCAGGTTGCAAACTGAATATAATTTTTTTCTGCATCTAGCTCTGAAAAAATAATTGGCCTTCTAGCAGTGTGTGGGACTTTCTCTATTAGTCCATCTATACTGACCTCCATCAGGTTGCAAATTAAAAATAATTTTTATCTGCATCTAGCTCTGAAAAAATATTTGGCCTTCTAAGAGTGTGTGGGACCTTCTCTATTAGTCCATCTATACTGACCTCCATCAGGTTGCAAATTAAAAATAATTTGTATCTGCATCTACCTCTGAAAAAATATTTGGCCTTCTAGCAGTGTGTGGGACTTTCTCTATTAGTCCATCTATACTGACCTCCATCAGGTTGCAAATTCAAAATAATTTTTATCTGCATCTAGCTCTGAAAAAATATTTGGCCTTCTAGCACTGTGTGGAAGTTTCTCTATTAGTCCATCTATACTGACCTCCATCAGGTTGCAAATTAAAAATAATTTTTATCTGCATCTACCTCTGAAAAAATATTTGGGCTTCTAGCTGTGTGTGGGACTTGTTCTATTAGTCCATCTATACTGACCTCCATCAGGTTGCAAACTGAATATAACTTTTTTCTGCATCTAGCTCTGAAAAAATATTTGGCCTTCTAGCAGTGTGTGGGACTTTCTCTATTAGTCCATCTATACTGACCTCCATCAGGTTGCAAATTAAAAATAATTTTTTTTCTCCATCTACCTCTGAAAAAATATTGGGCTTCTAGCTATGTGTGGGACTTGTTCTATTAATCCATCTATACAGACCTCCATCAGGTTGCAAACTGAATATATTTTTTTTCTGCATCTACCTCTGATAAAATATTGGGCTTCTAGCTGTGTGTGGGACTTGTTCTATTTATCCATCTATACAGACCTCCATCAGGTTGCAAACTGAATATAATTTTTTTCTGCATCTAGCTCTGAAAAAATATTTGGCCTTCTAGCTGTGTGTGGGACTTGGTCTATTAGTCCATCTATACTGACCTCCATCAGGTTGCAAATTAAAAATAATTTTTATCTGCATCTACCTCTGAAAAAATATTTGGGCTTCTAGCTGTGTGTGGGACTTGTTCTATTAGTCCATCTATACTGACCTCCATCAGGTTGCAAACTGAATATAATTTTTTTCTGCATGTAGCTCTGAAAAAATATTTGGCTTTCTAGTAGTGTGTGGGACTTTCTCTATTAGTCCATCTATACTGACCTCCATCAGGTTGCAAATTAAAAATAATTTTTATCTGCATCTAGCTCTGAAAAAATATTTGGCCTTCTAGCAGTTTGTGCGACCTTCTCTATTAGTCCATCTATACTGACCTCCATCAGGTTGCAAATTAAAAATAATTTTTATCTGCATCTACCTCTGAAAAAATATTTGGCCTTCTAGCAGTGTGTGGGACTTTCTCTATTAGTCCATCTATACTGACCTCCATCAGGTTGCAAATTAAAAATAATTTTTATCTGCATCTACCTCTGAAAAAATATTTGGGATTCTAGCTGTGTGTGGGACTTGTTCTATTAGTCCATCTATACTGACCTCCATCAGGTTGCAAACTGAATATAATTTTTTTCTGCATCTAGCTCTGAAAAAATATTTGGCCTTCTAGCAGTGTGTGGGACTTTCTCTATTAGTCCATCTATACTGACCTCCATCAGGTTGCAAACTGAATATAATTTTTTTCTGCATCTAGCTCTGAAAAAATATTTGGCCTTCTAGCAGTGTGTGGGACTTTCTCTATTAGTCCATCTATACTGACCTCCATCAGGTTGCAAACTGAATATATTTTTTTCTGCATCTACCTCTGAAAAAATATTGGGCTTCTAGCTGTGTGTGGGACTTGTTCTATTAATCCATCTATACAGACCTCCATCAGGTTGCAAACTGAATACATTTTTTTTCTGCATCTACCTCTGAAAATATATTGGGCTTCTAGCTGTGTGTGGGACTTGTTCTATTAATCCATTTATACACACCTCCATCAGGTTGCAAACTGAATATAATTTTTTTCTGCATCTAGCTCTGAAAAAATAGTTGGCCTTCTAGCAGTGTATGGGACTTTCTCTATTAGTCCATCTATACTGACCTCCATCAGTTTGCAAATTAAAAATAATTTTTATCTGCATCTAGCTCTGAAAAAATATTTGGCCTTCTAGCAGTGTGTGGGACCTTCTCTATTAGTCCATCTATACTGACCTCCATCAGGTTGCAAATTAAAAATAATTTTTATCTGCATCTACCTCTGAAAAAATATTTGGGATTCTAGCTGTGTGTGGGACTTGTTCTATTAGTCCATCTATACTGACCTCCATCAGGTTGCAAACTGAATATAATTTTTTTCTGCATCTAGCTCTGAAAAAATATTTGGCCTTCTAGCAGTGTGTGGGACTTTCTCTATTAGTCCATCTATACTGACCTCCATCAGGTTGCAAACTGAATATAATTTTTTTCTGCATCTAGCTCTGAAAAAATATTTGGCCTTCTAGCAGTGTGTGGGACTTTCTCTATTAGTCCATCTATACTGACCTCCATCAGGTTGCAAACTGAATATATTTTTTTCTGCATCTACCTCTGAAAAAATATTGGGCTTCTAGCTGTGTGTGGGACTTGTTCTATTAATCCATCTATACAGACCTCCATCAGGTTGCAAACTGAATACATTTTTTTTCTGCATCTACCTCTGAAAATATATTGGGCTTCTAGCTGTGTGTGGGACTTGTTCTATTAATCCATCTATACACACCTCCATCAGGTTGCAAACTGAATATAATTTTTTTCTGCATCTAGCTCTGAAAAAATAGTTGGCCTTCTAGCAGTGTATGGGACTTTCTCTATTAGTCCATCTATACTGACCTCCATCAGTTTGCAAATTAAAAATAATTTTTATCTGCATCTAGCTCTGAAAAAATATTTGGCCTTCTAGCAGTGTGTGGGACCTTCTCTATTAGTCCATCTATACTGACCTCCATCAGGTTGCAAATTAAAAATAATTTTTATCTGCATCTACCTCTGAAAAAATATTTGGCCTTCTAGCAGTGTGTGGGACTTTCTCTATTAGTCCATCTATACTGACCTCCATCAGGTTGCAAATTAAAAATAATTTTTATCTGCATCTAACTCTGAAAAAATATTTGGGCTTCTAGCTGTGTGTGGGACTTGTTCTATTAGTCCATCTATACTGACCTCCATCAGGTTGCAAACTGAATATAATTTTTTTCTGCATCTAGCTCTGAAAAAATATTTGGCCTTCTAGCAGTGTGTGGGACTTTCTCTATTAGTCCATCTATACTGAACTCCATCAGGTTGCAAATTAAAAATAATTTTTATCTGCAACTAGCTCTGAAAACATATTTGGCCTTCTAGCAGTGTGTGGGACTTTCTCTATTAGTCCATCTATACTGACCTCCATCAGGTTGCAAATTAAAAATAATTTTTATCTGCATCTAGCTCTGAAAAAATATTTGGCCTTCTAGCAGTGTGTGGAACTTTCTCTATTAGTCCATCTATACTGACCTCCATCAGGTTGCAAATTAAAAATAATTTTTATCTGCATCTACCTCTGAAAAAATATTTGGGCTTCTAGCTGTGTGTGGGACTTGTTCTATTAGTCCATCTATACTGACCTCCATAAGGTTGCAAACTGAATATAATTTTTTTCTGCATCTAGCTCTGAAAAAATATTTGGCCTTCTAGCACTGTGTGGGACTTTCTCTATTAGTCCATCTACACTGACCTCCATCAGGTTGCAAATTAAAAATAATTTTTTTTCTGCATCTACCTCTGAAAAAATATTGGGCTTCTAGCTATGTGTGGGACTTGTTCTATTAATCCATCTATACAGACCTCCATCAGGTTGCAAACTGAATATATTTTTTTTCTGCATATACCTCTGATAAAATGTTGGGATTCTAGCTGTGTGTGGGACTTGTTCTGTTAATCCATCTATACAGACCTCCATCAGGTTGCAAACTGAATATAATTTTTTTCTGCATCTAGCTCTGAAAAAATATTTGGCCTTCTAGCTGTGTGTGGGACTTGGTCTATTAGTCCATCTATACTGACCTCCATCAGGTTGCAAATTAAAAATAATTTTTATCTGCATCTACCTCTGAAAAAATATTTGGGCTTCTAGCTGTGTGTGGGACTTGTTCTATTAGTCCATCTATACTGACCTCCATCAGGTTGCAAACTGAATATAATTTTTTTCTGCATCTAGCTCTGAAAAAATATTTGGCCTTCTAGTAGTGTGTGGGACTTTCTCTATTAGTCCATCTATACTGACCTCCATCAGGTTGCAAATTAAAAATAATTTTTATCTGCATCTAGCTCTGAAAAAATATTTGGCCTTCTAGCAGTGTGTGGGACCTTCTCTATTAGTCCATCTATACTGACCTCCATCAGGTTGCAAATTAAAAATAATTTTTATCTGCATCTAGCTCTGAAAAAATATTTCGCCTTCTAGCAGTGTGTGGGACTTTCTCTATTAGTCCATCTATACTGACCTCCATCAGGTTGCAAATTAAAAATAATTTTTATCTGCATCTACCTCTGAAAAAATATTTGGGCTTCTAGCTGTGTGTGGGACTTGTTCTATTAGTCCATCTATACTGACCTCCATCAGGTTGCAAACTGAATATAATTTTTTTCTGCATCTAGCTCTGAAAAAATATTTGGCCTTCTAGCAGTGTGTGGGACTTTCTCTATTAGTCCATCTATACTGAACTCCATCAGGTTGCAAATTAAAAATAATTTTTATCTGCAACTAGCTCTGAAAACATATTTGGCCTTCTAGCAGTGTGTGGGACTTTCTCTATTAGTCCATCTATACTGACCTCCATCAGGTTGCAAATTAAAAATAATTTTTATCTGCATCTAGCTCTGAAAAACTATTTGTCCTTCTAGCAGTGTGTGGAACTTTCTCTATTAATCCATCTACACTGACCTCCATCAGGTTGCAAATTAAAAATAATTTTTATCTGCATCTACCTCTGAAAAAATATTTGGGCTTCTAGCTGTGTGTGGGACTTGTTCTATTAGTCCATCTATACTGACCTCCATCAGGTTGCAAACTGAATATAATTTTTTTCTGCATCTAGCTCTGAAAAAATATTTGGCCTTCTAGCAGTGTGTGGGACTATCTCTATTAGTCCATCTATACTGACCTCCATCAGGTTGCAAATTAAAAATAATTTTATGTCTGCATCTACCTCTGAAAAAATATTGGGATTCTAGCTATGTGTGGGACTTGTTCTATTAATCCATCTATACAGACCTCCATCAGGTTGCAAACTGAATATATTTTTTTTCTGCATCTAACTCTGAAAAAATATTGGGCTTCTAGCTGTGTGTGGGACTTGTTCTATTAATCCATCTATACAGACCTCCATCAGGTTGCAAATTAAAAATAATTTTTATCTGCATCTAGCTCTGAAAAAATATTTGGCCTTCTAGCAGTGTGTGGGACTTTCTCTATTAGTCCATCTATACTGACCTCCATCAGGTTGCAAATTAAAAATAATTTTTATCTGCATCTACCTCTGAAAAAATATTTGGGCTTCTAGCTGTGTGTGGGACTTGTTCTATTAG
Organism: Phyllobates terribilis; assembly: GCF_046119375.1. NCBI lineage: Eukaryota > Metazoa > Chordata > Amphibia > Anura > Dendrobatidae > Phyllobates > Phyllobates terribilis. Next base: position 376,881,755 of record NW_027362762.1, read on the forward strand.
TCCATCTATACTGACCTCCATCAGGTTGCAAACTGAATATAATTTTTTTCTGCATCTACCTCTGAAAAAATATTTGGGCTTCTAGCTGTGTGTGGGACTTTCTCTATTAGTCCATCTATACTGACCTCCATCAGGTTGCAAATTAAAAATATTTTTTTTTCTGCATCTACCTCTGAAAAAATATTGGGCTTCTAGCTGTGTGTGGGACTTGTTCTATTAATCCATCTATACAGACCTCCATCAGGTTGCAAACTGAATATAATTTTTTTCTGCTTCTACCTCTGAAAAAATATTTGGGCTTCTAGTTGTGTGTGGGACTTGTTCTATTAGTCCATCCATACTGACCTCCATCAGGTTGCAAACTGAATATAATTTTTTTCTGCATCTAGCTCTGAAAAAATATTTGGCCTTCTAGCAGTGTGTGGGACTTGTTCTATTAGTCCACCTATACTGACCTCCATCAGGTTGCAAATTCCAAATATTTTTTTTTCTGCATCTAGCTCTGAAAAAATATTTGGCCTTCTAGCAGTGTGTGGGACTTTCTCTATTTTTCCATCTATACTGACCTCCATCAGGTTGCAAACTGAATATATTTTTTTTCTGCATCTACCTCTGAAAAAATATTTGGGCTTCTAGCTGTGTGTGGGACTTGTTCTATTAGTCCATCTATACTGACCTCCATCAGGTTGCAAATCGAATATAATTTTTTTCTCCATCTAACCCAGCCAATAGTTTTGGCCTAATACCACAGTTTGGCCACTCAGCTCTGCTCGGTTCCCATCCATTGTTTTTTTGTGCAAACAACTCCAGAGTTGTGAATTAGTTAACCACCAAAATGAGTGGAAAAAGGCCTGCTGCTGGTGGAAAGGGGAATAGGCGTGTTGGGAAGGGGAAAAAAGGTTGTGTCCGTGGGGTAGGTGTTAAAGCAACAGTAACATCTGCAGAAGAAAGACCATCTTCCAGCCAAACTAAAATGTCTACTTCTTTTAGCGGACAATGTGATAAGATCCCTTTCTTAAAGCCACGCCAATCCCTACAAATTCCAGATGAGGCACAAAAACAGCAGGTGCTTCAACGGATATCAAGTGCTCCTTTAAGTGGGCTCTCCTCCACATCAACTTCAACATCACAAATACTCCAGTCCTCAAAGGTGTCACCCCAATCGCACTTGCTTCCTCACAGCTCCCAAATCTCCAGCTGCCCGTCTGAGTATGAGGTAGAACAGATGGTTGAGTCTGCAGAGCTGTTTACTCATACTATAGCCTGGGAATCAGAGGTCGACTCCAGCGCTTCTGTGAATCCAGACGAGGAAATGATCTGCACTGATGCCCAGAATCTTTATGAGTCGGATCCAGGACCAGACGCAGAAGGTTCTGACCATAATGTAGACCCTCATTCCCAAACTGTAACTCCTGTTGGTGGAGACAATGAGGAAGACGATGATGAGACTCAAATCCCTGATTGGAGCGACAACTTTAGTTTTTTGTCAGGGCAGGAACAGGTTGGCTCTGAGGACGACGGGTGTGATAACGCACAGGGTGATGATGATGAGGTTGGAGATCCCACTTACTGTCAACCCACAGTCAGCCAAGAGATGAGGTCAGCAGAGGAGGTGGAGGAAGATGCTAGTGACGACGAGGTCAGGTTGCGCCTTCCTGGACAGAGACGTAGTACTGGAAGCACGTCAATAACTGCATCCTCAAACACAACTCTGCCTCTCACCACAAGTCGTGGTGGCTCTTCAGGTCGCATGGGTGCTAAGCCTTGCATAGCCTGAGCATTTTTTCAGATCGATAAAGATGACCCAACTCGTGTTATCTGTAACATTTGTCAGCAAAAGCTAAGTAGAGGCCAAAAAATACATAGTTTGAGTACTTCATGCATGAACCGGCACATGGACATGAAGCATAAGTTGCAGTGGGAAGCTCAGTGTGCTACAATGCGGCCTAGCCGGCCGGGCCAACCACCGTCTGCCATATCTTGTGCATCCGCGGCCTCTTCATCCTCTGTGACTGGGGGGACAGCAGTCACACCTGTTTTGGGGCGCAGACCTGCCACCTCTTTACCCGCAACAGCCAGCGTGATTGGCAGGTCATCATTTTCTTTGGAGGTGGTAACACCAGCTGGTGTTGAGCACTGTCCGACATCGATAGCACCACCTTTGGATCAAGGCAACCTAACATGTCCGCCTGCATCTTCCTCACAGACCGGCAGTTTGCCGGGGACACCCTTATCAACCCCGTCTAAGCACAATAACCAGCCCTCGGTCCCTCAGATGTGGACAAGTAAAAGACTATTTCCTCCTAGCCATGAGAAAGCTAAGAGGTTGAATTTCACCATCTGCAAGCTCTTGGCTACAGAAATGCTGCCTTTCCGCCTGGTGGACACAGAGGATTTTCGAGACCTTATGTCCGTCGCAGTGCCCCAGTACCAGATGCCCAGTCGGCACTACTTCTCAAAGAAAGGTGTGCCTGCACTCCACCAGCATGTTGCACACAACATCACCGCTTCTTTGAAAAACTCTGTGTGTGACAGGGTGCATTTCACCACAGACACTTGGACGAGTAGGCATGGACAGGGGCGTTACATGTCGCTGACTGGGCACTGGGTAACTATGGTGACAGCAGGACAAGGGGCTGCTGTCCAAGTCTTGCCGTCTCCACGAGTTGTGCGTCAATCCTCTTTATGTCAATGTTCCTCCACTGCTTCTGCCTCCTCAACCTCCTCTCGGTCTTCCACCTGCACCCAAAGCCTGTCTGGTCATGCCACAAGCTTTCTAACTGCGCAGAAGGGATCCTGCACACCTCCTTACTATGCTGTCAGTAGGGCTCAACGTCATCAGGCGGTTTTTACTTTGAAATGTCTGGGAAATGTGAGTCACACAGCTGAGGAGTTGTGGTCAGCTCTGGAGAACCAATTTCATGAATGGTTGTCTCCACTGGACCTGAAACCAGGGAAGGCCGTGTGCGACAATGCTGCAAACCTGGGTGCGGCCCTTCGCCGGGGCAATGTCACACACGTGCCTTGTATGGCTCACGTGTTGATCCTGGTTGTCCAGCAATTTTTAGCCCACTATCCCAGACTAGATGGCCTTCTGCAGAGGGAAAGGTTGCTGTGTGCTCACTTCCGCCGTTCGCATCCGGTAGCTCAGCGACTTACATCTCTACAGAAGTCATTGGGCCTGCCACTTCACCGGCTAAAATGCGATGTGCCTACCCGGTGGAATTCAACTCTGCACATGTTGCAGCGACTGTGGCAGCACCGACAAGCCCTGGTGCAATACGTTCTGACGTATAACCTGGGCCAACGAGATCCAGAGGTGGGGCAAATCACGCTGGAGGAGTGGTCTCAGATCAGGGACCTATGCACCCTTCTGCACAGTTTTGAAATGGCGACGAAGATGTTTAGTGCTGACGATGCCATTATCAGCATGACTATTCCGGTGATTTACATGCTGGAGCACATGTTAAACAGAATTCGGAGTCAGGTGGTGGCACAAGAGGAGGTGGAGGAAGTAGAGGAGGAGGAGTTGCATGCGGAAGGGCTAACATCTGCAAGGTCCAGACGGTCGGCAGCACCAAGGCGGCAGGCATGTGAGGGTGGGGGAGATGGTTTTACCAGGGCGCATGGTAGCAGCCAAACTAGTGAGGAAGGTGCAGGAGCCCAGGAAGAAGTGGAGGACGAACTGATGGAAGACTCATCAGATGAGGGAGACCTTGATCACATTTCTGTTGTGCGAGGTTGGGGGGAGAGGACAGAGGAAGGAAGCATGATTGTTACCTCGCCACCAACACAACAGGGACTTGGTGCTCCTGGATGCGCAACACACATGAGTGCCTTCTTGCTGCACTACCTGCAACATGACCCTCGAATTGTGAGAATTAGAAATAATCCTGACTACTGGGTTGCCACACTGTTAGATCCCCGGTACAAAAGTAAATTTGCCGAAATTATTCCTGCCATAGAAAGGGATGCACGCATGCAGGAGTATCAGCAGAGACTGTTGCAGAATCTTACATGTGCTTTTCCACAAAACACCAGTGGTGCACGTAGTGAATCTCACAGTTCCAACTTGCCAACCGTGGGACCGTCAAGTGTTCAGCACTCAAACCGTAACAGAACCACAGTATCTGCTGGTAACATCAATTTTGCGGAATCATTTCACCACTTTTTTAGCCCATCCTTTGCAAGGCCACAGGAGACAAGAAGTCTGACACATAGTCAACGCCTAGAGACGATGGTACAGGAGTATCTCCAAGTAAACATTGAAGCCATGACTGTGTCACTGGACCCTTGCTCTTTTTGGGCTTCCAATCTGGATAAATGGCCGGAGCTAGCCACTTACGCCTTGGAGATCTTGTCATGCCCCGCAGCCAGCGTTCTGTCTGAACGTGTGTTCAGCGCTGCTGGTGGTGTGCTGACAGATAAGCGCACGCGGCTCTCCACTGATAATGTAGACAGACTCACGTTCATAAAGATGAACAAATCATGGATCCGAAACGACTTTTCTACCCCTGTGTCATCCTGGGGAGAGTAAAAGCTTGATGATTGGTTAAAATCACCCTACCAACCGTTTTAAGCTTTCAAATTACTAATCATGTTTATCTGTATCTTGGCTGGAAAATAATTTGGGCTTTGTAGCAGTGTGCAGCACTGATTCTATTAGGCCATCTATAATAAGCTCCACCACATTTAAAATTACTAATCATGTTTATCTGTATCTTGGCTCGAAAATAATTTGGGCTTTGTAGCAGTGTGCAGCACTGATCCTATTAGGCCATCTATACTAAGCTCCACCAGATTTAAAATTAATAATAATTTTTAGCTGCATCTAGCCCGGAAAATAATTTTGGGGCTCCGAGATGCGCAAGACACATAAGTGCCTTCTTGCTGCACTACCTGCAACATGACCCTCATATTGTCAGAATTCGAAGTAATCATGACTACTGGGTTGCCACACTCTTAGATCCCCCAAACTTTTCGATCAACCTTTTCATTTTAATAAAGACCAAAAAAATGGTCATTTTTGAAATTATAAGCATTAGCAGGTTATTAGAAACTGAAATCAAACAGTTTTCAACTCAAAACTTTATTCTAGGTGATGTTACATTTTCACATAGGACCCCTTGTTCGAAAGGAGCTTCTGAACTCTCTCGTCCATTGAATTTGTCAGGTTTTGGATGGTTTCTGCTTCAATTGTTTTGCATGAGGACAGAATACCCTCCCAGAGGTGTTGCTTAGATGTGAACTGCCTCCCGCCATCATAGACACTCCTTTTGATGATGCTCCAGAGGTTCTGAATGGGGTAGAGGTCAGGGGAGCATGGGGGTCACACCATAAGTTTGTCCCCTTTTATGCCCATATCAGCCAGAGATGCAGATGTTTTATGTGCAGCATGAGATGGTGCATTATCATGCAAAAAAATGATCTTGCTGTGAAATACACGGTTCTTCTTCTTGAACCATGGCAGGAAGTGCTGTTTGAGAAAATCCACATACATTATGGAGTTCATCTTTAGCGCCTTCAGGGATCCTAAAGGGGCCGACAATCTCTCTCCCCATGATTCCAGCCCAAAACATTACTCCACCTCCTCCTTGTTGGCGCTGTAGCCGTGTTTGCGTGGGGTGTCCATCAACCAGCCATCCTCCACTCCATCCATCTGGACCATCGAGCGCTGCACGGCACTCATCCGTGAACAAAACAGTTTTGAAATCAGTCTTCATGTAATGTTTAGCCCACTGGAGCCGTTTCTGCTTGTGTGAAGTGGATAGAGGAGGTCGACAGGATGGCGTATGCACAGCTGCAAACCTCTGAAGGACCCTGAATCTTGTTGTTCGGGGGACGTTGGAGGCACCAGCAGCTTCAAAAACTTGTCTGCTGCTATGACAAGGCTTTTTTGCCGCTGCTCTTTTAACCTGATGTAATTGCCTGTAGGAAAGAGTCCTCAATTTGCCCTTATCAGCACGCACACGTGTGTACTGTGAATCAGCTACATACTTCTTGATTGCCAAGACACTTCATCCTGATCATCGCACAATGTTGATTGTAGTCATGCCTTGACCTAAACACTCCACAATTTGTTGCTTCTCAGCAGCCGACACATCCTTTTTCTTTCCCATTTTGGCAGAAAATGTAGGCTGCTTAATAATGTGAGACAGCCTTCTTAAGTAGTCTTGCCTTTCATTGGACACACCTGCCAAACTAATTAGCACAGGTGTCTGCAATTGCTTACAGTGATATAAAGAGCCCTGACACACATCACCATCAATGAGTTTAACTGACAAACAAACAAATTCTTCCCTTATCACTCCTAAACACTTTTTGCATAATAATTTGGAACACAGTGTACATGTGCTTTTCCACAAAACACCAGTGGTTCACGTAGTGAATCTTACAGTTCTAACTTGCCAACCGTGGCCTGTATGGAGTTGTTCAATAAAGGGCCCAAAATTAAGATAACATAGATGGGAGAGGTCTCTATGAATAGGAATTCCTAAGTATTTGATACCCTGTGAGGGCCAGGCAAAGGGAAAGTTGGACTGGATGGAATCCTATATGGATTTGGGGAGGGAGACATCGAGGGCCTCAGACTTCGCTGCATTGATTTTAAAATTTGACCATGTAACAAAGTGATCTATTTCAGCCATAACAGCATGGATGGATATATGTGATTGAGTGATATATACTAGGACATCATCAGCAAATAGAGAGCACTTGTACTCGGTGCCTCCCACCTCAATCCACCTAATATTGGGGTTATGGCGAATTGATGAGAGCAGGTGCTCCGTCACTAGGATGTATAAGAGAGGGGACAGAGGACATCTCTGCCTTGTCCCATTGGTGATTGTGAAAGGTGATGAAAATGTTCTGATGCACCCCCTGGGCCTTGGGACACCCGGAGCCGGACCCTTTTTGGTGGATGCTGGTGGTTGTAGTCTTCGTGGCGGCGACTCTGTTCCGTGGCTCAGGGTGGTCAAACCAGTGGCGGAACTATTTATGTGGTTTTGATGTTTAAATGTCCGACTACGCCACCCGTGGATTGCGGTCAGAGTAAACCGCCGCTGCAGGGCAGACCGCTGAGGCTGGTGTTGTGGGTGCAGCAGAGAGTAGCATAACTCCCCACGGGAGGAGTATAGCCTCAGGGCAGTGTATGCGGAGGATGGGGGTGATGGTGCAGGGCAGCAGCAGTAACGACACGGAGTCAGTGATGCAGTCCAGGGCCTTTACTCACAGTTCTTATTATCCAGACCACGTCTGCAGGTAACGGCTGCCCACGTCGTACTGTGCTCACCAGGTGAGGGGCTCAGACAACTCCCAGGTAACTTTGGAGCGCTTCACAGGACCCCCTTTGTGTGTACTTTGTCTGGCCTTTCTTACCATCTTACCAACCCTTCTGTCCGGCTGCCTCGGGCCTCCTCTTGGTAAACTTGGCGCCAGTTTGCCTGACCCTATGTGGTGCCTTCCTAGCGGGTGTAGCGAGGGGCTGCGCCACATAAAATGTCAGAGCCTCCGGTTTCTAGCTGAGGGTCGTTTCCTGCCTCCACTAGTTTCGGGGACCGGTCTCCCCCTTTGGCCTGACCCCTCCACGCAGGTGGATTCGGGCGTGCGGTGGCGACTCGCCCGTCTGCACCCCTGGGATCCCTTCATTCCTTGTTCCTGGAGCCTTCTCCGCTCCTCTTCCTTCCTTCTCCCTCTTCCAGGCCTGGGCCTCTGTTACTAGGCCCGCCTCCGGAGCAGAGCTCATGCAGAGCCCTTGCTCCCTGCCACTTCTGCTCAGACTTCTCTGCACTGAACTAAGATGGTGCCCACCTTTTATCCTCCCTTCTCAATGCACCCAGGAACTGCTTCCTCCCTGCTCCTGCAATACAGGGTTCCCCTTCCTCAGTGTTCCCTCCCCCCACTCCAGCCAGGGACAGGGACTGTCGTGCCCATCTCAGAGGCATATTGGTCGCCCTGACCCACGGCAATATGGTGTAATGCATGCAGGTGTCGGGTAGAGATGAGCGTTGTTCTACTCGAACTGTTCGCCAATCTCAAATTCGAGCTGTTTTGGGCGGTGTTCGAGCCGTTCGGCGAACACGAACAATTTGAGAAAAATTCGGCTGTTCGAGGTTATGTTCGATAACTGTTCGTACACCAAAATCATAACTGGATTTTTTCTCAGTAATGATGAAAATTAATGTTAATACGCAGTTTGAGTGTACAGCGGGGTGGGGGGAGGGGCAGGGGATGGATGTCTGCATGAACAATGAAGATCTCCATTTTTTTTTTCTCTTTCCCGCATTTACAGTGGGGAGGTGCAATCTGTCAGCCTATCAGCAGTGCACACACGGAGCGAAGTGCTTTTTTTCACACAAGCAAGGGCATGTGTCCTTGGCAGTGTATGTCACATGTCCTTGCCCTATAAGACCAAGCCATTTTTCCCCGTCGCCACCATTTTCTCACTGCTGCAGCTGCGTGTTAGACAGCACCGCTGTTGCTGTGTGCGCTATACCTTGTTAATTTCAGCCAATTTTCGCACAAATCTACAGATAGCTTGGGAGTAGGGAATAGTTGTGATTGCAGTCCTTTTAAGGACTAGGTTACAGCATTTCCTACGACTTTTATCAGGCAGTCTGTGCTCTTAAATAGATAGATTGTGGGAGTAAAGACTAATTGTAATTGGAGTCCTTTTCAGGACTAGGTTACATCAGTTCCTATCAGTTTGCCAGGCAGGTCTGTACCAGTGCTGTGCAAGTTTTTTTCACAGCATTTGCTGAATCTAGCAAAGCTAATCCTTTTTGGCCTATTGCAGAGTGTGTTAGTCAGTGGAGTAGCCTATCTGTGTTGCAAGATATACCACCTGTGTATAGAATACCAATTTTTTTACTGCACCTAGTGAAGTAAAATCTTTTGGGCATAGCATCATTCTATTAGTCCATCTATACTGACCTCCATCAGGTTACAAATTGAATATAATTTTTTTCTGCATCTAGCTCTGAAAAAATATTGGGCTTCTAGCTGTGTGTGGGACTTGTTGTATTAGTCCATCTATACTGACCTCCATCAGGTTGCAAACTGCATATATTTTTTTCTACATCTACCTCTGAAAAAATATTGGGCTTCTAGCTGTGTGTGGGACTTGTTCTATTAATCCATCTATACAGACCTCCATCAGGTTGCAAACTGAATATATTTTTTCTGCATCTACCTCTGAAAAATATTGGGCTTCTAGCTGTGTGTGGGACTTGTTCTATTAATCCATCTATACAGACCTCCATCAGGTTGCAAACTGAATATATTTTTTTCTGCATCTACCTCTGAAAAAATATTGGGCTTCTAGGTGTGTGTGGGACTTGTTATATTAGTCCATCTATACTGACCTCCATCAGGTTGCAAACTGAATATATTTTTTTCTGCATCTACCTCTGAAAAAATATTTGGGCTTCTAGCTGTGTGTGGGACTTGTTCTATTAATCCATCTATACAGACCTCCATCAGGTTGCAAACTGAATATATTTTTTTCTGCATCTACCTCTGAAAAAATATTGGGCTTCTAGCTGTGTGTGGGACTTGTTCTATTAATCCATCTATACAGACCTCCATCAGGTTGCAACTGAATATATTTTTTCCTGCATCTACCTCTGAAAAAATATTGGCTTCAAGCTGTGTGTGGGACTTGTTGTATTAGTCCATCTATACTGACCTCCATCAGGTTGCAAACTGAATATATTTTTTCTGCATCTACCTCTGAAAAAATATTGGGCTTCTAGCTGTGTGTGGGACTTGTTCTATTAATCCATCTATACCAGACCTCCATCAGGTTGCAAACTGAATATATTTTTTTCTGCATCTACCTCTGAAAAAATAATGGGCTTCAAGCTGTGTGTGGGACTTGTTGTATTAGTCCATCTATACTGACCTCCATCAGGTTGCAAACTGAATATATTTTTTTCTGCATCTACCTCTGAAAAAATATTGGGCTTCTAGCTGTGTGTGGGACTTTTGTATTAGTCCATCTATACTGACCTCCATCAGGTTGCAAACTGAATATTTTTTTTCTGCATCTACCTCTGAAAAAATATTGGGCTTCTAGCTGTGTGTGGGACTTGTTCTATTAATCCATCTATACAGACCTCCATCAGGTTGCAAACTGAATATATTTTTTTTGCATCTACCTCTGAAAAATATTTGGGCTTCTAGCTGTGTGTGGGACTTGTTGTATTAGTCCATCTATACTGACCTCCATCAGGTTGCAAACTGAATATATTTTTTTCTGCATCTACCTCTGAAAAAATATTGGGCTTCTATCTGTGTGTGGGACTTGTTCTATTAATCCATCTATACAGACCTCCATCAGGTTGCAAACTGAATATATTTTTTTCTGCATCTACCTCTGAAAAAATATTGGGCTTCTAGCTGTGTGTGGGACTTGTCTATTATCTATATTTTTTCTGCATCTACCTCTGAACAAAATATTGGGCTTCTATCTGTTTGTGGGACTTGTTTATTATTCCATCTTACGATCCATCAGTGCCAAACTGAATATATTTTTTTTGCATCTACCTCTGAAAACACAATATTAGGGCTTTCTAGCTGTGTGTGAGGACTTGTTCTATTTA